>NC_090449.1:305947614-306572614 GCF_031143425.1 Pleurodeles waltl
AAGGCTAACAGACTCAGGTGATTACATCCCTGATTCATCCAGATCAATCTGGCTTTAAGACCAACAGGGAGCCAGGCTCAATCTCCATCAATTTTTTGTAGTGATGGCGGGTGCAGCCGATGACAGGGTGTCCACAACAGTGTTGGCCACAGACACCTCAATGGCCTTCGATACGCTTGAATGGGACTACATGTTTGCTGTGCTGGAGAGATTGGGGTTTGGCCCCAGCTTCACAGGGTGGATCCGCCTTCTATGCCAGGACACAATGGCCTGGGTCAGGGTACACATGATGATGTCATGCGTATTTACTCTCCACAGAGGGACTACCCCCCCCCCCCACTATACCCAGATTCATGCAGGTACTCCACATTTTTAGGGAATACTTGGGATACACAATTAGTTGAAATAAATCACTCATGCATTTAGTCATGGGTGCCAGACCCCACCTGCTGGGGGTGCGTACCGATGCCAATGGTACCTCAAAGAGGTGTTTAGGTATTTGGGCATATATGTAACTAAGGATTCCCAGCTTTTCTATAAAAAAACTTGGCCCCTATCCCTATCCTAGACTTGTTTGCGGCTGATGGTCAGCATTGGCAGACCTTGCTGCTCTCCCTGTTGGGCAGAGTGGCGATGTTCAAAATGATAACAATGCCAACAATGATATATCCTTTCCAAAATACCCCTTATTTTGTCCCCAGGAAGTTGTTCCTTAGGACGGAGGCATTGCTCAGACTCCTCCTCTGGAACAAAGGCCGTTCGCAAATAGCTCTACAGAAAATAACGCTAGGGATATACAACGGAGGTGTAAGCCTGCCAGACATATGGAAATACTACTGGGCTATACAATTACCAGCAATTGATGACTGGGTATTTGCAGTTCGGAATGAGCAGGCAGTGAGGCTAGAGAGACTGGCCTGAGGGCAGGAGGGCTACGAAGAGGTGCTGTACAGGGCTAAGACTTGGCAGACATCTGCGTTACACATTTGGAACAATGTGACTACCTATATGGTTTGGAGTGGAGGACTGATCAAAATTACTACCCTGTAGGTGAGCGATATTTTTGCCAATATGGGGAAGCTCAAGGGCTTTCCAATATGGGATCTTATTGAAATACCAAGACAGGGTGATGGGTTGAGGGGAGATGCATTACTTACGCTATTCGAAATGAAGGACCAGTACCAACTTGCACAGTCGGAGGCCTATGAACATATCCAATTCAGACAAGCTCTTGCAGCGCACATCCTGAGGGGCACGGTGCTTAAGAATTCCTTGCCACTGGAGGACCGCATACTCACAGAGCCATTACGTAAAGGGGCAATTTCACTCATTAACAGGAAGTTAGTCAACAATGCCTCAGATACGGTGCAGCTGCTTAAGGCTAAATTGGAGTCAGAGGTGGGAGACTTTGACGACAGAGAATGGGAGGAGGCCACGAGAGCCTTGAAAAGTGCAATTGCGGAAACTGCATCAATCCTACTTTTGATATTCTGCATTCCACACCATGGGCAGGTGACCCACTGAGACCTGTGTGAGAGGGCGTGGGGAGGTGGGTACCTTCTTCCACTTGGCATGGAGCTACCCCACGATACAAACATATTGGACTGAACTTCAGGAGATAATGAGGACTGCAATGGGATGCCTCATACAGGATAGAGCTAGGTGCTGCTTGTTGAACATTTGAGGGGGAACGAGCTCCCACCCAGGTAGAGCAAGCTGTAGCTGTCCCTTTTATTGAGAGTAGCCACAAGGAATATAGCTCGGAAGGGGGGAGCGATACAGTCCTTAGGCGAATGACTGGAAGAATGATATGGACAGGTGCATGCTGACAGAAAAAAATAATCTACCAAAGCAGGGGTTGCCCCAAAAAGTGGGAGACGGTGTGGTCCTCTTATTGAGACTATAAACAGCTGATGTTAAGGAGAGTTTGAGCCTGTCCCTCCACCAGGATGGGAAGCTAATGGGGCGACACACAATGTATATCAGCTGATGTTCTGATTGACTGGTTTGATAATTCATGCCCTCTGGAGATTAATGTATCATGCTTCAACCCTGCTGATTGTTTTGTTGTTTCTGTTTGCATTTGAAAAGCAATACAAATATTTTTTTAAATAAAAAGGTTGTATGGGACTGCAAACTTATGGAACTCATGTGGCCTACCTCATCCAGAAAAGTCAGGCCGAAAATAAGTCAGCAGGGGACTGATTATTTCAGCAACTGGATGGATTCAAACCGTTAGGATGTATGTTGATACCATCCTACAGGCAATAGATGAAAAAAGGACAGGTATAAATAAAAGACAGACTTTCTCAATAAACTCAACAAAATGCAACTCAGTGATCAAGGTAATGTGCTACTATGCATACTGAAAGTTACTTTGCTTTATACCTATCACATCAAGAAGGTGAAGCTGTTGACTATTATCCTTTATATATGTGTTACAGGGGGCAAACAGGATGTGTTTGTAGGACCTGATGAACTATGTGCTAAACTACGATGTTTTGAGCTTAGGGTACATTTTCTATTCAGACTATTAAGGACCTCTAGGAGTTCCTCTGCATGGCCATCTAACACAAATACATATATTAGATATTTAGAAGAACAAAACATCTTGAACCATGATGACTGGAAGGTTGGCCTGAAGACACTCTTCTCCATTATTGATGATCTATTCTTAACATAACAAGAAAATAAATGTTAAGAAAACAGGCATCCGGAATAGCTCACAGGAAAGAATCAAATTCAAATGCACAATACGTTACCATTCAGTGAACGTTGTGGACATGAGCGTAATGTGACAAAAAAGGCAGATGTACAACACATGAAAGAAACAGACAGGAACAATGTCCTGCATAGTCAGAGGTACCACCCTGACAGTCTTAAATACATTTTATATATTCACATCTGCCTAAAGTGACACACACCACATCAGAGAAGAAGGCCCGACACAATGCACATTCATCTTCTGTGGATTATAGAAACTGTAACAGCATCCGAGAGGAGGCATCTTAGAACTGGATCTTCAAAACGGGAAAGTGAATTCATTCTAAAATTCAACACTGTCACGCAAGGACTAAATAAAGATTTGAAGCTCCATTACTGGTTCTCTTGAAAGCTCTGTAAGCTTCAAGCGCTTTTTCTAACTATTGAGTGGGGTTCAGGCATACCTCATTGAAAAGCAGGTCTTCTCAGGTCCTGGGAACTGTGGTTTGCTCAAATTGTTAAAAACTGTAAACTGTAAACTTTGCACTTGTATAGCGCACTACTCACCCGTTAGGGTCTCAAGGCGCTGTGCGCATACCGCTGTGGAACCCCTCCTGGCTTTTCCCTGTGAGGCACCCACTCCTGGGTACCCCAGGGTGAAGCCAGGCATCCAAGTGCTGTTAGGGCTGTTGTGGAGATTAAGCAAGCTATTGCCCAGAGTTACAGAGCAGAACCCATTAGTTAGATTAGGCACTGAGACTAGAATTATCTGGCTCAAGGGAATTGAGCCCAAAACCCGCCGAGGTGGGAATTGAACCCTGGTCCCGGGCCAGATCTCTGCATCAGGGTCTGCCGTTTTAACCATTGTGCCACACTTCTCCAATTGTTGTTGTGATATCTAACCATTCCATGATGTACATTATTATAAATGTGTGATCTAGGCAACCGATTGGAGGGCTGTTTTGTATCTGTAATAGTCGCAGAGGAAAATTCTCATATATTGAAACTCGGATGGAATCCAGGATAGGGATTTAAGCTCAAAAATGTTATGTGAAAAGACTAGGAGCAAGAAACTTTAGGAACACCCAAACCATGATTTAAAAAAAAAAAAATAGAAAATCAATAATGGTCTCTGAAACAGATCAATAAATAAACAGATTAATACAATAAGAACGTGGTATTTGTGGAACAGTAGAACCTATTAACTTCAGATCTTGCAACAGGCATCAAAACAATATTGATTTAGGAAAATCATCAAATATAAACAATGATTATAAAACTATTAATATATATATATATATAATATATATATGGTATCCAAGAAGAGAATCACCGCATTCCAAGAAATCCCAATGTTGCATCTTTATTTGAAACAATCAGCAGCCACAAACGCGTTTCAAATACTTTTGAGTCTTCCTCACAGGAAGTCCTACTACTATTACCCTTAAATAGTAAAATTCCGGCCCACTAATAATGATGCATTCTGGATGTAGTAGTTTAAAAGTGTAACCAAACATAATAAAAACAAAAATATAACATTCAATATTTTACAAGATGGATATATTATAAACACCAAATGTAAAGTTATTACTAAAACTACCAACTTGGCAAGATTGATCCATTAATATTATATTTCAAGTTAGCCCTACGATAATGATGTTCTTCAATTATTTTATTGGATCTAACTGGAAAAGAGGTTTGGTACATCCAACTGTATTTTTTAAAAGGAAAACAGTTTTTTATATTATATTTCTAGCTAATACTGGCTAAGTACCACATAACATTCAAGATGCTGTAATTAGCATAAGGAAAAGGAAAAATAAATTATATTGTTTATACCACCTTCCTATAACCAAAGTATAAGCTAAGTGCCTTGAAGTTGGTTACTTAAATTAGTCAAAAACCATGCAGGTATAAAAGCGAGATATAGTTATTAGTGCCATTGACACAATAATCTTTAAACTGATTATATCTATTTATAATAGCCAAATGATCTCAAAACCTGTTAACAGCTGGTCAACCCCATTTTTTTTATATATTTCCCTAATCATATTATTCTGCTTATTTATAAATATACAAAAAGTTCCTCGTCCATGTTCAACCCATAGGGTATCTTAGTTCGAAGTTGAATAATGTATTTACTTTCAAGTTGTCCCAGTTGTTATGTCCTGTCACCACGATGTTCATTTTTAGTGATCTGCGCCAGGCAAAAAAATGTGATGCTTCTCAACTGTGGTGTGGTATCTGTTATGATGTTTTGCAACAGCATAACTTCAGTCCTGATGCAATATCGCTCTAACATGTTCCAGTATCATCTTCATGAATGGGCAGATGTTACTGCCAACATATTTTAAGCCACATTCACATTCGATTGAATAAACAACATATTGACTGTTACATGAAATTCTTTGTGAAATGTATATTTCCCTCCCTTTGTAGTCTTTGACAAATTTCACATATTTGGCAATTTTGTATAAAAGCCTGTTTATTCATTGTCCAGCCAATTTTTTGTCGGTTGTGAAATATAATGGCTTTTCACTAGCATATCCTTTAAGGACCTTGATTTTCTGTATGTTACTTGAGGTCTCACACCTACTATTTGTTCAATGTCTTGATCACTTCTCAGTATCTTTTGAAGATATTCACAATCGCTTTGCTTTCTTTGCTGTATGTCAGTATCAGCTATGGGCCTTCCTTTTATTTTTCTTTGTGGAATAGTTAATGTACTATCAATTAAAGTTTGCTGACGAGGTCTACCTCTTGCTTTCATTGCTCCAAAGTCAATGTGTGCTCTAGGATATCCTCTCTAGAGGAATCTCTGTTTCACATCCATGAACTGAGTTTCCATCTCGCTATCATTTGAGCAATTTCTCCTCGTTCTCTGAAACTCTCTGAATGCAATACTTTTCAGTAGTGGTTTCGGATGGAAACTTGTTCCAGGTAAGATTTTATTTGTAGCAGTTTCTTTTCTGTACATAGTTGTGTGTAATTGAATATGTTCCACATAAAGCCTTTAATGTCTAGAAAATGTATCTGTGTTGCACTGATATTGCATGTAAACTGAAAGCCATAATCATTTTGATTCAATTGGTGAAAGTATGCGCCAAATTCTTCTCTGATCCATTCCTTATTATAAACAGATCATCTATGTAACGCAGCCATAAGATCTTATCAAGATTTTCACGATAATCATCTCGCCATGCCGCCCCCCTTCCCACCACCCATGGTGAGATTTGCGTAACTTGGAGATAGAGAAATTAAACATGGCAGTGCCACATACCTGTCTGTATACTTGATGGTTAAATAAGAACACATTATTATGAAGACACATTTCCAAAAGCATAATTGAGTGTTTTGTTTCTTTTATATTTCTTTGTCTAAGAAAGTATCCAAGTATTGTAGGGCACACTTGAAGTATAATATTAAACGGACCAATCTTGCCAACTTGCTAGTTTATGTAATAATTTTACATTTGGTGTTTATAACATATCCATCTTGTAAAATATTGAATGTTATATTTTTGTTTTTATTACGTTTCGTTATACTTTTAAACTACTATATCCAGAATGCATCATTATTAGCAGGACAGAATTTTACTATTTAAGGTAATAGTAGTAGGAGTCATTAACCGTGAGCAAGACTCATAAGAAGTTGAAACACATTGGTGGTTGCTGATTGTTTCAATTAAAGACTCAACACTGGGATTTCTTGGAGTGCAGTGATTCTCTTCTTGGATACAAAATTACATTCAGGGTGGTCTCCTCTGTACCGCCACCGGCAGCAGAATGCGCCGCCAAGACTCTGTTCTGACTTATTGCTTGGCATCAAATACCAAGCGCGTCACCCGATAGCGGAGTTACAGTGAGAAATGCAAGCTGACAACAAATGTGTACCGTGTAACAGCTGAAACATGACTGATTTGGCAACTTGGCAATTCAGTGTGGGCGTGTAGAGTTTCGCCAAAATTTACGGCTCCATTGACAACTGCAAAGAAAATCAATCAATCAATCAATCGATTTATAAAGCGCGCTATGTACCCGTTAGGGTTTCGAGGCGCTGGGGGGGGTTGGGGGGTGCTGCTATCGTTCGAAGAGCCATGTCTTGAGGAGTCTCATGAAGGTGAGGAGGTCCTGGGTCTGGCGTAGTGAGGTGGGGAGAGAGTTCCAGGTCTTGGCGGCGAGGTAGGAGAAGGATCTGCCGCCAGAGGTCTTGCGCTGGATTCGGGGGACGATGGCAAGGGCAAGGTTGGCAGAGCGTAGTTGACGTGAGGGAATGTAGAAGTTGAGTCTGGAGTTCAGGTAGGTGGGTCCGGTGTTGTGCAGTGCCTTGTGTGCGTGGGTGAGGAGTTTGAAGGTGATCCTCTTGTCCACGGGGAGCCAGTGGAGGTTCTTCAGGTGGGGGGAGATGTGGCACCGGCGGGGTACGTCGAGGATCAGGCGGGCGGATGCGTTCTGGATGCGTTGGAGTCGTTTGATGTCTTTCGTTGGGATGCCTGTGTAGAGTGCGTTGCCGTAGTCGAGTTTGCTACTGACGAGGGCTTGGGTCACCGTCTTTCTAGTTCCTGTTGGAATCCACTTGAAGATCCTGCGGAGCATGCGGAGGGTGTTGAAACAGGAAGAGGAGACAGCGTTGACCTGTTTGGACATGGTGAAAGTGGAGTCGAGGATGAAGCCTAGGTTACGTGCGTGGCTGGCTGGGGTGGGTGGGGGGCCGAGGGCGATGGGCCACCAAGAGTCGTTCCAGGCCGAGGGGGTGCGCCCGAGGATGAGGACTTCCGTCTTGTCGGAGTTGAGTTTCAGGCGGCTGTTGCTCATCCACTCGGCGATGGATTTCAGTCCCTCGTGGAGGTTGGTTTTGGCGGTGAGAGGATCTTTGGTCAGGGAGAGGACGAGTTGGGT
This sequence comes from Pleurodeles waltl, assembly GCF_031143425.1. Classification (NCBI taxonomy): domain Eukaryota; kingdom Metazoa; phylum Chordata; class Amphibia; order Caudata; family Salamandridae; genus Pleurodeles; species Pleurodeles waltl. The sequence continues at coordinate 305,955,216 of NC_090449.1, forward strand.
GTCGTCGGCGTAGGAGATGATGCTGAGGTTGTGTTGGCAGGCCAGTTGTGCGAGGGGGGCCATGTAGACGTTGAACAACGTTGGGCTGAGTGAGGAGCCCTGGGGGACGCCGCAGTTGAGGTTGGTGGCATTGGAGCGGAAGGGTGGGAGTCGGACTCTCTGAGTTCTGCCAGAGAGAAAGGATGAGATCCAATTGAGGGCTTTGTCTTGGATGCCGGCTTCGTGGAGGCGGTTTAGTAGGGTGCGGTGGCAGACTGTATCGAAAGCGGCTGATAGGTCTAAGAGGCTCAGGGCTGAGGTTTTGCCGTTGTCTGATGTCATCTGTGGCGGCGAGGAGTGCAGTCTCAGTGCTGTGGTTTCGCCTGAAACCAGATTGAGAGGGGTCTAGGATGGAGTTGTCTTCTAGGAAGTGGGCGAGTTGTGCGTTGACGATCTTCTCGATGACTTTCGCTGGGAAAGGGAGGAGGGAGATCGGTCTGAAGTTTTTGAGATCGTTGAGGTCAGCCTTAGGTTTCTTGAGGAGGGGTTGGATTTCTGCGTGCTTCCAGCTGTCCGGGAAGGTAGCGGTGTGGAAGGAGAGGTTGATGATCTTGCGGAGTTTGGGGGCGATGGTGGCGTCGGCTTTGTTGAATACGTGATGAGGGCAGGGGTCAGCGGAGATCCTGAGTGAATGGAGTTCATGGTCTTTCGGGTTTCGGCGTCGTCTACTTGAGTCCAGGTGGTGATGCGGTAGGCGTGGGAGGAGTTGTTGGGGGTGGGGTCTGGCATAGGTGAGGTGTTGAAGCTGTCGTGGATGGCTGCGATTTTCTGGTAGAAGAAGGTGGAGAGATCGTCGCAGAGTTCCTGGGAGGGAGGGACGTCGTTGACGTTGGCGTTGGAAAGTTCCTTCACGATGCGGAAGAGTTCTTTGCAGTCGTGAGCGTTGTTGTTGAGGCGTTCTGTGAAGTGGGAGTGTTTGGCGAGTCGGATTAGTTGGTGGTGTTTATGGTTGGTTTCCTTGAGGGTGGCAAGGTTGTCAGGTGTGCGCTCGAGGATCCATTTTTTCTTGAGTTTCTGGCAGGTGCGTTTGGAGGTGGTCAGTTCGTCTGTGAACCAAGCTGGTTTTTTCTTGTCTTGGTTGGTGGTGGGTCTCTTGAGAGGAGCTAGGATGTTGGAGCAGTTGAGGATCCATTGATGAAGGTTGATGGCGGCGGAGTCCGGGTCGGTTGGGTCGGGTGGTGTGTTTTTGGCGACGGTGCTGGCTAGTTGATCTTCGGTGACTTTTCCCCAGCGGCGGTGTGGCGGTAGAGGTGTGCGGTGGTGTTCGGTGTTTTTCTTGAAGGTGAAATGTACGCAGTGATGGTCGGTCCAGTGGAGTTCGGAGGTGTGGCTGAATGAGATGTGGTTGCTTGAAGTGAAGAGTGGGTCAAGGGTGTGTCCGGCGATGTGGGTGGGAGTGTTGACCAGTTGACGGAGTCTGAGGTTGGAGAGGTTGGAGGTCAGTGATGCGGTGTTGGCGTCATTGTTGTTCTCCAGGTGGAAGTTTAGATCTCCCAGGAGGATGTAGTCTGGAGAGGCGAGGGCGTGGGTGCTTGCGAGGTCGGAGACGGTGTCGCTGAAGGGGGCTCTTGGTCCTGGAGGACGGTATATGAGGGTTCCTCTGAGGGTAGTGTTGGGGTCCATGTGAATCTGGAAGTGGAGGTGTTCGGCTGATTTGAGGGTGCCGTCCGTGTGGGTGTGGATCTTGAGGGTAGATTTGTGGGCGATGGCTATTCCTCCGCCGATTCCGTTGGTGCGATCTCTTCTGGTGATCATGTATCCGTCAGGGATGGCGATGGCGATGTCAGGGGCCGAGGAGTCGTTCCACCAGGTTTCGGTTAGGAAGGCCACGTCTGGGGCGGTGGTGTCGAGCAGGTCCCAGAGCTCTATGGCGTGTTTTCGTGTGGAGCGTGTGTTGAGGAAGATGCAGTGCAGGTGGTTGGTGTTTGTTGTTGCTGGCTTCGTTGTTCTGTTGCAGGAGAAGTTGCAGGTGCGGCAGGAAAAAGGTCCTTTGGTGTGCTTCGGGCTGGCCTGGAAGCACTCTGTGGAGGGGCCAGGTTTGAGGGCAAGGAGTTCGCTGGCTGAGTAACGAAGGCATGGGGCGCGGGGGCGCGAGGACCAGGGGGGGGGTGGCGCTGGGCGCGATCCAGGCGCGGACGGGCGCAGACGGGCTTGCCTCTGGCGCGCCCACTGCGCGGACGCGCAGCACCAGCCATGAAGAAGGGAGGGGGAAGGGGAGAGGGAGGAGCAGCTGGGAGGCGGGAGGGAGCGGCGAATGGGGGCGCGAGGGGGGCGGGCCGCAGGGAGGCAGCGGCAGGGAGAGAACTGCAAGGGGGAGCGCCCAAGGGTCGAAAAAACAAGAAAACAAGGCACAAAAAGTCGGGCACAATATGAAAAACAGTCACAGAAATACACTAATGGCACAAAATACAATCGGGGTACAGCAGTCAGAGGGGCACAACGGGGGCACAAGCGCAAGGAGGCAAGGCGCTGAAAAATGGGAAAAAACACTTACAAGATGGCGAAAAGCGGCACACGGGTCAAGTGAGGCTTACCAGGGCCTCGAACACGCTAGCAGCAGCGTGGGTGGGGGTCAGGGGCACGAGACAGCTGGGTGGTGCTGCGGACATGGGGGGCGAGCTCTAGACCTAAAGCAGGTCAGAGGTCGCTCCTCTGAAAACGCTGATTTACCACACAAAATGTGTAAATTCTATATCACCTGCGTTGAACTCTGCGTGGACAGAGTCAGAGGATGCTAAACAATGCAGGAGTCTCCCCAGGTAATGAAAGTTCAAACAAACTCTTTTCAAAATATCCAGATTGCCAGTTGCAGATCAACATTGTTTTTCGTTAGTAACTGCAAGTCTATTGTGTTCAACAGTATCGATGCAGCATTGTTATCGAGAGGCCTTAAATCCTGTCTGCTATTATACTGAATATTATTTCAGCAACTTTGTGAGTGCAGTTTGAAAGACATTTCATTCATGATGGAAGCAAGGGTGGCAAAACGGGCACAGAGAGCGGGGACTTTGTTTTCTTTTTCTCAATCTAATAGGTTGGTTACCAATACAATTAATGAAGGAAAGGATTCAACCGATAAAGAATCTTTATTCTCCCAATTGGAGAAATTGTATAGAAAGGAAATTACAAAAAAATGGGAAATGTTGACACTACAAAAATATGTAGAGATGGGAAGAGTGCCAATGGGAATTCGTATTTTTACATTACATAATCATCCTGATATCAAACCAGAACTATTGCTTGAATGGGGGAGAAAACAGTATGACATGTTCACCGTAATATGATGCACATTCTGATAAAGTATGCCAAAATAGAAGTGGAGACAATAACGACTTCAGTGAAGGAGATTGAAGAAAAATTAATCATATTATATATACTAAAGACGAAGTAGCGACGTTAAGACAAAAATAAATTAAAGAAAGATTGGATAAACATGAACCTGAAGTCGAGGCACATAAGCAGAGAAAGTTTCTCAGAGATGAAAATGATTATATAAATGGTACGACCCTTACATGTGCAAAACTGTTTTGATGCAATTAAACAACGATTCACATCAGGCTCCAAAATTAGCATTCCGATCATGTCAGAGGCAATTAGTGAATCTGATTTTGAATTAAGTGAGAATAAATACAACAGTGAATTAAGGATAAAAACAACACTATTGGAAGAAATGCAAATTCTGTATCAGTATCAACAATTATCAAAAGGCAGGGGCGAGGACGCAATCAGGGCAGAGGCCAGCCAAAGTCAAAACCCATACAACGAAATATAGAAAGACCAGAAGAGGGAGTGGGAAAAATAAATTACCCTCTGCGCAACAGACAAAAGAAATAAACGTATCTATTAATATTGAGGAAAATCTTGTAGTCAGCTTATCTTACCATGTTCTTTCAGAGGAAGAGAACAGAGTTCTGAACAAAGGTTTGCCTTGTTGTCCGGAGTATCATTTTGATAAAGTTGAGACCAAAATTGACATGTTTACATTTATAAGGAAGATCAAATTAGCCAAATATTTTGCTAAACATACTACAAAAAGTAATGAACCTCCAGCCTCACACACGGATACTGATATTCTGATTGAACAGATACAAGATGTAAAAGTTTGTTATGATCTAATGCACAATTTAGAAGATGAGGAGGTTACCAGAATGGAAACAATGGATCAACTGGGTATCTCAACTAATGATCATGCATATTGTCATTTCAAATCCACATCTAAGTTCTGCCCCACCTTAAATCCAGGCAATAAAATAGTTATTTTCTATGATGCTGTTATAGCGGACTTGGAATCTTTGAAATACCAAAGAAGACAGCCTCAGGGCAAGGAAAATAGGACTCAGGTGGAGAGACAGGCATTGAATAGATTGAATACGAATGACAAAATCATCATAAAACCAGCTAACAAAGGTGGCAATGTGGTAATTCTAAATCGTAAAGACTATGTTAATGAGGCAATGAGATATTTTAGTGATATACAGAATTACCAGAAATTGGATAAAAACCCCAATCAAAAGATATTATGTAAAATTAACATCAAACTGATGAGTTGGCACCAAGAACTATTGATTAATGAAGAAGAACTTACATTTCTGAGACAAGACTATCCTATTATGCCAACTATATATTTTCTCCCAAAATTTCATAAAACACTTAACAATCCTCCGGGCAGACCAATTGTTTCTGCCTGCAGATCGGTGTTTGAAAACATCTCAAAGTATGTGGCAACCTAGTTATTTTTTAGTCACCACAGACGTGGTGTCACTTTATACATCCATTCGTCATGAGATCAAGCTCTTGGATACTTTACTACGTAGACAAAGAAATATAAAAGAAACAAAACATTCAATGATGCTTTTGGAAATGGTGGAAATGTAATTTCATAATAATGTGTTATTATTTAACCATCAAGTATACAAACAGATACTTGGTATTGCCATGGGAATTTCTCCATCTCCAAGTTACGCAAATCTCACCATGGGATGGTGGGAACGGGAGGTGGCATGGCAAAATGAATATCTTCATAATATTATCTTATGGCTATGTTACATAGATGATCTGTTTATAATATGGAATGGATCGGAGGAAGAATTTGGCGCATACTTTCACCAATTGAATCAAAAGGATTATGGCTTTCAGTTTACATGCAATATCAATGCAACACAGATACATTTTCTATACACTAAAGTCTATGTGGAACATAATCAATTACACACAACTATGTACAGAAAAGAAACTGCTGCAAATAGCATCCTACATGGAACAAGTTTCCATCCGAAACCACTACTGAAAAGTATTCCAGTCGGAGAGTTCCTGAGAACTAGGAGAAATTACTCAAATGATAGAGAGATGGAAACTCAGCTCATGGATGTGAAACAGAGATGCCTCGGAAAAGGATATCCTAGAGCACGCATTGAATTTGGAGCAATGAAAGCAAGAGGTAGAACTCGTCAGCAAACTTTAATTGATAGTGCATTAACTATTCCACAAAGAGAAAAAGAAAAGGAAGGCCCACGGCTGATACTGACATACTGCAAAGAAAGCAAAGCGATTGTGAACATCTTCAAAAGATACTGGAAGATGCTGAGATGTGATCAAGACATTGAACAAATAGTAGGTGTGAGACCTCAAGTAACATAAAGAAAATCAAGGTCCTTAAAGGATATGCTGACCAAAAGCCACTATATTTCACAACCAACAAAAAATTGGCTGGAAAATGAATCAACACGCTTTTTATAAGTGCAAGAAGTGCAAGGCCTGTAAAATTTTCAAAAATGTGAATCTGTCAAAGACTACAAAGGGAGGGAAATATACATTTCACAAAGAATAACATGTAACAGTCAATATGTTGTTTATTTAATTGAATGTGGATGTGGCTTAAAATATGTTGGCAGTACCATCTGCCTGTTGAGGAAGAGGATACTGGAACATGTTAGAGCGATACAGCATCAGGACCGAAGTTTTGCTGTTGCAAAACATCATAACAGATACCACACCACAGATTAGAGAAGCATCAAATTTTTTGGGCCTGGCGCAGAACAATAAAAATGAAGATGGTGGTAACAGGACATTATTCGAACTAAGATACCGTATGGGTTGAACATGGACGAGGAACTTTTTCTACATTTATAAATAGGCAAAATAATATGATTAGGGAAATATATTTTAAAAAATGGGTTTGACGAGCTATTAACAGGTTTTGAGATCTTTAGGTTATTATACATAGATTTAATAAGTTTAAATAATATTGGGTCAATGGCACTAATAACTTTATCTAGCTTTTATACCTGCATAGTTTTTGACAAATTTAAGTAACCAACCACAAGGCACTTAGCTTATACTTTGGTCATAATGAGGTGGTATAAACAATATAATTTATTTTTCCTTTTCCTAATGCTAATTACAGCATCTTGAATGTTATGTGGTACTTAGCCAGTATTAACTTGAAATATAAAGCAAAGAACTGTTTTTCTTTTGAAAAATTCAGTTGGATGTACAAAACCTCTTTTCCAGTTAGATCGGATAAAATAATTGAAGGACATCATTACAGTAGGGCACACTTGAAGTATTATATTAACAAACCAATCTTGCCAACTTGCTAGTTTATGTAATAACTTTACATTTGGTGTTTATAACATATCCATCCTGTAAAATATTGAATGTTATATTTTTATTTTTATCACGTTTGGTTATACTTTTAAACTACCACAGCCAGAGTGCATCATTATTAGCAGGAGGGAATGTTACTATTTAAAGGTAATAGTAGTAGGACTCACAAACCGTGAGCAAGACTCATAAAAAGTTGAAAGGCGTTGGTAGCTGCTGATTGTTTCAAATAAAGGCACAACATTGGGATTTCTTGGAGTGCAGTGATTCTCCTCTTAGATACAAAATTACTTTGAAGGTGGTCTCCTCTGTCACCGGCAGCAGGGTGCACGCCCGAGACTGTTCTGACTCAATACTTGGTGTATATATATATATATATATATATACATATATTTATATATAAAATAATGGATGTGGGATAATATGCTTCAACTTAACACTTGCAGGAACTCACTAAACAGAATTCGATTAGACCAAAGGTTAATATTAGATGAATTTACCATGAAAACATGGCAGATACCATCACAATGATGGTAGTTTCCATGGAAGATGACCCCCGTCTTTCTATGAAGACAAAAGGGCGACAACTGGAAATACCATTAAGCCGACTGAGAATGGGACTAACGGCTATCGGACGAACAGCAGAGATCAGATTGCAGTATTAACCCTAGGATTATCCAGGTAACAAGCCATGCTAATAGCTTCTTTGAGTGAAAAATGGCCTGTAATTTTTTTTTTAAGCTGTACGAGCAAAACGAGCAGAAGGTCGGGTCCGAATTTCTAGTGGCTGATAGTCTGTAATATGACATGCAACACTGCAAACATTAGATGACCCATGCCCATTTATCAATATATTGAATATATTCCCAAAAATGTTTAAAAAATGATAATGATGCATAAAAAAAAGATACAAAAATGACAATGATCTATATAAAATAATAGGATTTTAACAATATACTGCATCCATCAGAGGTAGTGCATTTGTTAATGAGGGTTAGTATTTGGACTCCTACAATCAACTGAGGTAAATATATATAAAATATTGACAAAAATTACATCCTTTTAAAAATAGGTCCATCTGAGTAGAAATGCATGATCTAAAAAGAACAAATATAGCTATCAATTATATAAGAGCATGCCAATGCACTAATGGTAAAGTGCCATAGGGATTATAATTGTAAACCTAATGTCCTTTTTTTTTTTTTTTTTTTTTTTGTCCTCATATTCATCCCCCGTGCTTTGGTTAAGTAAAAAAAGGCAATGACACAACAAACGACAACATGCCACCAAACCTCAGTAGATCATCCCCTCTAATCTACTGATTGTACTTTCTCGTACGGGAGTCATTGATCAAAAGTTATCACTTTCAATCGTAGCCAAAGCAGCACCTCCAGAGAACGAGGGGAAGATCTTAATCATTGGACTTTAAATTATTTTTTTTTTTTTTTTTTTTAAGTATACGAAGTTTATATGACACAACAAAAAAAAAATAATATGTTATTGATACACATTTTCCTAATATAACCAAAAATTATCTTTTCTAGACAAGGGGCCCCATTGTTCCAAAGTACAGATTCGATTTACAGCTATCTGCCAATCCAACACCCGAGGAGGCAGAGGATCAATCCATTTACGACAAATTTCTCGCCTAGCTAGAAGAATTAATATGAACAGCAAATGCTCTTGCTGAACTGACAATTTCTGATAATTTGTATCCTGGTCCCACACCCCAAACACCACCAATGCTGGATTTACAACTAAGTTTACATTAAAAATTACTTTAAAAATACTCTCTATGTCCCCCCAATAATTCAACAACTTAGTGCAATGCCAAAACATATGGATATCATCCGCCTTATCATCCCCGCACCTTGGACAATTTTTCTGAGATTTCCCAATAGCTGTTAATTTGGCCGGAGTCCAGTAAACCCTATGGAGTGTGAACAAATGATTTTTCTTCAGCCCTGCAGGACTAGTAGTAAGCCACAGTATTGAACAAGACTTTTGCCACAGTGTTTTAACATCTAAAGTTGGGAAAGTTGCTCCCCACTTCGACAAGGGGAGGGAAGCGCTATCATCTGATGATTCTAACAGAGCATGGTACCACAATGCAACCTCTTTGTTGATAGCTCCCTGATTTAGCTTCCCTTCCCATATACTCCTCCCTATTTCCCCAATTCGACGGGACTTTACCCAACTAGATATTTGAAGATACTTAAATCTAGAAACTGTCCTGCCAGTACCTTCCTGGAATGCGCCCCAGCTTAACACTTCATCTCCTTCCATCAATTGGCCCCATCTTTCCACCCCACTTGTTCTCAAAGGAGTTGATAGTTTGTCTATGAGGCATTCCGGAGTGCCAGGCGAATCCCAAATGGGAGCTGAGCTACAAAAATAAGGTATCTCTAACGCCCTCCGAAAATGCATCCAAACTTTACATGCATGTCTGGGGAGTTTCAAGCGAACTTTCTTGAAGTAACTGGGGTGTCCAAATTTATATAAAAAGTGATCTGCTCCTTCTTCAAGGTGAGCCGTTAATGCTCCCCAGACTGAATCGTGCTCAGTCCTTTTATTCAATAAAACTCTAATATTTTTTAGGTGAAAAGCCAAATAGTACTTAAAAAGGTCTGGAGACGCAATACCTCCCCATTCCCTTTTTCTACTCAACTTCTTCCAAGCAATCCTAACTCCCTTGGAAGCCCATACAAATGAGGATAACTCCCCTTGTAGTTTTTTAAACCAACTCTTCTCAAACTCTAATGGGATAGTGTTGAACAAAAAAGTAAATTTTGGAAGGATACACATCTTCAAAATATTAGATCTCCCAATTATCGTAAGAGGAAGAGCAGCCCACGCTTTTAACAGTTTTTTGGTTTCCCTATATACTATATCAAAGTTCAATTTAGCTACCTCGTTAAAAGCAGCTGTTAACCGAATACCCAAATATCTGATCTCTTGTTTAACTAAAGGGGAAGCATACATCAAATTCCAACACATTATTTCTGTCTTTTCTGCATTTATGCTGTACCCAGAAAGTCTTCCAAATTGTTCCATCAAAGCAGTGACCTTAGGTAGAGTAGAGCTAACATCACTCGTATATATCATCAAATCATCTGCGTATAAAGCCAGTTTTTTTTCCCATCCCCCAGTTCGAAATGGGATAATCTCTTTAGAAGACCGGAGTAAAGTTGCCAAGGGTTCAATGTATAAATTAAAAAGCAAAGGAGATAGGGGGCATCCCTGTCTCGTACCTCGCCAAATCCTAAATTCTTGTGTTAAATGGCCATTTACCAGAATTCTCGCTAGAGGACATCTATACAGTTCTCCTATTGCCCTGATAAAAGGGATTCCCAAGCCCGCTTTTTCCAGAACCACCTTTAGAAACAACCAATTAACACGGTCAAAGGCCTTGGCCGCATCAAAAGACAAGATCGCCAGAGGCGCCTTCTCGTGAACCGCCAAATCAATTGCAGCAAATAATTCGTGAGTTATCTCGTGAAGCTGCCTCCCCTTCATAAAGCCCTTTTGGTCCGAATGGATTAGATTGCCAGCAACTCTCCCCAGTCTCTTGGCTAAAAGTCCTGAATAAAGTTTAGAGTCTACATTCAGCAAAGAGATGGGCCTATAGGAGGAACAAGACGTGGAATTCTTACCCGGCTTTAGCAATAAGCAAATTGTCGCCTCTCTCCAGGAATTGGGAATTTGGGTCCCTTCTATCAACATAGAGTTGAATAACTCTAATAAAAAAGGGATAAGTTCCTCCCCCAAAGCCCTATATAATTCGTTAGGGAGACTATCTGGCCCCGCTGCCTTACCTTTTTTTAGTGCCTTTAGACCTTCCGCCAACTCAGCCTCATTTAACTTATCATTCAGTAGGAGCCTCTTCGACTCCTCTAAAACTGGAAGATCTACATTATCTAAGAATTCTCTTACCGGCTCTTCTAAGTTAACCGAACTTTCTGAATATATCTCATGAAAGAAAGATACGAATGCCCCCTCAATCTCCTCTTGCTCCGTACAGACCTGATTCGCAGGCTCTAATTTGACTGATAAAATGTGCCTTTTGGAAAAGTCTGACTTAACCTTCCACGCTAACAGTTTACTGCAGCCTTCTCCATAATCAAAATGAGCATATTGACTACTTTCCCATTTTAACCTACAGCGGTTTTCCAAAAAAGCATCTAGATTAGACCGGACCTTTTCCTCTTGACAAGACAGCTCCATTACTAAATCCGTTTTCCCTTCTAACTGCGCATTATACCTTGCAACCTGCAAGGTTTTCAATGACAACTCCATGTTTCCCAACTTTTCCCTCTCTTCACGATACTTATAAGCTGCAAGGTTAACTAGCCTCCCTCTTATAAAAGCCTTGAACGCATCCCAAACACACCCCAAACTTGCTGTTCCTTGATTCAACTGGAAAAATTCTCTAGTATCTTTTTTTAACACTTCTACTGATGCGTCGTCTAAAAATAGAGCACGATTGATCGTGCTCCTAATTGTCCTGTTACTCACCCTAATATCTAAATGTAGTATTACTGCAGAATGGTCTGACAAGTGTGCTGTGTTGTGAGCTACCCTTCTTACCTCCGGGCATAAACTTTTATGAATTAAAAAAAAATCTATTCTAGATCTATGCCCATATTTTTTATTGTGGAATGTATATCTATCTCCTTCACCCCTTCTCCAGTGCCAGACATCTACCAAGCCTAAATCCTGCATTGCTTGCTTCACTACTGCCCTTGTTTTAGGTGAATTAACCGTACCCCTAGGGGTTGACTTATCCTGTACAGGGTCTAGCAGTATATTAAAATCCCCACCCAACACCACTGGGTACCTAGCTGAGAGTAGAATATTAAATAAGTCTTGAAATGGCGATGGGTCGTCAATATTCGGCCCGTAGTAACCCGACACTGTAATCCAATGACCACCTACACACAGCTCTACCACTACCCACCTCCCTCTAGGATCAGCATGTACTATTCCTACCCTGAACCTCATGGGTTTCTTAATCAAAACTGCCACACCTTTTATTGTACTAGTTTGAGAAGAGCATACGCTAAACGCAACCCAATTCAGCTGTTTAAGCCAGGTCTCCCATTCAGTTTGGTGAAGATGGGTTTCCTGCAATATAATAATCTCCTCTTCAACCAAACGTAAGTACTCAAAGATCTTCCTCCTCCTACCAGACACCCTTAACCCATTCACATTCCATGAGATAAATCTCAACTTTTCAATACCCTGCATGCTCATTCATAGCGAGAAGGAAAACAAAGGGAGAACAGCAACCCCCCGACCTATATTAGCAACATATGAGGACTTTCTTATTTTATCCCTTTCAACCCACCAAACCCAAAACAAACCCAGACTCCCCGTGTCACCCACCCCTACACCCACCACCACCACCAACGTGCCCCCCAAACCCCATTCCCCCCCCAGAGGAACCCTCCCTTTTTCTACTGGGATAACCATCCTGTTATCCTATATTCGAACCCCACGCCGGACGGGGGCTTCCCACTAGATCTTATTGAGACGCCTTAATCTGCTCTATAAATATACTGACCTCCCCAGGATCTCTCATATTGTACATTTTATTCTTCCACATTATACGGAGAGCTGCCGGGAACCTTAGTTGGACCGTCGCCCCTAGCTCACGGAGCTCACGCATAAAACTTCCCAGCTCCCACTGCCTATCTAACGTTGCCTTAGACACATCAGATCTTATCCTAAGAGACCATTCCCCTTTGGGAAAAGCCCCAACCTTGAGAGCTTCGGACAAGATTCTTTCCTTAATAGAGTATGTGTTGAAATTTATCAAAATCCTCCTGGGGTTTTTCCTTCCTGGATTTTTCTTGAAAGGATCACGATGGACTCTCTGAATGTCATCCTCCAGATTGACCCCTACCATACTGGGGAGGACATCCCTAATCAGCGAAATCACATAGCTCTTAATATTTTCCCCTTCCAACCCCTCTGGAACTCCCAAGAGCCTTATATTGTTTCTCCTCATATTATTTTCCAACATTTCCAATCTGTCCTGCAACATCTTTTCTCCCCGTTTCAATTGTGAAATGTCCTTAGCTTGAGCTAACACTCGTTCCTCGTGGGCCTCCACCACAGCCTCTAGTTTCCCCAGCCGGTCTGATAACAGGTTGATTTTACTTTCCAAGACCTCACAGGCTTCCCGAATCCTAGTTTGATTAGTTTCTGAAATTTCGAATTTCCCTCTAATTTCTTTGGTGAGAGAAATTAGCAGAGCCTGTACATCCAAGTCATGCGTTATTGATCCACTGGAAAAATTACCATCAACTTCCGGCAAGGGTAGTATCTTTAAAGGGCCCTCTCTCACTGTAGCTTGTTCCATATCTAACAATTCTTGTGCTGGGCCGACAACTGAACCACCTTCAACTAGCTTAGAAGCCTCTAGCTTGTCTAAGGCCGGTTTAACATTTGCCATATCCTGTGGTGGAGGAATTGCGGTCTGGAAGTACCTTGTGATCAACGAATCACTCCTCCCCTGGATCTCAATTTGACTCTCTTCCCGGAGGGGTAAAGGATGATCCACTAATAGTGTTGTGTGGGGTGGCCCTTCACCATAGATTTTAGGATCTAAGTCCGTTATACCTGTTGTTATAGTTCCAGAGACCTGAGTCCGAAGATTAGCATTTGTACCACGGGTACCAGGCTTACTTTTCCTGGCCACAATCACATCGTTGACTTCTGCCCGGGCACCCCTGGGGCGTCGCTTGATTAATGACATGCACTGCGGGGTTCCAATACTCTCACACTCCTTTCTTGCCCCCGTCCCACTTAAGTTGGATCTGGTGTAGCTCCCCGGGGACTCCGGGAGGCTCCCACGGAGAGAGCAGCGGGAGGTATAAGATCTCCCACGTCGCACACCCTTTACCGCTTCTGCCCAAATACTGGAGTTTAGGGCCCGCTTCCAAGGCACCCCGCCACCCCTCTCCGTAGATAATGACCCCCCCTTCTTGTTCGCCGTTTTTCCTCCCTAGTTTTCCCGACAAAAGTCGGAAAAAGGAAAACACAGTAGAGAGGAGGAATGAAATTAACAAAGCGCAATAACCAAAAGTATTCTTCTTGCCCCTTTTTTCTCTTTTTAACGCCTAGAAATCCAGGGGAAAAACAGCACAAGAAGTGGAGGGCCAAGTACCCCCACCCGACAGGGAACCTATCTAAGCGATGTCCCACCTCCTTTCTCAAGACCCTTAAACCTGAGGAGCTGTCAATTGAAACAACAATTTACACTCTCAGTCCTTCCAGGAAACGGCAAAGCACCATAAATACAAAAGCGTTTTGAGTTTTGGCGTCCCTCTGAGTCTCACTACCCTTCTGTATAAAGCAACAAGTTTTGCACAGAATTTGTGATTATAAAATGACAAGCGCTGAAACGTAGCAATCCCTAGCGAATACGCAGCTGTAAAACTCAATATTTAGGCTTGGAGTTCCTCTAATACAAACTTCTAGTAGAAGGCTCTTGCATCTGGTTATTGTTGCAATAGGCAGCACTTTCACAGATATAAATGTTTTCTTTAAGCTCCCCAATACTCCTGGGAGGGCAGCAACGATAATGATAACAGTCTCTGCCTGCTGGAGACAAGCTATAGTCAAGCAAAAATCATAGGACTAGTCACCCAGGCACCCCCCCACTCCACCAGAAATACCCTGTCACCGTCTTTGCTGCTCCTTGCTCCGTTAGCGCAGCTCCAGGGGCTTCCCTCAAGAAACGCTGAAACGGGAGATCCGAAGCTCACGCTCCCGGGCTCCCAATCCGTTGCACGAAGGTGAGAGGAGAGAATCCTCACCCTCGCCTCCCTGTCGTTCAAGCCGTCGCCCGGGTGGGGGCCGGGGGCACAAACACATGCGGATCCGGCAGTGAAAGCTACCGCAGCTTTCCCGAGTCTCACGCGCCCAGACTCCCAAACCGGAGCGCGAAGGCGAGATGAGGAAACTCCTCACCCTCGCCCCTTTATCCTTCAGGCCGTCGCCCGGGGGGGGGCCAGGGGGGACAAACAAACGTGGATCCGACGGGAAGAAACCTCTGCTGCTTTCCCGAGCAGAGACCGAGGGAAGGTCTGCTCACAATGCAAGACGCGCGGTTTCGGCGTCACATCGTCCGACGGGAGTTCACGGCAGCTCGTTAGCTGACCGTCATGTTCCTCCTTCCAGTCACAAAAACCTAATGTCCTTGTGTTTTCTCAAATAATAGGATGTGGAATAATGGTCTTCTTAATCACTGCTTTATATTAAAATACACAGGTGCTTAGGGGAACACATGGTGAAACTTACTTGGGTTTTGTGGCTGTTCTTGGGCTCACAGTGGTGATTTCACACTCAGATTATAAAAAATAAAACCGTTGTGGACTATCTGTTTAATTTGAAATCACAGCCTTGAAAAAAAAAGAACGGAGAGCCAGCTGTTAAAAGGGCGAAACGTGTTGGCTGATCTTGTTCAACTGGAAATGTTGCAAATCATATAATGACATGATTAGTGAACTAAATATTCATTGGTCAGTTCTGGCCCTCAACAAATAGAATTAGAAGGAATGAATAAAAGTTAGTTTGAAGACAATGAATATTGTGATTACTTGGTTCCACAAGAAACAATTTAGGGAAAAGTTACACTCAACACTCTTTCATAACATAAAACGTATCTGAACCAGATAAGTATCAGATGCAAGAAGACAAAATGACAGCGTAGCTTATGATAACGTAGTTACTCAGAAGAAACATTCAACAAGGTTATGGAAGCGGGTGACTGTGAAGAACTGAGACAAAAACAACGAGATGGACAAACAAGCCTAGCTATGTTACCAGATAATTATAACAAAGCAGAACATTTTGAGCAGTGTTCAAAAACATTGTAAATTAATTCAAATGTAGACTGAGCTCATTCACTTAATCCAAAATAAGCCTATGGTGGACATGGAACACAACAGAAATATCAAAGAGATGATCATAAAAAAAGGTGCATGATATCCTAGGGAACAGGTGCTACTAGCCAAACAAAAGGTGGGCTATTATCCACATTCGCACTGCATGCACTGTGAAAATATTATTGAAGGTCCCAGAATCTTTCATCCATCTATAGGAGAGAGTCCTCCTCTGAAACAATACACAAAATGTGTGATAACAGAAGTTGCATATTCATGATAAAATGACCATGTGGAAAGGTACAAGTAGGCAAGACCCCTTAGAAACTAGAAATAATGTTTTAGGAGCATAAGAGCAATATAAGCAGAAACAGTCTGAAAGTGCTAGGCTTAAAAAATGTTAACAAAAATCCTGTGCTTCACACAGCATACCACCTTGGCAGTACTTCGGTGCCTCACTATGAATTTTCTGTTACTGTATCCTGAAATGTCAACACCCAACCAAACGTAAACCTAAGATAAGCAAGATCTATTGGCTTTGCCAAAGCTTGTTAGTTGTATTAGATAAATGAATAGCAACAATTTTTGTTGTGAATAATTAATATTGACAATGTTAGAATGTGATAAAACATTACTAAGGCCTGTGGAAGGGGTAGGATCCTTTGGAGTGTCCCAGAGACTCCCGATCTCCACTTCACACCACTTTATTCTACAGTTGCTTAATCTGTTAGATACGTTAACCGTTTTATTCTCCAGCTCTTTCTGAAATCTCCATCTGCATAGGTCACACTTTTCCACAATTGAAACTGCCACATATGCGACCATCACGCAGTATAGAAGCCAAGGAATGGATGTGTATGTTGTCTGCAAGCCTTTAAGGCCCACTGACAAGCACTGTGAGAAACTCACACTGACTTCAGCATCAACTTCACAGCTCTCAATTGTGCATCACCATAAACACCCACCAGCCACCTGAACTCAGGCAGTTGGAGGCAACTCAGATCAAAGTATGTGCTATACAAGAGTCATGTGTTGCATGATGAAAAAACTACAAAAAAACAACATACGGTAAGGGAATGCAAGATGTAGAATGTAAGCAGGGATTACATTGCTGACATGGGATACCTTAAGGGTTTTTACAGTAATAGTTGAGAAACTAATCAGTGTTTATGCCCTTGAGTTAAGACATAAATATAGGGCCCGATAGAGAACTGTTTCAAAGCTGGTTTAATTACAACCTGGTTTGAGACCAGCAGGACCCAACCCAGTTAAAGTCCTATTGCTTGATAAAAACAATAAAAGACAAATAAATAAAATCACACACATGAAAAGAACTTTGCTTTTTTGTAAATCGTCTGTAGGTTTTCCAAATTGTGAGAATGTTTTTAAACAAATGTCTGGGACTTGTTAGAATGAATATCTGCAGTAACCTAATCCATAAATAACGATGCTTAGTTGTTTGCTGTTGGTAACCAGCGTTAAATAGCAGCAAAGCACCACATCCTCAAAATTAAATGGTTAAAGTTGTGCAAATCCCTCCTGAATTAAGAGATGCCAAAAAAAGTGGGGTGTTACGTAGTATAAGACTTCACCTCTGCAGGGACATCTTAAGGATTTTGGGGACTGTGGGCCAAACGTATTTTGGGTGCCCCTGTAGAGAACAGCTTTAAATGTATGATACAATTTCAGTTTTTCATGCCCTCTTTGGACAGGTCACTGACTGTACAGGCACATTCCTCCAAATTCTAAGTGTGTTTACATCTAATATTCAGGGACAGTCGTGTTTGTTCCAACATTATAACACAGCAGCAGCAGCTCCCTAACATTACTGCACATAATCTCTGTGACACTCTCCCATTTCTCATATGTGAGGTCCTGTTTTGATCTAAAAGACACTTTTTTCTAGATGTTGAAGGAACATAAACAGAATATTGTTCTGTGCAAAATGTCTGTAATAGACTTTTACCCATCACCCACATTTAAAATAAAGGAAAAGGCTTTTTAAATCAATCAGTTTAAGAATTATTTAAGGTCATCAAGGCAAGATCGTGTGCAGAACAGAGCTGGCTCTGTCGGGGGTTCTCCTGGAAAGGTGGGGCCCTGGCCCAGAGCCCACTTTGCTCATGCTTAAAAACGTCTCTGCACCCCTGGGTCTAGTGTGGTACACCATCACACACTTGCCGAGATCAACCTTCATTCCCATTACAGCGACACCCGGAGACAGCTACATCACTGACACGAAACAACCCACCGACTAAATTAAAACATTTTGAGCGAATGAGGCCAAGACGCGCTTACTTCGAAGATCCCGAAATGACATTGTGCTATAGGCTCAGCAAGGGAAGCAGCAAGAATCAGCTACTGTGAGGAGCGCGGCCACTAGAACCACGGCGGAGAGCAAAGACTTGGGCCTACCAAAGCCTACTTCCGTTACTGTAGCAACCAATGCTGCAGCTACGGCAGCACTGAAAGGTCATTTCAAAAAGAAAAGCAAACTCGGTACTCCCAAAATGGGAGGAGGGTATGCATTTTGATGTGTGGGTTTATAAACGACGGAGCGCACTGACAGTCTCATTCAGCACTTCACTGAAAAATCGAGTTTTTACTACGGGCTAATTGTTCCCTGTAAAGTGCTCTGGGGTACTAAGTCGTGCTTTGTGTTCGCATGCCCTTTTAATATTTGCAGTTTACGTCTCCTAGAGAACCCTGGCCCTTTCAAGCCATAGGAGAACCATGGCCCGAACAAGGAGCCAAGCAAAATCACAATTCTCTTTTCGAAAGAACATTCGTATAATCTGCCTGATGATGGGAATGGCCGCCGAGACCATAGTACTCCACGCATGCGCGACCAACGGCTGGTTAACTGAAGGTGTTTGTGAGTTGTAGAAGTATGGCACAAGTCGGGCGTAGACTGTGTCACCCACTGTTTTGCTCAGGGAAGACGCCCTCCACCCTGCCAAGAAATTGGACCCCCAAGGAAACATGCAGAATTTGTCCAGGTGTAATTTTCAGACACCGGAGCACGTTCAGCAGGTTTCCATTCCCAGCAGCAACGTGCAGACGGCGAGGAGGCTATATTTTTCACCTCCAGCTAGGTCGACGATAAATGCCGAAGTTAAGAAACCTTCAGGCTCTCTTTTCTTCCGTTATTCTGTCTGGGCGCTCTCTGGGTTCTTATACTTCAACCCAAATACAACAGAGACACCCGATAAGTTTCCCAAGTCCATGCGGAATGTGCTGTTCCAGTTCATGTCTTTTTTCTTTGAATTCTGGGGGTTGTAGTTTTGTTATTCCATTATAAAAAAAAAAAAAAAAAAACTACAAGTCCTGTAATTGAAATTAAAAAAACCTGGACTGGGACAGCACATCACACATGGACCTGGGAAACTTGGCAGCTATGCGAGAGACACAAAGGCCTGAATTTATACTTTTTGGGTGCAAAACTGCGGGGTTGCATTTTTGCACCAAAAAGTATAGTGCCGGCTTGCGCCATTCCTGAGTGCTAGCCGGGCGCCAAATTAATGGATTTGTGCAAGCTGGCACTCAGCTTGGGTTAGCGTCAACTAAAATGACACTAGCCGGGTGGGGGTGGTAGTAGGGAAGGAGGAGGTTGTGCTAAAACAAATGCCTCTAACCAGATAAGCGCCATTTTGTGGCGCACAACGAACAAAAACATGACTCCTGTATTAATAAACACCATGACCACCACCCCAGTCCCCAGTGTCCAGCACACGGGACAAGTGTCCCCTGGGCATGGCCATTGTAGCCTGTGCCATGCAGGGAACCCCAATTGAGAGCCCCTGTTGGCACTTAAAAAAATAAAAAATAAATAACATACCCTATTTACCTGGGATGGGATCCCCGATGCTCCGGTGTCCTTGGGTGGGGGTGTTCCTGGGGCTTGGGGAGGGCACCTGTGGACCCATTCCATGGTGTCAGGTCCACAGGTCCCATAACGCCTGGTCTGACCCAGGCATTATATAATGGTGCTTAGCACCATTAGCCCCGCCTCCCACCTGTGCGTCATTTTAGCATGGGGGGATAAATATGGCACTATGGGGATAGCACAATTTTTTGGATGGGAACGCCTACCTTGCATCTCATTGACGCAAGTAGGTTCATGCATCCAAAAAATGGTGCAAACTCCCTTATTTGAAATATAGGCCACAGTTTGTTATCACTTCACAGGTACTCAAGAGAGGCATGCGTTTGACTTAGCTGATTATCTTTACATAAGAGATATGCATGCACTGGAAGAATGTCAGCTGTGTTGATCTGCCCCAGTCATTATACAAATAACAATATAAATACAGCAATTTTGTTTTATTTCTTTTATATCGCTATTCCTTCCAGTGCAGTGTCAGAGTGCTTTATATAACGCATGTTAAAAATTGACAATAAATCATATAAGTGTGTAAATCAATGTACAGGATGTGTTACTTAACAGGGAGGGTTACAAGGTGGAGGAGTCTCATGTCATTCATTGCTCACTGTGCTATATTAATAGGATTACAATTTTTAAACTGCAAGTAGCAAAATGATCTCTGTGTTAAAAGCAGTCACCTATCTACATAAAATCAAAATATGTTATCTGCATGTTACATTATGTGGTTAGAGAAGACACAATAACCCTCTATGCTACTTGGTTCAAAACTGGGACAAGACAAAACAGATCTCTCCATCAAATGTGTGAACCTCCAGAGTTATCGTACCATTATTAATTATTACTCCCTAAGATTTACTGGCCCTACAATGATCCATGCAGCACGTGTCTCAACCCCATAAAATATTTTAAAATGCACCCTTTGCAACCAATTAAACAGAACAGATCTACTGCCATGTTTCTCCTTGTTGCTGATTTCTCTGTGGCAGTGATTAAAAAAACAAAAATTCATAGTTTGAGGTTCAGGTTTTGGGTGGGGGGTTGCATCGGTTTTGTTGGCCAATACCTACACAAAACTTTATGTGTTAAATCTCATAATGCACTTAAATGTGCTCATGATAGAACTGCTAAACATTTGTGGGGTCTTATTATCTGATGTCACTTCGTGTGATGTCATGGGTTGTAATGTCATTTCCTGTGTTATTGCTTCCTATGATACCATGTGTGATGTCATGCACCATGACATCATGAGCTGTGATGTCACGCGCCATCATGTTCCTTGCATACTGGTTCACTTGATTAGTCCCCCCACTTT
Organism: Pleurodeles waltl; assembly: GCF_031143425.1. Taxonomy (NCBI): domain Eukaryota; kingdom Metazoa; phylum Chordata; class Amphibia; order Caudata; family Salamandridae; genus Pleurodeles; species Pleurodeles waltl. Next base: position 305,975,947 of record NC_090449.1, read on the forward strand.
TCTACTAGTATGTGGTGCAGCAGACCTTTGGGGTTGAAGCAGATGCAGCTGTCAGCGCTGGAAGTTAGCAATAAGCATTTGTAAGTGAAGGTTCTGTCTTGTCCAATTGTCTCCCCACTGTTCATGCAAAAGCACTTCTTATGGATTTTGGAAAGATTAGTTCTCCGCCCCTGAGCCTTGAAATTACCTCCCTCTACACATCAGAGCCTTATATTCATTTCTCAAATTACATAAGAAACTGAAGAACTGGCACTTCCACTATCCTCTCCCTAGGTAGACCTAGCGCAAGGGTACCTTCAGGGGTGATAATATGTTCTACAAATACTAGTAACAAAACATAAAGAACAAGTTAGTTACTGTCAGTAACATCTGGTAGAGACCCTATTAAGCCACAAACTCCTTAACTTAAAAATTTCCCACGCATCAGACTGGATCTGGACATTTTCGAGCAGTACGCCAGTATGCTGGTAGATAGCGTTCTGCTCTGTGTCAGCCTCATCTGTACCGGAAGTGACATATGCAGTGCCTATATATGCGCCATCCCAGTGGGCTGACATCAGTTTCTTTTTGTGACTTTCCATGACAGAAGCCCAGAGCCACGAGAACCACTGACAAACTGATGTGCATTTCTAAGGTCCTCAGAAGGGGGGCCCTTGCACTAATAAGTTCTCACAGCAGGGAGGATGGGAGGGTCGCTAAGGGATCTATGCCTAAATAGACTTTCTAACAGATAAGGCGTTACCAAAGGTAAGTAATGTATTCATCTGAGAGAGACGTACAGCTGCAGATTCCTTACCTTGCAATAAATACCCAAGCAATACCTCCCGGAGGTGGTGGGAGATTTTAGACCCCAAAAGTCCTGTAGGACTGAGTGGGCAAAATGCAAGTCCTGATAGGCCTGACCATCTTAGCAGTAGTGCTTTGTAAACATGTGCAGAAATGCCCATGTTGCTGCCTGACAGATGTCTAGTACGAGAGCTTGGTGAGCTAACACGGTGGTGACAGCCTTGGCTCAGCTGAAAAAAAGTCTGTAAGCCCTCGGGAAGGGGACAGGCTGCTTCTTGGCCAATGTGTAGCAGATCTTTATGTAAAGCACTATCTATCTTGTAATGGTCCTTTCCACCACAGCCTTCCCTTTCTTGGATCCTACATACCCTAGAAAGAGGTGATTGTCCACCCGGAACTCAGTGGTACGATCTAGAAAGAACAACAGCACCCTTTTTGGGTCCAGGCAGTGAAGTCTTTCCTCCTCCTCCATAGAAGGGTGAAACATAGCAAAGAAGGTAGGCAAAGTGATGATTTGGCCTACATGAAAAGGTGTCACTATCTTTGGAAGGAAGAAGAAATATGTTTGAAGAACCAGCTTGTTTAGGTAGAAGGTGGTATAAAAGGGGTGCCCAGAGCGTGCCTGCAGTTCACTGACTCTCCTGGCTGATCTTATGACCACTAGGAAAGCTGCCTTGATGATTAACTAACGGAGTGGACAGTTGTGCACCAGCTCAAAGGGCATGTCAAAGGTCAAGACCAGGTCTAAAAGGCACTGGGGCATGATGAACGGCCTGGGAGGAATCATGTTTCGGAGGCCTTTGAGGAGCCTAGACACAACGGGTGACTTGAACAAAGGCCAGAGTGGAAACCAGAAAAATGCTGAAATGACTGATAGGTAACCTTTAGCTGTGTCCAGTGCAGAGCTCTGCTGGACCAAAGATAGAACAAGTAAGACGAATTGAGAGAGGGGGGCGAAAAGAGAATCAGTGTTCTTGGTTGCACACTATGCCACAAATTTGTCTGAACTTCAGGTGTATATCGTCTTGGTGGAGGGACGCCTGGCTGCCAAAATAACATCACAGACTGCAGGAGGAAGGTTGAAGGCTGTCAACTGTTGCCGCTCAATCTCCGTGCATGAAGGCAGAGGGTGTGCAGGTTCGGGTGGAGAACCCTCACTTGTTGTTGCGAGAAAGGATCCTACTAAAGAGACAGGCTGACCAGAGGATGAATTGTTATGCTCCATAGCTCGGGATACCAGACTCTCCCTGCCCAGCCTGGAGCCACAAGAATGACTTGGTCCCGGTCGTCCCCGATCGTGTTGAAAATCTGTGCAGGAGTGGTATTGGCAGAAAGGCTTACAGGAGTTAGGAGCTCCACTTGAGATAAAAAGTGTCTCCAAGCAAGAGCCGCCTTGGGAATTCCAGTGCACAGAACTGCTGACATTGCACGTTATCGGCGGTGGCAAACAGATCTAATTGATGTTCCCCCACACTTGAAAGAGGATCTACACCACCTACAAATGGCAATGCCATTCGTGATCTGCTAGACGTCGACAGCTGAGTTTTTCTGCCATAGCATTCAGAAAGTCTGTCATCAGGGAAAAGCCCTGACATTCCAGCTATATCCAGAGACATGGGGCTTCTTGACAAAGAGTACTCCACTCTAACCCATCAACCCTGCTTGTTGCAGTACCACATGCAGTGATGTTGTTCATGAACACCTCCACTGACATTCCCCTTATGGAGTGAAGAAAGGCTTTCAATGCCAATCGACTCGCCCAAAACTCCAACAGGTTGATGTGGAGCCAGACTCGACCAGAGGCCTCTGATCTATACTTGCCCCAGATGGCCACCCCAGCCCAGGAGGTAAGCGTCTGTCATTACAGCCAGCTCTGGTTGGGAAAGAGAAAGGAGTGTGCCATTGAGCCAATCGTGGTTCGTCAGCTACCACTGCAGGTCTTTTGCAGTTTCCTCTGAGCTCTGGACCATGTTGGCGAGATTTCCCTGATGCTGTGCCCACTGGAACGTCATGTCCTGCTGGTGAGCCCGCACATGCCAATGGGCATGTATCACTAGTAGGATGCAGGAGACCATGAGGCCCAACAGTCTCAGAGTCAGTCTCAGCAAAATCCAGGATAGGGGCTGAAGTATTGGTATCATAGCCTGAATAGCCTGGCTTGCTGTTTGGGAGTATAGGCCTGAAATTGCACGTTGTCCAGAATGGCAGAATGGAGCATCTAAGAAGGACTCAGTTGCAACTTTGGCATGTTGATAGTGAACCCCAGCTAGTGCAGGAGTTGCACCGTAGTCTGGAACTCAGAGACGACTGCCTAGGGCGAGCTGGCCTTCAACAACCATTCGCTGAGGTAGGGGAAGACTAGAACCCCCGACTTCCACAGCTGTGCTGTAGCCATCACCTAGGTGAACCCCAGAGGGGCACTGTTAAGGCCAAAGGGGACCATAGCATACTGAAAGTGTTCCTGGCTCACCGTAAACCACAGATTGGGATGTGGAAATTCGTGTTCTGCAAGTCCAACCCCACCATCCCGTCTCCAGGGGTCCAGGGCAGACAGAACCTGATCTAGGGTGAGAATCTTGAACCTCTCCTATTTCAGGTAGAAGTTGAGAAGGCACAGGTCTGGAACCAGACGGTGGTCTCCATCTTTCTTGTGCAACAGAAAGTAGCGGGAATAGCAACCACAACTTACTTCTTTTTCCGGCTCCCTCTCTATGGTTTCTTTGGCCAAAAGAGCCAACACTTCCAGATGGAGTAAGAACAGATGGTCCTCCATCAGCCGGTTGTAAGTGGATGCCATGGGTGGACAGGTGTCCAGAAAGGGTATAGAGTAGCCCTTTTGGAGTATCTGTAAAACTCACTTGTTGGATGTTCTCGACTGTCAGTGGTGCAGTGATGGCGTATCTTGTCCCCATCACTGAATGCATATTGGTATGAGCAAAAACAGCAAGGTGATGGATGGAATGCTCAAATTAATCTCAGCCACTGGCAATCACTCATGGCTGCATCCTAATGCATCGTTTTTTTTGGCCACCATGCCACCTCAGTTTGGATCCAGCCATATGCAAATCATTCTTGACCTTGCTCCTCATGGGAGCTGCCCAGTGCCTTGGACCAGCTCAACCTCTTTGCGCAGGTGCCCAGGCCCAGCTCTCCACCTATCTCTATTGGCTCTCAGCCAGCTCCAGGATTTGCGTTCTTCCAGGCCCTCCCTCCTCTACTGCATTCTTCCTGCTTCTGTGCCATTTGCTTCTTGAGCCTCTTCCTGCTCTCTTTCCCACCCTTTTTACTGTTGCTACCGTCTGTTTCCCACCTGTTTGTCTTACTCTCCACTTCAGTCTTTTCCCTATTGCTTCATTCTCATCTTATTCCTTCATTCTTTTTTTGCACTCTTTTTGCTTTCTTCTGCCCTCTTGGGCCCTTTTAGTCCGCTTTCGCTGCTGCCCCTTTTTGACGTTTTTCCCACTCCTTTCTTTGCTGCCGCTCCTCCGGCCACCTCTCCGTCCTGCCCTTACGCCAGCCCCGCGCAGTACCTCCTAGTGCCCCTCCTACCTCCCAGGGCCTACTTAATGTCCCCCTGCACCTCAGGACCTCCCCTACTCTACAGGAGTTCAGCAGGATGCTGAAAGCCTGGCTGTTTGACTGAGGCTCTGGTCCATGACAGCACCTGGATACCCTCAAGGGTGAAGTAGCGTGCACTACAAATCGGCTGATTGATTGTGACCTTAAACAATCAAAAGTACATTACCCTGGTGCCCACTTCCCTCACTGTGCCTTCGTTGTCTATGAAGCACAAGATGTGCACCACACTGAAGTTGGGTGTGGCAGGATTTCGAGACAGGTGGGAAGATGGGAGCAGGAGAAGGGCTGCAAGGTCCAGGGTGGTCCTCTTTTTTGGCATGTTGGGGCTGATTTATTTTTAGGCTGATGGTCCGTGGGTCCACCATGGGGACAGTGTAAATTTATCCATTCCCGTGGTGGAGAGGCCATCCATCTAATTTATAAATGAAAGCCAAGCAGTCGGTCATTATAAACCTATATGTAGGAACCGCAGCAGACATGTAGCCATTTCTCCACTGGCTCTTACTCCCCATGTCCTTCAGAGAAGTTTTCCACGGCAGAGACAGAGTAGTCTCTGCCATGGCTAAACTGAAGACCTAACCGCATTTAAATTGGACAGGCAGACTTTCATCTTTCACCATTGCGACGGAGTATACATACCGCCATATTTAAATCGGGCCCATCCGCCCACTGATGTTTGCAACATATTCTCCTCCAATTGACTTTGCAGCTATGATCTGGTGCTGTAAGACCCATTAAGCAGATGTTCGCACAGGTGACTCACAGACCCGATTCAGCATTGGAAAGATCAGGAAAAGGTACCCCTCAACTATAACTAGCAGCTATTGCCCATTGCTGCCTTGCTTACAGGAGGGGGCCATATCCCCTGGGCCTGCAAAACTGGCCCAGTGGCTGCAAGGCCCAGAGGAAAGGACCTCACTCAGGGGTGTACCAATATTGCGGCAGTTCCAGTGGCACCAGAGCTCAGGAGTATTCAGTATCCAATGAACTCAAATTATACTTGTGTTTTACCGTCCAACTAATGGCCAGCGAGAACATTTTTTTTTGCACCAGGGTGGATCCAGCATCAAAGTCTATCGGGATTTACCAGCAGTGGTACTGAAAACAACCACTCTGCAAAGGTACAAGGGGCAGCATTCGTTTACGTGGTAACTGGGAAGGAGGTAATGCAGTGAAGAAAGTGACCTCCCAATTTACCAAAACATTTACTTTAAAAGATGCTAAACAAGAGTAATGTAAAAGCTGAGAAAGAGGTAACAATAAATAAGCAGACGCCCATCCTGAGACATTTAGTCCATAAACTAGTGGCAGATAAAGGGATTCAGGTCCTGGGAGAACGTATGTGACCAAGGTCAAACAATTTGGTTAGGTAGGACAACCAAGATTAGAATACAAAACTGCGTATCTAAAGCCCTATAACCTTCCTAATACAGCACATTTTGGGGGTTATTCTAACTTTGGAGGAGGTGTTAATCCGTCCCAAAAGTGACGGAAAAGTGACGGATTTACCACCAGCCGTATTACGAGTCCATTATATCCTATGGAACTCGTAATACGGCTGGTGGTATATCCGTCACTTTACCGTCACTTTTGGGACGGATTAACACTCCTCCAAAGTTAGAATAACCCCCTTTATCTGTTAAAGAGACTAAGGGCCCGATTTAGGTTACAGTGTTATAGGGATGAAACTTCATAAAAAGAATGAAATTACTTCTGCTAACTCCCACATCAACGTCTTTTTGCAGAAAGCACAAGTGGCAAAGGGTTGAGCAATGGGATATTGGAAAGTTGGCGACTGTACAAGGGAGGCGGCTGAAGTGGTGAGGTGCACTTGTAGAACGTAGTGACAGACGGGCTGTCGATTGAGACCTGTTATCGAGGGCTCCCAACCATGGCCTAGTGCTGCAAGGCCAGGCAAGGGGAACCACCTCCCCTGGTCTCACACTCATGGTCCAGTGCTGCAAGGCCCCCGGGAGGGTCCTACCTCCCTTGGGCCTTGAAGCCATGGTTAGGCACTGTGAGACCTACAGCAGGGGGTCCTTAGATTAATTCTTAAATTCAAAGAATAATCGCTCTCTGTTACTTTTCTGTCTCGAAACTGTTGTTGTCATCCCCAGATTCCGATCCACCTGTTCATAAAATCCCTCTATCGCTCTACTGCACAGTGCCTTTTCAGATTTCACATGGCCATATCTGTTCAATTTGTATGTGTAAACAACAACTAATAATTTGTCATGCTCAACTACAAGCCACTTGCTTTTACTAGAAATTACTGAAATTCTGAAAAATAGGTTTCAGCCCAGTAATCAAGAAGAGGTTGATCAACACAATGATGGTAGCAACGATGTCAACAATACAAAGTGGTATATGATGGGACGTTGGCATTTCTGGATATGTGGAAATACTTATGTGCCTTCCATCTAGTATTATACAAAGACCTGGCGTTTTCTCTCCTAGATGAACCTGCTTTGCATATCGATCAAGGCACCATAGAAGCTAGACATTACCCAACGTTGACATGTGCAGAGGATTTCCCCCAAAACAAATCTTTCACTAAGATCACTAAACCCTGAGGAGCTGACAGCACCACAGGCCTTCGAGATATGGGGCACAAAAGGGATCATCAAGGCCTAGGACATTTAGGATGCAGGTAGAAAACCTATGAGCAACTTAGATAGAAATACACCCTGAATAAGTCCCGGGTTTTTATCTATGTATAACTGAAACATGCTCTGGAGAGATATCAAAGAATCATGAACAACATCCGGGACTACTACCGTTACAATGTAGGGTACTGATGGAGTCTCTGGGCAATAAAGTGATTTTGCAAATAGACAAAAAATAACTCCCCCAATAAAATGGTGAAGGTAGCAGCCAAGTGAGTGGTAGTCTTGGTTTCCGTAGACGACCCAGACTGGGGGGAATCTAGTTGAGCCCAAGGGAAGTAGCAATAAAGGTTGGGGCCCGGATGGTACAACTAAAGCTTTTACACTTAACATATGGCACTAGAATGCATCTCTGATTGATGTAAATTCTGATGCATACCCGAGAGGGTGTCCTACGCTGGGGACTTTCATACATGGCGAATGTGCCCCAAAGGGACTACATTTTGGCAAACAGTGAACAAGTGACTCTTAGTGATCTACTAAACAAAACTAGTAGAATGTCAGAATTATGTTGTAGTTGATATCTGAGACATTATACTCCATGAAATACAAAATTGTACTCTGCTCTCTTCCCTACCGGGACTCCAGGCATTGCTGAGCAGCCGTGACAGCTGAGTGGAGTTTATTCTTAAAAAGTGCTTAGAGGGGTGATTGTTACAGATTTGTTAGTGGCAGGAACTCTAGTGATATGCCCACTCCGTTCCTGGCATTTAAGGTGTATGGATCCACAACTGCCAAGTTACCGAGGTCCATGCGTGATGTGCTGCTGCAGTCTAGATTTTTTTCATCTGAATTCTGGAACTTGTAGCCCTCTTTTGTAATGAAATAAATAAAACTTAAATTCCCCCAATTCAAAGAAAACTGGAACAGCACATCACGGATGGACCTGGGAAACTTGGCAGGGATAATGGAGCATGTACTCCAGCCTCTGCAGCAGGGGTGGCAATCCTGCCAGCAGTGCCACCCTGAGTGAGAGGAAGGTGGTGGCTGGGGGAGCACTGTTCATTGTAGTGGCTGCAAAAAAGGAGACGGATGAAGGAACGTGCTGAGCGTTGTGATTGAGTGGTGCCATGGTGACTGCTGGGTTCTAGTTTGTGTCGGGTGGGTGGAGGGACGAGTTGGAGAAGGACAAGAACTTCTCTGTCCGGGGAATGGTGCCCCTTGGGCAAAGGGGCACTGGAGGCTCGTTGCCTGGGCCCCACACTGGATTTCCGCACAAGTGGGGTCCCTTTGGGTGGTGTGACCCAAGATAGCGAACGGAGGACAAGTGCCCTGCTGCCTTAGGATACCGTCAAACCATTGCACAATCAGATATTGAACCCCTTGGAAAGGCAAAAAGGGGGAAGGAGGACCTCTTCGCGTGCTGTTCAACATTCCCCAAAGGAGAGCAGACTGCCCGACACATCTGGTTTTGGAGAAGGGGGTGCTGACAACGGGAGAACATACGTTGTTGCACTTCATTTCAGGGCTACTCTCAAGCCTAGTGAAAAAGACAGACGCCATTGCAGCTGCTATAAAAAAGATAGCAGCCTAGAGGAGTCACATCCTGGGAGTAGAACAAGTGGTGGGCGCCACTGTGCACTGAGTGAAAACCTTGGAGTCTACAGCATTTTGGATGACAGGGAGCTGAGACAAATACCCGACCTTAAAGAATGTGTTGCAAAAGCATTGCCTAAGCCCGACTCGAGGTTGGACTTCTTGGTTGACATGATGCAGAGTGTCACCTATCAGAGTGCTAGGAGTCCCAATTTAGGTTGTGTGAGACATGCTGGTAACCCAGATGGAGAAAGTATTTTGTGGCCTGTTTGTCCCCCCCCCCCCCGCCTCCCCCACCCGCCCTACCTCGCCCTAAAGTGGCCAGACCATAGAGAGATAGTGAAAATCTAGAGCTCAACAACTAAATGCAGAGGTACCATGACCGCAGAAGCAGCCATGGTATTGACTGTTGTATGGTTTCCTAAGTGGAGAAACTGTTTTTGTTGAAGGTGGATATCAATCAAGAGGAAGATAGCTGAGTCTGGAGAGGACAAATTGCGACTTTTTCCAGATCTCAGCGCTGGCACAGTGGCAAGAAATTAGGTGCTTATATCCATCAAGAAGGAGAGGGAGGCTCAGAGCATCACTGCCTCTGTGGATCTGCAGGTGGCGCTCAAGGTGGAACATCCGGGAGAAACTATTTTTTGGACAGATAGACTCTGCAAGAAAATTCTCGAATGGGCTACAGTTGAATACTGACTGCCATTTGTAATTTGCTGACTTGAATACAATCCTAATGGCATGAGCTGGCACTCTGAAGGGTGGAGTGATGTTGGAGCAAAGTTTAGTTCCGAGACTCCCTATCTGGGGAAGCGAGAGATGTGAAATGGTGTTTACCAAATAGGTCTAAATTTCTGGTGAGTAATTTCTCTACTGTTGTCGCTGCTTTCCCATTCCCACATCTAAGACCGATTGGGGCTCAGAGCTTTTGGGTTTGCTGTTTTCTTTTTAAAGCAGGCACTGGATTACAATTAAAATCAAGAATAGAAAAGGCTTAGTTGATCGTTTTCAAGGTATTACAAATTTTGTACATTGGATGGAGTGGATGGTTTGGTATTCACTAGCTCCTCTTATTCTGCTTTGTATGAGGGCTTGCAGGGTAGATGGGAGTTCAGACTGGGTAGCAGCCCAATATGTGACTGTATTTTCATGCTTTGGATGTAACATATGTGAGGCTGTACTGAATCTACCTGTCCTGTGTGACCCCTACATGGGTGAGAACACCCTGTGGGCATTCACCTATGCTGTGTGGAAAATATAGATTGATGGGTGGAAGAAGTCCCAACCATAAATTGTTACCAAATAAATTCATTGCTTCTCTATGTATTATATTTCTGGAAAATGTTAAAATTGTAATAAAAAAGATGACCACATATGACATTTGCCTCATACTTAAAGATTTTCATTAAGAAGAAGAAAAATATGAACTGTGAATTAGTTTCAGCCGTTAGTAAATGTTGTAGTGCACATTCCAGTCTATCCCTTTGCTCAATGTACTAAGGACAAAGACCAAGCATAAGCAAATCCCTTTTGGTCCTCGCAGTGAATTTGTGAAAAAAAAAAAGAAAAAGAAAGCTACTGACTTTAACTGCTTCTTCTTATTTTTGTCCTGGTTCAAGCTTGAAAATATTGCCATGAAGGTAAAATATTGGCCAGATGGCAACCCTAGGGGGGCTGACCTATGGACTGTGGGCAGCGTAGCCCTGGTCCATCACTGTGCAGCCTAGGGAAGCAGGCTGATTAGTGAGCCAGGCCACAGCATCATTAAAATGCATCTGGATGTGGGCTTTCCGGGAGTGCTGCAAAATTGGTTAAAAAAAGTCATTGTATGAAGGTGAACGGTGATATATCACAAAACTATCAATTCAATATGCTTTATGATAATTTAAAAAATGAACTTAATTGTGGAACAGCCTAAATGTATACTAATTATTTAGTACTAGAACCTTTAACGCCTGCAGAGGCGAACAATTGGGTTCTTAAAGCCATGTCTCCTGGCACACCCAATTGAATCCTTTTAACCATTGTAGCATTACATTCTGGGAGCTGTAGGTCGACCTTTAGCAATTTACATAGATACTGAAAAATTCCAGAAAGCTAATCACTGTTAGAGAAAATCATGCATATTAATGCTTTGTTAGAACACCACCGTGCTGTCATTTTTCTAAAGTTGGGCTTTGCTTTATAACTCTAAATAACAAAGTAATGTATCAGAAATTGGATTGATCTCCATTTTTCAGTGACCTGAGTGATGCATTTAATAGAGGTCGAGTTGTTTTCAACTGTTTTGTTTCTTTTATATCTTTCTGGTGTAACAATCATCCGTGCTGCATACCTTATTTTGCACTCGGTACCTGGAAGACCATCCTATGCCAGTATTGTTTGGGAAACTGTATCTTGGAATTTTAATCATGCAGAAATCAGGAAACAATTAGTTAACATTCGAGAAAAGATAAGAATTTATAGAGACCTTGGCCTTGCTCTCACACCCAATATGACTGAACTAATGTAACCTATTTCCAGTTATTAGAGTTTTTTATGCACTTATTTGTATTAGGGTTATTACTTATGTGTTTATTGTTTTACTGATATCTGCATTAGGGACACAGCTTCTTGCAAAGTCGCTTCAGGGACGCCACGTGACTAACGGTCGATTGATGTCACCGCGTGTGATGTATTTTCCTGTTTTATCAGGTCCTATGCAAGCTTTAGGGGCCGTGCATGTTACCTTTTAACCAAAGGCCCTAAATATCGTAGAACTACCGAGGCTGCATACGATAGGCCAGGAATTATTATGGTTGTGCCAGACCCAGCATTTTGCGTGTAATTACCTATCAGTTCGGGCCAGAGTGTTGCCGGAGATTACCACCACTGTATCAGGTCCTGCATTATACTGCAAATTATCACATGTGTGGCAGTTGCAGCAGATTGCCAAGGATTACCACCATAAATCAAGGTCTGGAATTTTACCAGTAATTAACACCATTGCGCCCTGACCCGCAAGGTGCCAAGGATTACTTTCACCAGACAAATGCCTGCATTTTGCCAGAAGCTACAACCATTTTGCGTTGGCAAGATGTTTCCAGGAGTTACTGCCATTGTGCTAGGGCCAGCACGTTGTCTGTGTTTAACTTCATTGTGCACGGCTCAGCATTTTGCCAGCGATTGCTATCATTGCGCCTGGACCACCATGTTGTCAGGATTTACCATCAATGTGACAGAGAAAGCATGTTTCATGGGATTACTTCCATTGTACCAGTGCCAACATGTTGCTAGGGTTTATCACCATTGTGCCATGGCCAGCATTTTAATGGCAATTACCATCAATGTGCCAGTGCCATCATGTTGTCAGGGATTACCACTATTGTGTCAGATCCAGCATTTTACCAGGAATTCCCAACATTGTACCAGGGCCAGCATGTTGCCAAGGGTTATCAGCATTATGCCAGGGTCAGTATATTTCTAGAAGTTACCACCATCATGCCACGGCTGGCAAGTTGCCCAGAATTATGAGCATTGTGCCAAGGCTGGTATATGATCAGGGATTACCGCCATTGCTTCAGGGCCAGTATTTTGCCATAAACTATGATTATTGTGCCAGTGCCCGCATGTTATCACAGAATACCACCATTGTACCTGGGCCAGCATGTTGCAAGGGATTACCACCATTGTGGGCAGCAGTTACACCATCCCTGCTTCCTCAATGCCGCCGTCTAGCCTCCAGACAGGCCGCACCTGTCCCATGCAGCCAAAGAGGCCACCCTACTTGTACATTGCGCTCACTCATCATCATATTCGGTCACAGTATGCCAAATTGGTACCGGGCACTGAGCAAGATCTACCAGTTTCTGCTTCTGTGCTTACCCTTCTTCCTTGGTGCCTACTGGGACAGGGAAAACTCAATGTGTCACAACCTATCGCTTGATAAATGATTCATCATGATTCAGAATGTCTAGGACTGGTCAAGCAAGGACCACTACTGGACTGTTTACTTTGTCTCTCAGTTCATGTTTGGGGAGGGCTCCTTCCGCCAGTGGGCCTGTAGCTTCTGGCTCAAGTGCCAGGTACTCAAACCCTCAATGAACTGCATGGTCAATGGCCTGGGCTTTTGGGCGTTTGACTTCCAGGTGCCCCATGCCCTGTCTGGCTACCACTTTGCCAGCCATGCATTTATGGCCCTGGATTGGGTCGGGGGTGCCACCCACTGTAGCCACTTGGCTAGCCATCACTCTGGGCTGACTATCTGCCTAAAAGCGACAGTTGTGGCTATTCTAGTCTGCACCGATCAGTGCCTTGGATTGCCTCTCGCCCTACACCAGACCCGGTGTATGGAGCTGCTATAGGAAGGAGTCTTCCATAAAACAGTAGCCCCTGGAATTTGGTGCGCCCTCATGATTGGAGTTCACTCTGGAGTGGTCCCCTGGGACATGGCTGCCTGCACCAGAACATGAGGGGCGGGCTTGTAGGTGACCACTGTCGCAAGTTAAGCAAGTCATTGCTGAGGGTGGTATATGTGGGGATCTTGCTTAGAAATAGAGTGTTTTCTGCCATCCTTCTACCTACTGGGCTTCTTTTTTTCACCCACCAGAGGATGGTGCACTTTATAAGTCATTTAATTCATTCATGGATCCAGTCGTAATTATGTTAACTCAGCATGCTTCCTTGTATCCATTCCTGTGTCCAACATTAACACATTAAAATCAGTCATCCACTCAATTGTCAATTAATTAATTTTCTCGTGTTTGTTCATATATTTATGATTGTGTATATTTACTTACTCATTAATCCATTCCTTACACCAACCCTTGTTTGATCCATTCTTTCTTTAGAAATGAGCAGCAGTGGCACATTCACATTCTCAGCATATGAAGGGCTTGCTAAGTAGCCCCCTTTCATTGCAACTCCTCCCATTTACAACAGTGAGAATGGGAAGAAGGCACTCACCATTGAATTGCTTTCAACTTCCATGAAGGAAGGGGCATTTGGGAGTAGTAGAACATGCTGTGTCCTTTGCCATGTGAGTAGAATACATTTTGTAACTGGCATAGAAATGATTTTTTGGTATTCAAAGTAGTGTGCCAAATGGTTCTAGGACATCACACGTGGAAAATTCTGTGACGTGCTTAGAGTCAACGAGTTCCCCGTGGTGAGCACTGTACTTCATTTTCCTGTCTCCTGACCCATCCCAAATACCTTTTTGTTTTCCATTGTGCAGCCCTTAACCCAGAATGATTTTCTTTTTCCTTGTGGGGCTGCTTCTTCTGTGAGACACATGGAGGCAGGTCATGATGTGGGAGTGAAGCCATGATTCTCTTACGTAGCCCAACTCCCATGTCTTGCTTTTTGTTTTTTGTTGTTGTTTTAACAATGGGGGTCCCTATAGCCCCCCATTTAGGGTCGAGCCTGCAAGAGCATGTACTAGCTCATGTGTTTCCCTGGCTACCCACTGTTGTGAACAAAAAGGGCTTGGAGCCCACCCGTTGTTTACCATTTGCTGGCTTGCCTGTCACTCTTCTTCACAACCACATAATTTGTCACTGCAGGCGAGTCATCATTTCCATTCCCTTTATGGAGCAGGGACCAGGAACTGATTGATTCAACTTAAAATCAGTGCACTTCCGCTGCTGCCAATGGGATTAAGGTGCTATTTTGTTCTTTTTAACTTCTAGTGCCGTCCAAACAGAAGGCGTGTGACTGGCAATAACGTGCCCAGCAGGACAAACAAAATTGCAAAGTTTTATTTCTATAGTTAACTTTCTTTTATTTTGCCAAGTATTCTTTTCTCACTTTGCACTCATGTTTTGTTTTGTTTTTGCTTGTGAGCGCTGTTCTTAAAAGGCGAGGATTATCTTGTTCTATATATTGCAAAGCAATACTGTTACTGTCTTATGTGTCATTTCTGACATTATGTTTGAACATACAGTCATGCAGTACACCCGAATCTGCTCCACTTGGGTCAACACCAGTCCACCCCACTCAATCCAGTCCACCCCTCTCCAATCCACCCCACTCCAATCTGAACCACTCACCCCAATCCAATTCACTGCAATCCACCACACTCCAATCCTCTCAACCCACCCCTCTCCAGTCTGCCCCACTCCAGTCCAAAACAGTCTGCCCCACTTCAATCCAAAAGCCTGCCTCATTCCAATCCATAACAATCTGCCCCACTCCAATCCAAAACAATTGTCCCCACCCCTATCTGCCCACTCCAATCTGCCCAATTCAAAACAATGTGCCCCACTTCAGTATGCCCCATTACAATCTGCCCACACCAATCCAAAGCAATCTGCTCTACTTCAGTCGAAAACAATCTGCCCCACTCCAATCTGCTGCACTCCAATCCGTCCCACTCCAATCCGCCCCACTCAAATCCACCCCACTCCAGTCTGCCCCGCTCCATCCCGTTTCACCCCAATTTAATCCACCACAATCCATCCCACACCACTCCAATCCACCTCACTAAAATTCACCCCACCCCAATCTAATCCAATCTGCCACAATCCACCCCACTCCAATCCAATCCACACAACTCCAGTCCAATCCACCCGCTTCAATCGACCCCACTCCAGTCCAATCCACTGCAGTCCAACCCAACCCACCTGATTCCAATCCACCCCACACCCACTCCACTCCAATCCAGTCCAGTCCAATCCACCCACTCGATCCCAGTTCACCCCACTGCAAACCAATCCACCCCACACTAATCCAATCCATCCACTAATCCAATCCGCCCAATCTAGTCCAATCCAATCCACACCACCCCAATCCACCCCACTCCACCCCACTCCAATCCACCACAATCCACCCCACTCTAAATCCAAAGCAATCTGCCCCACTCCAATCTGTCCCGTTCCAGTTCAAAACACTCTTCTCCACTCCAAAACAATCTGTCCCACTCCAAAGCGCCTCACTTCCATCCAAAGCTATCTACCCCACTCCAGTCCAAAACAAACTGCCACTCCAGTCCAAAACAATCTGCTCCACTTCAGTTCTCCCCACCCCAATCTGCACCACTCTAATCCGCTCCACTCTAATCCACCCCACTCCAATTTACCCCACCCAATACCAATTCACCACACTCCAATCCACCCCACACCAATTCAATCCACCCCAATTCAGAACAGTCCAAGCTACACCACTCGAAGTCAATCCACCCCACACCAATTCAGTCCATTCCACACCAGTCCAATCCACCCCACACCAATTAAATCCACCCCACTCAACCCCACTCCAGTCCAATCCACCCCAGTCCAACCCAACCCACTCCATTCCAATACACCCAACCCCACTTCACACCAATCCAGTCCAACCCAATCCACCCACTCAAATCTTTTCCACCCCATTCCAGTCCAATTCACCACAAACCAATCCAATCCAATCAACTGCAACCCAATCCACCCCACTCCAATCCATCCACAACACTCCAATCCACCACACTCCAATCCAATCCAATCCACCTTAATCCATCCCACTCTAGTCAATCCAGTCTTCCTTAATGCACCCCACTCCAGTCCAATCCACCCCACTCCAAACCACCTTAATCCACACCACTCCAATCCAATCCACCCCACACCAATCCAATCCACCTCACATCAATCCAATTCACTCCACTCCAGTCCAATCCACCATAATCCAACCCACTCAAATCCAATCCACTCAACTACAGTCTACTCAACTCTCCCCAATCCAGTCCACCCCATTCTAATTTCGCCTAAACCAGTCCACCTCACCCCACTTTAATCACCCCACCCCACTTCAGTCCAGTCTACCCCATCCAGCCCATCTCCTCCAATCCACCACACTCTACTCAATCCACTCCACTCTATCCCAAACCAATCCACCCACTCTACTCCAGTCCACCCACTGCCTCAATTCACTTCATCCCACTCCACCTTATAGCACCCCACTCCACTCTACCCCACTCAACTTTACAACACTACTCTCTAAGGCACTCTCTGCCACTGAGCCATGAGCTACAACACTCTACTCCCCATACTCCACTCTATGACACCATACTCCAACAAATCCACTCTACAACAGTCTACTCTCCCACTCCATGTCACAAATGTTTAGCCATGCTGAATGGCAAAAACATATTGCCAAAGCCAATAGCTCTTGTATAGGTGACAAATATTGGCTTTGCCAATGCTTGTTTGTTATGTTTGGGGAAAGGACCCCATGATTTTCCTTCTGTTTTGTTTCAGTTTCCCTGCCTGCACCCACCATGCTATGTCATCTGGTGGTGCAGTGTAGGGCGCAGAATTTTCAGCAGTGAAGAGTATGCGGTAGTCAGAAGCTTACTGTGCTGAAAGCATATTTTTCCTGTTACCCCCCCAGAGGCTTTTATCTCATTTAGTGCTTTGCAGCAACAGTTAGGTGAAACCAAATAATACTCAGGAAACTCAATATAGTGGGACTTGTGCTGCAGCAGGCTGGGGAAGGATCAGATACAGAAGAAGTTCAAACATGACCTTTCCAACACTCTATAGCAAAGAAAGCATTCGATGTTTGTGTAAAATACTGAGATAAGTTATTTGCAAACCAATTATTTATTATTTGTCATTTTTTTTTGCTTCAGCTCTAATAACTTAATTTTGCTTTAAATATTTATTTAATTTAAATATATCCAATTTTAAGTGATTTTTCAGAGATTGATTTAAAAACACCTAATATTAAATGTTAATATTTATTATATATTAAAAGTTATATAACATTAGGTATAGAATTAATTTAAAGTCATGTAATTGGTTAAATAATTTGAAACAAAATATGTGTTTATCCATTTTTTTTAAATTAAGTTTATATATTTTTTTCTAAAAGTCAAAATGAATGAATTCATTTTAATAAACCTTTCCTATGGGGTTTTACTGTAAGTTCGTTCCTACCTCAAATATTTTGTGTGGGAGAGTGTTGTTGCCCATATGTAGTGCTAGACATAGTCTGGGTCTGAGAAGCGGTAAATTTCAAAATGTATTTGGTCCTTTTTTACTGTAGTACCTATAGAGGTGTATTTTGTAAATAGCCATGGACTTACCTCTTTTTATTAATAGATACATGTCTCTCCCTAAACCCCTCATTTTTCCTCCTTTAATCCCTCCCATTTTGTACTGTTCCCCGTTTTACAGATACTTCCCTGTCCCACCCTCATTTTTATTGCTAAAAAGTAGGCCTACATTTGTGGAGATCTCCGCTCATAAATAATATGTCATGATGTAGAATGCGATGACCGCTTCATGTGTATTCTTCATGAATGATGCTTAAAAAGCAGGAAATAATGACATCTAGTTTTTACACAACTATAAGTACCATGATCCTTTGCCTTGTTCTAGTTGGTCATTTTTTGTGTATAAGGTAGCCATACCCAGTGATCCGTGCTTGCTGTTCAAACTTTTTCTTCCATGATCGAGGATCAGGAGTGCTCTTTCTCTCAATGGAATTGTGCCGTTCGTCTTGAAGTCCTAAAAGGAGAGTTTGTAACTCTAAATTGTTCAGAATCATCGTGAAATCCAAATCTGATGTGTGAGAGTGTCCATTCTTTCACTTTTGTGAGGAACGCAATGTGATAGCACGCTCAATTTAAATAATTAAAGTTTTCATGTTGGAAATAAGTTTGTTAGTGGTCTTAAAACTCGAGGATGTGCCTTCAGCCTGGCTGGTAGTGTAGGAGACCGAGGCAGAAACCTGGATTTGTACGCCTATTGTTTCAGTGAATTGTGTCTTTTTATTTAGTCTTTACAAGGTATATAAATGGTATGAGTTCCAAGAAGGGAAAGAAGGTACAAAATGATATAGGGCTGGACCCAGATCTCAGGAGAGTGGGATAGTAGTGGCTTGGTTCTTTCTGTCTCCATCTTGCCAGGCGTAGTATTGGTTTCATTTGTCCTTCTCTGTGCCTCTTCCCTTGCAGGTCTTATGGTGCAGGATAGCCGCCAGAGCCCTCTGGGAAGTAGAAGAACGGACAATGCGGGGAGTATCCTAATCCCTTCTTTTCTTATATTTTACAGCCACCAAATCACAGAAGTGGGGTGTGTCAGAACTCTCTGGGCCTTATAGGAGTGTTCGGGAAGTGTCAGAAAGGGGCCCGAGTGTTGTGCGGAGAGAATTTTCGGTGAGTAAGGGAATAATAATAAGACAGGAAAAAAATACAATCAGGCAATGAAAAACAGAGGAAACCAGCAGGCGAACTATTCAAGTACTATTCAAGAGTGTCCTATTCCTTTCTATATCTAGCTTTCCTATAAGTATAAAGACGGGGAAGTTTCACCGAGGTGACTCACCATAAACGCCAACAAACACAAATGATTGACGGAATGTGGAACCAATCAAATATTCACCCCCAGTCACAGATCTGGGTTTAATCCATCAATTATTTTGCTCACCATGCCACCTCAGTTTGAACCCAGCCATATGCAAATCAGTCTTAATGCTGTTCCCCAGGGGAGCAGTCCAGCCCGAAGTGCCAGGCCAGGTCCACCCTGGACCGGAAACAAGCATCCTGGGACCGGTTTCAGGGTATCGCCCTTCATCAGTCAGGCTAGCTTGAATCCAGTGGCATAGTGAGCCCGGGACCCACAAGGGAAGACAAACTCGATGTTTGGTAAAATCAACTATTTTTAGGTCGAGCGTGCAAGTGCTGTGGTCTATTGTAATCTATCTGTGGGCTTTTAACCACGCCCACCGCACACCCATCACTATTACTCGTTCATGGGGCTGCCTTTCAAAAATCCTTTGTTTGCATTGGTAAATGCTTTACATTTGTTTGTCCCTCCTTGGGGCGGTTTTATTACAACCTTGGCCAGCAACCCTGTTACACGAATAACTACATGTTTGCCTATACTCTTGACTGCAAGCAAACTTCTTTTTCCTTTTGTGTCTCTCCTTCGTGCTCATGCTCATAGCCGGCATGGCGCTTTGAATCGACTCACTTATATCAACTGTTTTACTTTTAATTTTCAATTTATGTGTCAAGAAAAGTCCAGTTAGGAATTTACAATACCTATAGCTCTAACTCGAGCAAGCGCAAGGCCCATTGCATTTCAAATTCTTGTTCTAGTATGTGCTCAGGATCCACATCCTGAAACTAAACAGTCCTCCAGCATACCAAGACAATGTAATGTGAGGTTCATGGAGAAAGGCAATGACTCAGCAATTAAGAAAAAACAAGGCATAGATACTGAAGAGTGTCTTCAAATCATATTAATCATTCGAATTGGTCATTGGTGAAGAAGTGGATGTCATACCCAAAGTACAGAGTGCATATTAATTGAGAACTTGTAACAGCCCTGAGTGACAGCAATGCAACACTAAGGGCCTTATTCCGACCCTGGCCGGCGGCGGTAGCCGCCGGCCTGGCGGGGTCCGCCAGAATACCGCTGCGCGGTCAAAAGACCGCTGCGGTTATTCTGGGTTTCCCGCTGGGCTGGCGGGCGACCGCCAGAAGGCCGCCCGCCAGCCCAGCGGGAAACACCCTTCCATGAGGATGCCGGCTCCGAATGGAGCCGGCGGAGTGGAAGGGGTGCGACGGGTGCAGTTGCACCCGTCGCGATTTTCAGTGTCTGCATGGCAGACACTGAAAATCTTGGTGGGGCCCTGTTAAGGGGGCCCCGGCAGTGCCCATGCCATTGGCATGGGCACTGCAGGAGCCCCCAGGGGCCCCACGACACCCCATACCGCCATTCTCTTCCTGGCGGCCAAAACCGCCAGGAACAGGATGGCGGTATGGGGCTCGGAATCCCCATGGCGGCGCAGCAAGCTGCGCCGTCATGGAGGATTCCCCAGGGCAGCGGGAAACCGGCGGTGCACCGCCGGTTTTCCGTTTCTGACCGCGGCTGTACCGCCGCGGTCAGAATGCCCATGGGAGCACCGCCAGCCTGTTGGCGGTGCTCCCGCGGTCGTCGGCCCTGGCGGTTTTTACCGCCAGGGTGAGAATGACCCCCTAAGTGTCATGTTGGGGAAATCTTTAAACCTACTCTGCTTGACTACTCACCTGCCATCACATCAAATAAAGATCTATCCATACTGTACCACTTGACCCCTCCAAGTCTCAAATGTATTCATCACTTACCTCACCAGTGAAGACCACACTGCTAAAGCTCTATTCTTTGTCACTGAAAAAGATAATGGGATGTTGCTGAGTTGTCATATTGTAGACCCACTCAGGCTCAGCTTTGCATGTAGCATCTGAGTATAAAAGCTGGAACAAGTGTTGAGTGAGTACATGGAGTATTTCAAGGCATCTGTTTTCTGAAAGGAAAGAGCATCATGTCACAGATTGATGATACAGTACAATGCCTTGCACCTGACTCCGTCCAATCCCATTCCAAGTGGACTGTTATCAAAACAAATGTCAATTTATGCACTCAAGCATTGAGTTATTTGGATTTTCCTGAAAATAAGGAGACAGCACTGCCACAAATCAGAGGTACTCACACATCAAGAACTAAAGGGCTGATTAAAATATCCTGCAAACTTAGTGGTCCATCTACCTGATTTATATGTGGCATACTATAGGTTTGGCTACAGTGGAGTAAGATCTGTCACAGAACTGGCTATATGTCCGTCCATCCACCCACCTAACTACGATGGGGGGGACATATAGCTAGCTGTTTTTTATTGCCCACCAATGCCAGGCAAAGCCTGGTGGTAAGTGACAGTAGAAAACAAAAAATGCCCCCCTCGCCATGGGAGATAATATCATGGCCAGGGGCGCATTATCTTTTAATTTTCAAAAAGAAAATCCCGCTTTGTTTTCTTTTTTTTTTTATAAAAAAGAAAACAGTTTGGTTCAAGGCTCCTTCATGTTGATGAAGTCCTGCACCAAACTGTGTAAAGCATTGACAGGAACCGCCATGATGGCGGTACCTGACAATGCTTTATAAATGGCAGCCATTTCGATGGTCATTTCTAAATTTGTCAGACGGGATCAACGCCAAGGAGACCGAGTGATTTACTCCATGGTCCTGGCAAAGAAATGGGCCACCCACCAAGATATAAATTGGTCCATAAGCTTTTAAAGTCATATCACCTCTGTCTATAAGACAACGAATTCTAAATCTGCAGAAACCACGTATCCCATTATTTCAGAGGTTGTCTTCGAATCCACCATCAAGGACTGGAAAATGAATCCTGCAATTATAGGAATACTCATTCAACATTGCTTACAAACATGAATCTGACAAACTCTTTTATGCTGTTTTAGGAATTTACTGGCACAAGGCTTAATATTTAATAACAAGGGTATAGCATATATATGTGACTCCATACTACTCTCTTTCTTTTCTATAGAATATACTACAAGCACCATGAGTTTTTAATAACTGAAGAAGGACTGAAATTATGAGAAATTTGCATTATCATCCCTACAACTCTGATACCGTGCCCTCTATAGTTGTCACTCACTGATCATCAATGTATTTTCGAAAGACAAAGGGGGTCATTACAACATTGGCGGGCTGCAAGCTGTAACCGCCATGCGGCCGCCAATGCGGCCGCACTCCCGCGGTGCCCATTTGGACATCCCCGCTGGGCCGGTGGGCGGAAACTAAGTTTCCGTCCGCCGGCCCAGCGGGGATGTGGGCAACAACATGGGAGCCGGCTCCAAATGGAGCTGGCGAGGTGGCGGCCATGCGACGGGTGCAGTTGCACCCGTCACGATTTTCACTGTCTGCATAGCAGACAGTGAAAAGCCGCATGGGGCCCTGTCAGGGGGCCCCACGACTCCCCGTACCGCCATTCTTTTCCTGGCGGTTCAGACCGCCAGGAAAAGGCTGGCGGTCGGGGACTCGTAATTCCCTGGGCAGCACTGCTAGCATCGCTGCCCTGGTGGATTACAACCGCTGGGGCCATTGTGGCGGAAAACCGCCGGGGCCATTGTGGCGGAAAACCGCCGGCCCCGGCGGTGCGACCACGGCGCTACCTCCACGGTCGTAATATGCCAGGAAGCACCGCCAGCCTGTTGGCGGTGCTTCCGTCGAAACAGCCCTGGCGGTCTTGGACTGCCAGGGTTGTAATGACCCCCTAAATGTCTTTGGCAGGAGGAGTGATTCCCAGACATGGAGTGGCGAGTAGAAGAAATGGTAACTGCTGCCTTTCATAGAAGCCAATGAGAATGTGAACAAGCCTTTGCACAACTTATGAACTGCCCAACTTATGAACAGTACCAAAAGGACCCCTGTGACAAAAGTAGTATCCCACTGAGCTATGTATACAAAATACTCTTCTGTGACGTGCAAGGTACACAGTATTTGCAGCAGGCATATTAACCCTCTGCACTGCCTTGGAGGAGTCAAGACTGCCAGTAAACAAAACCTAAATCTCTCTCCACCAGGTACATTAATCACAAAAGTTATTTTGGCAATTTTATTGTTGCCTGCAAACTGCTGGATTTACCAGGAACTTTGTGGTGCTTTTAAAACTGTGGCACTGCTAGAAAAGCTGTCCCCAGTAACAAAACCAACAACTCCCACCATTCTGGCCTCCGGGGGAAACATCCGGTGCCTGGTATGGCCAGTCCTGCCTTGACATGCAGCCTTCAGGTTATTCCCTCATGGGAAGCTCTGCATGCGAACAATCAGATGGGTATGTAGTGTTGTGCATATCATTTGTGTAGCAAATAGAAACACATTTGTTAGAAATGGGGTCTCTGGTTGGCTGTCAGTTTGCACTCTGTCCTAGCATTGACCCTCACTCTAGTCAGGGTAATGGAGATACACCCTTAGGATAACCCCTGCTAACCCCCTTTGTACCTTGGCATAAGCAGTCAGGCTTGTCTCAACGGCAACGTGTAAAGTATTTGCACCAAAACACAAAGTAATACAGTGAAAACACTACAAAATGGACACCACACCAGTTTAGAAAAATAGCCAATATTTATCTTTCTCAAACGAGACCAAAACAAAAAAATCCTACATACTCAAGCAAATTTATTTGTAGATTAAAAAGAGTCTTACTCCATAGAAAACAAAGTAACTGGTTTGCATTGGAAAAGTCATTGATGGGTCGATTCCTTACTCGCAAGTGAGGCCGTGCGTTGTTTCTTCTCTGGTTGGGTAGGCGATGTGTTGTTTTTCTCTCCTGCAAGAGAGCGGCGTGTTGATTTCCGGACGGGCACCTCAGATTCGGGCAGGTTCACGTCAATTTTGACGCAAGTGTTGTTGCATGCAAAATCCGGCTGCACAATGACGAGAATCCACACGGCGTGGAGTTTGTGTCGTTTTCAGCAGCTGCAAGCGGGTGTTGCATCATTTCTCCAGCTGCGATGCATGTGGAATGACAATTTTTCAGCTGTGTTGCAGGTGGTGCGACAAAATTGTCCCCTCACGTCTCCTGTGCGTGGATTTCAGTCTTTGGTTCCCCCAGTTTCAACTTTCAAGGGCCCAGGGACTGGATAGGGCACCACTTGGCAGGGTAAGGGTCTCAGCAGAGAGTCCAGGTGCTGGCAGAGGAAGTCTTTGATGGCCCTGAGATTTCAAAATAGGAGGCAAGCTCAATCCAAGCCCTTGGGGACACTTCACAAGCAGGAATATTCCACAAATTCCAGTCTTTGTCCTCTTTCAGGCAGATGCAGCAACTGCAGGACAACCCAACAAAGCACAGTCACAGGCAAAGGGGGCAGTAAACCTCCTCCAGCTGTTCAGCACTTCTCCCTTGCAAAGGTTCCTCTTGAATCCAGAAGTAATCTAAAAATCTGGTGGTTTGGGTCCACTACTTATACCCCTTTCTGCCTTTGAAGTTGGCAAACTTCAAAGGAAAGTCCATGTTGTTCACAAGATCCTGCCTTGCCCAGGCCTGGCTCCAGACTCACACCAAGGGGTTGGAGGGCAGGCACAGTCCTTTCAAGTGTAAGTGTCAGCTCCTCCATCCTCCATCCAGTCTAGCTCAGATGGCCCATCAGGATATGCAGGCTACACCCCAGCTCCCTTTGGGTCACTATCTAGTGGAGATTCAAAAACAGCCCAACGGTCAGTCTGACCCAGAAAGGGAATACATAAGCAGGCAGAGTCACAGAATGGTTTAAGCAAGAAAATGCCCACTTTCTAAAAGTGGCATTTTAAAACTGACAATTAAAAAAAACAACTTTACCAAAAGATGTATTTTTAAATTGTGAGTTCAGAGACCGCAAACTCCATGGGCCAGATGTAGCAAGATACGGTTTTGAGTATCGGAAATTGCGAGTCGGTGCGAATATTAATGAGGTGGGTCGCAATTTGCGACCCCCTTGCGATTCCCTGCACTCACAGGGATGGTGGCCTGCTGGAGACAGCAGACCTCCATGTCTGTGACTGCTTTTTTAATAAAGCAGTTTTTTTTTGTATTGCAGCCAGTTTTCCTTAAAGGAAAACGAGTTGCAATACAAAAGAAAAAATGAAACCATTTTTTTTTTTTTTTTCAGAGTAGGCAGTGGTCCATTGGACCACTGCCTGCTCTGAAAAAATATTTTGGGTGACATTCACAAAGGGGAAGGGGTCCCATGAGACCACTTCCCTTTTGCGAATGAGTTAGCACCCACTTGACATGGGTGCTAACTGCGAATTGCTTTGCGACCGCGTTCGCGGTCACAAAGCAATTTTGCATTGCGGTGTGAACCGCAAATAGGAAGGGAACACCCCTTCCTGTTTGCGAGTCGCATTCCCATTTTGCGAGTCGGTACCGACTCGCAAAACGATGCGCGTTTTGCATGGCGCAAACTGCAAATTTCTCAGTTTGCGCCATGTAAAACGCTTTCTACATCTGGCCCCATGTCTCTATCTGCTCCCAAAGGGAAACTGCACTTAAAAGTTACTTACAGGCAGCCCCCATGTTAACCTATGTGAGAGATAGGCCTTGCAACAGTGAAAACCGATTTTGGCAGTATTTCACTGTTAGGACAAGTAAAAACATACCAGCACATGCCCTACCTTTAACATACACTGCACCCTGCCCATGGGGCTACCTAGGGCCTACCTTAGGGGTGCCTTACATGTATAAACAGGGAAGGTTTGGGGGTTGAATTGCCAGTTTAAAACTGCACACGCAGTGGCAGGCCTGAGCCATGTTTACAGGTCTACTCATGTGGGTGGCACAACCAGTGCTGCAGGCCCACTAGTAGCATTTGATTTACAGCCCCTGGGTACCTCGAGTGCACTTTACTAGGGACTTACTAGTAAATCAAATATGCCAATCATGGAAAAGCCAAATACACATACAATTTACACATGGAGCTCTTGCACTTTAGTACTGGTCAGCAGTGGTAAAGTGATCAGAGTACCAAAACCAGCAAAAACAAAGTCCAGCAGACAGTTAAACCATAGGAAGGAGAGGTAAAAAAGCCAGGGGAGACCACTCCAAGGATGCTAGGTCTAACAAAATTGTTGTAGATTAGCATTTTTTGCAGATAGGATGGAGGTATAAGGGAGAGATATTTTATTTGATAGGGTGTTCCCTGGTTCTTTTTAGTGTGAGTAGGCCTGGTCAGGGGGTAGGTTCGAGTAGGGAGAAGATGCTCTGGGGACACTGCACCCCTGGGCTCTGTGCGGATTCAGTCAAGGCTGCAGAGGTGAACAATTTCAGGTAGCATGTGTGATTGCATTCTATGGCAAATAATATAAAAAGCTTAAAAATATGTATTTGTAGTTTGATAACTGTTTAAAAAATAATAGTTATAGACTTTCACTGAAGTACATTTTGTAGATAATTTAAAAGATATTGTAAATATTTTGGAGAATTAAATGACATTTAACAATATAAAGGTAAAATACAAGGGGTAAAAAAGCAAATAAATAGGAATAGGAGAGATATGCAGCATATAACGAAAGGAAATTCAGAGGTTTGAGGAGTAAAACCCCCCAAAATAATAAAATCATTATAATTACTATAATAATAACACAATCATATATATAAATGAAGGAGGGTTTGGGTGGCTTCGCCCCACATCTCTCTTTCAATGTAAGTGGACACACACTGCTGCTTGCGGGATGAGTGTGTGTCTATATTTTCACTAAAAATAATCTCGCAATGCACTGCAAATCTTACAGTGCACATTACTCATGATATGTTAAATGACATGGGCCGAACTTTTGGGGGAAATTCCTTTACGATACGGTCCAAACTTTCTATTGCCTTTGTAATGGATTTTGTATGTTTATGGGCTGAAAGGGAAAGAAACATGGTTCAGATTCATTTTGTATTGACAGTGAACTGTGGGACTACATATGTTCATATTTATTACATGATGCACACTTGGGATTTACGTATTCATACATTTATTAGGGTGTATTAGGGTTAAACAATCATACAGGTTATGGAATGTTCAGACATGAAATTCAGTGTTTGAGAGTTACACATGTAACTAAGCTGGAGTGCCTGCTTAGGGCTTTACCCTTCAGGATATTTAGATGGAGTGAAGGCATTTTGAGAGAAGATAAATTATAAGGAGAATGGGGTTTGCCCCTTGGTGCACAGAGGTGTTCTCAAGCCTGTTATCCTCACAGTCATGTGAGAGGCCAGATATCCACTCCTTTTTACTGACCGGGTGATATTATGTATGCTGAAAGGGTTAATGCGCTCTAAGAGTACGATAAACATGCAGTGTACACAAATCTAATGTTGTGGTCTGTGACATGCTGACACTAGAAGTAATCTACCACCTGTTCTCTTTCTCAACTCAAAGTCTGAAAAAAGTTTCTAAATTGAAGGCACCATTTTCTGGAAAGGACAAGTTTCCGTTCTCTTTGGTGAATCCCACCCAGTGTTTTAAGAAGTTGAACATGCTTTTTCCTATACTGGTAGTACATAGCACGGACCAGTGGTCCTCTTGTTGGGGGCTTTTTCTTTTTTACCTGGTTTATCCCAAATTCTGTTTCACAGTTGCACCCATGCTCACAAAGAGAGCGCTGCCAGCCTTGTGCTGCAGATTACTTTGTGCGGAGGGAGACTGACGGAAAAACTAGAAGGCTAGTTCGTTTAACCGATCTCATGGAGGGTGGAAGGAAGGTATCTCTCACTGTTATTCGTGGACCATTTTGCACTCGACTTTCCTTCAGTTTTGCACTCGGAGGAGCTGTTGAGATAGCCAGAGAGGCTGGATCTATGAGCCTCTGCTGCAGTCATCTTCATCCTCGTAGAAGCTGTGCTGAGGGACCTGACACTCCTGCCTATTGTCTCCTTTCAGCGCCTTTCTGCAGCCTACTCGCTGTATTCCATGGAAGACGCACTCATTTCTCCAGGTACACCCCACTTTACCTACCAAACCACCCAGTTTACTGGTCATCACCTACCCAGACAACACATTTTGTTCCTTCAAAAACAGCACATAGAGTAAACACAACAGCCGGCCAATTCACAAAAGATGCCCAAAACCTCCTCATCATGATGTGGTGAATTATTCAAGAAAACACCATCATTTGTACAGAACCCAGTACAGTGCAATTTGCATCATGTTCAGACTTCCTATTAAAGTTCTTTAAGACGCGCTAAAACTGTCCGGACCTAATCCATGCATCAGGTGCTGTGGCGTCGTCCACCCCAGATTCCCTGGAAAAAGCTGTCCTGCTTTTGACTCCTTGGTTTTTAGTGTGGAGTCTGGTCCAGCCTTCCATCCACTTCAGGCCAAGAATATGCACTTTCCTGGCCTGAAGCACCTAGATTGTTAAATAAAGGACACTCTGTTAGCCTAATCGAATTCTGAAAAATGTTTATCACCAAAAAGCAAAAAAGTTAGTAACTGTGAAACAAACCAACTCTGCTTTGCCCTGACATTACGGAGCATATAATGCCAATGCATCTAGAAATCGCATTACTTTTATACATTTTCTTCACACAGGCGAAGACCAAGTTACATGGTTAAAAGTGAAACTACAGATAACAGGAGTTAATTCAGGTGCTGCTGTTTCTTATGAGAAAACGATCAGAGGACCTTTAATGAACGATACATAGTAGATGCTCGTCTCCTGAACGAACAGAGCTGTAACTTCCTCACTCAGAAGTGCCAAGTTGTAAACAAGGCTTCGGCACTTGCAGAGGAGAAGGCCTACACAGCTTGGTATAACATAGGAGTAGGATTATAAATGCCGTTCATAACAACATGGCTGATATAAAAGAGGTGGTCTAATAGGCGTGAACTGTATATGTTTACAGTCATGCTTAAACTGCAATTATACGGATGTTTCCCTTCTTTTAAAGGCTGATTATTCATAGGTTTCATCTGCCTGCATGTGTCACCTTCAGGAGTCCAGTTTTGACAGGCGCAAAGGCAACAAGTGTATCTTGTCCTGAATTTTCATGTAAAGGCCTTCCTCAAGCTGTCATGGCATCACGTCCTACAAGGTAGGAGAGCAGTCATAAACATGTGTTTTCCAGGCAGGTTGCCGTGGAAACTGAACAGGAAGCAGTAGGTCAGCACTGATCTGAGTTTCAAGGAGATACTGCTCTCTAGTAAGAAGGGAGGGTGGATACAGGGTTGCCACCAGGCTATTTTTTTTTACCGCATGGCAGTATTTTATTGTTCCATTTGGAACAAAATTGGGGGTGCCGCAGCACTCCCAAAATAACAATGCTGCAGTTCTGAAGGTGAATGAGAATAAAAGATTACTTTAATTTTTGTTTTCGTCTTGTCACATTTGCGGTGAGTTTAAAGACAGAGGTCAAATGTCAATCGAGTCTTCTGACAAATTGCTGCTTATTCTTTTAATATAGAGACTGGCATTTACTTTTCTTTCTCTCACTGCAAAAGTATTTGGATTTTGTAAAGTGAGCTATGCGACAACCTTTCTGGTGTTGAAGGAAAATCTGTAGACAGTAGGATGCCATTTTCTTTTAACACACACAATTTTAATACCTATAAAAGAACTCAACAAGTATATGGACATCTTTAAAAAATAAAGTTAGGAAAGCACAAATGAAGCGCTTTCTTCTAAATCTGAAGTATTGTTGATGCACAAATGACAAATAATGACTGTAACCCAATTTGCATGTCATACCTTGAATAACTCCAATGTGAAAAACCAAATAAGGTCTGCACCTGCCAAACCAAAGTGTTGGAACTCAGAAGAAGAATTCACATTGCTATTTTACCAGTGGAAAGAAACCCTAAGGGCTGGATCAACTCCTTCTTGAACCATGGACCGAAGAGTGGACTCCAAAGGTTGGTTGGCTTGCTCCCATTAAGCTCTAGAAACACAAAATCTGCAAGACTCCTGCAACAAAGGAAAAACAGCTGATCCATTCCAACTTGTTTTGCCCTGGATCCTGGTGGTGGCTTTGGTAGGATTGAGTTCCAACTCACTAAGTGGTGCTGAAAAGGTCACCACTTGGTGAGTTGGTATACTCTCTCCCCATCAAGATTGCAAAAGTGAACACATAGAAATTCTTTCTGAACTTTTTTTAAAGAACCAGAGGCTACCATGGGACTGCCGCCGAACTGCAGCTATTGTCATTGCGTAACAGGTCAGACTCAATTTGCAGGTTTGCCCCACTGAAAGCAGCTCAACCAGCCAGACTTCCAGAAACATTTCTAAGTCCCAATGTGGAGAATTTCACTGGTACCAACTCCGAACAGCACCCTGCCATCATTTAGCCCTCTGTCAGATCCAGCTTGCTGCCTGCTCCACAGACGATTACATTCCTCCAGAAAAAAGACCAAATGCTTGAATTAAACATGGCAGTCGGGCCATCCTCTGCCAGGGTACCAGAGTAGATTACTCTGTCACCCTAGCGGACGTTCTTGTGGCTAACTTTTGGAACGTCTGGACAGCGAATATTTCAATCAATCAATGACAGGAACCGCAGTCAAGGCAGTTCCTGCCAATATGTTGTAATTTTGCATCATGACTCCTCAAACAAGACAGCGTTACAATTTTTTTATTTCTTTTGAAAAACAAAACCCGCAAGCTTTATTTTGTTTTTGAAAATACTAAAAAGACGCCTTCGTCATGGGAGTAATCTCCCATTGTGATAAGGCGCATTTTGTAGTTTTCACTGCCCTTACCGCCAGAATTTTCCTGGCAGTGACAGGCAATGAAAACTGACCTGTCTGTCAACTCATTTAAATTAGGTATCCAGACATACAGATCAACCTCCAATGGCCCTTACTCCTTTGGGCTGTCGGATGGGGTGTAACCATGGCAGAGACTGAGTGGTCTCTAAAGTAGTTACACCAAAGGTCTCCCACATTTAAATCAGGCATGCAGACCATTATGTTAATGGAAAGGGTACACCGTCGCCGTTGTGGCAGAGTACCCTTTCTGCCAACATATAAATAGGGACATAAGTCAGAAGGTAAACTTTTCAGTGGGACAAGCCTGTATGAATTTGTGATCCATGCAATCAATCAAATAATTTCTTAAGCGCGCTACTCACCCAGTAGGGTCTCAATGTGCTGGGAGGGGGGGTTCCAGTTACTGCTTAAAAAGCCATGTTTTATGGTGCTTTCTGAAGGTTAGGAGGTCCTGGGTCTCATGTAGGTTGGTGGGGAGGGAGTTCCAGGTCTTGGCGGCGAGGTGGTGCATTGGATGCGGGGGACTGTAGCGAGGGCGAGGTCGGTGGAGCTGAGCTGTCGAGTTGGTATGTGGAAGTTTACTCGTTCGTTGAGGTAGACCGGTTCAGTGTCGTGGAGGGCTTTGTGAGCGTGGACGAGGACTTCTAAAATGATCCTTTTGTTGATGGGTGGCCAGTATAGGGATCTGAGGTGGGTGGATATGTGTTCGTGGAGAGGGAGGTTGAGGATGAGACGTGCGGCTGTGTTCTGGATTCGCAGGAGTTTCCTTTGAAGCTTAGCTGTGGTCCCTGCGTAGAGGGCATTGCCATAGTCCAGTCTGCTGCTAATGAGCGTGTGGATGACTGTTCTTCTTGTTTCTAAGGTAATCCATTTGAAAGTCTTGCGTAGCATGCAAAGGGTGTTGAAGCAGGAGGATGATATGGCGTTGATTTGCTGGGTCATGGAGAGAGATGAGTCCAGAACGATGCTAAGGTTGCATGCATGGGTGGTGGATGTTGGGGGTGGTCCAAGGGTAGCGGGCCACCAGGAGTCATTCCATGCTGTCTTGTTTGGTCTGAAGATGACTATCTCTGTTTTGTTTGAGTTTAATTTGAGGTGGTTTGCTGTCATCCATTTGGCGATGTCGAGGAGTCTGGCATGCAGGTTAATCTTGACAGTGGCTGGGTTCCTGGTGAGGGAGATGATGAGCTGGGTGTCCTAGGCTTATGAAATGATGGTGATGCCATCGGGGCGGAGGATGTTGGCAAGAGGAGCCATGTAGATGTTGAAGAGTGTGGGGCTGAGGGAGGATTCTTGAGGGACCCCGCAGATGATCTTGGTGGCTGTAGACCGGAAAGGAGGGAGGTAAAATCTTTGGGTTTGAGAGGAAGGAGGTGAGCCAGTCCAGGGCCTTGTGGCAAATTCCGGCGTCAAAAAGGAGTGCGCAGAGGGTTTGGTGGCATACAGTGTCGAAAGCTGCAGAGAGGTCTAGGAGGATGAGGGCGACGGTCTCGCCCTTGTCCACTCTGGTCCTGATGTCGTCTGTGCAGGCGATGAGGGCGGTCTCAGTGCTGAGGTTCTTGTGGAATCCAGACTGGGAGGAGTCGAGTATGTTGTTTTCTTCCAAGAAGCGAGACAGTTGTGCGTTTACTATCTTCTCAGCGACCTTTGCGGGGAAGGGGAGAAAAGAAATGGGTCGGTAGTTTGTGAGGTCTTCCGGGTCTGCTTTGGGTTTTTAGAGAAGAGCGTTGACTTCGGTGTGCTTCCAAATGCCTGGAAAGTTGTGGTGTCAAAGGAACTGTTGATGACGGCACGGAGCTGGGGAGCGATGATTTGGCTGGCCTTGTTGAAAATGAGTCGGGGGCAAGGGTCTGTTGGGGAGCCTGAGTGGATGGGGTTCATGGTTTTGCCGATTTCTTCGTCGTTGGTGGTGGTCCAGGTGTTTAGTTGGTTGGTGCGGCAGGGTGTTGTGGTGTTGGCTGTGTCAGTGGTGGTGATGGTGGGTGCTGATGTGGGGAAGCTGTTGTGTATGTCTGCGATTTTGCGGTGGAAGTAGTAGGAGAGGGAGTTGCAGTGGTCTTGGGAGTGTGGAGGGTCGATGGTGCTGGATTTGGGTTTGGTGAGTTCTTTGACGATGGTATTCTCGTTTGGAAGCCTGGAGTTCTGTGGTGAACCGGGGGGCGGTCTTGATGGTGCTGGTGTTGCTGTTTGTTTTCAAAGGGGTGAGGGAGTCTGCGCAGGTTCCTAGCCATTGTGTGAGGTTTTGGGCGGCGGTGTTTGGGTCGTTGGTGATGGGAGGTGGAGCTTGTGTGAGGTTGGAGATCAGGTGTTGTTTGGAGATCTTGTTCCACTTGCTGTAGGGTGTAGTGTGTTGTTGGTGGTGGGTGGTGGGTTTTATTAACGAGAAGTGGACTCAGTGGTGGTCAGTCCAGTTGAGTTCGGTGGTGTGAGTGAAGGTGATGTGGCTGCTGGAGGTGAAGATGGCGTCTAGCGTGTCTTACCCTGAGTGGGTGGGTAAGGTGACCAGTTGCTTGAGGCTGAGGTTCATGAGGTTGTCCAGCAGGGCTGTGGAGTTGTGGTCATGGGTGCTTTCCAGGTGAAAGGTGAGGCCACCAAGGAGTATGTAGTCTGTGGAGGTGAGGGCGTGGGAGCTGATGGTATCTGTGATGGAGTCACAGAATGGGGGTCGTGGTCCTGGTGGTCTGTAGATGAGGGTTCCTCTAAGGGTGGTGTTGGCATTGATGTGTATTTGAAAGTGTAGGTGTTCTGCGTTGTCTAGGGTATCGTTGGTGTTGGTGGAAATTTTTATGGTGTTTTTGTGTATTATTGCAATACCTCCTCCTTTTTTGTTGATGTGGTCTCTATGGGTGATTTTGTAACTTTCTGGAATGGCTATGGCGATGTCGGGTTCTGATGAGGGGTTCATCCATGTTTCAGTGAGGAAGGCGATGTCAGGAGAATTTGTGGTGAGCAGGTCCCAAAGCTCGATGGCATGCTTGTGGACGGAGCGGGTGTTAAGGAGGATGCAGTTAAGGTGATTGCGGGGTTTAGTGTTATTGTGGTGCTTGTTGGTGTTGCTGATATTAGTGTGAGTGCAGGAGAAATGGCATGAGTGGCATGTGAATGGTCCGTGTGCGTGTTTGGGGTTGGCCTGGGTGCAGGCGGGGTGCTGGCCTGGGTTGAGGGCATGGAGTTCTGTGGAGGAGTAGTGGTGCTTCGGGGGTCAGAGAATCGTGGACCGGGGGACGGGCGCTTG
The DNA here is from genome assembly GCF_031143425.1 of Pleurodeles waltl. Lineage (NCBI taxonomy): Eukaryota > Metazoa > Chordata > Amphibia > Caudata > Salamandridae > Pleurodeles > Pleurodeles waltl. The sequence continues at coordinate 306,009,722 of NC_090449.1, forward strand.
GCGCTGTCCAGGCACCGACAGGCTCAGACGGGCTTGCCTCTGGTTCACCTCTGGCTCGCCAGCGGCATAGCTGCCATTAAGAAGGGGAGATGGGATAGAGGAGCAGCTGAGAGGCGGGAGGGGAGAGTCCACTGGGAAAGTGAAACAGAAAATGAAATACAAGCTATGGAACGAAATACAAGACACGCCTACCACTAGGCACCAGGGATGAGGCGCAGGCGGATGCCTGCGGGTGGTCGAGGGCCTCGAACTTCTCTTGCAGCGGCAAACGGCAGGGTCAGGGGCACGGAGGCAGGCTGGTGGAGCCGAAGTGTACTCCTGGCCTAAAGTAGGTCAGGATGTCACACTAGGCTTCGCGCAGCGGTCTCCATTAAGAAGGGGAGGTGGGAAGGAAGAGCAGCTGAGAGGCGGCGGGAGGGCGAAGTCCAATGGGGGTCCAAGGGGGCCAGGGCCGCAGGGGACACAGCAGGAGGTATTGAGGAACCGGCGAGAGCCGGGAAGAAAAACGGGCACTATTGAGGCACCAAATACAAAGTGGAGCACAGAATGTTTCAGTGAGGAAGGCGATGTCAGGAGAGTTTGTGGTGAGCAGGTCCCAAAGCTCGATGGCGTCCTTGTGGATGGAGCGGGTGTTAAGGAGGATGCAGTTAAGGTGATTGCGGGGTTTGGTGTTATTGCGGTGCTTGTTGGTGTTGCTGGTATTAGTGTGAGTGCAGGAGAAATGGCATGAGTGGCATGTGAATGATCCGTGTGTGTGTTTGGGGTTTGCCTGGGTGCAGGCGGGGTGCTGGCCTGGGTTGAGGGCATGGAGTTCTGTGGAGGGGTAGTGGTGCTTTGGGGGTTGGAGAATCGTGGACCAGGGGGACGGGCGTTTGGCACGGTCCAGGCGCCGCCATTAAGAAGGGGAGATGGGATGGAGGAGCAGCTGGGAGGCGGGAGGGGAGAATCCAATGGGAAAGAAAAACAGAAACAGAAAACGAAATACAAGCTATGGAACGAAATAGAAGACACGCCTACCACTAGGCACCAGGGATGAGGCACAGGCGGATGCCTGCGAGTGGTCGAGGGCCTCAAACTTCTCTTGCAGCGGCAAACGGCGGGGTCAGGGGCATGGAGGCAGGCTGGTGGAGCCGAAGTGTACTCCTGGCCTAAAGCAGGTCAGGGGGTCACACTAGGCTTCGCGCAGCGAGCGCCATTAAGAAGGGGAGGTGGGAGGGAAGAGCAGCTGTAGATGAAGTTAAGGTGATTGCGGGGTTTGGTGTTATTGCAGTGCTTGTTGGTGTTGCTGGCATTAGTGTGAGTGCAGGAGGAATGGCATGAGTGGCATGTGAATGGTCCGTGTGTGTGTTTGGGGTTGGCCTGGGCGCAGGTGGGGTGCTGGTCTGGGTTGAGGGCATGGAGTTCTGTGGAGGAGTAGTGGTGCTTCGGGGGTCGGAGAATCGTGGACCCGGGGGACGCGTGCTTGGTGCGGTCCAGGCACCGACAGGCGCAGACGGGCTTGCCTTTGGTGCGCCTCTGTCGCGCCAGTGGCACGGCCGCCATTAAGAAGAGGAGATGGGATGGAGGAGCAGCTGGGAGGTGGGAGGGGAGGGTCCAATGGGAAAGTGAAACAGTAACAGAAAATTAAATACAAGCTATGGAACGAAATACAAGACACACCTACCACTAGGCACCAGGGATGAGGCGCAGGCGGATGCCTGCGGGTGGTCGAGGGCCTCGAACTTCTCTTGCAGCAGCAAACAGCGGGGTCAGGGGCGTGGAGGCAGGCTGGTGGAGCCGAAGTGTACTCCTGGCCTAAAGCAGATCAGGGGGGTCACACTAGGCTTCGCGCAGCGGGCGCCATTTAGAAGGGGAGGAGGGAGGGAAGAGCAGCTGGGAGGTGGCGGGAGGGTGAAGTCCAATGGGGGTGCAAGGGGGCCAGGGCCGCAGGGGACGCAGTGGCAGGTATTGAGGAACCGTCGAGAGCCGGGATGAAAAACGGGCACTATTGAGGCGCCAAGTACAAAGTGGAGCACAGAATGGGCACAGTTAAGGTAAAAAACAGATCTAAATACGAAAAACTAAATACAGAAAATGAAATACAAACTATGGAATGAAATACAGAAAACGAAATACAAGCTATGGAACGAAATACAAGACACGCCTACCACTAGGCACTAGGGCTGAAGCGCAGGCGGGTGCATCCGGGAGGTGGAGGGCCTCGAACTTCTCTTGCAGCAGCTAATGGTTGGGTCAGGGGCACGGAGGCAATGCTGGTGGAGCCGAAGTGTACTCCTGGCCTAAAGAAGGTCAGGGCAGGGCAGTTGGCCTTAACTTTTGACTTTGACCGGGTCTACTGTGACCAGATGCCTGCAGTTGGCGCCTCATTTTTTGCACTAGAAAACTCCTAAAATCATATCTCTCGGTCCCCGGACCTGATTTCTGTTGTTTTGGTGTATATTTAGTCATTAAAAGTTATACTATTTTTATAAACTGGAGTGGGATTTTTTGTGTGCTTTTGATTGATTAACTGTTGTGGTACTGATAAATGCTTTACACTTGTTTCGATTGAGAAAAAGCCTGGCTGTTCTGTGCCACAACCACCAAGCTAAGGTTTAAATTAAAGTAACCTAACTGGCTCTCCTATAGAATCATTACAGTATTACTTAGTGAGGTCTCATGCCCCTTCCTTAACTAATAATCTGCATTTTCACAAATGGAAGGGATAGGAAAAAGAAGAATTTAACAATGTCTTTCTAAAGAGGATAATTGTGTTGAGAGTATGACTGAGGAGAGGGAATGGGAAAAAGAAGGACTCAGAGGAAAAGCATAAGGTGGGTAGGCAAAACTATGGCTCTCATTACAAATTTACCCGACTTTGCAGAAGAGATATTGGGAAGCAGGAATTACATTTACTACCAGTATCTCATTTGCAAAGTCTGGCCATTATCAGTCTTTTTTCTCAAAACAGGGAATAACTTCTCGCAAGGAGATTTAAAGGGTGTTTTGCTGTGCAGAATTTCACACTGTGGTTGAAGACATCTTGTGCCTTTCCAGGTGGAGCTTTGCATGCCCCTGTCCCTGACACCTGCAGTGGGTGGGTGTTGCCGGGGCAATGCTGCTGCCCTCAGGCTCTATCGTACAGCTATTGGAGAAGGCTCAGTGTCTACAGGTAGGGAATTCCTTTTGGGAGTTTTTTGGACCTGATAATTTTGGGTCCTGACACACTTGTAATTTTAACTTATGTTTTTCAGCCTGTGTTAACTCTCCAGATGTAATAACACAACTCGTAATAAGGGCATAAGAATAGTGGAGTTATAGGCTTGAGTGCCATGGAATGGGAAAGAGAAAGGCTGAAAGGAGGAAAAAAATAAATAAGGAAGTTTGTAGTAGTTAAGGAAGAGTGTGTGTTTTGAGTGCGTATTTAAATGCACCAAGTGAGAGTGAGAGAAGATGGTGCTCTCGTTTCTGGTTTCTGCAGGCTCACCCCCAAACTTTTTTGCCTTCAAACTTGCATTTTTTTGCTGAATTTGTTTTTGTTGGCCTTACGACTCTGTTCACTTTACCACTGCTAACCAGTGGTAAAGTGCTTGTGCTTTCTGCTGTATGGTGGCATACCCAGTTGGCATATTTAATTTACTTATAAGTCCCTAGTAGTGGTACTACATGTACCAATGGCCTGTAAGTCAAATCCTACTAGTGGGTCTGCAGCACTGATTGTGCCACCCACCTAAGTAGCACTTTAAACATGCCTCAGGGCTGCCATTGCAGAGCATGTAAATGCAGTTTAAACTACCATTTTGACATTGCAAAATAATCCTTCTGCCTGGCCCAAACCTTCCTTTTTAATACATGTATCACCCCTGTGGTAGGCCCTGGACAGCCCGGAGGGCAGGGTGCAATGTAAAAGTTGAACATGTACTTTTAAGTTTTACATTTCCTGGTAGTGAAAAACTCTTACATTTGTTTTTCACTTCTGCAAAGCTTATCTCGATAACATTGGATTTGCCTTATTACATTTAATAAGTGTACTTTCCAAATGGGAAGAGATACCAGTCCATGTTTGGTTGGTCTGGAATCACAATTTCAAATTCTAACTTAAGGTGAAGTCGGATTTTAAATTGCAATTCAGAAAATGACACTTTTAGAAAGTTGGCGTTTTCTTGCCGCAGCAATTTGGTGCCTGCACCCTGTCACTGGGTCACATAACTGGGTGTGGGTGACAGTTGGGCTTTGTGTATTCCTCCTAGACAGCCACACATCGTGGGAGCTTAAGTGTGGCTGGATGAGCCATCACTGACAGAATGGGAGGGAGAGGCTTGGCGTGGCCCAACTTACACTTGAATAGGCTGTGTGTTGCCTCAACGCAAAGGGCTGAATACCTCCGTAGTTAGTCTGGAGTCAGGTCAGGGAAGGCAGGGCACCTGTGTACTTCAAAGGGATGTCTCTAGAAGCGTTTCCCTACTTTCCACAACTGTTTATAAATACCAACTCTTCAGTACACTTCTGGGCCTGTGGATACTCTGCTAGGAAGGAGGACTGCAGGGGTGCTACACTCTGCTGGATGACTGTTCTAAAGAACTGCTGCCCTGTTGTGCTGACCTGCTGCCCTCTTGCCTGGGGAAGAAGAACTGGACCTGCTACTCAAGCTTGAACCCAGGACTCTAGAGTGACTTAAAGGGCTAGTCTGCTGGCCTCCTGCTCTGAGCCTCAGGGACTTAATGTCACAACTCCCTCTTGTGCCCTCTGTACTGTGGGTCTGGTGCACAGAGCTTATGTTGTATTTCGCCGTGGCACCTCAGCCCTCCTGGGACACCAGGATAAACACCCCTCAGGCCCCATGGTCCCACTGCACTTATTCCCTTGGCAGGCCCCTTCCCACACCATTAAAACATTCTAGTACTGTTGTTAAAATTCGTTTTTTGGTTTGCACACATGCAAGGAATGGAAATGTTTTTCCTGTTTATTGGTTCCAACTGCCTTGACCTATGGACTCTGCCTGCTAATGTTAATTGATTCCACTGCTTCTTTTTATTGGTTCCAATTGCCATGACCTATTGACCCCACCTGCTAATGTTAATTGATTCCACCTGCTTCTGTTTAGTGGTTCCAACTTCCATGACCTATTGACTCCACCTGCTAATGTTAATTGATTGCACCTACTTGTATTAAAGGTCCAAACCATTAGGCTGACAGGTGTTGTCTCCCAGGGCCCATTGGAAGCTTCCTGTCTCCCACATCATTCCATGTGCCTTTCTGGAGTCAGCCTAACCCATAGAGTATTTAAACTGCACCCGAAGCTCGAGTCGGTGCTTGGCCTCTTTCCTGTCCTGAGCAAGCATCAACTGTGCACTCACCTCCTGAGTCAGTCTCCCGCCCTCTATTCTTTCTCAGCCCAATCCTCCCTGCAGGTCCTGTGATCCTGATGTCCTTGACACTTCTGTCATCTTTGCTTCCAGTGTGGTGATTCTGCAATGGCTCTCTGCGCTACAGCTACAAAGACTTCATACAGATTCCATTTTTAAGCAGGAGATGAAAAGCTAAGTACTTGATCACAGGTTATGCGCACTACCCCTTAGATTAAGCCAAAGATTATCTATAAGAATGAGTTCTGAATAGAGAAAGCTTGCTTTCTGGAAATCGGACACTACGTTTTTTCAATAGTTTTAGCACTCTGAACTCCTTTACAGCTCTGGACTTGAATTATATCAGAACCGAAATCCACCCACCAGTAATTCTTGACAAATTGTTGTAATAAATACAAGGGAGGACTTGTTAAAGCACACAATATATGTATACAAACTTTTACAGAGAACTGAATGTAAAATGATTTTTAGAAGTGCCAGAAATTCCAGCCTTAAATCTTGATTTGTACCTGCTCTCATACAATACTTGTGGTGAAGCCTGTAAGTGTACAATATTGTGAATAACAGCATAATATTTGTATGCAGAGAACTATTGGTAAACTATTCTTCTTGTTATTTCATGTGCACTATATCCACACCAACATAAAAGGTCCAGGGAGTGTAGAACCCCTTACGCAGTGTCACAAGGCAGCAGAGCATGACCGCTGCTGCAAGTCTATTTTTTCTTAATATGTCCCAACCCCATTCTCCTTGAGGGCATTGTATGATTTAAGGGTTCAGGGTTCTTTGATTGGGGGCCTCCCTCTGCTGTCACAACCAGGTGAGTGTGTGACACATAAGAGGCTCCACCACATCTCATGGACCCATCTTCAGTTAGTGTCTGACCCCCAAATGGTGCCTCTCAGGCCCTGGACCCTTGGTGTGTCTCTTAAGCTACTGAAATCAAGATTTAGGTCTTTGTGACCGTGATCTGGCCCATTTGTACTGGAACCATGCAGTTTGCACTGAAAATCAGCACAAGCCGCCACCAGCCCATCTCTTTGCATACCCAGCCCATGGGTGACCAATAGCGTGAGGCCCCAGCCTTGCCATTTGTGATGACTGGCCTGCTCTTCGCACCATGCTGACCACTGCCAGCTTAGGCTCCTCGCTCTCTGTCGCCCTCTCTGACACAAACGGGACTCTTGGCACCAAAAACCTAAGAAGATAAAAGTTCAGCTGGATCTTCTGGGACCGTGTCTGATCCGTGCTCCATCGCAGTTGGTCTGAACTTTGACCCAGTCCAGTGTGACCACATATGCGCGGTGGCGCTTTATGCTTTTAGGTGATATTTTGCAGTTTATTCTTGAAAAATTCATAACTTTGTTTCTTCTCATTGGATTTTTGTGTTTTTGGACTTTTTAAATTAAATTAATCACTATTTTTCTAACCCAGGCAGGATCTTTTTGTGTGATGTTTTCACTCCTTTACTGTTTGAAGTGCTACACAAATACTTTACACATGGTTTCTAAGTTAATCCAAACTGTTCTCTGCCAAGCTAATGGGGGGTTGAGCAACAAACAAAATTTGGTTACATTCAAATCATCCAGTCTCTTTTAGTCCTGTATATGTCCTCTTCTGGGTGGTGCTTGTGCAACCTTTAACATTTGCATCTAAAGATCCTTGTACACCACCACCCCACTCTGGCAACTCATCATCAATCACAGTCAGAATAATATCTGGTTGTTTGTATCATTATCCTCTTTAAGTTTAATTAGTGACAATGAACAATGGTGCATGTAGAGTCAATGGTTTATTAAAATTAGATGTCTTTTATAGTGACATCCTAGGGATATTTCTGATGTGTTATATTAGAAATTCTCTATATGTCCTGGTGTTTTAAATCATTTTCCATAATATTACATACTGTAATGTCCCCCAGGAGTTCATGTCCTGTAATTAAATTTGGCTCAAAGGCTTGGTCGCATCACTTCCAGTGATCATCTGGTCAGAAATCAAGTGATGTCGATTCATGTTAAGTCAGCACTAACCGTACTTATTTTTCTCAAACAAGGTTGGGGATCCTGTTCATCTGTTAATGCATGGGACATTGTCAGACAATGGAAACAAGGGGCAAGCAGAAGCCACTAGACTCAACTATGTGGGTTATGGGGCCTCATTATGACATTGGCAGTAACTACTGCCTACTGACGCGGTGACGGCCACCAACATACCGCCATGCCGGCTACCACCTGTCCGCCATATTATGAGCACTGCCTGACTTCCGCCACAATAAGGCTGGAAATCTGGCAGTGCTCATGGTGGTGGATTGTGGTAAGCTGGCTTTGCTAACACCAACACCACCCCACCAGAAGGACTCCACCAGCCGTATTATGACCAGTTCCCGTTCCCTGCCGGATGACCTCCTTGCCAGACAAGGTAAGTTGGGCGTCCGACAGGGGAGTAGGGTGGGAGGGTGAGGGGTGTTGTGTGTCTGTGTCTGAGTGTGTGCATGAATGTGTGAGTGCGTGTGTGAATGCATCTGTGTGTGTTGTTTGTATGGTTGTATGCGTGTAAGTGAATGCGTGTAAGAATGGTGAATGGATTGCGTGTCTGCATGTCAGTGTGATTCTGTGTAAGAATGCTTGTGAGTATGTCTGGAAGTATGCGTGTATGAATGCATGTATTCCAGTGTGTGTATGAATGCGTGTATGCCAGTGTAAGTGAATGGGTGTATGCATGTTGCGTGTGGGTGTCTGTGTGCGTGTATGCGGGGAGGGGAGTGTGGTGTGAGGGATGCTGTGACTGTAGTGGGTGTGGGTTAGAGGGGGTGATGTGTGTGTGTGGCTGTGGGGAGTGGGGTCAGTTGTGTGGTGTGTGCATGTCTGCAGGTGTGTACATGTATGGGGTGGGGATGTGTGTGAATGTATCAAGGGGGGTGAGTGAGTGGATTGGAGAGGGTGGGGGTGTTAGTTTGATTATCCGGGTGGGTAGGGGGTGAGTTTGGATGGAGGGTGCTGGGGTGTCAGGGGAGTGTTGGGGGGTGGGGGAGCCACCTACCGGTAACAGGGAAGGAATTCCCTGTCACCGGTAGGGCCTACCACCATGGTTTTCATGGCATTGCTAACGCCACGAAAACCATGGTGGTAGGCCGGCTCACAATGCCATGGGCGGTACTATGTCGGCTGGAGCTGGACATCTCCAGCCCTGTGGCTCATACCGCCATGGCGGTATGAGTGGAGAAGTGGCAGGTTGGCTGCAGTCAACCCGACAATCTCATAATGTGGCGGTATGTACCCCCAGCCTGTTGGCGGTAGTACCATCACATCATCCCTGGCTGTCAGAAGACTGCCAGGATCATAATGAGGGCCATAGTCTCCCTTAGAAATGTAGGTACTCATTTTGCTTTGCAAGGAGCTGCATATTAGTGTTCCTGACCACTCACATTTGAGGATGATCGGGGTGAGGGGTGAGACTGCAGACTCTCTTGTGCAAAGTGAAGGAGAACCTGTAGATGAGGCCTAGCTTTTTTTTCTTTCCCAGACCACACTCTCTGTTTGGCTCATAACAACTAGAAGCAGAAACCTCTGGTCCCTGGGGGAAGTCCTACAATAACTCTGCAAACCTGACAAAGTGCATCCCCTCAAGCACTTGATTCTCAGGAGTAGCTTCCACATTCAACATTCCACACTCCACATTCAGGAATGTCAGCAATACACTTCTACTGTCTAGGAAAAAACCTCACCTCCATCAAGTCATCAAAGCCAGGCTTTCGGTACCAAAATTGGACTCCACATGCCTCCATTACACTGGATCACTCAAACGCACCATGCATGTACCACACAAGCTACTAACACAAAGACACACAATGTAAATTTGGAACGTTAGGACTGTAAGAATGTAGGATCATAAAAGTGAAACTTCACACAAATGGGTCAGCAGGCTTCCACTTTAATGACATAGATCAAAAGTTCTAGGGACAAACATAGATTCACAAAACTGGTACGTTGTCATCATCGTTCCGTGTTAAGCCCATGACAGGGACCTCCATCTGCTGTCTTTCATTGAGGGTACGCTGTGTGTGTCCCTCCTGGTCACAGAATATGCCCAGGAACATGCTCATATCAAGGAAAAGCTTAGGCCTCTGAACATGTACCTAGATTAATTTGATGCCCTGGCCAAAACCAAAAACTGGGTTGCCAGATACATGCAGTTGGGCACTCCAGTCAGGGGAACATGGGTGTACACCATGCAGGGAACATTCATGTCTCAAACAATATGCATGCAGGTAGTGTCATTGGGGCATTAGATCCACAGCCCTCTAGCTAATCTTCTTTCAAAGGAGCTTGTAGGCACAATAAAGACAGGCTGCCCTGCTGAAGAGAGATGCACCTCTAAACTTGATTGATCGATTATTTGAATGTAAATTTGTACAGCACATGATTATCCATGTCCGGATGTCCTAGCACAGGATAAATGCATTGAGTAAGATAAGCACTCAATTTTGAGAACAAGTTAGTTTTCAGATGTTTGTGAAATGACTGTGAGGACAGGGTATGAACGCCAAAGACAGAGAATTCACTGGTTTGGCAGAAAGGTAAATCCTAACTGAAGACATTTCAAAATACGCAGCATTGTGCAATGTAATTCTGTGCTGAAGCACCAGTGCACCTAAAGAAGCCTTATGTGTGGCTTCAAGCCACCCCCACACTCAGACATCATTGCTAGCATAGGCCATGCCAGAGCAGCGGTGGCTCCTCAGCTATGGCGGAGGAGTGTCGCCTCCCCTCCCCCCGCCAGCAGCAGCTGCTGCAAATCCTTTAACAATGAAAGGATAATAAACTAAGTTTATTATCCTTTAGTTGTTAAATGGGCGAGGCATTGGGGATGACGAAGATGAGAGGAGTGCACTGTGCACTCTCCTCAGTGGGCATGTTTCTTTGGCCAGCCGTCTCTTGACCGGCCAAACATGCATGTGCCCTGTGTTCTCTCCAGCCCGGCATTGCTTTGCTGGCCTGTCGAGAGCAGGCACAGGCTCCCAGTTGGCCTGGGAGTGCCCTGGCTGGGCGCTCCTAGCCAAACCTAATGTTGCTCTAAGCAGTGCCAAGATTGGCCGCAGGGCAGGCTGGGAGCCTGTGCCTGCAGTGACGAGAGAAAGACGAGAGAAAGAGGAGCGGTGCCATGGTGGAGCATGTACATTAAAAAAAAAAAAATGTTGCCCCCCGTGTGCCACACCCGCCCCGCCCCTCCAGAAAGCAGCAAGCCGCGACTTCTCCAGAGGCATCTCTACACAAATACCTGAGTAACTATGGGGAGAAATCCCCACAAAGATGAGGCCCTGTACACTGGCAACCATGCAAAATTCTATGCACGGTGGCAGCGCCCACCTGCTGAATGCCTCGATATTGGGGAAGCTAGGATTTAGTAAGCCCTAATGAGTTAAAGCTCCATGGCTATGCAAATCAACATACAACATACAATATAAGCTGATGCTATCCTCTAAAGCTTGATCCCAACTGAGCAGAATCACTGAAAGGGCTCAGTGATTGGAAAAAATATAGTTTCTGCAAGGCATGAGTTAGGTGAATAAATAAAATTTAAAAACCCAGGAACAATCCAACATCTCCACAAAAATCGAACTAAAACTAGGCCCCATATTATGAACAGCTTGTCGTTTATCTAGCACTTCTTCCTTTTCTAAACCCTGGCTTCCTTGTCAGCAAGAAGAGTTTCTTTTGTTACAAGACTGAATGATACTCAACTGTAGAACAACCACTGTGTCATGGGTCATTGTGCAGGTAAGGAAATGGGCCACCTAGTTACAATTTGAATTATAATGGATGTGATACTCAATTTACTGATCTCATAAGGATCAAAGAATACTTCATTGAGCCATCATCGTGGCATCCTTCCCGCATACCTCAAAGAAGAAAAGTAATGGGTATGACAGCGACAGATTAGCACTGAATTTATTGTATTTAAAAATTGTAAACATGTGAATAATGGGTACAGACTGACTGAGGTGTTTTCAAATTATGCATATGTAAATATTGTGGCTCTGGATAAAATAAACGGAACTGTGAAAATACACACACACACGGTTTTATTTAGGGTTTTTGTTACGTTTTGAGTTTAGATATTTGATATCTGCTTTTAAAATGTGGATACGTTTGGGGAAAATGTGTTGTATTTTCTCAGCATTTTCTGTTGCTGTTTTTGGCTTAGCCACTCTGTATTATTTCATTTTTTAAAAACTGTTTGAGCTAAAAGATACTGGGACCACTGCTGGAAATAGGATACTGTTTATAGAAGAAAGTACCGAGTTTTGAGCGACGGAGTAATGAGGGGTGGCATCATAAGTAAGGGAGCCCGTGACAGGCCGTCTATGAAATATATTTGACAGTAAATTGGCAACAAGAACACATACTTCATTTTCAGACAGCTGAGGAGGGTTCAGGGGTGACTTGAACAGGCGTAAGTATGTGCAGGTCTGTAAAGGGTCTGTGGTATAATAACAAAATCATTTATTAAGTGATGTGGCTTATGTAACTAAGTGCATGTTCTTATAAATGTGGCGTCAGCTATTGGCTTCCTTCTCTTCTGGGTCCTTCTCCTCCTTCTGGTCCTCATCCTTCTCTTTGTCCTCCTGCTCCTTTTCATCATCCTCTTCTTGGACTCCTCCCTCTCTTGGTTTTATTCTTCATCATCTTCACCCTCCTAGTCCTTCTCCTGCTTCTGCTTGTCTTATCCTTGTTGCTCTTATTCCTGCTGCTTGTCCTCCTGATTCATCCTCTTGCTCTTGGGTTTCCTCCTCGAGCCTCATACTCTGGTGTTGTCACTCCTTGTTCTGATACTTGTCCTCCTGATCTTGATGATTCTTGGCTTGGGGTCCTAGCCCTGATCCCCCCCCCCCTCCTGGTTTTTCTCTGCCTTGACCACCACTTCCTCATCCCCTTGATGTGAGCCTTGGCCATCCTCCTTCGATTGCTTTACCAAATACTCCTCCTGTCTCTCCATCTTCTAGTCCTGTTCCCCTGCCTTTTAACTTTCCTCCATCTGGTTGTCTTAGTCCTGGCACACCTGCTCTTTCTGGACCTGATCCTCTAGGTCCTGGTCTTTTTGGTCCTGATCCTCCTAGTCTTCTCAGTCCTTGTGCTTCTGGACTTTGTCCACCTCCACGTTTTGATTCAACTACTTCTAGTCCCGCTCCTGGTGCTTCTTTTTTGGTTCCCCCTTGTTCTCATCCCCAAGTCTTGTTTCTCTGCATCCCTCTGATCTTTCCAGTACAAGAAAGTACATGGAATAGCATAATATAACATTTCTGGCTACGCTTAAAATTGTCAGAGATACAGAGAAATTTAAGAGGTGAATTCAGGAAATGGAAAGCAAACCATGTATAGTGGTTACTGCTGTTCCCATGAATAGTATTAGTAACATGGGGAAAGATAATTTTCCTGAGTAAAACAGAAAAATATATTTGAAACAAGATGTTTATCTTGGTAAATGTGTGCCAGTTTTATTCACTTTGCAGAATTTAGAATTCGCCCAGCTATTGAAAAAGTATGGAATGTTTGTTGGAGGAATGGATATTTGGGTTTGCCAGGACATGAATAGAAGGATGAATTTCATAATGAATTGGTTTTAAGTGGCTTTACACCTGAGTGGTGTGTGCTGTTGGGTGTGTGGGGAGGACGTAGCAAAGGACAATGTTCGCCACACTTTGAAAAATGCATTGATAGAGTTATAGTGGATGTCATGATAGACACATGTACAGGATATAACATTCTTGGCAAAAACCTTTTTAAGAGATTGAGTGATTATGGGCATTTATTCCTTACCAACATATGCCATGGGGCTAATAATGTGATTACACTGATTTTGCTTATTATTTATGTGGATGTTGCAGTTAAAAGTGCAAAGGGGAGTGCAAAGGTGTCTGTAGTGGTACAAAGTGGAAGATTTTTGATTTGGCCACATCAGGTCTTGATGGATAAAGACTGGATTTAGGGCAAATTCTCCTGTGCATGCTATAAACGAGGGTGAAGTTAATGCTCATTTGCATAAAATGATGAAAAGGTTGAATTAACACAGTTATTTTCTGTTGGAGGAAAAGTAAACATTTTTTGAAGATGAGCTTGGGAACATTGTACAATATTTTATTGATGAAGGATGGGATCCCCCCCATTATGACAGAGTGGGAACAATGCCATTGAAGTCACAGATTAAAGGAAATATTAATTGATTTATCACAAAAACACATAGTTGAACCAATTTTATCCTTTGACATGTTGTCCCTGTGATAATTTGGTGAAGGAATTTGTGAAATTTGAAAATTCACTTTGGCTTATGTTGCCTCAACAATGTGATTTTGGTCTGGTTAGTAGCTACTGTTTACCAAACAGGCTAGGTGTTGAAATAAATGTTCTTCGGGAGTCATGGTGCTTACCACATTGGCCCATATGAGTGAATATCACAAGATACAACTGAATGAACAGTCAAAACATTTTTCAGAATTTATCACACCTGAGGATTCATTTCAGGATAAAAGGATGTTTGGCTTTCCAATCATTTCATTTGTTTTGTAAGGGCTCATAGGTAATGCAGTGGAAGGATTGGAGCGTGTGATGCCTTTTCAAGATAATATTCTGGTATCTGAAAAACTCTCAACCAACCTGATTGTGGTATTTTAGAAAAGTGTTGTTTCAAAATTAAATATACCAAGTGTAAATTTTATTAGAATGAAGTAGGTTATTTAGACCATTACACATGTAATGATGCCATTAAAGCAAAAATGAATCATGTGTAGGCTATGATAGAAGTTTGCGATCCACGATGAATAAACAGAGGTCCAGAAAGTGGGTAATATAAGTACAAATATAGTAGTAGAAAGTCTATGTAGATGTAGATAGTGGATACCAGAAGAATTAATGTCTGATAAAAGAGTGCAATTCATGTCCGAGAAAAAGCAAACGTTTTTATATAGGAAAGGTATAAGCATAGAAAAGAATAAAGGATCAAGATGTTCAAGAAAATTATAAATAATTGTTATAGGAAAATCTGCTTAAACACCATTTCAAAGTCTAGAAATGTTTATTAACAAATAATAATCTGTCAATCTCAGACTCTGGCAACAAGGTTATCCCCAGAGCTCCAATGATCATGAAGCCTACCAAGCAGATACGAAATGTAAATTGTTTTTTTTCATGCTAAGGGCTACAATGGAGACTATGTGATGCGAAGAAACAAAGACATTACACATAATCTGAAGTCATAGACAACAGTGCTAATGGCTTTAAAAATGCATCAGGAATGTAAACTTTTGGTAATAAACAAGCAATTCATACATTTCTCACCTAAAATGCCAGACATGAGAGTGAGGCATCAAACGTTGCAGATGGGTACAGGTTTTAGGCATTGTTAGCACAGAGCAGGAAGATGATTGTAGCTGTTACAGTTACACTAAGGCAATGTTTTCAAGTTTCAAAGTAATCTATCCATCTAGTCAGACTTTAGATGGAAGAAAATACTTAATTGTTTTATAAGACCACTCCCAATGCCCTAATGGGAAAAGTCCCTCTAATGAACCACTCACTGCAGTCTCATGCGTATCGCCAGCTGGCCTCATATGGGACAGTCCAGGGTTCTAATAAGCTTCTAGACCTTCCTCTATATCCATATAGTGACCTCAAGCCTTTTAGATATTATTCTGAATTTCCAGTTCATTCTGGATCCATGCTGGGTTTTGTGGAAGCTGGCCTGCTTTTCATGCAAAAACTCCAATACCTAGAATTCTCTTATCAATGCTTCGTCTCCCCCCATAGGCCAAGAAAGCTTTGAGGAATTCTGCATACTTTTGGCTGCCATGTGCTAGCCTGCTCACACTGGAAGCATGTGATCATAGTGAGCTCTTTTAAGCCCCAGTTTCCTTCAGTACAGAATTGGTCATTGTATCAGTTTTCCTGTTTGACTGGCCCCTTGTTTCCTGAGTTCCTACGCTTTTGCTATTCTGTATTGCCAGAAGTTTCCAGAGACTTAACTTGTCCTTGTACCCTGAACTAGCACTTCCTGCAGTGCTAACTTGATTCTTTATTTCTGAGCCAGCACTATTTTAGAGCATCCTTGATCCAGTACATTCTCTTTTACTGTACTTAACTTTTTCGCCAGTCCATGCCTTCCTATCCCTTTATTTCCTATTTCTAGTTTGCTTCCCTCTTATCCCTACTGTCTTAGCCTCCTGCTCCCACTATGGATTCCACCCATGTTCCCTTTGTTATCCCTTCTTTCCTGTTATGCACTATTCCTTTCTAGCTCCTTGTCTATTGACCCTAAGTATTTATCTTCTCCGCCCATGCTGTCTAGTGTGTTACTGTTTCACTGCCAGGGCTCATAGACTGACAATCTAGGTGATGTTTCTTGTTCTCGACAAATTCCCACTAAATCACCTAACAAACTACATTATCATATTGATGGGAGGCAGCTCCTAAGCTTACAAGAATTATAACTTAAACATGAGGGAGACTATAGATAGAGACAGGCTAGCGGAGGAACTGTTCAGAAATCTGAGCAGTGGCCGTACAGTACAGGAAGCAATTCAAAGTGGGAACCCAAAACGTAAGGAAGGCTTGAGGGTTACATTTATTAGACTAGAGAAATTAAAGAAAAATTAGATGACTAAATGGTGGGACAGTGTAACTTTGAAACAATATAAGAAATTAGGCAGGATACCAAGGGGCCTTAGATCACAGATCTTTCCAACTTATGATGACTTGGACACAGACCTACTGGTCAGATGGGAGGAAGAGTTGAGATCTAACTCAATTAAATTAATGGACATCCTTATTGAGAATGCGGATAGGAAGGTTGACAAATTACAAGGAGAATTCTAGATATTAGAACAAGAGATCAAAGAGGTACATTTAGTTGAGACCACAGAAAAGAACTATAAAATCTTGAATGAGATAATACTAAAAGTACAAGAGGAAGTAAAACAAAGAAAAACAAGGAAACTCAAAAGAGACGAACAAGACTACCTTAACTGTAGGGTGTTCACATTCTCCAAAAAGTATGATCACTTGTTACAGGGAATCAATTCAAGGGCACAATCGACCACTTCAGTTAACTCAGCATCCACCTCTCAGAGTATCCCCTCTGCTAGTGACAGTGATGTTGACAGGGGGGAGGATGTAGCACTAACATCCAATACGAACAAGCACACTTTTTTACAAGAAATGTGGCGAATAAAACAAGGCAAATGGGAACAAAATATGAAAAGAGACAGAGAAAGAAAACCCGAAGCAGTAAGCGAGGAAAATGTACGGGAACAAAGATTGGGTATGAAAACCATGTCTTGAGACAGGAAGGTATAGGAGTAGTCTCAGAACAACAGGACATTATGATCAATTTATCTGACGAGTCCTTAACACCAGAAATGGAAACACTTTTAAATAAAGGATTAGGATATTGTCCAACAAGCATGGGAGACCTTTGTCAATGTAAGATTGACTTATTTAAGTATATTAGAAGATTGAAACTGAAGAAATACTTCAAACAGAGAGATTTATTAGAAAGGGATAAGGACCGACCAATGAACAGAATTATGCAGAGTGAACTATCAATTTAGGATATACATGATACGGTTTCCCTTTTGTCAAGAACTAATTATGAAGACTCAGCAGTCACAGTGTCCAGTGTGAATGATCTCAACATTACATCAGATTTACAGACCACTAGTGGTATTAGGAATAAATCAAGGTGGACTCCCAAACTGGCGACAGACAATAGCATAGAAGTGTTTTACAAATTGGTGTGTAATGATTTAGACAAATATTCCATTAAAATGCATAAACATAAGAAGAGACTTAAAATGAATCTCAATCAGGGTGAACAATTGGCATTGAGAACTCTAAGAGCGAATGCAAATATAGGGGGTCATTCTGACCTCGGCGGTAAAAGGCGCTTACCGCCGGTCAGAATCCCGCCATAACACCGCAGCGGTCGCGGTAAACCGCCACGGTCATTCTGACCTGCAACTGGCAAACCGCCAAAAATCCGACATCCACAAAAGTCCGCCACACCAACGGCCAGCGAAAAACTGGCGATGACCAAACCTCCACCGTCACGCCAACAGAAATACGCCCATTCCATTCCGACCCACGAATCCACGCGGCGGTCTTTTAACCGTGGTATTCCATTGGCGGTACACACCGCCGCGGTCAAAATACACACACCTTTACAAAACACAGCCACATTGGTCAATTCAAAATACACACACCTGAGACACATACACACAACACTCCCACACACCCAATACAATATAAAACACACACCCACATCACCCACAAACCCCTACGACCAAAAAATCAGACAGAAGGCCAGAGAGAGACAGCACAGAATAGAGAACACCATCACACAGAGGCACACTACACCATCACCCACACAATATCCACGCACAAAACACCACCCACCACCAAACTCACCACACTCATCAACACATACACCACCCCACACCTCATCCACACCACCCCATGGCACCCCAAAGACACCCCAGGTTTTCAGACGCAGAACTCAGGGTCATGGTGGAGGAAATAGTTCGGGTAGAGCCCCAGCTCTTCGGGACACAGGTGCAGCACACCACCATTGCCAGGAAGATGGAGCTATGGCAAAGAATAGTGGACAGGGTCAACGCTGTGGGACAGCATCCACGAAATCGGGACGACATCAGGAAGCGGTGGAACGACCTACGGGAGAAGGTGCGTTCCATGGTATCAAGGCACAACATCGTGGTGCAGAAGACTGGCGGCGGACCCCCACCTACTCCCCCAGAATTTACAGCATGGGAGGAGCAAGTCTTGAACATCCTGCATCCTGAGGGCCTCGCAGGAGTAGCTGGAGGAATGGACTCTGGTAAGTCTCATCTTCACTACTTCATCCCCCCCACCCCACCTGCATGCCAAATCATACCCCCACCCCCATCACACCAACTCCTTGCAAATGGCTCACCATCACAACCCACCCATCCCAACACCTAGCCCTGCATGCGTCCACAAAGCATGGACACCCATCACCTAAGCATGCCCACTGCACATACCCATCTCCCACACAAGCCACCGTCACAACAGCCCCCACAAGGGAATGGCAGCACTGGGGTACACGGACACCCACCCATTGCACGATATGGCACACACAGAAGCAATAACCATACTCTTATACCCCTGCAGGACCCGAACGCCACCACACCGCCCAGGAGGGTCCAGAAATGTCCATCCCACCCCCAGAAGAGGCCCCCAGTGATGACAGCAGCTCTGTCTCCCTGGACCCAGATGACCAGCCCGGCCCATCGGGGACCTCGGGACAGTCGGTTCCCCTCACACAGCCACAGGCCACAGCAGACCTAACCCCCTCTGGGAACACCAGCACAGCTCCCACCCAGCGGGCCCATGCCTCTGTCTCCAGGACACGTCAATCAGCGGTGTGTCCACCACTACAGGGCACCCAGGTTAACCCACCACACCAACAACAACAGGGACCTGGGGGCAGTGGTAGTGGGCACACGGTCCAGGGGACGGAGGCACAGGAACACAGGGGAACTGGGAGGGCTGCTGTGCGACAGGGGGGGGACAGGCCTAGGGAACCCACTCTCCACGAGGCCCTCTCCTCCATCATTGGAGCATACCACCACTCCCAGGAGACGATCGCTACGGTACTGGCCAGGTTCCAGGAGATCCAGGAGGAAAAGTTTAGGGGGTTCAGGGAAGAACTCCGAAGCATTAGTTCCGCAATGGGGACCATCGTCGTGGCTCTCAACCAGATTGTCACCACATTGCGGGACCATGTGGCACCACAAAGGGCCCCTGTCACTAGCATAGACCAGGAACAGGCTACCACCTCTGCCGGCGCTAGTGGACAGGAGGCCCCGACACAACAACAGGCCACCAGAACCCCACCCCCTGCAGAAGGAGAACCACCCAGCAAGTGGGGCCTGAGATCTAGGAAGAAGACAGAGTAGGATGCCAAGACCCCCGCCAGCCAAGGATACCCCCTGATGTCATCCCACTGTCCCACATTGTCACCCTGTCCAACCTTAAACTGCCCCTGCTCCATCCTTCCACAGGCATATGGACAATGCACCTGTGAGACTGAAAATCTGGACTCTGCCATGGACATTCCTCCACCATCACCCATCACCGATTTTCAACCATGTCCCTAAATTGAGCACTTTAATAAAATCACTTATTGCACAAAAATAATCTGGAGTCTGCCTGTATTTTGAACAAATGTATTAGACATAACTGTGCCAAAATGTCCAGTTACATTGTGATGACAACATACCACTGTCACACAGCTGTAGTCCATGGGAAAACAAAGCCGAGGTCACGCAGTGGGGCCCACATCTCTGAAATTGGAAGGGAAAGTCACAACTCAGTTAACATACACTGGGGGAAACTCAGACAGTAGAGAGGCAGGAGACTGTAAGTAAATGTAAAATGCCGGTGTTGATTCTTACCTGTGTGTTATTGAAAATACTGTTGTATCACTGTGTCCCTGTTGTCTGTGTTGTCCTCGTCGTCTTCCTCCTCTTCACTCTCCACAGGCTCCACAGCTGCCACAACACCACCATCTGGACCATCCTCCTGCAGGAAAGGCACCTGGCTTCACAAAGCCAGGTTGTGAAGCATACAGCAGGCCACGATGATCTGGCACACCTTCTTTGGTGAGTACATTAGGGACCCACCTGTCATATGCAGGCACCTAAACCTGGCCTTCAGGAGGCCGAAGGTCCGCTCGATCACCCTCCTAGTACGCCCATGGGCCTCATTGTACCGTTCCTCGGCCCTTGTCCTGGGATTCCTCACTGCGGTCAGTAGCCAGGACAGGTTGGGGTATCCAGAGTCACCAATTAGCCACACACGGTGTCTCTGAAGTAGTTCCATCACGTAAGGGATGCTGCTATTTCGCATGATGTACGCGTCATGCACTGACCCAGGGAACTTGGCATTTACATGGGAGATGTACTGGTCAGCCAAACAGACCACCTGGACATTCATCGAATGATAACTTTTTCTGTTCCTGTACACCTGTTCACTTTCTCTGGGGGGTACCAAAGCCACATGGGTCCCATCAATGACACCAATGATGTTGGGAATATGTCCAAGGGCATAGAAATCACCCTTCACTGTAGCCAAATCGCCCACCTCAGGGAAAACAATGTAGCTCTGCATGTATTTCATCAGGGCAGACAACACTCTGGACAACACCTTTGAAAACATAGGCTGAGACATCCCTGATGACATGGCCACTGTTGATTGAAATGACCCACTTGCCAAAAAATGGAGTACTGACAGAACCTGCACTAGAGGGGGAATCCCTGTGGGTTGGCGGATGGGTGACATCAGGACTGGCTCCAGCTGGGCACACAGTTCCTGTATAGTGGCTCTGTCAAGCCTGTATGTCAATATGACATGTCTTTCTTCCATTGTCGACAGGTCCACCAGCGGTCTGTACACGGGAACATTCCTCCATCTCCTCGCAAGTCCCAGCGGACGGTGCCTAGGAAGGACAACAGTGAGCACAGAGTCAATCAACCCACAGGTACGTTCCCACAGCTTGCACAGTACACGATTCTCTATGCATTGAATGGCTTGTATGAGTGGCGATGCAAGGCCTAGGCATGTGTGACGCAGTAGAATTTAAGCCATGTGGGCCCTTGAAATGGCGGCTGCCTGACCTGTGAAGTGTGACAATGGGATGTGAGGTCAATGCGCTGGTGTGGCACACCGTGGCGGTAGGCGGTCGAAGACCGCGGTGCAAAGCCGCATTGGTTAACATTGAACCCTATGGGTTTGAGGAACCAATGACGATGTGCGCCGGCGGTCGCAGTACGCACCGCAGCGGTACGCACCGCAGCGGTACGCACCGCCGCGGGCGTGACCGCCATTTTCTATCAGCTTAATCACTCGAGACCTGATCATCCACAGGAGAGGACCTATACTGCAAGTGCTGCTGTGACCTCGGTCTGGAAGAGACAATGGCTGCTGCGACTGGGGAAAGGGCCCCTGCCTTCACTTCTGAAGAATTGGAGAAACTCGTGGATGGGGTCCTCCCCCAGTATGCGCTACTCTACTGTCCTCCAGACCAACAGGTAAGTACACTGGGACCATGCTTTATGGCCAATGCCTGGGTTGAGTGGGGTGAATGAACGATGGTGGGGAGAGGAGCGATTGAGGCATGCATCAAACGACAGATGAGAGCATGTGCCACATGGCAAGGGTGGGGATGGAGGGCCACTCACATCGAGCATGCAGAAGGTGATGATATTTTATTTTCTCCCCCTTTACATGTCACATAGGTCAGCGCCCATCAGAAAATCGACATTTGGCGTGCCATCGCCAAGGACGTCCGGACCCTGGGGGTCCACAACAGACGGGGCACCCACTGCCGCAAGAGGTGGGAGGACATCCGCCGTGGGAGCAGGAAGACCGCGGAGGCTCTGCTGGGGATGGCCTCCCAACGTAGGAGGGGTGCCACTCGTCAATTGACCCCCCTGATGTCTCGGATCCTGGCGGTGGCCTACCCAGATTTGGATGGGCGCGTGAGGACATCACAGCAGACACAAGGGGGTGAGTACCAGCACATTCTGCTATCTTAGCGCGCAGTGGAGGTGTCTGGGTGGGGGAGGAGGGCTGTGGGTATCCCTAGGCCTGGGCGATTTCCGTAGGCTAGGCCCCTCTGTAAGGCATGGCCCTGTGCCCCCGCCCCCCACCTCTGTAGGGTGCCAAGTACAGCTATCCATGGCTCTGTGTCACCTATGTGTGCAGTTGTCGTCCATAGGCTTGTAGGCCAAGTCCCAATGATTGAGTAGTGTACCCCAAGTGCGCGGCGTAGTGCAGGGGGCTTCTGTGTCTGTCCTCTCCGCCAGCTGTGTTGCCAATGCATGCACTCAACATATCTTTATTCCCCCCCCCCTTTTTTGTTGGTCTTCCTGTTCATGTGTGCATTAGCATCATCAGGCGGAGGAGAAGTGTCATCGGAGCACGAGGGAGCTGCATCTCACATGGCCCTGGAGGGCCATGCAACCGACTCGGAGTTCACCAGTGAGACGGAGGGCGAGGGGAGCTCCACAACGGGGACACGTGGAGACATCAGCGACACAGACATGTCCTCGGAAGGGAGCTCCCTTGTGGTGGCGGCAACATCCGTGCCCACCGCAACAACAGGTACAGCCGCCACCCAGCGCACCAGCTCTGCCCTCCCAGCAGCCCCTCAGCGTTCGCCCTGTGCCCGCTCGCACAAGAAGGCGGGCATCTCCTTCGCCCCAGGCACCTCAGGCCCTGCCCCAGTTACCCCTGCTGCCCTCAGTGAGGAGGTCATTGACCTCCTCAGGACGCTCATTGTTGGGCAGTCTACCCTTTTGAATGTCATCCAGGGGGTAGAAAGGGAGGTGCACCGGAGCAATGCATACCTGGAGGGCATTCATTCGGGTCATGCTGCCCATCAGCGATCGTTCAACGCTCTGGCCTCAGCACTGACGGCAGCCATTGTCCCTGTCTCCTGCCTCCCTCCTCCAACTTCCTCCACCCAGTCCCACTCCCCTGTTCCTCTGCCTATCCCAGACACACCTACAGACCAGCCTGCACACACCTCAACACCCAAGGGCAGCTCATCCAGACATAAGCACCACACATCACACAAGCATTCACACAAGCAACAGCCACATGCAGACATACCAACAGCCACTGCCTCCTCTGTGTCCCCCTCCTCCTCGTCTCCCTCCTCCCTCCCTGTGACGTCTCCACTCACACTTGCATGCACAACATCATCAGCCACTACGTCCTTCACCAGCACACCCACCAGAACACTCCGCAGACGTGAAGTCACCACCCCCAGTGCCATTTACACGTCCCCTGTGTCCTCTCCCAGTGTGTCTGTCACCCCCTCTTCCAAACCACACAAACGCAGGCAGCCACCCACCCAACAGCCATCCACCTCACGACAGCCTCCGTCACAAGCACCTGCACCCAAAGACACCACACTTGACTCTCCTACAACACATCCTCTTCCTCCACTCCCATACCCACTGCACCTACCCTTCCCACTGCTCGTAAAAAGATTTTCCTGTCCAAAATTAACCTCTTTCCATCACCTGACCCACCCCCTCCATCTCGTAAGAGTCCAATCAGCACCTCAGCCACCACAACCCCTGGACCTACAAGGACCATAGTCCATGGATATTGGAGTCCACCACCTTCAAGGGCAGCTACATCGGCCAGCAGTAAAGGGACAGCCAGCCCACCCCCTGGGAAAAAATCCAAGAAGGGCAAGGCCCGACGCGAGAGGCCAGAGACGGCAGCCTCCAAAGGCACTACCCTGGCACCGTCAGGAAGTGGGGTGCCACCTGGCACATCTACAAAGGGAGGCAAGGGCCACAGGGAATCACGGAAGGATGGCAAGGGCAGCACGGCCGACAAGTCCGGCAGCAGGCGAGCTGCCCAGGAGGGCCCCACCTGCCCCATTCCGGGTGTGAAGGAGGACACCCACGGGCCCGGGACTCCAGCACAGGAGGGCCCCGCAAGCGAGAAGTCGGATGGCGAGTGAACTCCATACATTGGCCGGATATGGTGCCCTGGAGACACATCTCAAGCACAGCTGAACAGGGCCCTTCAAGACAAGAACCGCTGAACAGGGCCCTTCAAGACAAGAACCGCTGAACAGGGCCCTTCAAGACAAGAACCGCTGAACAGGGCCCTTCAAGACAAGAACCGCTGAATAGGGCCCTTCAAGACAAGAACCGCTGAACAGGGCCCTTCAAGACAAGCACCGCTGAACAGCGCCCTTCAAGACAAGAACCGCTGAACAGGGCCCTTCAAGACAAGAACCGCTGAACAGGGCCCTTCAAGACAAGCACCGCTCCGCTGGGCACCGCCGTCTCTGCACCGCCGTCTCTGCACCGCTCCGCTGGGTCCTTCCTCTCAAGCACCGCTCCACTGGGCCCTTCCTCTCAGGCACCGCTCCGCTGGGCACCGCCGTCTCTGCACCGCTCCGCTGGGCCCTTCATCTCAAGCACCGCTCCGCTGGGCACCGCCATCTCTGCACCGCTCCGCTGGGCCCTTCATCTCAAGCACCGCTCCGCTGGGCACCACCGTCTCTGCACCGCTCCGGTGGGCCCTTCATCTCAAGCACCGCTCCGCTGGGCACCGCCGTCTCTGCACCGCTCCGCTGGGCCCTTCCTCTCAAGCACCGCTCCGCGGGGCCCTTCATCTCAAGCACCGCTCCGCTGGGCACCGCCGTCTCTGCACCGCTCCGCTGGGCCCTTCCTCTCAAGCACCGCTCCGCTGGGCCCTTCATCTCAAGCACCGCTCCGCTGGGCACCGCCGTCTCTGCACCGCTCCGCTGGTCCCTTCATCTCAAGCACCGCTCTGCTGGGCACCGCCATCTGCACCGCTCCGCTGGGCCCTTCATCTCAAGCACCGCTCCGCTGGGCACCGCCGTCTCTGCACTGCTCCGCTGGGCCCTTCATCTCAAGCACCGCTCCGCTGGGCACCGCCGTCTCTGCACCGCTCCGCTGGGCCCTTCCTCTCAGGCACCGCTCCGCTGGGCCCTTCATCTCAAGCACTGCTCCGCTGGGCCCTTCATCTCAAGCACCGCTCCGCTGGGCACCGCCGTCTCAAGCACCGCTCCGCTGGGCCCTTCAAGTCAAGCACCGCTGGCCCATTGGCAGAAGGGGCAGGCCCGGATCTGTGTCGGGCAGGGCTGCACGATGCACTCTGGGCACCATGCCTCCTCCAGTACCAGTGGTGTCTGTAATCCACTTGAGAGACTGTGGCTTTGCACTCCCCAGGATGGCACAGTGGGCAAGCCACCCACTGTAGAGACATGAGAGACTGTGGCTTTGCACTCCCTAGGATGGCACAGTGGGCAAGCCACCCACTGTAGAGACTTGAGAGACTGTGGCTTTGCACTCCCCAGGATGGCACAGTGGGCAAACCACCCACTGTAGAGACTTGAGAGACTGTGGCCTTGCACTCCTCAGGATGTAACAGTGGGCAACCCACCCACTGTAGAGACTTGAGAGACTGTGGTTTTGCACTCCCCAGAATGGCACAGTGGGCAACCCACCCACTGTAGAGACTTGAGAGACTGTGGCTTTGCACTCCCCAGGATAGCACAGTGGCCATGGAGGCCCCTTGTGGATCTGGCGTCGTGGACTCATGTGGCTGAGGTGCCTCCCCTTCCCTTCCCCCTGAGGTGCCTGTAGTTTTTCTATCTGATGCCCCTGCAGTGTTCTCTCCAATGGATTCGGGTCTCCTGTGTGGGCTTTGCCCATGTGTTGAGGCCCATTGGCCCACGTACAATGACTGAAAGCCAATTTGGACTGGACATTTTACATATGTGTATATAGTTATAGGTGTTGGAAATAATTTTTTACTTAGCCTAACAATATATTTATATTTCATGATCATTTTATTTTGTCTTGGCATTCTTCTGGGGGGTTTGGGGGGTGTCACTCTGAGTTGTTGCTCTGCATTGATGTGTAGGTAGTTGTGGGTGAGGGTGGGTGTGTCGCGTATGTGTGTGCCCGTAATCTTTTCTCCTCCCCCTCCCCCCTCCCCTGTGTCGTAGGTGCAGTACTCACCGTTGTCTTCTGCGCCGGCGTTCGTGCTCCTGGTAGAGGAGCAGGTAGACAATGGCTGGTAGGATGTGTAGTTCTGGTTCCATGCTGTCCAGATTCCTCGTGGAGTGTGTAGAGGTGAGCGTTTTCCCGTTCGTAGTCTGTTTCTGCCGTGTTTTTATCGGCGGGGCTCCCGCCCCGGAAAAGGTGGCGGATTGGTGAGTTGTGATAGGGTGGGCGGTACATTGGCTCCCGCCTGTCTGTTGGCTGTGACCGCCGCGCTGTTTGTTTGTCCCGCCGTGGCGGTCGGAGTGTTAAAGTGGCGGTCTCTGTTGGCGGTTTCTGCCAGGGTCAGAATTCCATTTTTTTGACCGCCTGCCTGTTGGCGGGTTGGCCGCCGCTTTAACACCGACCGCCAGGGTTGGAATGACCCCCATAATGATTAGACAAGCTGATAAAGGAGGAAATATTGTGGTGATGAATCACATTGTTTACGACAAAGAAGTTTACATGCAGTTAGAGGATACTAATTGCTATGAGAAAATGGGATATAATCCCATGAATCAATTTACTAGCAAGATTAACAATCGATTGAGACAATGGCATGAGCAAGGCCTATTGAATGATGATGAATACATGTATCTAATAGTGGATCGCCCTAGATTCCCTTGTTTATACACTCTTTCTAAGGTACACAAAAAATCCCCCTTTCCCCCTGGGAAACCGATAGTATTTGGAATAGGAGGGCCAACTGAGAAAATATCCCTTTATGTGGACTTATTTGTACAGCCTTTTGTAACTAATCTCCCGTCCTATATTAGGGACACCAAACGCATCTTGAGTCTAATGAGTGATATACAATGGGAACCAGATATGTTGATGGTAACACTGGATGTGGTGGTGTAGTGTGGTTAGTTTTACGTATTCATTGCGCTTTAGCTTCAGGCTTTAGGCCTTTGTGCACTTTGCCCTGAATATATTTTATTCATTTGCTGACAGCTTAGAGCCTCTGTGCACTTTGCTCTATATGCTTTTTATTAGGCTTCGTACTGTTATTTTTCAAATAGCCAGTTCTACGGTGTTGTTTTTTATTCATATCACACTGTTTTGCCTACTTCAGCACTGGAGTTCTCCATAACATATTTACTCTGTGCTTCATTCAAGGATACAGTCTGGTACATTGCCGATAGACGTGGTAGGAGTTTAGACTTGGCATTCCTGCGTAGGGACATTTTGTGATCACGATGACATGTTAATTATAAAATCACTTCCTTGTCCCAATACACGCAAGAGGGAGATTCCGACCAGGGAACCACAACTAGACGCTGACTGCCTCGTTGCAGATGCTGAACCAAGATCACAGGTCTTTGCTCAGGTATGAGGGCTGATGTCTCCACAGTGATTCTAATAGGCAAGCTAGAAGCTTAACATGCTGTGCTCTAAATAGAACAAGCAGAGGGAGAGTAGAAACTGTTAGACAATATGATAGCTTTGTTCTTATGTTTTACTCTCCTGGTGACTATTTCAATCCTACTGTGTTGTATCGTTCTGATTATTGCGGCTCACGCCTTAATATCTAAAATACAGTCGTTTTATTAAAACATTATATTAAACTTATACTGTCTTTGTCATTTGTATATGAGATCATATTGGAAATAAGAGAGTTGGTTTGGATCTGAGTAACCACGACTTCCCTGAGAAGTTCCAAAGATGTCATGCGCTCGGCTGCCAAATCATTCCTTCCACATGGGAGAAATTAGGCACTGCTAGTTAGCCGGAGCAAAAACCGGATTTAGGGTGACAGAGTTCTTTACACGTGGGTCAGACTCAGTCCCCCACACCGTTATAGATCCTGCTACCTAGAAATCCAGTAGTCTCATTTAGAAAAATGAGAGCCCACGCGACATGGCGCCGCCAACGTTTGGTCTGGCTCTAATGTTTAGGTCCGACTGACTCTCTTGGTCTCATATATATTTTGACTCCTCGGTTCCGTATACGGAGACGTCCGTGGGGCTGAGGGTTTCCGCCGCCACGGCATAGGTGCTTCCTATTGCTTAGTGGTTGGTTGTTCAAGCTTGAACTTTGAAAGGAAAAACCCCGATATTGGTGTGCCTTTTCTGACCTGAAGCTATTTTTTATAAAATGGCGAATCCTAATGTAGTGAATATAGCAATTAATATGCGTCACCCGCTCACGGGACATCTATTGACACATGGACTGACATTCCAGGGGGGTCCAGTCACTTTTGTGGTGGACGCCCATGCAGCCTATAGAACGGAACTTTTTTATTCTTGGGTCGGATTTCAAGCAGTGGATGGGGGAACAAATACTTTTAACGAATACACTGTTGCGAATGACCCTGGACAATACAGGGCTTACGCTTATTTAGAAATACCTCTATCTTATCAAGAACACCATAATTGGCTTGATGGCGCCCTCCCACACACAGTAGCACAAGTTAGGTTAGGTCCACTGAGTAATGATGGTCCTACCTGGCCTTTATTGGCTACATATACACCACATCCTGTGGTTGCTCAATTGGCAGTGGTTGAAGTTCGTCGTTTATATACAGAATTAACGGCTACATATAGACGATTAGTTCAGTTTGTAATGCAGACACTAAATACGAATGCAGCGCGTGCTGCTCCAGCGCACCCACAGGCAGTGGTTCCGGGTATTAATCCGGCCACTGTACACTCAGTTATGGGTAAGGTACCGGCTAAACGAGAGGAGACTCCATTTTGGCTGGCGCAAAAAATTAATACGCTGGAAGCAGTATTTCCCCATACGGGACCTCAGGATAAACATAGGATTTTGACTATGTGTTTGCCGTACGGGATGGTTCCTCCGGTGGACCTTTGTAATACCTGGGGCACGGAGTTTGCCGCGCTCTACACTACGGCAAACGGTACACCGAAATTAGCTAATTTACCGGACGTGCTTAAACAGATTCAGGATGAATATGGGGCTCCCCTTGCCTTAGATTTGGGCATGCAGTTGCTGGGCAATTTTGCCACAGTTTCTTCTATTATTTTGAGTAATCTCAAAGGAGAGGCAGTAGCACTAGCAGTGCGAATGCGTCTTCGGGATGTTCCGCTGCTTAATCAGGAGCGGGAGCTTCTGAGAATAATTGCGGAAACATATTCTAGTATTGGTCGTGATAGCGTGGGGGCTAGACCACAAAATCCCCAGTTACAGGGTAAAAATAATAAGGACAATGCTAAACAGCAACAACCTGAGGGTTCGAAAAAGCGCTGGGATAAGAAACAGCAAACACCTAAGAAAGATGGTGGGCAGTCTCCGCAACCGGAGACCCCACAGAATAAGTATAATCTCAGGAATAGGGATACTTTGAAGACGCCTGATAGATATCAATATACTGATACACGCCAATCTCGTTGCTTTCAGGACTCCTCGGAGAAGAGAAGTGAGAGAGGTGGGCGGTCAGAGCGGAGGACGGAGTACGTGAAACCGAGACAGGATTCACAACGCTCAGCGGAGGTTTCCATTAAACAGGAAGAGAAACCGCTGCAACAAAAACAGCAATTTAAAAAGAAGAAAGTGGCAGCAGTCTCAGTCAGACATGCCGCTCAAGAAGAGAGTTCTCTTGATGAACAAGACATGGGCGTTAGCACTGTTAGACAGCGCGGCAGAGGTCACAATAGTTTGCCGGAGTCTTCTAGAGCATCTGGAGGTGAAAGCAACTGATGACTTCATACAAGTCGAGACGGCGGATATGCGAGTCTCTGATCCTGATAGAGTATATGAAGTGACTCTGCGATTGGAAGGGGACATTGACCGTATTATAAACGCCATTTTTTGGGACCATGTGGTAAAATCATATGATGTTCTGATGGCCGAACAAGATTGGCCACCTGACTTTGTTCGCGACTGTCCGGTTGGGGAGGTGGTTATTACACCTTCCTTCTCACCACTTGTTCCGAGAGAACTAGCGGAGTCCTATAGTAAATCATGGGCTCTAGCACAGGCTCCCGCCTTGTATAGAAATAATGTGGGGTGGGACAGACAATCCCCTTATCATGTAATTCCGATAAAGGGCGAACCTCAGCCACAACCGCAGTATCCTATCAAATTTGAAGCAAGGGCATCGGTTAGGAAAATTCTTACACAATTGGAGTACCAGGGTGTAATTGAGCCCTGTGTCTCGCCGATGAATAATCCCTTGTTTCCGGTTGCTAAACCGGACCATTCCTATAGGATAGTGGTGGATTACCGACATTTGAATAGTCATACACGCACATATGCAATACAGAATTCACACAGCGCAGCTCTTATGAATAATATAGTGCGTAAAAAATACAAGACAACATTAGATATCTCGAATGGATTTTTCTGCCAGAATATAGCGCCCGAGAGTCGGGACTATACCTGTTTCAGTGCGTTTGGCTCTCAGAAAAAGTTTTGTTGTTTGCCTCAGGGGTATAAGAATAGCCCAGGACTGTTTTCGGCTCGTGTAACTGAAATGCTGCATGAGTTCGACCCTGAAGCATTATCATATGTTGATGACATATATCTGACAGATGATGAGATTCTGCAACATCTAAGGCGTGTATCGCGCATTGTTGTGGGGTTTGCTGATATTGGCTATAAGTTTAATTTTAAGAAATCAAAGATTGCCTTCCTCAGCGTCATTTTCCTGGGATATGAGTTGTCGAGTGAGGGCAAGAGCCTAGCGCCACATTTTTTGGAGAAATGTGCTTTATTGCAGCCTCCTAATACGGTTCGGAAGCTCCAGTCATTGCTGGGGTTTCTGAATTTTGGCAGAACTTACATTCCTGAATATGCGACGCGTATAAAACCCTTATACGAGTTGATTCGCCCAAATTTTTCGAGTAGATTTTGGACGATTGAACATACACACATACTGCGAGAGTTACAGAGTGATCTCTTAGCAGTTAAACACTTACACACACGGGACAATAAGACACATTTAGTCATCAGGGTGATACCTGGGGCTGTTGGGTTTACTTATGTCACCTTTAATGAAGGGGAGACAGTCCCGATTGCATACAAGTCTCACTGGTATTCTGCTGCAGAGCAACGTTTTGCACAAACTGAGAAAATTCTCACTGCAGTACAGATGGCTGTTATTAAAGAAAGACCGCTGGCCCAGGGTCAACGCATTGTTGTGGTTTCCCCAGTTCCGGCTTTAAAGGCCGTTACAAAAGCGAGTGTTCCTAATTCGAAAGCTTTACACCCGCGATGGATACAATGGGCTACGTCTTTGACAGCCACTGATGTAGATTATGTATTTGACCCTAAACTGCAGACTCAAGAATTTCTTCAATATGAGATGGAATACCCTGTTCCTGCTGGTACGTTGCCTATTGACCAATATCAAGTGGTCATGTATACCGATGGCTCTGCGCAACCAGCGGTTGGGACTAAACAACAGTATTCTGCTGCATGTGCGGTGGTGAGCGGCACTATGGAGGGGGAAGTGTTCTGCCCCCGACATACTTATACTAAAACCTTGGGAGATTGCACGGCACAGCTGGCTGATCTCAAAGCTCTATTGTTAGCTTTGGAGCACGCGGATCCAGCACTTTTAACCTTGCTGGTCTGTGACTCCTACTACTGTGTGCAGTCTTTCAACGAATATTTACACTATTGGAAGATGAATGGGTTCAGAGATTCTAAAGGCAACACCATTAAACATAAAATGTTGTGGGGTAAGGTTGCGGATCTGAAGGAAACGCTTCCTAACGTCCATGTTGTGCATACACTTGGACACCAGCGCGTTGGAATACACGTTGCTGGGAATACTTTGGCTGATGAAGCCGCGAAATCAAAAGTGGCTGTCGCCACTGTGGCCACAGTGACTCGTTCGAGTTCCAAACCAGACACAGAAATTTCGGCTGCCATAAAGGCTACGGCTGCTGGCACGCCCTTTCCTAAAGGATTTCCTTCAAAATATAGTTACTGCTTGAATGGTGCGCTGAATGCTACTGTTACAATTCCAGGCATTGGTGTACGTGAAATTCCCAATAAAATTGAGAGACCTCGATTGATTTCTGCAGCACATGAGGGGGTGGCTTCTGCACATGCTGGGGTGGCTGCCACGATTTCACTTTTACAGGCTTGTTACTGGTGGCCTGGTCTCTATAAAGAGACGAAGCAATATGTCCTTTGTTGTGACGTTTGTCAACAAATTAAAGCATCGTCGGCTAGACGCCCGCAGCAGACGCCCCTTCTGATTTCAAATAAACCATTAGAGTGTGTGTACTTGGATCATTGTGGTCCGCTGACACCGGATAGTGCATACAAATATATTTTGGTTGCTGTAGATTCGTGCTCCAGATTTGTATGGGTATGGCCACAACGCTCGGCTGACGCTCGGACTGTTATTAAAGATTTGCGCATCTTTGTCGATATATTTGCAGTTGCGGCTTTTCATTCGGACCAGGGCCCTGCTTTTGCCTCTAAGGCATTCAGGGACACCATGGCTTCGTTGGGGGTCCAACTCCAATTCTCGTCTCCATTTCATCCCGAGGGAAATTCTGTTGTGGAGCGTTTAAATCGTGATTTAAAGCAGTCCTTAACGGCCAGAGTTATAGGTACGGGTTGTGGTTGGCTAGCCCACCTATCTGGAGTACAGAGAGCACTTAATAACTTGCCTAGAAGGTCACTGGGGGTTCGTACTTCATATGAGTGCCTGTTTGGAACACAAATGTATGTTCCTGATCTAGATGGTCCTGGTGTGGAGGCGGCAGATACGCCCTTTGACATAAATGATCGTGTCACTGTTTTGCAGGATTTACAACAATTCCGTGAAGATAACTCTTCTGCCAGTGCTGCCTCCTCAGGAATTAAGGATGAGCCAGTAACACCTACTGGTTGGATACCCAGGATTGGGGATCTAGTGCGTGAAAAGGTCGCAGTTAAAAAAGAATTTGGTCCTTCTTATCGAGAACCTGTCCCTGTGTTGGGGGTGAGTGGCACGAGAACTGTGATTTTACCGCTGCTGCGAGGGGCCAAAGGAAATCGCTTTGTTTCCATTGATAATGTCAAGTTACAACATGTGGCCGATTCTGCACAGCAGACCAAGAGGGACACCCAGTAGTTCCGGAATCCCTCTCACTACTGGGGAAGAAGTCCCGCTGCAGGTGATTTTCACCGACAATGTTTCCTCTCCGAGCTTGGGGAGGGTGGATGATGATCTTGCGATTGTTCCACCGACGGCGATTAATATGGAATCTTGTGATCAAATTGCTGTACGTTCTACTGACGTTTCTGAACATGTGGTTTATAGCGTGCCACGGCGAGAGCCTCCATCTGCTTCTTCGTTCACAGTTGAACCTTTTGCTAGAACTGCTTCTGGCTGCTTCAACGACGCTGATAATGATGGGTCCGGCTTCTCGTCCTCGATGTCTTCTGTCCACGGTCCACGACGGCTGCTGGGATGGCTTAAACGAACATATTTTGTTTTTCCTTGGAACTATTTTTGGCTGTTTTTGGCCATGATGACTATTTTATTATGGTTGGGATTTGTGGTTACTTTTTTTCTGATAATACATGGTCATTTTCTTCCTGATCGATCTGACATTGAGCACGTAGAGACAGTGTTAAAACCGCATTTTTCGTCTCATATGGTTCGAAGAGACTTGTCCACAGTAAACATTTCTGCTATACCAGTTCCGGATGGAATTGTGTGGGATAAAGTAATGTTTGATATTTATGGTCCCACTGAATTGATTCAAATACCGTCCTCAAATTATCAATGAATGATATTGTTATACCTGGCATTGTTTCTGATGATTGGGATGTGAAGACAGTAGATTCTATGCTAACGGATTTGCAATACTATACTGTCTATGATGATGAAGATGCTTACCAGTTTAGAGATAATCATGGTGACATGTTTTGTTATAACTATTATGGACACCACTTTATTCATAAAGCTAGTAGCCCTAAGCCCATGTTTAATTATGTGCAATGGGAACATTGCTCGACTCCTCCACAAGGTAGTTCGAAAACGTATTATGATAAATTTGCATATTTTTCTGGGCATGATCAACGTAATGCTAAGTCCTACTATTTTAAAGTTGCACCGTATTCTAATAAGCAAATGTTATTGACCGATACTAAATTACTGTATTCCAATTTGTTTGTATCTAAACTTTCGGTCGAGGGATATGAATACTGGTTTAAAACTGTTGACTTAAAAAGTGTTTGGGGTTCGAAAAATTGGCATATGCGGGGCAGGGACACGTTATTTAGATCATGTATTATCCCGGTCCAAATGATTTTCCTCAATGACACAGTACAACAGACTAGCTGTTTGGGCTTAGCGACAATTAAGGAGTTGACTTTGCCTAGTATACCTGTTCCTTCTAAATTAACAAATTGGCAGCACTATGTAAATGCTACTTTTAGTGACTTTACACATTGGGTCCAAAATGGTACGCTTAACACTTCATCGTTACATCCAGGCGGGTGGTTATTATGGCCTGTAGACACTAATGTGTGTCATCAACGTTTTGTCACCTCTTCAGGGGGGTTCAGGACTAGTAGGGCAGACCCTCGTTATGTATCACCAGAACATGTTGATATTATAACTACATACAGTGTGGGGAAGCTTTGTCAGCAATGGTTGAAGTCATCCACGCTGGATGCAGTTAAGTCACATCTCACGTTACTGTCCAATGATACTGACTTACAAGATTTTTTGTCAGGTCCCAAAGTACCACGGAAGAAAAGGTTCTTATACGAGGTTTATAATGAGATTTGGAAGCTTTCACAACAAGAGGCTGCAGCCCGGTTGAGGCAGATTGATCAGGAAAATCTGATGCAGACTTTGTCTGTTGTTGATAATGGCATGCATACCCTTTCTGACCGTGTTTACACGATTGACAGCATTGTTTCCTCTGCCATTGACATTATTAAATCGGACATGTCTTCTTTATATCATGGGCAGAGTCAGACGCGGTCCATCATGCAGCTGGGTTGGACTCTTCAGACCTTGAAGGCGGGTCGCGTTCCATGGCAGCACATTCGTGCCAGAGAGATCTTTATCTCTTTTAATTTGACTCGTCAACAACAACTGATGGCTAAAAAGGAAGCGACATATGTTATGTTAAATATTGAGAAATTAGAGAAACTGCCTTTCACGGTAGCTGAGATTCCGTCAGCTGAATGGTTGATTCATGGGGTTATTAATTTGCCTATCTCTACTTTACAATTTACTTCGTGTTTGAAGCACATTCCGGTGGGTAGATATGAACTATTGGGAGACAGTTACATACACGAGGTGTGGGACCTTCCCTTTCAGTACAGATGTGTTAATGGTTTGAAGGAGGTTTTTCTTAGCGGCAGCGAATGCGAAGCTTCTGTCAGCCATTCAATGGTTTGTAAACAGCTGTCCTTGCACGGGGCGTGTAACGCTTCGATTGCTAAATTAGCTTGTTATCTGAAGGGAGTTCCAGTCCCGGTTATTAAAAACACTTTCCAGGTGCTTTCTAACGGCAGTTACATTGTTCTTAACAGCGAACGCTGCTGTGGCATGCGTGCCAGAATAGTTTACATCGTCGTTGTCAACAAGGCCGTTACGTGCTGCGGGAATGTGTTGTTTCCCCCCACTCAATTTAGGGAGGTAGCGGACATCTGGCCTCATATTGCTACTTCCAAGGTTGATTTCGACAAGTTGAGTTGGCTAAAAGCTTTATTGTTTCAAAAGCATGTGGCCCTTACATCTGCTAGCGAGACATACGCACTTCAGGTGGCAAGGTCATTGGCGGAGATACAGTCCCTTTTGAATACTAACTTTCCGAATCACTTCGGTGAACTTGTGGGACGTATATTTAATGCATCCAGCACTGCTGGTATTGCACATTTTTTCAAAGTCGTTGGTGTTGGTTTTGCTCATACCTTCTCTTCCATATTCGGTTTGATACCTTCGGCTATACATTCTATTTTCGGAAGCATTTTTGGGGGTTTCCCGATTACTTTGGCTTTATTGGCTGGAGTCTTGCTGATGTTGCTATTTTTTCGCAATGGCTGTCCCGTCACGACGAGATCCTGTATTGCTGCTCCCGTCAGCGCAGCTGTGTCGTGAACGCATGATGCAGCATTTTGGAGCGACACTCCTGGGACATTTGGAGTGCGACTGGTCTCTGTCATTCAGACCGGTTTTGGATTGTGTGCAACCGGTGTTTCGATGCCTTTGGTGCTCGTTTGAACATGCACTGGCTCTCTGTCTCTCATTGCAGCGCCCTCCAATGGTCGATACTGATCTGTTGATGTTCCCGATTAGGGCTCATTCCCAGACTTGTGTACTACGGATGCGCTTGCTTCGTGAGGCAGTTTATGAGATTCCCTTCCTGGAGGAAGATGGTATTGTCTCTTTCATAGGCCCTGCACGGGGTGCCGCCCTGAATGGTTTATGGGCTTTGGATCACACCTGCTCCATGGTACTTTGTGGCGTGGATCTTCCGATATTGACATATATCGAAGTGGAGGAACTCCTGCGTTCTATTGCTTCTATCTGACGATTGGATTTTTACGAAATTGACACTATATTGAATTTGGTTTTATGATCACATGTTACCTAAATTTATGACTTTGTTGTCTTCTCACCTTGTCGAAATAATTGTTTTAGGTATTGTTTATATTTAGGTCATCCTTTTATATTATTGGAACCACTTGCTACCGAAAAGGGGAGGGTGTAGTGTGGTTAGTTTTACGTATTCATTGCGCTTTAGCTTCAGGCTTTAGGCCTTTGTGCACTTTGCCCTGAATATATTTTATTCATTTGCTGACAGCTTAGAGCCTCTGTGCACTTTGCTCTATATGCTTTTTATTAGGCTTCGTACTGTTATTTTTCAAATAGCCAGTTCTATGGTGTTGTTTTTTATTCATATCACACTGTTTTGCCTACTTCAGCACTGGAGTTCTCCATAACATATTTACTCTGTGCTTCAGTCAAGGATACAGTCTGGTACATTGCCGATAGACGTGGTAGGAGTTTAGACTTGGCATTCCTGCGTAGGGACATTTTGTGATCACGATGACATGTTAGTTATAAAATCACTTCCTTGTCCCAATACATGCAAGAGGGAGATTCCGACCAGGGAACCACAACTAGACGCTGACTGCCTCGTTGCAGATGCTGAACCAAGATCACAGGTCTTTGCTCAGGTATGAGGGCTGATGTCTCCACAGTGATTCTAATAGGCAAGCTAGAAGCTTAACATGCTGTGCTCTAAATAGAATAAGCAGAGGGAGAGTAGAAACTGTTAGACAATATGATAGCTTTGTTCTTATGTTTTACTCTCCTGGTGACTATTTCAATCCTACTGTGTTGTATTGTTCTGGTTATTGCGGCTCACGCCTTAATATCTAAAATACAGTCGTTTTATTAAAACATTATATAAAACTTATACTGTCTTTGTCATTTGTATATGAGATCATATTGGAAATAAGAGAGTTGGTTTGGATCTGAGTAACCACGACTTCCCTGAGAAGTTCCAAACATGTCATGCGCTCGGCTGCCAAATCATTCCTTCCACATGGGAGAAATGAGGCACTGCTAGTTAGCCGGAGCAAAAAACGGATTTAGGGTGACAGAGTTCTTTACACGTGGGTCAGACTCAGTCCCCCACACCGTTATAGATCCTGCTACCTAGAAATCCAGTAGTCTCATTTAGAAAAATTAGAGCCCACGCGACAGTGGCATTGTACACTAGTATAAAACATTATTTTGGTATGCAAGCACTAAGGCACTTGATACACACTAGATCGGCTAGTTTCTTGGAACATACGACAATGTTACTTGAAATGATAGATTTGATTATGAATTACAATTACTTTCTATTCAACAATGAATGGTTCAGGCAAAAGCAGGGAGTAGCTGTGGGATCGAGATTTTCCCCTCCATCTGCTAACCTTTTTATGGGTTGGTTCGAACAGAAATGGGTGTGGGGAATTGAAGCAGCAGATTGGCAGCCATGCATCTTATATTGCGGACAATATATAGATGATTGTTTCATGATCTGGACAGGCAGTGTAGAGAATGTAAAGGATTTTTTTTTATACTTGAATAAGAACTATGCTAATATCAAGTTTACATATCAATTTAGCTCGGAACTCATTGAGTTTTTGGATGTTGATCTATATGTAGAGGGCAATAGAATTGAGAGCAGACTATATCGTAAGCCCACATCATGTACTTCGATCCTACATGCTATGAGTGCACACCCTTTACACCAGATAGAGGCAATACCTTATGGGCAGATGATTAGGGCAAGACGGAATTGTAGCAAACTATATTGAGTTTCAGAAATGTTTTGATGATATGGGACATCGTTTCCTATTAAGAGGATATCATAAATGTAGCATCATTAAAGCTCAACAGAGGAGAACAGAATTACCTAGACATTGAACACTGGAACCTCTGGCTATTTCCAATCGGAATAAAGACAAGGACAAAACAAGAATAATATTGGATTTTTACTGACTATTCGAATGTTCTGCTCAAGATTATGAGAAAACATTGGGGTATTCCAGCTCAAGACCCAACACTGAGAGATTGTATCACTGGTAGACCAATGGTGGCTTTTCGCAAGAGTAAATCTTTGAATAATCTGTTATGCCCAAATTACCCAACTGATCATACTAAAGAGAATTAGCTGAGCTTGCACAATTAGGGCTTCTATAAATGTGGGGGATGTGGTGTCTGTAGATGGACTTGTCATGCCAAAAAATATTTCAGTGTAGACAATGGACAAAAGTACACCATACAAACTTACATTAATTGTAACACGAGTTTTGTGGTATACATTATAACATGTAAATGTAACAAAATTGATGTTGGAAGCACAATTCGCCCTCTGAAAACAAGAATTGCAGAACATTGGAGTGCCATAAGACAAACGACGAACGTTACCCTATTTCACAACACATGGAAACATGTGCCTTCCAAAATATGCATAAGGAATTCAAATTCTTTGGAATCTAACATGTTTTTAAAAATCCCAGAGGTGGGAATAGAGAATTACGTTTTAGGAGAAGAGAATCTATTTGGATCATGCATCTAAATGCGGCAGAGAAAAGATTGAATACTGATTATGAGTTGGAATATTTTCTGAGAGGTGATTAATATTTTTCGGATGGTGATTGCAATAGTTTCAATGACAACGGTTTGAGAATCTTAAGAATTACATACTGTATTACTATGGTGCTATAATATATGTATACACTTGCAATTGTATCACATTTATATAGGGCTTGAATTCTCCTCTTTAGAAACATTTAGATAATTCTGGTTCACAATACATAACTAATTAGTTAGTGTTGAGGGTTGTGGGAAAATACGGTATAAACAACCCGCTTTATAGATTGTTAACTTACTAGAACCTAACCCGTACTTAATATGGTGCTTCTATAACAATGTACACGCGGGTTAGGAATATGCATCAGTGACTTCTCCTGTTCCGCATTAGTTTCCTTACTCCTTTTAGATTTTAATACAATTTTACCTTTTTTTATCGATTTTGAAGTGGACTTAATATATACTCGGTATATTGGCACACGGTTGTGTGCATAGCATTAACATTTCTTGCTAAATACTTCATCTCGATATGAGAAAATAGGTGTTGAAAGATGGCGCCCAATTATTGACAGGACTGACTGGTACTCTTTCTTCTAGTCCATTTTTAGGTTCATGCAATGATAGTCCTTTTTCAATATTATGTATGTAGTAGGCTCAGCAGGTGGGATCAGTTACGGCACAATGGCGTACTCGCGTTGTTGAGAATTATTGACATGCCAGCGTACTTGTGAATGGTTATGCGACTCCCAGCAAGCAAATTCTAAAATAGTCAAGAGGTCGGTGAGTGTTTCTTTATAGTCAAATTACAGATGGAGTTTCAATTTAGACAATTATCTGAACAAACAAATTCACACAGTGTCTGATATTTTCAGGACGTTTTCAGATTATCGTATACGACATTCATGTTTGGATCGTCATAACGAAGGGGAACCCTTTTGGTAAACGGTTTTGACACAGTTCACCGTACGGGTATCTAGGATGCAAATCTTTCTCATTTTAAAACTATTACATTTCTTTCTATTATAGAAGCCTCAGCACCTTATCTGACTTTAACTTACAGGAATAAAAAATTGAAGGAAACTCGTACAGGGCAGTTTTTTCTTGTTGGCTACAGGGCTATAAGGTATAGATTGGACTTTTCACATATGTGTGCATGCATACTGTCACATCCACTTTTCATTTATCATTCCAAACAAAAAAATAAAACAATTGGAGCATTTACATTATCATGCACCTTTGATTTACATTTATGGTGACTCACATATGTAACATACTATGGTTTAATGTTTGAATAACTAATATGGATTTATAACAGGAACATAATCTTGGTGGGTTTCCACGTTGGAATTAAAAGACACTAACTGATATAGTGTAACTCACTGACTGATCAAATATGTAAATGTTGAGCAATCTCTTGCTATTTATGATTATTGTTCACAGCCTTGACAAGCCTTGAAAAAGTTGTTGGGTGATTGTCCCAGATGAAACACGTGTTGGCTAGGCTGCTTGTGGAGTTACAAAGAAATTTCAAGTGGATTAAAGAAACTCATTATACTAATTGGACTAAATGAAAGAAGTGTGCCTGTTTTCTTAATATTATTATAATGACCATTGGTTGTTATGTTTAGGTTTCTGGGTGGTTTCCTTTCATAGCACCGTCCAATACCTGAAAGCTGAATTCAGAATACATTAATTTATATTACTGTCTGTACAAGATTGTGAGCGCCAAATTCCCACTAAACCACCTTACAAACTACATTATGGTGTTTCTCGTTCACTGAGGGTATTGCCTTAATGTTACTTTTATAACTTCAAAGATATCTTCTCCACATACTCTGCCTTTGCCTATATATCCTAAATATGGGTATTTGAAGTCAGTATCTGCAATAGCTAATGTGAGTGAGGAACATACTGTGTTGTGGCAGAGTTTACCCCACATTCCTTCTTTTGTTAATGGTTGTTATATGCATGACTTGGCAGATGTGCCTCTTTGGTGAATTAGAATTCTGAGCTTTGACTTTCTTGTTCCCTTCTGCAGGTTTTCCACATTGGATCCATTTTCTCCCCTAACTCCCTGTGTGATCTTGGGTGGCTCTGAAACCTATATACTCTTTACTTTGTCTACCCTGCTACATGTCCTTGCCAGAACGCCCAGACATCCCCATACAAATTGTTTTGATGCTGTTAACCAGCAATTAAATTAGTACCATGGTGGTTAATTAACAAAATCTAAGAACGGTGCAGTGTGGAGATTAGAGGGCAGGTGGAAGGATATCTAGTGAGAATTAAAAGTTATATAATTATGAAAAAGGGGACAAATGATCCCAAAGACTTGGTGCTAAGAACTATGCAAAGGTTTATGATATAGAAGCCCATGGATTGGGGGAAGTTTTGTTTAATCCTCTCGTGTAGTTGAATCCTTAGTGTGCGATTGAGGAATTTCATAATGGTGTAAGAGTTGAAAGAGTTAAGATTTGGAATCTGTGATGGATTTCTCCCTCAGAAGGTAGAGGATTTGAATGAGTGGTAAGTGCACAGAGCATGTGATATGCATTATGATCAGGGGAAGGTGCAGCTATGAGGAGTTGTGTTCTAAGGGTTCATATTCATACAGTTTGAAGGAAAGGAGATGATCCAAGGGAGATGTTGACATACATAAGGTGTTGAGAGAGTGTCAGGGTCCTTCAACATGGAGCAGTTTTATAGTGGATTAGTCTGGTTCATGCTTTCCAATTATTGGATTATTTGTGTTTGTGTGTGATATGTGTACTTATTATCTGTGTGCAGTGGTGTGTGATACAACGAGTATGGTGTGGTGATATGTACAGAAGGTGTGGTGTTTTTTGTAAAATAGTGGAACGTGGCACGTGAAGTGAGAGTGTTGAGGTCTAAATGTGGACACGTGCCTAAGTTCCTCATTTTATGCAGCTACTGTTGCTCCTTTAGTATCTCGTATTTCTTTTGAATTTCTTACATCTCTTTGGGTCTCTTATTGAGAAATTTTCAACAGCAAGCTGATTTTATGGCATTCAATTGTAGTTACGCCACAAAGGTGAAAATGACTGGCATCTCCACAGTCAGCAGCCCTGAGCACATTCAGCTCTAAACTCTGAAACTAAACTAAATCCCGTTGTGAGTAACGTTCTCAGTACTCTGGCTTATCCACAACCACTGAGTGCCCTCGTATCGTATGTGCCACGTTAACCAGGTGCCCTTTAAATGCGGGTGTTTTTAACCCTATTTTACACAGGTATATTGGAATGTCCAAGTCCAAGAATGCAAAGTGTCGTTGAAAAAAAGCTAGCCTGGCGATGCCACACATGATATGAGGCAGTTATGTAGACAGGGGACAGGAACATCAACAGCATATCTCATAATGGCTGGCCTAATTTTAGTGGATAGTACAGATATTTTTCAGTAGGGCTGCTATAAGAGTAATGAGAGCTTCTCAGCAAGGCAGCTACACTAATTGGACAGAACCAATTCTGCTCTGTGTGGCTCCTATACTTTGAATTTATCAGTACCCACAGTTCCCAGCAAGGCTGTATTTTCTAGTACGCCGGAATCAACTCGTCTTGGCAGCTGTGTTGTTTCTTTTGTTTGACAGTTTCAGCCGTTCTTAGTAGGGCTACTGCACTTCCAGTGGGTCAGTACCTCGTCTTCTTTGCAAGATTACCAAACTTTAATGGGACAATCTTGTACTTCTCTGCACCCAAGGACGTGTCTACTATTGGGGCAGCAGGTGCAGTGGCACCGAGGCACAGAGCCATGAGGGGCCCACTGAATCTTAATAGTTGCACTTATTTCATTACTCCAACAGCAGCAAAAGGG
Organism: Pleurodeles waltl; assembly: GCF_031143425.1. Taxonomy (NCBI): domain Eukaryota; kingdom Metazoa; phylum Chordata; class Amphibia; order Caudata; family Salamandridae; genus Pleurodeles; species Pleurodeles waltl. The sequence goes on from NC_090449.1 coordinate 306,052,551, forward strand.
GGCATTTTCCTTGCTTGCACCAGGGTCCATGGCATCCTTCCTACAGTACTGTCTGTATGACTTTTAGATTTCAAATGGAATAGCCCCAGGTTGTATCTGCGGTAAATTCAGTTCCTGTAATTTCAGGTATTAAATAATTAAGGGCGTCATTATGAAGCCCAGGCAGGTAAACCGCACCAGGGATTCTTTATACCGCTGGGAGTGCATTTTAAATATTTGCACGTTTTGGGTCTAGGAATGGGGACTAACTGCATAAATCAGTGTATGCGCACCAATTATGCTACATTTTGCCTTCCTGCTGACCCCTTTCCCTATGCTCATTTTGGCAGGTGTTTCCTGGCCATACAGCTGGGCATCCCAGAATACATGTAATCATCATTCGCCAGTTAACTGTGCAGTGGAGCAAGGCATTACTCTTTTTCATATGATTGTGTCTGCCCTTCCTGTGTACATTGACTATAAAAACATCACAATGGCAGTGATAGCACAGCTTCAGTTTCCCGTAACACTGTCAGAAAACGCTGTCAACCAGGTTACTATTGAAACAGAGACCCAGGGCTTTCTAAGGCAAGCCAAAAGGTAGACCCCGGTTCATATCAGTTGTTTGCAGTGCTTAATTTGAGTCACTATTTCCAGGAGGAGCCCACTGCCACTCCTTTTTGGGGATTGCAACTCAGCAAACGCCAAGTTCGGCAGGGCCTCTGGCATGCTTCTCAGAAAAACTTAAGGTCACAGCACTTACTCTTTTGCAAATTAAGCACTGGCTGTTTGTCCAGGTAAAGTTTTCCAACAACCCATGTGGCAAAACTTACTGAGACGTGGATGGAAATTTTAAGTTCAGATTTCACCAATATTTCAGTGCCCAAGAACACTCCTCAGCGGTGCGACATTTCAGAGATGTAGCTATTTGCCTTCATTTTTAGGTCACTGCCTACCAGACAGCGCAGGTCTGGTTTACTAAAGACATCTTGGGGACATTCAGAAAGTTGACCTATGAATGCATTCTGTCTTTGCTTGCCATTGGCTTTGTAGTTTCTAAAACACCTTTCCTTGCTTTCCATATGCTGACTTTATTTGCTTTAAGCTGTCGAACTTCAGTTTGCACATTTTTTGCCAAAACCTTATTTACAGTACCTTCTGAGTGCTCCCTTTCTGTAAACAGGCCTGTAAATCGTGTTCTTATCTCATGACATTTGCTATGCATTTGAAGACTGTGGTCAAATGTCAGACGCTGTCTTACAAGGGTGCTTGTTTACTTTTCTTTCTCTGTCTTCAAAATGAGAGGGTTTATGTGACAATCTTGCTGAGTACTTTGGATAGGAAAGAGTGTTTTTCTAGCACACAACAACATTTAAACGGACTGAAGTATTTCACAATGTATTAGAATTAGGCACACAATAAAGCACATGTTTTGTTATTTCTAAAGTGTGTTCAAAACAAATACTTTAATATGATCAAAACAAATCATTTCCCCATGTGATGCAATTTTCACAAATGATTGTCTGTGCACTGTACAGTTTTATTAGTAAAACTGTATGGCTGTGTAAATGTAATGGCCATTTCAATTGAAAAGGTGTGGTTTGTAATGGCTGTGTGCTACCCCACATGAATACTCCGTTCAATGCCACTCCACTCTGCACCACCCCACACCACTGCACTCTACTCTGCACCACTCCACTTTAAACCACTTCAGTGCACTCTGCAGCACTCCACTCTATGTCACTGCACTCTATGCCACTTCGTGCTATGCCTCTCTAATCTACACTGTACCACTCTACTCTTTGACAATGCACTTTTTGCCACTCTACTATTCAACACTGCATGCTTTGCCACTGCACTCTACGCTACTCCATTCTAGACCACACCAACCCACTGTACACAACTCCACACTATGTCACTGTGCTGTTCACCACTCTGCAACACTGCACTCTACGTCACTGCACTCTATGCCAATACACTTTACGCCAATGCACTTTACTCTGTAACACTCAATATATGCCCCTGCACTCTATGCCAATCCACTGCACGCAACTCTAATCTACTCTACACCACTGAACTCTATTCCACTGCACGATACACTTTTTTACTCAACGACATTACACTCTATGTCACTCTGCGCATCTGCACTGTACCCTGCCCAACTTCACCCCATGCCACTTAACTCAACTCTGAAACAATCTACTCTACACCACTCTACGCCACTCTGCTCCACACCACTGCACTCCACTCTGTGCCACTGCCCTCTATGCCACTCTACTCTCAATCACTGCACTCTGCACCAATGCACTCAACACAACCGCACTGTCACTACATTCTACTCTGCATCACTGTACTCTACGTCGCTGCTCTCTCCATCACTCTACACCACTGCACCCTGACACTCTACTTTGCAGCACTGCACTCTCTGCCACTGAACTGTACGCCACTCTATTCTGCACTACTCTATGCTACTCCACTGCTCGCCACTGCAGTCTATGCCACTGCACTCTTCCACACTATACTCTACTGTGCACCACTCTATGCTACTCTACTCTGCATCACTTTACGCCACTGCACTCTATGTCACTCGACTCTACTCTGTGCCACTGCCCTCTGCATCACTCAACTCTACTCCACTCCACAATGCACCACTCTATGCCACTCTACTCTTATCCACTGCACTCTACACTACTGCACTCTATGCCACCCTTCCTACGCCACTCTACTCTGCGCACTGCACTCTACTATCTACCACCCTAACCTACGCTACTGAATTCTTGGACGCTTTGTTGTATGCCGCTGAATTCATTGCCATTGCACTCAATGTCACTGCACTCTTCACCACTATACTATGCCACATTCTATGCCAATGCTCTCTATACCAGTCCACTCTACTGTATGCCACTCCAATGTATGTCACCTTACGCAACTCCACGCTGTTCCACTCCAGTACACAACACCCTCTGCCACTCCACTCTACAACACTCTACTCCACTCTTCACCATTCCACTCTACAACACTCCATGCCACTCTGCTCCATGCCATTACCTTTTAGCCATGGTGAACAGCAGCCAGGCGGGTGTTCAACATGGCTCAAACACATTGACAAAGCAAATACCTCTTGCATTGTGAGAACTAATGGCTTTGCCAAAACTTGTTTATTATGCAATAATAACCGCATATAAAATTGCCTTTCCGCACCTTCAAGAAGCATAACTTCATGGCAATGAGCTGATGCAGAGGTTTGGAACCCTGACGGGTCAATTCATTTGAAAACAACAGTTTTGACAGCATCACAAAAAAGACAGGGCTTTTTATTGCCCTAAAGTCACTCATACTTTGTGACAGGGATGTTAACACCTTCCAATCCTAACACCATGTGCGTGTAACCCAGAGCACTTTTTGTGCCATGGGAATATAACTTATATATTACAGCGTTCATGAACTGACTGGGGTTCAGCAATTTTACGATTCACTGTCTCGTCGAATACCATATTATATGGTTTGTAGATTAAAATGTGCAATTGCAGGGATGCCGACTCTGCTGCATATAAGGAGATTTATAAAGCAGCACAATAAAATGTCACAAGTGCATTCTATGCTTCAACCGCCCATGTACCTGGAGGCTGCCCCAGTGGGGAAAATTCTCACCATTGATGTCTGCTATGAGTCCAGCAATGCCCATCTGGCCATCTATCATTCTGAATTAGAAACAATAATTACCATTAAATTGGGTATAGTCACTAATGAAAACTCGGGCTATATACATACCACCTCGATTAGCGTTGAATAAGTTGGTAAATCCAACTTTCTCCCTAGAACATTTTTAAATATATTTGATTACGTGGTGTTTCACATGGTATTTTCTTTCATTCCATTTCTCAACCCTTCCAAGTAGATTCTCAGGCATAACATATAAGACTGAGAATCTACCTGGTAGGGAAAGGATGCTAAATGCAAAAGATGCCCGCGTAACACAATCATTGAACAATGAACACCAGAGTCAGACAAATCTTACAAACTCAGTCATCAGTGGGACCGCATCAGTTACAGAGATCTTACAGGATCATAAGGTAGATGGATTACACTAATTTTATTCTTCGATCTCAGAAAGCAGTGATAATGTCAGAAAAAGTTTATCAATAAAAATGAAGAACTGCCTCCACGCAAGTTGTAAAAAACCTTCCATAGCAGAACGTGCTATCTCATGTCATGAAGCGTAGGCCAGGAATCAACATACTCTCACTATGAATTATCCACATTTATCAATATCATCAAACACCCTGGATGTCCACCTATTGGCAGAGATTTTCTCGACCATTACGCGAAATATAGCCACAATTAGTTTGAGTGCCCAAAATATGTCAAGGCTAGGGACCATTATGATGCGGCCAACTTTACGCTTCATGATGCACGAGATAGCCGTAATAATCACTAGCATGGCCAAAATAGACTATGATCTACATCATTATGCCAGGGATAGCTACAAGCATATCCACGTTGCTCACAATATGTCACATATAGGCAACATTATACCAGTAGCATCATTCTGCTTGGAAACTACATAATAGGACCGCAGTGGACTAGCACCATTATTCTGGAGCTGGGATTATTCCACCATTATACGAGGGACAGGGACAATTACATCTAAAATTGCCATAATATGTCAATCGTGTGTACCGTTCTGCCATGATTATTGAAAGTGTGTGAAGTAAGCCAGGGATGAGCAGCAGTTTATTAATTTTGCTGTGCACAGAACACCTTTAGAAAAGTCATGTTTCTTAAAGAATCCATGTGAGCAGTTAGAGATCCTTTTAGAACCTAAAGGGACGGCCACTATTACAGCAGTGATTGGTCGTTTCATTCTGGAGAAAGCCCCCCATATGCCTCTGGAGGGCCACCAACTGCTTTGCATGGGGAGGGACAGATAACAAACCAAGGCCAGGCTCATGCACCCAATAAAACACACAAACACAGATGCACACACACAGGGTTGTAAGTAACAATATTGAGATGAAGAATATTGTCCTGCATATATATCGACTCCACAATATCGACTACCAAGATATCACCCAGGTAAGCATACAGATGGAAGTATAGGCTTAGCTCCACAAGCTCTATACCATGGCATTAGTCGATGAAGTGGATACACATCCAGAAGGCTTCAATATCACGGTAGTACACCACACACAGACACAGGCATATGCAGACTCCCTCACTCCCCCCCAGTAAAGCTACTAACCCAGCTCCCCCTCTTGGCCTCTGCTCCTGCACCCCGCAGCCTGACTGCTTCAGAGAAGGTGAAGATCTGCAGTAGCCCAGGCACATCACAGCGGCTGCACGACATTGTTAGAGAGCTGAGGGCTGCAGGCCTAACATGACAGCTTTAAATGTTCATTTTTACTCGTTCAAGTCACTCACACGGACTGAAGCTGTGAACTGCCATCCCTGCCATTTCAGGGATGGTGGCGCCTCATGAATGGAGCACCACGGAAAATAGGTTTTATTGTTATTCTAAGTAGTAGTATTTTCTAAATAATAATAATAATAATAATAGCAATAATAATAATACGTGGATCTAGTTTGACACACTGAGCTCTGTACCTTAATTTATCTTTATTTTCATTTTAAAAGTAATGAACTTTTGTGCTGTAATCTTCAAAACTGTGCACCCAGTCCAATGCACTTCAATGGAAAGTTCAGATTGGACTGTCATGTCATTGTCAGAGAACTATAGGTTTATTGTAACCAGAGCCATTTAAGGGTGCTATTATTAAGATATTGTCAAAAGAGCATTGTGGGGCCAGTAACAATGATCAAAAGTTAAAAAGAGATTCTTTTGACAATGGATGTCGTGGATTCTGCTACAGGGCTGTTTTTGGAAAATTAGTTATAAATGGTGACTTAAAAGCAGGATGGGGCAGCCAAACGGATGAAAAAACATAATAGCCTGTAAAGACCATGTAAAGGACTCACCATTTTTTCCCTTACCTCTGCCGGCCTCACCCTCTCTCGCACTTTGTGCCTCAGTGTCTTCCTTTCTGTCCTCTCTCCTCTCCTCAAACCACCTTTCTCTCCCGTCCTTTCTTCCACCTCTGTTTTCTTCCCCTCACTCTGTTTCTATCCTCCCTTTCATGCAGTAGCCCTAGTTTTAGGTCTGGCTTTTCATGCTCTATTTCCATTTTTTAGTCTGGCATTATACTAAATGTTTGCTGATCTAGATGTATAAAATACTTACTTAAACAGGCTCTCAGCCACCTCTCTTCATCCATTGGTTTATTCTTGTGTCATTCACATTTTGCTTCCAACCACTACAGCACATGGCCTTGGGAAATGGGCCAGTCTAACTCAGTCACTGGCTAACTTCACTTTGAGTGACTGAATTTAGCACTTTCACAAAGAGCACATCTGCACAGCAGGTGGTTCAATTCAGTGCCAGTGTTTTGTTTATACTTTATTATTATTATTGCTTTAGTGCTCCCTTTGTCTTTAAAGCCTGGTGTGATAACAGAATGCATTCTCCCAGATGTAAGCACAGGGTACATTATAGCTTTATAGGTGCCTGTCTTCCGCCACTGTTGTTGTTAATTCCTTTTGAAGTGGTCCTTGTTTATCTGACTGCTGCTATCTCACACAATACCAGCAGCTTGCAAGAACTCGGAATGCAACTGTATAGGCAAGGGAGTAGAGAGAAAATTGCAATCCAAAGCTCTTATGGCAGTAAGCAAACGAAGCAAGTCATCACAACCCTTTCCTGCCGAAGTCTCTTGTCTCTTCCATCCAAGCATCCATCCTTTCATCCTTCCATCCACCTACCATTTCACCTTTACATCCTGTCATCCATTTAGTCTTTCATCCATCGTTCAGTCTTTCACCATGCGTCCGTCTGGCCATTAATATCCAATCTCCAGACCTATTTATGACACCTATCCACCCATCCATCCACTCTTTCATATATCTCTCTCTCCATCCATCTTTTCAATAGTTCATCTATCCTTTCACTCATCCATCCATGCTTCACACAATCCATCCATCCATCCCCCTTTCCCTCATCCACCCACCATTTCATTCAGCGACCCATCCTTTCACTAATCCACTCACCCTTCCACCTATCCACCCACTCATTCATTAACCATTTCACTAATCCGTCCATACTTTCATCCACCCATCCTTTCACTCATCCATCTATTCTTTCAGTAATCCATTCAACCTTTTATTCACCCTTTTCACTCATCCATCCATTCTTTCACTTATCCATCCTTTTTCTCATCCATCCTCTGATCCACCATCCACCTTTTCACTCAATCCATCCATCCTGCCTTGCACTCATCCATCTATCCATCCATCCTGTCTTTCACTCACTTATATATCAAATCCACCCTGTCATCATCCATCTATCCACCCATCCTTCTTTTCCCTCATCCATCCATTTTTTTCTTATCCATCCATACACCCCTTCATCCATCCATCTACCCTCCCTTTCACTTCCCCATCCATTCTTTCACTACCCATCATTTAATTCATTCATCCATCTACCCATCCATCCTTTCACTACCCATTATCCACGTTTCATTGACAACCATCCATCCTATCACTCAATCATGTATGTCTGCCAAGTTGTAGACAGAAGAGGCCCATCAAGAACTTCAACCCTGTTGTAGCTGCTAAAGTTGGGGGTTAATGACCCCCCCAGCATCCATCTTTTCACTTATCCATCCATCTCGCCTTTTGCTAATCCATCTATCCACACTTCCACTTCAGCCAGCCATCCACCCTGTTACTCCAGCCACCCAGCATCCATCCACCCTTTCACTCAGCCATTTATACAGTACTTTCACACACTCACACATCCATACTTTCTTTCATCATCCGTTCACCATTTCACTCATCTATCCAACCTTTCATCGATCCATCCACCTTCCCTTTCACTTATCATCTATTCTTTCACTTCTCCGTTAATTAAGCCTCATATCCTCACATTCACTCTTTCTTTCACTCATTCATCCATCCACCTACTCATCCATCCTTTCACTTATTCATCCATACTTTCTCCCACTCACGCACCCACTCTTTAATGTTAATTATGAGCCTTTGTCTGCTGAGTTGCAACAGAAGAGACCCATCAAGAACTCCACCCCCACTGTAGCTGATAAAGCGGGGAATTCGTAACGCCCCTGCTTATAAGGGTGCTCTTCCCTTTTTTTTCTTTACTTTTCCTTCCTTCCTTCTTTTCCTTTTTCTTTTTTTACTTTCTCTTTAGTTCCTTCTTTGCTTATTTATTTCTGTCTTTTATTCCTCTTTCTTTCTTGCCTTCCTCTTTCTTCCCTACAGTCCTTCTTTCCTTATTCCTCTTTCTTTTCTCTTAGTTTCTTGCCGTTCTCTTTCTTACCCTCTTCCTTGCTTTCGTTTCTATTCCTTGACGTCCCCTTTCTTTCTAGGCCTTCCTTTTCCTATGTAGATTTCTTCTTCCTTTCCTCTTTCTTAGTTTTTCTTTCTTTCTTTCTGACCATTTGATTTTACTAAAATCATGTGTATAACATAGTTAGTTTTAGGAGTTTTCAGTCTAATGCCACAATTTGTCTGTTGTTATGTAATTCACATTCTTTCCAACTACTCCAGCATGCTTCAAATGGCAATGTGTCAGCCTCTTCAGCCATTGGTTGACTTCACTATGAGTTATGGCTTGCTTCCCTTTCACAAAGAGGACATCCACACACAAAGTAGTTCCCCGCAGTGCCAGAGAGTGCTATGGCAATACTCTTTTAAGACCAAACAACATTTTGCCTTTGGCCAATGTTTTGTTTTAAGAATTTTGAATCCCAGCAACCTCCCAAGCAATAACGTTTTGCAAAAACCATGACAAAACAAAACAAGAATTGCCAAAGGCTGGTGGCCAACGCCAGACCAATTGGCTTTGCCAGTGTTTGTTACCTTTCTTTTCCTTTTATAATTTCCCTCTAATTTTCTCGTGCTCTATTTTCATTCCTCCTTCCCTCTATCTCATCTTGTTGCCCTGGTTCTTTCTCCCACTAACACCCCATATTTCTCTAATTTCTCTCCTCTTCTGCTGTTCTCTGTCTCACTCCCTTCCCTTCAGCCCCCTTTATACATTGCCCTTGTACCAATTGTCCCTCTCTGCGTTCTCTCCTGCATCCTTCCGTTTCAGCCTGTCACCCCTCCGACTTTCTGACTCTCCTCTCGCTCTGGATCATTGATCTGTGCCTCAGTTTCTCACGCTCGTCTAACTCACACTTTGAATTCAATCCAGTAATGCTTTATTCGCACCACTGACAGGGTTTCAAGGGTAACCAAAACCTTACACATTCATCAGAATCGCGGAATGTGGACATGAGTTCATCTGTCAGCTTTGTTAATTCAGTTGTACTCTAAAGGATCTCCTCGAAGTGGTTGTGTCCTCATACTTGAGACACCCTATGAAGATCTGTATTTATTGCTGTACGAGGATAATTTACATGGTAAAAGGCCCAGTTTTGCTGTGCTCTCTCTGTTTGTCCGTTCTGCCCTTACAATCTCGAGTTAGTACTTTCTGACCCTCTACTTGGTCACTAATCTGTGTTACCAATGTTTCTTACGGTTCACATCTATTCTTTTAGGTGTTGATCTTGACCCTGGATAGGTAAAAGGCAAAACTGGCCATAGTGTTGTTCAGACTATTGGCCTGCACATCTTCATAAATGTCCTCCCACAGCTATGTTTTGCTTCGTATATCAGACTATTGGCCTGCACATCTTCATAAATGTCCTCCCACAGCCATGTTTTGCTTCGTATATCAGACTATTGGCCTGCACATCTTCGTACATGTCCTCCCACAGCCGTGTTTTGCTTCGTATATCAGACTATTGGCCTGCACATCTTCATAAATGTCCTCCCACAGCCGTGTTTTGCTTCGCATCTAAATCTGGATGATTGTGTTACTTTGTCTTTTTTTATTGCAGATTTAAAAATGGGCATTGCCATAGTCCTGGGACCTCTTTCACTCTGTCACTCTGGGATTGCCGAAATGGGGTGAAGCAGTTTTTAGTGGTTTTGAGTGCACAGTAAGTGAATGTCAGGCGATATTTTTTCTGGTATTCTCTGGAGTTGTTTGTTTATATCAGTCTTTCTTCTTTTTAGATAGCTGGTGCCAGCAAGTATACTTGGAGGCCACTATGGAAATTAATCCCTAGAGATATGTGGGCTATTCCCAAACTTCACTTTATAGTATATTTAGTAGCACAACAGTACTACTACTAAAGTATTACAAAAAATACTCTTCATAAACCTACAAATAGAGGTCTCTGCCTATCCTATCTTGTCTATGCAGAGAGCTGAGCACTGGTTGGAGAGGTCTCTGCCAAGTATGCAGAATGTAAAATGTGGTCATACTAACAGTAATTTTACAGTTCTAAATTGTAGGTAACATAACAATGGTGGTGCATTTTGCCCTGCTCTGTGGTTACCAAATATAAAAAAGACTCAGTAATTGTTTCATTTAATGATGTCAGGGAATTTATTTGCATGTTTTGACTGAATTATCCAGCTTTTGCCCCTTTATTTAAGCTTTGAAATTAGTGGGCCAGGCCCTAGTCCTTGTTTTTTATACAAATTGTTGTATGCCCCACCCTTTTTCCCGCTTCACACAGGCACAATGCCACGTTTTGTTTTTTATTTGTATTCATTTCACCATTATGTCACCTCACGTTGACCGCATCCTGATCTGAATGCAGGACAGGAGGGGGTTGCCCATTATCAAAGCTGTTCATGGAATCAGGACTGGCATCAATTACACAACAAATGCTTTAATTGTGATGGGTTAAAATCAAAACCATTTTCTTAAAGCAATTAAAATAATAACATCAATCTCCTAAAATCCATTAACTTTCGTTTACAGCGTTCTGTCACATTTGTGAATCGTTTTCAGAGAAAAAGTATGTCTCCTATGCAGGGACAAAGACTTATATATAAATCTCAGTAGTAACAAAGGGAGACACATTAGGCAAACTGCCTTTCATCGAGATGATGGCTAATGGCAGATCATTAAACAAGTATCCATTAATCTGTAAAATGTATTCAATTGCAATTTTTAATAAGGCTGCACTGCTCACTTGGAAAACATATTACATCTTTGTTCATTTGAGATGTTGATTGACACTTTCAAAACTCACAGGGCCCTACCTACAAACGTTAATTTACATGTGTAGATTTACTCAAGTGTAACTATACTGTAAGTAACTTTGCACATAAGAGTACATTTACTACTTTTCGCTATTCACCGTTTTTGAGTGGAAAAATATAGACCCACATATCTCCACCCCCTCAGTTCAGGGAGTGGAGTCTGCATAAACCTAATTATATATAACAAGTCTGAAAAGGAATCATAAATTATGTCCTACTACCGAAGTGAATGATCACAAGTACTCCCCAATACACACCAGTGGTAATCGAGTGATAATCAAGTAAATGCAGAATTCACAATAATAAAAATACACAAATTCCACTAGTCACACAAGGAGTAATCTCCTAGGTCGCCAGCACCAATTATTTTAGTTTGAACGTGTGTTAAGAACTCTTCAACTTAAACTTCCACTCTGAATGTATAAATGGACGGAGTGACGTATGGTAGGGTCCAGCCGGTCAATTCTTTAGACGTATTCACTTTTTCCACTGAGGTCCATTTGTTTCTAGACAAGAGAAAGGGCACAGTAGCTTAGTTATTGTGTGTGAAGGTTCCTACTCCTTATCAACATTTCCTTGCTTCTTTATTTAAAAAAACCTTCATCCTAGTCTGTGGTATATCTACAGGGAAAACATAGGGACATGGTTTTTATTTTTAGAATTCGGTCTCCACATAACTGCTAAACATGCAGTCATGCATCCGTAGGCCATCATGCTTTGCTTAGCTTTCATCAAGGGTCAGCAGGATGACACCTTAAACAAGCATTCACAATGCAATAGGTTTCACATTTGCTTGAGTTAGAGCTATTGGCATTGTAAATTCACACTGGACTTTTCTTGCCAAACAAATTGGTCAATGCTGCCAGATAATTTGGTCTTTTCCTGCCACCCGCATACGACTAAAGCACTTCCATTTACCATCTTCCTCTATCTACATCCAAAAATGAGAATGTTGTCATTTAGCATCCTGAATTAAATCTGCCATGCTAATTCCAATAGAATACCATTTTCACCACCCCACCATCAGGGTTGCTGGCTAACACAATTCCCAAAACAAAGACACAAGACAGCCACAGAGGGGTGACGAGAGAAATAAACTAGAAGGGTCACCCATGCATATGAAGAGTATTCAAACAGTCATAGTGTAATAAGGATGCTAGGTTGGCCTGAATCATGGTCATAATTGCAATAAAGAGAGATTAATAAACATGTATAATTAGCATGTAAACCTGATAAAAACCTTTATCAGACATAAACATTTGGCATTAGACTACAATGCTCAGAACATCCCCTAGAGAACACCACAATGAAAACAGAATTTTAAGAAACATGGGGCCAGATGTAGGTAGGTTTCCTTTTGCGAGGTGCAAATTGCGAGTCCCAGCGACTCGCAATTTGCACCTCGCAAAGGGAAATGCAGAAAGGTGTCTCGGACACCTTCTGCGAGTCGCTATGGGGTCGCAAAGACCCACCTCATTAATATTAATGAGGTGGGTCGCAATTTGCGACCCAATAGTGATTCAGGGGACTCACGGGGATGGAGGCCTGCTGTAGTCAGCAGACCTCCATGTCCGTGACTGCTTTTAAATAAAGCAGTTTTTTTTTTTCAAAGTGCAACCCGTTTTCCTTAAAGGAAAACGAGCTGCACTTTGAAAAATAAACCGAAACCTTTTGTTTCGGTTTTTTTCAGGGCAGGTAGTGGTCCATTGGACCACTGCCTGCTCTGAAAATTTATTTTTTATGCCAGACACAAAGGGGAAGGGGTCCCATGGGGACCCCTTCCCGTTTGCGACTGGGTTACCATCCACTTCAAGTGGATGGTAACTGCGCTTTCATTTGCGACCGCAATCGCGGTCGCAAATGAAATTGCATACCAGTCCGACTCGCAAATAGGAAGGGAACACCCCTTCCTATTTGCGACTCGGAAATGCATTTTGCGAGTCGGTTCTGACTCGCAAAATGCATTTCACATAGCAAAGTGGCGATTTTCGCCGTTTGCGAGTCGCTAAAGCTTTGCTACATCTGGCCCATGGTCATGTAACCACATAGTTAGCTCCTAGAGGGCATAACCACATGAAAAGAGAATGGCAGAAAGTAATGCAGTGTAACTATTTATTTAGCCCCTAGAGAACATCATACTGTACAGATTTTCTGAGCTAACAGGCTTACTACAATGATATAACAAACGAAGCCCTTAAAACACAAACTACCCCCAACTGTAAAACAAAAGTTCCAGCCATGAGAGAGGTTTTGAAAGACACAATGGTGGGAGGGGTTATTATTGTGGGGTCCCCCCTAACCTAGTATGGGCACTAGAGATGATGTAGACAGAAAGAACATGTTGTCATGGACGTTTTGGTGGTGGCTTCATTGTCCTAGGATTACCACAGGCTGAGTTATGAGCAATTTTTTTTTTAAAGTAATGGCCTACTGAGCATTATGGGGAAAGATTCCCCAGTGCAGTGAATATTGTAGAATCGTCTCTCCCACTGTGTCAGGAGAGGTTTTGAGGATTTCTGTGTTTTTTACGTAAGGCATTTATCAATTACAAGTTTTTTTGTGAAAGCTATGGGGCATGAAGGGGAGAGTCAAAAGAAATGACTCTGATTAGGTAATGGTGTGAACAATGTGACCGGAGCTTAAATACTGCCGATGGAGCTCGCACTGTTCTGCCTGTTTGGCTGTGAGCGCTATGGCCACCATGGTGCACGAATGGGAGAAACAAAAGAAAAAAATAGTTCCACCACGCTGAAGTATATCAGCAATCGTGCAATAATCCATGTAATAGGGTCAGTCTGCAAGGCTGTAACAAAACCGCCCGAAAGCGGGACAACCGCAGGGGCGGCTCCTCCATGAGGGCGGAAGAGCGTTGCCCCCCAAGCAGCAGTGGCAGCTGCAAAACCTTTACAAGGAAATGATAACAAACTGTGTTTGTTATCATTTCCTTGTAAACGGGCGGGGCCACAGGGGTAACGAGTGTGAGGGCGAGTGCACAGCACTCCCCCTCAGATCACATGTGTGTTTGGCTGGCCGTCTCGGGCCGATCAAACACACATGCGCAGTGGGCTCTCTCCAGCCCAGCAACAGTGCTCTCCCAGCCAATCCTGACGATGGTTTGAGCAGCATTAGGATTGGCCACAGGGCAGGCTGGGAGCCTGCACCTGCCTCTAGCCAGCAGAGGAGCGGGACGCGGTGCTCAGTGCTGCGTGGCATAAAGGTAAGTTTAAGAAAATAATAATTTATTAATATTTTATCCCCCCCACCAGCCCCTTGCTCCCCCTTCCACACACACGCCACCTCATCCCGCCCCTATTGACACCCGCGAGCAGCGACTGGACAAATTTAAAGCATTTACCATTGCCATCAAGGAATTTTTGAAAGGCAGGCCCATGAGCAAGTGAAAGTGATGGGCGTGAGATGTGCGTGGTTAAAAGCTCCGGAATACTTACAACAGGTCGAAAAGCGCTTGCACGCTCGACCTAAAAATACCGTGGAGCAGAACAGTTAATGTCAAACCATCGTCAAATGGTCCAGGGTTACTATTGAAAATAAAACGGTCCTGTTTACCTAATGTCTTTTGACAACGTGTTTCATGCTAAGGATCCGGATCTCCGACAAACGTGAGGGGTTATACAGACGCCGCCAGTTTATTTGCGGGCCAATATCTGAGATAAGTATGTGGATAACCTATGTGTGTATTTGGGTCATGTGCGTTCACGTGACCATTCAATATATTTGAGACTTATAGGAAGTGTAGTTTTTGGCAGCCGTGACCTGCTTCACAAGACCTCACTCGGACTCGAAATAAAGGAAATAGAGAAAAGAGTTTATGCAAACTGCTGAGCAATTCAGTGTGGGGACAAATTCCATACCTCTGTACATTTTGGAGATTTATTCCAAAAACTAAAAGTGTCTTCATGTTAGAAACTCGTTCAAACACTTCTATCTTTTTCGTTCACTGGTGATAGCATGTGCTTATGGGAATTGTAGGCTCAGTGATCGATAATATGTAAAATGGACAAATGTTACGTGTAGAGATGGACGATGACTGGTATTAAGCTCATGGGTAGTTCTTAAAAATGAATTATATAGAATGGGCTATTAGGCATACATTAAAAACTACACAAATCCTAGAGAGTGTAAAAGACAGTCGATTGGCAGGCGGACACATCTCATGTACTATGAATTTCCGTCATTTCACTTAGGCCATCTTGAATGGTATTGTATTTGAACATGGCTTCCTCACTCTTCCCATTTCACCTCTTCGTTGATCATTTTGAACAGTAAAGAATACCGCTTATTGGAGCTCCTGTTCGCCATGCTGGTTGTCTGTATAATGCTTGACCAATTGTGTAGTCATTACCTTGCATCAAATATGTGATTTATATTGTGCAGCCCGCTTCCAAACTCCGCGATGGGCTGTCCGATGTAGAGTTTTTTGTCATGACAGATAATTCACTACACCATGTTTTTCGTGTTGCAGTTAAAGAAGACCTTATGTACAGTTTTGGTACCTTGATGTTCGAATACATAACCCTCAATAGTTTGTGTGCAACTAGAGGACTCCCCACAGCAGTGGTGACTCCTAATAGGTGGCAGATGCCATAGATCTCTGACTGCGTTTTTCAGTGATTCTGTAGAGGGGTATATGCTAGAGTGACGTGGTCCTTAATGTTTAATCTCCACTTTAATGTGAATATGGGAGGTAATAATATATGCCAATTCCACCTAATGAATTTCTTTTTTTTTATAACCAATTTTATTGAATTTTTCTCAACAACAGTGCATCTACACATAGAACACAATAAGGCACACTCAATCAGGGCACAATACAGTCAGGAAAGGGGAGTACATCTCCTCACCAAGTATTAACTGAGACAAATCAGAGGCATTTCGTATTGAATAAAATAATACAGATGAGTGATCACCCCTGATGACCCAGCAACCCTCCCCATATCAGGTCCTACTTCATTGGGCAGCCCCTCACTTCAAGCACAGGTTTTTATTGTAGCGCTAACCTCCGACACAGAGCAATGCCAGGGGGAGTCGGGTTCCTCCATTGTGCTGTGATGTCGTGCTTCACCATCAAAGTGGCCATATCCAAGAACGCTTTCTCAGCCCTTTTCCCTCCCACACCCTACAGGACCCCAAGCAATAAACTCAAAGGGGAAAGATCCACATCCCACCCCAACTCGTCCGTGAGTTCTGACACTATAGTCCTCCAGTATCCCTGCATCAAGGCAGGACCACACTGTATGGTAAAAGTCTGCGGGGGAAGGTGGGCTCAGGAAGAAGCACTGCTCAATGTTGCCAGGCATGGGTAAGGTAGGTGCAGTATAAGTAATAATTTTGATTCAGACACAGTCTGGCAGTGACAGTGATGGTACGGGGGTCATCAGGGTATCATGTCAGTTGTCATGTTTGAGAGGGCCCAGCCAGCCCTCCTAGTGCCCCCGGAGATGGTCCAATGTAGTGGGGGCATTGATAACTAGAGTGCAGTAAGTTTGTAAGACTCCTCCTTTACCCGGTGCTCCCATTAGGAGTTTAGCCGCCAAAGCTCTAAAGTCTGGGAAGGAAGTCCTCTGAGGTACATGGGCAGAGAAGGCATGTCTTAGCTGCAAGTATTTATAGAACTGGGAAAAATTGAATGAATAGATGTCCTGAAGCTCCAGGAAGGAGCGCATGCGTGTACTACACCATATGTCTCCAGTGTGGCATAAATCGATGAGATCCTTCTCTTGAAAACCTCCAAGGCTACCACCTCCTCAGGCACATGCCACACCATAGGTGGGGTCTGGAGTGTAAGTTTGGTGTCCCGCCCAGTATGTCAGAGGGCTGTTCTCCAGGCAACAAAGACTAAGCGGATCACCATAGGGACAGCAGTATGGATCGGGTCTCCATAGGGGCCTCAATATGTCTCGAGGAAATCCCAACTACTCTAATTATAACTGGAATGCTGGGTCAGACCCCTTGCTGTCTGGCCAACTAATGATCACCAGGAGCTGAGAGGCAAGATAATATAAATAAATGTTAGTCATCCCTAGACGCCCATCATATGGGACCCTTTGACAACGTTGAAGGGCTAAATAGGGCTGGTAGGTGTGCCAAAGGAAGGATGTTGCTAGCCTGTCCATCTCCTGGAACAAGCAGCGGGACAAGAATATGGGGATGTTTTGAATTATGTTGACGAAGCGTGGTAACATCATCGTTGTATAAAGGGCGATCCTGCCTATCATGTTCAGCGGGAGGGATTGCCACTTGGCCAGATCAGACCTTGCCTTCCGCACAAGAGGTCCAAGATTGAGGGACTAAGTAAGTTCTAGATGAAGCACTACCCCGATGCTGAGATATTGAAAACTATGACGCAGGCAGGAATGTCAGACTGCCATGCCACACAGTCGCAATGGGGGGGGGGAGGCAATGGCAGCAGGACTGATTTGGCAGAAGTGACGTACAAGCGGGAGGCTTATACGAAGATCTGATGGATCTGGAGATATCGGGGATCGGACAAAGCGGGGTCTGATAAAAAAAAGTAGGACGTTATCCGCATAATGCGCAATTCGGTCCTTGTGGTCACTATCACATTGCCTTCCTGTATTTGAGCATCACAGGGAACGTGTTGTGCGAGTGGTTCAATCGCTAAGACGAAAAGGAGGGGGGATGGGGGCAGCCCTCCCGCATCCCCGACTGATGGGGATGGGGATGGGATTTGAGAGTATCCCATTGATCAGTACCTGGGCCGTAGGGTCGGAAAATAGAAAATGAACTAAGCTTCGAAATCAGGACCAATGCCAGCTCATTTCAACACACGCTCTATGTAAGCCTAGTCCAACGGATCAAAAGCCTTCTCATAATGAATAAGAAGTTGGGCCAGCTTGGATGGGAGTGATCAGTGGTGTGCTGGTGCAACATGAAGGCGTCAGAGGCAATGCTGCCTACTTCTAAACATAAAGTCAAACTGGTCTGGATGGATAAGGTTGCGGAGAACTTGTTTAAGGTGGGTGGCCCTTATGGTGGCATAAATCTTGATCTTGAAGAGTGAGATTGGACAATATTCGGCATAGTAAGTCGATGGCAGTTGGGTTTTCAGAATGACAACAGTTGAGGCTGTATCCAATTTGGTTGGGAAAGTGCCCATGTTTGCTACCTCTCCATAAAGGGTGAAGAGATTGGGCATCAGGGTCTCCCTAAATTTTGTGTAGTATTCCATAGGAAACCCATCCGGTCCGAGGGTCTTCCCAGAGGCCACAGTGGATATGGCCGCACTCACCTCCTCAATTGATATTGGCTGGTCTAGTATCTGTCTCCCCTCCTTAACGACAGCCAGGAGAAGTGAACGGCGCAGCAGAATTTCTACTTTCCGGGAGTTCTATCCTGAGTGGAAGACCTAGTTGTATCCCTGTCGTGCTGAAAAGGTGCAGTGGTTTCTCAGTAAGCATGTCACCTGTAGAAATACGATGGCGGGTAGAAAGCAGTGTGTGTACTTCAGGACTGCTGTGCTTTTCACCTGATTCATCAGTCCGTTAACGTTCCACGAGAGGATCTGTATTGGTCCTAAATTAGAGAATGAGGAGGACATGGCTGTTGGAGTAGAAGGAAGGCAGTCAGTCACCACCAAAGAGGCAGCTCGGCGGTCCATCTTTGTGTAGAGCCTGCAAGAGTGTATCCATGGTGAAGTGGATGTGGCATTGCCTAGGTAAGATACTAAGGTGGTCATTATGACATTGGCAGTCAGCTGACTGCCACGCCGGCGATGGCGGCAATACCGTCGCCAGGCTGGCGGTAATGATCGCCACATAATGACCATGGATGTGATCCCTCCAATAGAAAGCCAATGTACCACCCCAGCCGCCAGTGAGGTACGACCATGGCGGTAGCCCTCTCCAGGCAGGCGGAAGACAAGGATCCGCCCACCATATTATGACATAGCAGACTGCCAGGATTTCCAGGGCCTTAGCAACGCCACCAAAAGCCTGGTGGAAACACAACATATAAAATAAGACACTCACCTCCAGTGACACAGAGGAGTGGAACCAGAACTGGAAGTCTTCCCAATGCTGTATCACGCCATGGCCGTCCAGTAGCACCAACTCCGACGAAGACGACAACAGTGAGTACAGCCTCCTAGCACACAAGGGAGGCTGGGGAGAGTCTCACACACACACACACACACACACACAAACACACACACACACACACACAACACACACCATACCACATACCACATACCACACACCCAGAATAATCTGCAGAGTAAACAACAGCAACATCAGCCACAAGTAAAGAAAGCCAGGACACAAACCTTAGGTCCAACCTCTGTATTTCGCTGGACCTGCACCCACAACAACTGAGGCAACTATATACAAAGGGCCATTGGCCAGTCAAGTGTCAGCCATTAGTCACAGGGCAACGTCCAAGTCCCAACATGACTCCTGCCAGCCGATTCACTCCCC
This sequence comes from Pleurodeles waltl, assembly GCF_031143425.1. Lineage (NCBI taxonomy): Eukaryota > Metazoa > Chordata > Amphibia > Caudata > Salamandridae > Pleurodeles > Pleurodeles waltl. Next base: position 306,072,158 of record NC_090449.1, read on the forward strand.
TGGGCTGGGTCATCATGGAGATGGTAGGCAGGCATCTCAGGGGGCCGGGTGTGGGGGTGGTTTCTTATTGGGAGGGGGGCCCTTGGGCTTGGGTTTGGCAGGGGGCGGGGCCCTTGCCCTTCTGTTTTGGGGGCGGAGGAGTGGCCTTGGGACGGGGGCTGGAGTGCCACCCTTCTTCACCTTAGTGGCAGGAGTACACTTAGGGTAGGAACAGGAGCTGATTTGGAGCAGGAGGTACTGGGCTGGGGGAGTGTAACTTTTCTGGTACAGGACAGGGGTGTGGGGGACGGAGGGTCAAGGTGGGAAAGGAAAAGTTTCTTAGGACCAATGGGACAGGGTGTGGGAGAAGGAATGGGAGTGGAGGTAGAGGGAGTGGCTGTAGGAGGAGGAGGTGTGCTGTACTAGGGTTCAGGTGCATGGACAGTGTGCATGTGTGATGTGGATAGCTGTTGGGGATCTGAGTGGGAGTGTTTGTGTCTTTGGAGGGGGCAGACAGCGGGTGGGAGGAAAAACGGGACGTGTGGATGGATGTTGTGGTGGTGTCTGCAAGTGAGGTGGGTGTGCTGCATGAGGTGGTGATGGTGACTGCACGAGTGGTGTGTGGTGTGCATGTCTGCGGGTCTGCTGTTGTGGTGACTGTGGGCACGGCTGTGCAGGTGGCAGGATCAGGAACTGTTGATGCAGTGCATATAGGTGTGAGTGCTGATGTCACTTCGAAGGAAGGAGGGGGACACAGTGGAGGCAGTGGCTGTTGTGTGTGCAAATGTGTGTTGGCTGTGTGTGTGTCTGTGCAAGTCCTGTCTGTTGTTTTGGGTACCTGCTTGTCAGAATGTGTGTGCAGGATGGGTTGGGGGAGAGGAGACAGGGACTGGGAAGAGGTAGTTGGAGGGGGGGACCGAAGAAACAGGGACACTGGCTTCCATTAGAGAGGAGGCCAGAGCCTGAAACGCTCTCTGTAGGGCTGCCAAGCCACTATGAATGCCCTCCAGGAATGCATTGCATTGCTGCATCTGGGATGCCAGCCCCTGGATGGCATTCACACTGGTTGACTTCCCTATAGAGATGGATCTCAGGAGGTCAATAGACTCCTCACTGAGGGCAGCAGGGCTGACTGGGGCAGGGTCTGAAGTGCCTGGGGCGAAGGAGATGCCCACCCTCCTGGGTGAGCGGGCACTGGCAACTTAGTGGGGAGCTACTGGGAGGGCGATGCTGGTATAGGGGTGGCAGAAAATCCTATAGTTGAGGTGGTCCCAGAGGGGTCCGCCACCACCAGGGAGCTTCCATCAGAGGAGGAATCAGAGTCAGTTGTATCAGCTCCAGTCTCCGTGGTGCCCCCCTCGCCCTCTGCCCCACTGGTCCCCTTGGTGTCGGTGGACTCTACCTCCTGGGTCCTGTGGGCTGCAGCTCCCTCACTCGACGGTGCCCCTGCTCCTTCGTCAGATGATGCTAATGCACACCTGGACAGGATGACAAAAAGAGAGGTGGGGAAAGAAAGGGAGCACAGGGTCAATCACAGCACCAACAGAACAGATGGCATACACATCACAATCGCTCCCCGGGACTAAGAATGGGCAGAATGGATCACAGTGACAAACCATTGCCTAGGTACCACCACAGTTAGAACCCCAAACATTACCATCTGCACATCTGCTGGGTCAAACTAAGCCTGTCTGTCATGGCAAGCTAGCTACCTAGCAATACCAAACATGCAATCCACCCTACTTAGCTAAGCAGGGCCTGGCAGGAATTTCTAAACCGGCTTATTGGGGCATCCACTGACTAGAACCGTGCACCCAAATCCCATGCCAGGCAACAAATAATGAATACCACACACACTGTACTCACACCTTGTGGCTGCTATGCTGCCCATCCAACTCAGGATTGGCCACCGTCAGTATGCGGCCATAAGGGGGGTCAGGCTCCAATGGGCACCCCTCCCTCGTTGGGAGGCCGTCCCCAGCTGGGCCTCCGCGGTCTTCAGGGCCCATCGTCTTAGGTCCTCCCACCGTTTACAGCAGTGGATGCTCCACTGGCAATGGACCCCCAGGGTCCGCATGTCCTTGTCGATGGCACGCCACTTCCCCTTCTTCTGATGGGCGGTGATCTGCAGAGGAAACACAGACAGAAGAACACCATGAACCATACAATCCAGCCTGTGACATAAATGGCCTCCATAGTGTATTTGCCCCTCATCAAGCACACACATGTACCTCTGTATTTACATTGCCTGCAGCCATACCCCCAAATGACACACTGACAGCACACACATACATCTCCATGCAACCATGTCACATGCAACATACCCATGATGTACTCACCTGTTGGTCTGGATGCCCATACAACTGCCCATACAGGGAGCAGACCACCTTCTGCCATGATGCCTAACGGCGGAGTTAGGTCACTTCCACCTGCCCCTAAGTACAGAACAGGTGCTTGTCATTTCCTAATGCCAGTACTCATGTAATTAATTAAAATGTGCGTCATTGGTGTAGACTGTACACACCTATACAATTCTAGTGTCCTACATTCTTACATGCTCTGTGTACTCTGATGTTGTGTGTCCATAGGTCCTGTTGTCACACCCATTTTACTTTTGGTTCACTTAGATACCAATCACTGCGGAGGAATCGGAGGAGGAGGCAAGTACCCGTGTTCAGACCACTTGTGGACTTGGCTACACTGGAGGACAGGACCATCATACTCACTTTTCATCTGGATTGGGACACAATCACAGAGCTGTGTGCACAATAGGAGCCTGATCTGCTACTTGCTATCCGTTGCACCACAGTAATTCCCCCTCATGTGCAGGTACTCTCAGTGCTCCATTTCCTGGCAACTGCCTCTTTCAAGGTGACTGTGGGCTTGGCTGCAGGAATGTCACAGCCAATGTTCTCGATTGTGCGAAGGGTTTTGGCTTCCTTTCTCAAACACATTTGCAGCTACATGGCATCCCCCCAGGTTGATGATTTGCCCACTCTGAAGGATGGATTTTACGCCACGGGATACATACCACATTTGATCAGGGCCGTTGACCAGACCCATATTGCCTTGATCCCTCCCAGGGAAAATTAACAGGCATACAGGAATAGAAAGAGTTCTCTCAATGTCCAGCTGGTGTGCCTTGCTGACCAGTACCTCTCCCATGTCATTGCCAAGTATCCTGGATCTGTGTATGATGCCTTTGTCTTGATGAATAGCAGCGTCCGATGGGTGATGGCATGACTACAGAGGCACAGAGTGTGGCTTATAGGTGACCTTGAGTCCCCACCCAATGTATGCCTACTGGAGTCATACCCTATGCCATTGTGCATGGCTAATGGGTGTCCCTCACTTCTTGCAGGTGACTCCGGGTACCCAAACCTGTCCTGGCTTTTGCTCCCTGTTAGGAATCCGAGAACAGGGCCTGAGAATAGGTACAATGATGCTCATGGGCGTACCAGGAGGACGGTTGAACCCACCTTAGGTCTCCTGAAAGCCAGGCTCAGGTGCCTCCACTTGGCAGGTGTATCCATATGCTACTCCCCTGAGAAAGTCTGCATGATTGTGGTGGTGTGCTGCATGCTGCACAATTTGGCCCTCAGACACTATGTGCCCTATCTGCAGGAGGAAGGCGGTGACAATGAACCCGTGGCAGGAGTGGACACTGAGGACAGTGAGGAGGAGGAAGAGGAGGAGGATGTGGAAAATAGGACACATATCATTCAGCAGTATGTCCAATGAAACTCAGGTAAGACTGTTGAACTATACATGTCTCCATTTAAGTGATGTGCTGTGTGGCTGTAGTATTATGCCAGCCACTACCTTTGCATCCCAATTGACTGTCACCTATGCCTTCCCTTATTGCAGAATGTTGGTGTGGTTACAACAGTGTACTAATGTGATGACTACAGACTGCAGATACAAATTTGTTGGATGGATTCACACATTACAGGACATGTGCACAGGATCATGCAGTTCAATGCAGTTCAATACATTTCACATTTCCTTCTGATAAAGTACTATTACCCAAGTTGTGTTCTAGGGTGTTTATATATATAAAACAAAAAATAAATGGAAAGTATAATAGAGTGAGGTGAAGGTTGGGAAAAGTCCTGTGTAGTGGCCCAGTCTGTTTGTTGCACAGGTCCAGTGCCCATTGGGCCATAGGAAGAAGAGCAATGGCAGTCCAAAGTGAACAAGGGGAATCAGTGGAACACCAGGGGGACATTCTGGAGGGGCTCATTTCCTGGCAGTGGTCTTGGCAACTGTCTCTGGTGTCTGTCTGGGTCGCAGGGAACGTTTGGGGGGTGGGTCACCTTCAGAAACAAAGGGGAGAGAGGGCCCCACTCAACCTATCACCCTAACGGGACAGGGCACTGCAACACTGTGATAAAAAAGTAACCCCTAGGGGGAACAAGAACTGTCTGCCACTCAATACTACCACAAGCACTCAGACACTCCAAAGACCAGTTTTAATAAAGGATAATAAAGGATTGGTAGACCCATTGGAACTGTCTAATATAGATTTGAGACTGAATGTATAAATCAATTAGCCGGTAAATACCATAAATGGAACAGCAAAAGATGATAGACTAGGAAGGATGCCTTGTGTGTTGTCTCCCACTTTATTTGTTTTGCATCAGTTTTATTGGTTTTTAGCATTGGGCCAGTTGGGTCTTATTAATTGTTTTTTGCAATTGTATGGGATTATTTATTAAATAATATTCTAGATATTCCTTTATTAAGACTGATCAGTGGAGTGCCGGAGTGCTTGTGGTAGTATTTAATGGTGGACAGTTCTTGTTTCCCAAAAACAACAACAAATTGTGGCTGTGTAAAAATGGTGCACACTTCCGAAATGTAAGCTCAAGGTTGTATCCAAAGTTCGTAATCCATCAAGTCTCAATTGGATGCTGAAGAAGAGTGCCCAAGCGGTTTTAACACCCAGCCACAGGGTGCATGAACTGTCGCCTCGGAAAGTCCACAGTTGATTTGTAGAGAGAAGAAAAAAACACGGCACATTGCAGATTCATAGAAGTATCAATTTATTCCCCTGTGGTGTTTCAGAGAAGACATACACCTGACCCAGTGAAGCAACTGGGAAAGGTGTGAACAGGCCAATATAGTTCTCATATTCGGTAAAACAACAGCCGACACGTGTTTCGTCAGTAATGACTTTTTCAAGGCTCCAATACGTGGAAGTATCAATCTATGCTATCAGGCTCCAATGGGCACTACAATCGTCAAGTAGAGTATAAGGAGAGAATGTCCAAAGACCATGATAAGCCCCCGGATGTGCGGATATTTTCTTTTTAAAGTTCTGTCGGCGTCGCATGGTGTGTAACAGGAGAATAAATTGCTACTTCTACGAATCTGCGATGTGCCATGGTTTTTTCTTCTCTCTCCAGTTCTTGTTTCCCCTAGGGGTGGTTCACCTTCTGAAAAGGGAGGGGTGCTGGTGGCCTGTGAGTCCTGTGGCAGGGCCTCCTGTCCACTAGCTGCAGCAGATGTGGAGGGTTGGTCAGTACACTTGTATTGTGGTAGGGGCCCACTGGTGTAATGTGTAGACCTGCATGATGTCCACCATGTCACCCAGCACCCCTGCAATGGAGGCCATGGTGGTATTCAACACCTGCAACTGTTGAATGACCTCCTGGTGGTGTTCCCCCTGCAGCCGCTGGTTTTCCTGCATGATGTTTAACACATGACCTATCCTGTCCTGAGATTGTTGGTATGCCCCCAGGACATTTGTAAGTGCCTCCTGGGCAGTCGGATCCCTAGGCCTGTCCACTCCCTGGTGTACAGCTGTCCTCTGACTGTCTCTGGCTCCCTGTGCCTGCGTCCCCTGAACGGTGTGCCCACTTCCACTTACACCAGGACTCTCATTGTCTTGCCTGTGTGGTGTGGACTCGGGTCCCTGAACAGGGGGGGCACACAACTGGGGGCATTGACTGGCTGCTGTGGTGTTTGAGTCTGAAGGGGGGCTGTTGTGGACTGGCTGTAGAATGTGGTAGCCGACTGACCTGTGGTCCCACATGGGTCAGGGAGTTCCTAGAGATCTAGACCTCCAGAGTTGCAGCCATCACTGAGGGCATCTTCTGGTGGGGGACTGGTATGCTATGGCACCTGCTCGCTGCTGACGTTGGCTGGGTCACCTGTGGAGATGTAAGTGATGTGTTAGGGTAATTGTCTGTGACATGTTCCACATTCCTGGCTTTCCCAATGATGATGGTGTTGTCCTCCCACCATTGGTAGTGTATGGTGATGTATTGAGGGATTGGTAGACCTCCATGCCGTCCATGCATTAGTGGTGGGTGTACATGCAGAGCTGGTAGGGATGTGCTTGCAGTGGGCATGGCATGCATGGGTTGACATTTAGGCGTGGTAATTGGGGTAGTGACTGGGATGGAGTGGAGTGAAGGCAGTCAGGATGAGGGGGTGAGATGGAATGCTGATATGGGATGGTGGTAGGTAGTAAATGGTGACTTGCCAGTCTCCAGTCCTCCAGCTTCTCCAGTGAGTCCCTCAGAATGCTGTATTGGCAAGACTTGCTCCACCCATGCTGTCAGCTGTGGGGGAGGAGGTGGGGGTCCACCGCCAGTCCTCCTGATGGCGAGCTGGTGCCTTGCTGCAATGGAACACACCTTCCCCCACAGGTCATTCCACCTCTTCCGAATGTCGTCCCCTGTGTGTGGATGTTGTCCCATGGCATTCATCCTGTCCACGATTCTCCGCCATAGCTCCATCGACCTGGCAATGATCACCTGTACCTGTGCTCCAAACAGCAGCAGCTCTACCCTGACTATTTTCTCCACCATGGCCCGCCTCTCCTCATCAGTAAAACAGGGGTGTCTTTGTGGGGACATGGGTGTTGTGTGATGTGTGTTGTGCAGAGGGTGATGAGTGATGTGGTGGGGGGTGTGGTATGTGGTGTGTGACGGATGTATGTGTAGGTGTGGTATGTGTGTGCAGTTGTCTCTGGGATTGGCGTGGCAAGGTGTAGCAGTCTTCGCATGTTTGCAAAGGTTTGTGGGTGTCGTGGGTGTGTGTCTAATAGTGCTGTTGGTGGGTGTGTGGGGTATGTATTTGTGACAGGTGTGGGTTTTTTGTTCTGTCCAATGTTGTCTTGTTTTGTTTTTCGGTGGCCATTTACACCTTGGCAGTGTGCACCACCAATGGTTTAGCGCCATTGAATGTCAGTTGTGATGATTCGTGGGTCATTATTTGAAGGGCGTTATTTTGGTGGCGTAACGTTATGGGTGCTAGTTCCAATAGTTTATCGTGTTAGTTGGGTCTGGCGGATTTTTGGTTGTGACTGGTTTCGGTCTGTTTTTCTGTGTGTTTGTCATAATCCGGCAGACGGATATTTGTCACCTCAGCGGTATTCGGTATTTACTGCCAATATTATAATGACCACCAAGTGTGGTGCAGGTCAAAAACATTAACAGAAGCATGCATAAACACAAAATGAACTAATCAATTTGATTCCCCATGCACCCAACTGTTTCCCCACCCCATGCTTCCACCCCAGAAGCATCTATCATCCTCAAAGTGGTAACAAAAATAGAACACAACTTGTAAAGGAGATGGGTGGTGGTGGACCCCTCCATTCAGCTGGATCAAGAACAACTCTAGGACTTAAGGCAACTGTCAATTAGACTATTACCGTGAACTAATATTGCCAAGGGTTCAGACTCCCTGCGGCTCAAATCACCAGGCTCTGCAACAAGTCCATGTCATCCATTCGCACTCCAGGAGGGGACGTCTCAGGAGCCAAAGAAGAGTCTACTGCAGTGGGAAGTAAAGAAATGGGAGAGCTGGTACCTTCAGTTCTCACAGCACCGGAGTTGGTGATGGTGTCAGCTGTCTTTGCGCCTCGTCCCGGTGAGAGCAGGTGCAGCTCCATTTAGACTTAGAAGCCGGTTTAGATCTGGTCGATCCGGTAGACCATGAGTCCGGGTTTGGAGTGGTGTTCTATTTTAGGAGGGGGCGTTCTTCAGTGAGTCACTGCCAGGCGGTTTCCAGGGTGTCGAAAAAGTAAGTCTTATTTGAGAATACCACTCACTAGCGAGCAGGGAACAGCAGTCTATAGGGAAGGTGGAGTGACTGAGGCTTCTGCTTGACCGCTGTGTATGAGCGGCGCTATTGATGCACCTCTCTGGTGTAGTCCAGAAAAATAAGCACTTTGGCCTTGCTGCACCATAGGTCTGCATGAGATCAAGCTGTTTGCAGGATTGCATCTCTATCTTTCAAGTTGAGGTTGCGGGCTATCATGTTAGTGCTCCATGCACCATCTCAATTGCAAACCACGGGGAGATCTGATCTGCGGGCATCCAGGTCTTAATCCAAGTTTCCAGAAATGCTGCCACCTGTAGGGGCTCTGTGCCCTCAGGGATCCCCACAAAATACATACTGTTGCAGCAGGAGCAGTTCTCCACATCCTCGGCCGGTGGTGGAGCTCGGCTGTGTATGAAAGGAGTTCAGAGATCTGCTGCTTGAAGGTAGTAACGTCACCATCAAAGTCGGGCATGCAGGGTCTCAGTTTCAGTGATTCTAGCCATTGCATCGTGCAAGTCCACATACTGCTGTACGATTCTAGTTTCAACAGAAGTTTGGGAGGCATGAATTGCTTGGAGTATGGTGGCCAGATCCCCGTCGGTTGGGGCAGGTTTATCAATAGTCGCACTTCCATGGTGTCCTTGGGAAGTAGTATATTGATCCATACGAGTTTGGGAGAATGGTGGTCATGCTGGTTTGTCTTTATGCATGGTGGGGATGAATTGAGGCTCTACAGCGTTGCCCCCGCTGGAGGGGGGTGGTCTGGCCCGCTCACCACAAACACCTTGCAGCAAGAGCAGCCAGGCCCCAGGATTGGGCTTCTCCCCCTGGTGGGCCTCCACCGTCAAACAAGGTATTGGAGGTTTTGAATGATTCAAGGTATATGTCTGAAGGTAGGAAAGATGCAGGCCTTCAAATGCATCAGCTCTGGAGTGCAGGCAGCTCCCCCATTACTGCAGTGTGCCTCAGGCACCCAAGGTTCACCTTCATAAGTAGTTGAAGGACAAAGAGTACTAAGTGTATCTGGTCGGCAGAGCGGGTACCAAGACAACACTAAGTTTGACCCCTGGCACGCCTATGCCCTTCTGGTCACTGGGTGCTTTATGGCCACAGATATAAAACTTCAGGACTCAGCTCTGAAGCCCTCCAGGCCCTCTGCATGCCCTAAACCGAGGCACTGAGTTGTACCACCGGGTGCCAGAGGCTACAGTACTGGCTCCATGGATGGGGTCAGCTCGTATGCACTATAGTGTAGGTAAGCAGGACATCAGTGGGTCAGCAGAGGCTTCAGCCACAACCATTGTCGCTGGAAGGGTATCCATATTGTGTCTCTAGAGGGCTGTGGGCCCAACCAATCTGTCCCTCCAGCTCACCTAGGCATCTCCTGTCCAGGGAGCAGTTGATTCAGGTATGTGTAAGGCTAAAGGTAGGCCCAGTCATGAGTCAGGTCTCTGGCAGCCTCCGCGTGGTTCTGAAATGATCGCAGTGTCTGCGGAGCAGTGGTTACGGGCTGTAGGGTATCAAACAAAGCCCGTACTGTCACAGAGTAATTCTGCTACTCCTAGGCCAGCACAAATGCCCCTAGGTCCCCACCACCATGTCTGTATACAATAAATACAAATACCAGCATGCTTGCCATCCCTATTTATTTAGGGGGTAGATTGTTGCTTTTTCACTGCTACTTCTGGTTATATATTCATAGAGCCATCCTACTGCATTTGGTGAAGCTGCTGATGAGAGTGTTAAGGTGCAGAACTAGCTCCCTTTATAGGAAGAGAATTTCCAATGTAGAAGATGTGTGCATTTATAAAGTTTTGCATCATTAACAATTTACAGATTTACATTTGAATTCACAAGTAACACTTACGTGATATTATTGCCTTTGAAATGATTTTCTGTGACCTATTAAAGTGCATTTTTTTTGGCTTATGCTAACTAGGCCTCAGCTAGGCCCTAATATCATCTGGTTCAAAATGGATGTCTCACCCTGTACATTCACTGTTTATTATTTCTGCTGAAAATAGTCCAACTATGTTTGTTTATTTCTGAATGACATTCTCAAAGAAGACTTTTCTAACACGGGCTGAGTATTGTATCATTCACAATGTTTCTTCCATCTGCTCACTGTATTACATTCATTCACAATAGATCACTGTTGTTGTGTAACTAGCTTGTTCTTTGATCTTTAGATGACATAAGTATAGAGGGGGCTGAATCTATATTGATGTGGTGGGACAGAGCTTAGGTGGTAAGCTAGATTGATGCTAATTTTATATGCTAAAATTTTATTATTTTGCTTACACCTTAAATAACTTGTAGTTTTCATTATATCCAATAAAAAGGTATCCTATAGAAATCCTCAAATTTGTGAGTAAACCATATGGCTTTCCGACGTTATTAGGGGTGCTGACTGATTTCTAAATTGATATTGGTCATTGCGACTTAGAATAATACTTGATTTAGCTTTTATTATAATAGCCCCATTACAGAGAACCTGTATTGCATTGTATAATTCTGTATTACACCATTTTAAATTTTGGAATACATCTTTATAAATTGTATGATTTCACCCTAGAAAACAATTATTGAGCCAGTTCTTAATTGACTGTGTTTTGCTGGGCAGTTTAGTACCTTATTTTAGGTTACATTGTCTCATGAAATTGAGATTTAACACCGTCTCTGATTCATCCACCCGTGAGCGTGCTATTGAGGTGTCTTTTGGGGTAAAAGATTTTAGGGATTTCCCTCACCCACAAAATGTTGGTGGCAGAGGATGGTTGCAAGATAAGGAAAAAGGCATTTACTGTACAGCGTTTAGGGATTATTTTTGCCCTGTCCTTAATCTGGTTTCTGTCTACCTTCCTGAATTCACAGGGGGGATTTTCTAGTGGATTGTCCTTTATATATTATTTGCTGAGTTTCTCATGTTGCAGTGGCTGTTTCTGAGCAAAAAAGATTGTAAGTAATAATAGAGTGGAGTGATCCTTGAGATTGAGTGTGTTTGGTGGTAATTAATTGTGGGTTTTGTGATTAAGAGTGTAGTTTGTGTTGTGCACTAGATAGTTTTGCTGCATGTGAAGTTTTTTGTTATGAAATGTTGATTGTTGGTTTAATTTATGGTCTAATTACTGTGCTTTTTGATGTGATTGTCATATGTGTGATTTCTGTAAAAAAAAGAGTTTTGATTCATTATTGGTTGATATTATTGGCCCATTTTACTATGGCATAAGCTATGTACCTCAGAGCATGCAGGCTTAAATCGGACTGTCCTGCAGGACTGTCTGGCTTCTAAACTTTCCTTAAAAATCCTGTGGTTGAAGTACATTAATAACTTTTTTAAAGATCTGACGCATCCTGGACATTACGAAAAACCAGAATTGCTGGTTGTATTGGGCAGGAAAGACCTGAAGACCTTGTGCCTTAAGCACCTTGCGGAACTCAGGTGGTCATTAGAAGCCCAAAAATATAGTGTTACGCACAACCAACTAGTCTTGACTGTGGACAGTATGCAGCCTTTCCTAATGCATGTAAAGAATTTGAGGCACCATTTTGTTCTTACTCATTTGAGACTAGATATCTTCCACCGATTGGTAGCTTTCCATTCTACGAATGATTGAAGTGTGGCATTACAATCTTGCCCTTGTGACTTGGTCTCAACACAAAGTCTCAACACAAAGTACAATACATGTGGTGTTATTTTGTAAGTTCTATGACACGCTGAGGAAGCAGTATGTAATTCCTCTTTTAAGATCTCTTCATATTCGTCGATGTCACCCTGCGTATTTATATCTCCAGTCACTTCCGGCCATTGAAATATGTTACTATTTAGCAAACTGTTTATGCTCTGTTTTAATTGTTAGAAAGCACTTAAACAAAACTGTAACCTTGATGCCTCATTCTGAATCACAAGGACAATGTATTCAGAACAGTTAGGCATGGGTTCTAGTCAATAGATTATTTGCGTGGGCAGATAGATGACCAATTTTCCATGATACATAAACAATTTCTTCACTGAGTCATTGTGGCCAACCCAACGAGGTTATTGAACTTTGATCCACATTTTAGAGATATGTAATATTCGCACCATTTTTAACTAAAGTTTAAATCAGTATTGAGCATTTTGTGCAAAATGTGACTAGCTGCTGTCTTTAGTCTAAAGAGACTGAGAAGATTTCAGTTTGATAAATTGTTCTCTTTTAAGAAATTTGTTATGCTTTTATGATCTCTTTTGATCGAATAAAGAATTTTGACTGACTGATATCATTGGTGGATTAGGTGATTGGACTCCAAGATTTTGAGATATTGTTGTTGAATTTGGCTTAAAAAGGTAGTGTGTTTGAATAGGGTATTTTTTTAATTAATGAGTTTCCTTTCCAGGCTTTTGTGTGTCTAATTCCGGTTGGTGTTATGCTGCTACTCGCTGCACATGAGTGAGTACACTAATCAGAGGTGAATTGCCACTAGACGGGAATCTGCTTTGGTGCAAATTGTTTTTGACAGGGTTTGCAGAGGCACTAGTCTTGTATCTATCGATTGTGATATTCTTTTTTATAACCTGCTGATTTTTACCTGTGTAGTTTGAGCAGACAACATGTATTTTGTTTACTTGTGTACATTCAAACAGGGATTTAATTTGTTTACTTTTCCAATTCACAGAAAAAGACACGATTGGTGAGGCTTCACCACAGAGTAACACTGTCATTGGTTGTTTGCTGTCAAAGTCTAGCTGCGATTAATTGGCCTTTGGCACAGCCATGCTTGAATTGGTTGCTATACACATATTTTTTGTGTGGTTTTGGATTATTGTGATTGAAAATAATGGGTGCAGTGTTAGAAAAACCTAAGCTCCTAGCTTACCTGCTATGCAGGGACAGAAGATTCCCCCAGGAGGCTTGCTGTGCACAAAATTCTGATGGATGTTGGGCTATAAACATGTAGCTGAGATTGGCAGTGACAAAGACTTGCAGTTTCCTTTAGAAGGTGCCTTTAACATTAGAAAGTTAGATTTATTCACACAAACAATGTATGAGAGAAGGCACCCACCTAAACACACAAAGTTTAAAGCATTGAATAAATGGGATTGAATGGCTCTCCAGAGAAAGAGAGAAAGAAAATTAAGAAACAGTATAAGGATTTATAGAATCGATGGCTAGAAAACAAGTGGGATAATCAAGAGAGATTTTGGAGTGAGCATATGGTAGAACGAGTGAAAGTTTTTCCTGCAATAGTTAAAGAAACAGCAGACACAAAAGAAACCTAATGAGGGTGACAGGGAGAAACAAAACACAGAACAAGATTCAGATGATGAGAATAACTTTTTCAAATGATGTTTTGTTTTATAGAGCTCCTTCATACACACAGGCGGAAATGGTGTCTACATTTGAACCTGACATGGGTGCACTGGAGAACTGAGTACGATAGCACAGGGATTGACAGAGCTTCCAGTAACAAGTGAAAGTGTAACATCAAGTGCAAGACTCCATCTGAGAACACTGCTGTTGCTACCTTTTCTACTACTGTTCCTATTACTGTGCCCATTACTGCTCCTACCTCTCGTGAATTTACTGTACTAAAGAGAAGGAAATTAGTACTGGACTCTTAAATGGTGAGCCTGGAGAAATTTTGCAGGAAACAGTTGATTTAAATAGACTAATTTCACATAACGTGGATTAAATTAGATGTTTGATTAGAGAGGCAGCAAGGCGTGCGAATGAAGCACATAATAGACTTGAGGAATTAGTGTATCAATATGGAGCTGATTTAAGCAGAACAAGGAATTTACAGAGAAATTATTAATGGATTTAATTGAAATCAGAATAAGAGAAATGGGTTTAGTGACTTTGCGAGCACCCATTGAAGATTTAGCTGAGGAAACTAAGCATTGGAGAAACTTGAAGAAGTAAAGAGAAAAAAAGTGGGAAAAGAAAGTTACAGCTGCACAGAAAAATACAGACATAGAGACAGAGAAGAATGCAAAGGTGTCATTAGTGATTCAGAACCAGACACAGTATCAGAATTTCCTTTGAGAGAAGTGCATAGAAGGAATTATGTGCCTTGGACTAGGGCTGGGTGCTCTCTCTGCCTCTACAACAAATTTTCCAAAACTGAGAGAAGAATCTGACAAGTTGTACAAACAGGTTTATAGACTGATGACAATTTCAAAAATGCTTTATGTTGCTTTGGATGCATTATTTGAGATTGTTGTTTCTAGTGATTTGTGTTCAGAGTGTAAGGCTGCTGTTATTGGGCTGACTGACGAACCAGCTAGAGTTACACATTCCAATACTCTGGCTAAGGTGGTTCCCAATAAGTACTGAGCGGTGATCTATTGTTTGAAAAACAAAGTGCCAGAAAAGGAAGTGAACTGGGCAAAAATAATGAGAGCTACGCAAGAGGCGAAAGAGTTGGTACATGCTTATTATGAGAGCATTATGCAGGCTTATAGTAAGTACACCACAGTGGAAGAGACCAAACAAGAAGTTGTTACTGGATTTGTATTGGTGTTAGTTTTGCATCTGGAGCTTAGTTTGCACATTCGGCAGAGTGTGATGTGCTGGCAGACCAAGAGTATTGAGGAGAAGCCAGCAGTCATACTTACAGCATTGGCAGGTGCCGCTATCATAGCGGTTCCTGTCGAGGAGTTTTGCAGTTTGGTGTAGGGCTCTATCAACATGGTGGAGCCCTGCAACCAAACTGTATTCCCTTTTTTATTTTCAAAAAGAAAATCCTGAAGTGTGATTTTCTTTTTGACAATGGAAAAGAAACTGCTTCCTCACCATGGTTGTACTCTGCCATGGTGAGGGAAGCAGCTAGCAGTTTTCACTGCCCCTTACTGCCAGGGTATTCCTGGCAGTGATGGAACATGTTTTCACAAGTTACCAAATTTTGTTTCCTCCTTTGCCTTTCTTAACAATAAGGTGAGGTAATTTTAAGACTGCTAACACCAAGGAAGGTTTCCCTTCCATGCTCTTTAATCTAATGGTTGGAAGCATAATCTAATGGTTACTGGATCTAAGATATGGATGGATTATAGTGCTAAAAAACATTTCATAGATATTTTGGGCCAACTTCATAATATATTTGATGATCTAAAATCAGGTTTTAATCTGAATAAAGCCCGTCTTAGAAAAATGATAGAACAAGGCATTCAACTGAAGATGCTTGGTAGTTTGTGATGGGCATTAACAAATTGAGCGGTAAATGGATTATAGTCGAAGATCTTCAGAAGATAAACCGGATAGTGATTCCATGTTGTTGAGGTACTGAATCCTGGTTCCACAATGTTCAAGATTCCTGTAGATGTAGAATGGTATTCAGTCATTTACTTATGCCAAACATGTTTCTCCATTCCTCTGCATGAGGATAGGCAATGTCCTTTCACATTTGGGTTCCACATTAAAGTTATCGTTTGGTGTCAACTTGCATAGGAGAGTACGGAAAGTTGCTTGAATGTTAGTCAAATCCTAAAGAAAGATTTGGAAAATTTGCAGTTACCCTGTAACTCAGTCTATAGTTGAATATCTTGATGATCTACTACTGGCATCAAAAACAAAAGAAGACTGTAAGCTAGATGCAATTGCATACCTGAATCATCTTGCTCATTATGATCACAAGGTTTCAACTACAAAGATGAAGAACTGTGAAAAATAGATGTTTTATCTTGGTCATCACAAGCAAATAAAATCATGGAAAGTCTAAAAAGAACGTGTTCTCTGCAATCCTGAATATGCATCCTCCAACCACCCAGAGGGAGTTTAGGATGTTCCTGGAAATAGTTGATTACTCTTCTCAGTGGATTCTAAACTTTTTCCTGACTGGGAAGCCTTTCATAAGGCTACATCTCAGTAATATCTATGATCTGGTATCATTCAATGTCAAATGCATGAAGGCCTTCTGACAACTAAGAAAAAATGTGTGTAGGGCACCTGCCCTCTGAACCTCTGATTATGCTAAGGAATTTTTCTTTTTGTGCCATGAGAAGAGTAGGTGCTTACTTTC
Organism: Pleurodeles waltl; assembly: GCF_031143425.1. NCBI lineage: Eukaryota > Metazoa > Chordata > Amphibia > Caudata > Salamandridae > Pleurodeles > Pleurodeles waltl. The sequence goes on from NC_090449.1 coordinate 306,088,193, forward strand.
ATTACTGAGCAAAAAACATGGAGGGATGATGAGACATTTTGCTTAATTTTCTGCTGTGTTTCATACCTTTCACTGCACAAAAATAGCACAGGTTAATTACAATATGGAATGTTAGAACATACTTCAAACTAAACACTTGTATAGCTGCCATCCTCAAAACCCATATCCTCTTCAGTGAATATACAAATAACACACTTAAAGCCTGTGCTGCTTAAACTATTCCAGCTGAGCATGGAGGATGGGCTAGGTTGCACTCAGGACCATCCTGTTCAGTGGTGCCATGCGGTGGTGCTGAGAATGTGGTCGGGACAACAATAACAGATTGTCCTGGGCCTTAATCCTCACTCAAAAATAAAGTTCCTCCAAAGCCTGTGGCATAGTTTCCCTATTGGGTGTGAACGCCCACTGTACAACAGCATGTGTGGACTCCTACTGCACTGCAGCACATGGTGATGTCTCTCCAAATGTGGTCTAGATAGGGTCACAGGACCCCTATAAAGGTGACAATATCTTTGGAGGACCCCCTTGCAAATAATCTCCTGTTCTTAATTGATGAATGAAAGGGCCCTCTCATTTTGTCCTTCAGCCAAACTGGGAATATAAAAAAGAAAGTAGCAGCAGGACAGAGGAAGATGATGTTGTGGTATTGGGAAGATCACAGGGAATTAACTCAAAATGTCTCACTTCCTCTTCCTGTCTGTAATTTCCGGTTGTTAAAGTTGGCGGAACCTTCTATATGCAGAGGAGAGACTCTTGCATGCCATAAAGAGACCTCTGCCTGTAAAGAAAACCAAAAACAATTTACAGGATCACAAAAATAATAACAGGAATTGTTTGTGTGCTTAATGTATGTGTTGTAAGTAAGGTTTCCAATATGTTAGTTCTAAAAAATGAGAGAAGTATGTGAGAGTTTGTGCTTAAGTGTTGTTAATAAAAAAGTGTTTGAAAATCATAGCAAATGAAGAGGCATATTATTTTTAACTAGGTCATAGCATCTGATGATCTTATATACATTCTAATATATATAATATATATGCAGAGTTGTCCCTGGATGGTATATATGATCAGTGTGATAGTCCACCATTCATCATTAACAAAAGACTGTCCAACCCATAATTGAAGCAACCAATGTCGCAGCCTCCATGGCGATTTTGTGCAGCATTCAACAGGCTACTACAATCTTGCACACAGCTTCTGTGGAGTACATCAGCACCCCCTTACCTTACGGCCAAGAGATCTGAATTGCAAATTAATGATCCCAAAACTGCATTCCGTATTTACTTGTGTATGTATGTGTGCACTATTGTATCTCTGCTGAGGAAGCCTGGTTGAACTTCTGTAGGGGGTCAGGATATGTGGAGAAAGAGCAAACTAACCTCCCAAAAATGTATGTGAAATGGTAACAAAGGGACCTGTGTTCTAATATCTAATATATCTTACCCACATACAGCAAGTCTGTGCCAGTGTAATGTGTATGATTAATGAGTATGTTTGAGATACTCCCTTAGATGCACATGCAGTCCCAGTTACTTATCAATAAGCCGCATGTCACTGAAATCCCCAGCAACTAAACGATGTGGCAAAGTTCACTGAAGGAAGATGTAGCTGTTGCATATGCTTCCAGGAAAGGCAGCATACACATAGGTGAAGCCCTGGCATTGTAGACATGTTGCATGCTGAAGGAATGCCAACAGTGTCTGTTACATTAAAGATATGCTATGTGGCACTTTTCCTTCTTCCTTCTCCCCCATCTCCTTACCTGCTGACCTGCGTCTTCTTCCTGTCTTCTTCCCACCTCCCTTAACCCTACCCACTGCCCCTCTGCTTCCCCACACTCCCCAGGACCTACTTAATGGTGGCTGCTGCACAACCCCACTGAGCAGGTGTCTAGTCACTAGCTGCCCCCTCCCCTCATACTAGTCCTCTGACCTGTTTAAGGCCCTTTCAGCCCTTTGTACTGCCACAGCTCTCTGTGCCTTCTTTTATCTTTTTCTCACACTTCTGTACCCTACCTCTTTCTCTCACTCTTTGCTCTTTGCTTTGCTTTGTGCCTCTTTCCCTCACACTTTGCCTTTCCTTTGTGTCCCCTTCTCTCAGTCTTTGCCTTTGCTTCATGGCTCTTTCTCCCGCTCGTTTGCATTGCTTGTGTCTCTTTCTGTCACTCTTTACCATTGCTTGTGCCTAATTCTCTTTGCCTTTACTTTGTGACTCTTTCTCTCACACTTTGCCTTTACTGTGTGCCTTTTTCTCTCACTTTTTGCCTTTACTATGTACCTGAGTCTTTCCCCTAGCCCCCTGTACCTCCCTCCTGTGCTTTTTCTTCTCCCTTCTCCTTACCTGCTCCTCTTCCCCTCCCCAGATCTACTTCAGGGCAGCCACTACCCAACCCCATTGAGCAGGTGCATAGGCCCCAGCTCCCCACTTATTGGGACTGGCCCTCCAACCAGTCTAAGGCCCTTCCAGACCCTTGTGGCTCAGCTCTGCTCTTTCCGCTGCTGTTGCTCTTCATGCCTCTGTGCCTTCTTTTCACTTTTTCCTCAAACGTCTCTGCCTTTTTCACTCACTCTTTGCTTTGTGCCTCTTTTTCACACTTGTTTCCATTGATTGTGCCTCTTTAGCTCACTTGTTTCCATTGCTTGTGCCTCTTACTCTCACTCTTTGCCTGTACTTTGTGCCTCTTTCTGTGTGCCTCCATCTTTCCCCAGCCCCCAGCCTTTCCACCCTCTTTCTCCTCCTGCCTCCCCCACTCTTTACCTGCTTTCTTACCTCTTCTTCCTGCATCTCCTTACTACCTCCCCTTAGCTCCTCCCATGGCCACACTGTGCTCCTCCTGCCTGCGCCCCTCCCTGCTCCCAGGGCCTATTTAATGGCAGCTGCTGTGTGACCCCCAAAGTGCAGGTGCCTAAGCCCCAGCTCCCCACTTACCTGGGACTGATGATCCGACCAGACTAATGCCCTTTAGGACCATCATAACCCCGCCTTGCTCTCCCTGCTGTCGCCACTCTGCGTGCCTCTGTGCCTTCTTTTTGCTTTTTCTCACACTTCTGTCCTCTGTTTCTCACTCTTTGCATTTGCTTTGTGCCTCTTCCATTCACTAATTTCCATTGCTTGTGCCTATTTCTCTCACTCTTTGCATTTACTTTGTGCCTCTATCTCTCACTCTTTGCCTTTACTTTGTGCCTCTTTCTCTCACTGTTTTCCCTTACTTTGTGACTCTTTCTGTTATTCCTCCATTTTCCCACATCCCCTCCAGCCCTATGCTTTTACTTCTCCATCTCCTTATTAGCTGCCCTGCTTCTTCTTCCTGCGTGTTCTTCCTGCTCCCCTTAACTCCACCAGCCACCCCCTGCGATCCTCACCCCTCTGCTTCTCTACTCTCCAGGACATACTTAATAGCAGACACTGTACAACTGCGCTGCTGGCTTTCCAAAAGAGCACCAAAGAAGAAGTCTGTGCTTGCAACATACCCAGTGCCACAACCCCTGGTAAGATCACCCACCGCACCTACTCAGCACTGACCCTCCACTTGCTTGACCCTGAACACCCTTCCACCCACTGCTGCCGCACTGCAACTCACAGCATAGTAGGACCTTTCTCTTGCTCCTACTGTCACTTTACCTACAGCAACACAGCACCACACACTCCCATCACTCCTGCTCCCACATCACTCTTTCACAACCTCACCTCAACCAACATCACACCTGACCTTCAGCATACACTCACATGCATGCTCCTCAACACCTGCACACACAAAAAACACAACAAACACACCATTGAAATGTGGGACCTCCTCCACAGCAGTACACTAAACCTCCTATAACTAGCAGAAACCTGGATGAACTCTGCCTCAGCTCCTGACATCGCTGTGACTGTCCAAGGAGGATACAACATTGCACAGCAGAACTGTGTCCACAAACCTAGCAGAAGACTTGCTATCATCTACAAATACACCCTCAAATGCACAACCACTACAGACCTGGAGACACCCTTCATGGAACAAATGCACTTCTGCCTTCAAACGAACAACAGCCCCATCCTGAACGGCATTCTAGCTTATTGACCATGCAGTCCACTTCGCAACTTCAGCAACTTCAACAACCTCATCTCAGAATTCATCGTCCCCTCATTATCAACTCCAAAAACGTACTACTTCTTCGTGGCTTCAACTTCACCTGCAATACACCACCGACCACTATTCCTCCAACCCGCTAGAGAGTCTACACAGCATAGGACCTTCCCAGCTCATCACGGTCCTCACACAAAATGCAGGACACACTTAAGACTCAATCCTTGCACTATGGCAAAAGCATCACCTACTGCTTCTCCTCACCGCTCACATGGGCCAACCCCTACATTATCCATTTCAATATCGCCATGCCACAGGCCAAAGCTCCCAGCAACACCAACCCACCAAGTTGGAAACTGGAGCAGAATAATGGAACGTGCCTGTGCTATACTCTCGAAACAAACCAGCCCAATACCACCAACAACCTAGCCGAGGACATCACCAACCAACCAATGGATCTCTAACTGTTCTGACACTTTTGCACTCATCAAAACTCATAAACACTACAGAGCAACAACCAGGATTCTTGATACACAGAATAACTCCAGCACAACAAAAGATCCTGCAAACAGCTGGAATGGAAGTGGAGAACCAACCACAACACTGATGCCTACAAGGCTGCCCTCAGGTACTTCCACTACCTCCTGAGTGTTACCAAGAAAAGATTTCTCAAGGATCGCATCAAAGCCAGTTCCAACAATAGCAAAGATAAATTTGCCATCATCAAGGAATTCACCACCCCAGACACCTCAACCAGCTCCATCGCCCCTCCCATGAACTCTGCAACAACCTTTTCAGACTACTTCAACAGCAAAATTGAGAAGGTCTAAAATAACTTTGAAAAACAACCAAACCCTGAGGACATGATCTGAAAACTGCACACCTACCAATCAGACAGACACCTAACCAACTGGCGAACACTCACCAAGGAAGATACCGCTCCAATTATGAACACCGTCCACTTCTGGGTCCCCACAGCCCATGTTCACCATATCTACAACCTAGGAGGACCTGTTATCAGCAAGTTCCTCATTCACATCATCAACTCTGCAGCTTTCCTGAGGAGTGAAAATGTGCTGCAGTCACAGCCCTCCTGACCTCAATGAACTGAGCAACTTCAGACCTAAATCCCTACTACTATTCTCAGCAAAAGTGACAGAGAAAGTCTTTAACCAGCAACCCACCAACCCCCTGGAACTCTACAATCTTGTCAACCACTCCCAATCTGGCTTTCATACCATTCACAGTACAGAGACAGCACTCATTGCTGCCACATAAGAGATTCACACCCTACCAGACAGAGGAGAAACCTCTTCCCTCCTACTGCTGGACCTCTCTGTACCATGTGGCAAAGTGGTGCGCTCTTCTCTTGATGTATTTCACTACCTGATGCAAATATAAGGACTAGCTTGCCTGTGAAATGCCTACATTGTTTGCCAGTATTTCAGCATGTGTGGGAATATCCTGGAAGCGGGTTGTAGGTAAATCAAGCTCTTGCTCCCAGTTTCAAACCATGTCAAGTATCACATCAGGTGAAAAGTGGCATCTGACAATGACTGTTTCCATGGACATCCCTTAGATAGTGATCCTTTGCCTGTAAATCCTCTCTCGCCTCCTCTAACAATTATTCCTCAAAATGAGAGGCAAAGCGACAAACACATTCACCAACATAGCGTGTGAGTTAATTCTTATATGATCAGCCTGGATGTAATAAGATGGTTTTGAAATGTATTTTAGCTGCAGATAGGTGGTAAAGTTCAGAACAATCACTCCTTGTATTACCAGGTGTGTGTTGGAGAGTTGTATGCCTTGTAATAAAAATCAACAGGATTAAATTAAAAATAATGATGTTAAACAAATCCATTGCAATAACATTACAAGGATTTACTTACAAATTTTCAAAATTATTTGATCTTAAACAAAAAATAAAATGGTTCCTTTAGGTGCATGCAACGTGTGGTGCTGTACTCCACTCAAAGCTGAACTAGAGTAAATTTACCACTGTTTTAATTCCTTTTGTGGCTGTGGTAACTTTGAAAGTGCAGTTAGTGAATTGCAATGTTCTTATTCTTGTGTGGGTGGGTATTTGTCCCTTCCTAAACCTCTCCTCACCCTCCCGTTTATCACTCCTTACCCCTATCTAATTCCCTACCATTCAGTAGCAGATATTACCCATTTTCAGCCACTCTCCTCCATATTTTCTACAAAAACTTATGTCTACATGTGTGTAGATCTCTGCGGTCGGGGAAGAGATCTCCTCAGGGACTAGACAGGAATGGCAGAGGTAAAGACTTCTGGAAGTAGGTTTTTGAATAGCATTTCGTAGTACACGAGTAGTTCCATTGTAGCGCCACTAAAATTATTACAAAGTTCAGTTTCTGTGCAGTTGTGTGTAAAAAGAAACACTAGCGCGTGGTTGCAACTTTGAGGGTCTTCTTGAACCATACATGCTAAGATTTGGGAAGTGAGAAGAGTGGGATTTAGAAAAGAAAATCCGAGTAAATATAATTTTCCCACTGACTTGTTTGCCACATATTTTAAACTTTGTCCAAGGATTTCCTCTCTGTAAGTATTGCATGTTATGTTTAACACTTCCCAGTAGCTCAGGCTTTTAAGTTAAGGTCAGGATACCTGCTGGGCTTCCTTATACTACATGTTCATAAGTTGCACATGCTGTTACCTAAAAAACATGACTGCCCCCCGCTTGCCATCCATTGTTTAAAAAAGTACAAGGTTACTCAGGTAAACAGGTCTGCTTTGGTGGAAACTGAAGATTGAAGAAGCCATATCATTTTCACAGGTACAATTTTTCAGTCCAGAAAAGATCATGTACTTAAATGATTTACAGAATTCACAATACAGAATTACAAGTTACAAGTTAAAAACGTAAATGTGTTTATGCTGGGAAAGAAAAACAAAAACATAGAAGCAGGAACACATAAAAAAAATGTTAAAGGAAATACTAATTTCATGACAAAGTGTATTTTCACATTAAAAGTGTTATAGTATGAGAAAGTGTCAAACATTATTGACTGTGATCTGTGCTTCTTCCTGTGACTCCTAAAGAAGAAGCATTACATTCCTATACCCGTTTTCCGGATCAATTATAAAGTTTTCAATTGTATCTTGGTTGGTATTATCATCTACATTGGGCAGTTCCGTTGACCTTAGGCTCTAATGTTCAGAGGATGCTTTCCAGTAGCTCTGAACACTATTTTTGCTTTTGTGTTCAATAACTGTCATAATCTGATAAACTCCAATCCCCTTCTCTACTAGCAACTACACTGTTTTATCATCCAAACAGTGACATGGGTGAATACTGCTTAACCTTGCTTTTCTGCTGATTAGTGGCACAATTGTGTTCTTCCCAACAGAAAGTTTAATTAGCTGAACATAGAAACAGGTACAGTCACTCAGTAATCTAACATTCTTTAATGTTCAAAGAATTCACAGGACACTTTGCCATGATTCGTTGGGGATAAATTGGTCCTCTGTTTTGATATCTATGTTTCTCAATTGCATCCTAATGTTGTTAGTCAATTGATCGAAAGTTAAAATAGTATCCTTTCTGTTGATTTCATATGCAAAGAAGGTGAACACATTTTTGGCAATCCCATAATCCTTCCCTGCCAAGCCTTGCAAGGTGTAGTTTGGTTTCAAAACATACTTTGTTCTGCTGAAATTCTGGGTTATCACAGTTCACAAATACCAATGCCAAGCCATGTGATGTCAACGTTTTTACTTATACTGGTATCTTTGCATGCCTAAGTTCTTTCTTTAATATTGCTGCTAACACTCTGGTAAAAGTAGGGTTATTGATTTGACTATTTAGCTGTGACCTGATTGATATTAGACTTTGGTTTTCATTACCATTCCCCCTTAATCTTCCTTACATCTGCATAAAATGCCTGAGGAGACTTCAGAGTTTAGGAAGTGGTTTCATCTTAGAATCTAGCATGTGTCTTTGCGCAAGGCTATGACAGTAACTGTCAAACAAGTTCACCGGAAGCTGTGAAACTGGCCATCAGTCACCACTGATTCTCTTTGGGTGCTGCCAAACTGCTTTTCTTTGCTTGGCTGCACAAGAGGGAGACGCAGGGGCAAAATATAATCCCCCTCCCTTCTTCCAAGGCTCCAGTGACTGCCTGTCTCACTCCCCTGCACAATCCACATGTCCTTGAGAGGCAGGGGAGAGAGAAGTGTCAAAAGGTGTGGATTCGAAAACTGAAATGTTGACAGCAGTGGACCTATACCAGTGTTTATATCCTGCAGCTGCTTTGAGAGAACTGCCAACATTGCAATGTTTTAATATCTATTATTAAGTCTAATGAGGTGATATTTTATCAACGATATTTAAGGCACAGCATTCATGTCTGATGATATTCTGACAATGATATTCTGGTACCATACCGTTAAACATAAGCACAATACTAACCGTTCACTTTTCAAATTTTTTGATGACAGCATCATTCATATCTTTGAATACTTCGCTTCTAAAGTTTAAATGGCTTTCTAGTGTTCGGAGTCACTTTACCAATGCACACTATTTCGAAAAAGACATATTCATCTTCTGTCCTGTTTTACAGAATAATTATCTGCTCACTATTCAGTTCCAATTGATCGTGTATATTAATTTATTTATGTATTTTGAAGCGTTATGTAACATGTCCCCAACGACTGTCGACGTCAGTGTGTTACATATAGTGAGACATATATACAAAATATAAAATTGGAGCATTACTACATGTAGATTAAAAAATAAAGAGATAAAGAGATAGTAGAATGGCAAGCTTCTTCAGAGTGTTTCTTTACGTCATGATTATCATCATGACTAATGGAGGAAGAAACAGTGTTTCACCTTAACTTGTGGCAACAAAAGCAAACAAACACAAATGATGGATGGAATGCAGAACCAATCGAACATTCACCCCCAGTCACAGATCTGGGTTTAATCCATCAATTCTTTTGCTCACCACGCCACCCCAGTTTGGACCCAGCCATGTGCAAATCAGTCTAGACCCTGTTCCCCACGGGAACAGTCCAGCCCGAACTGCCAAGCAAGGTCCTCTCTGCACTAAAAACAAGCATCCTGGGACCCGTTTCACAGTATCACCCTTCATCAGCCAGGCTAGCTTGAATCCAGTGGCATAGTGAGCCTAGCACCCAAGTCAGGGCATACCTGGCACACTTAGGGCAAACAAAAGCAAACAAACACAAATGATGGACAGAATGCAGAACCAATAAAACATTCACCCCCAGTCACAGATCTGGGGTTAATCCATAAATTATTTTGCTCACCACGCCACCCCAGTTGCCTGTAATATTTATGACCTGGTCATAAATAAACATTTATCATAAATTCTAATCTGTGCTAGGTTATGACTCCCTTGTAATATTGGTGAGAACTAAAAGGAAGGACCATCACTGTGCTGTACTTACGTGATGAGGGGAGGTGTGATGTTGACTTCGGATTTCAGGCGCAGGACACATTTGAAATTATTTTAGGTGGCTCTGTGAGTGTACAACCTTGTAGTGCTACTGCTGCTGTTGGCACTACAGTAGTCCTGGGATAATGTGTGCCTATGAGCCGGTCGACAAGTCTCGGCGAGACCCACCTGCATAGTTAAATGAGTATGTCTGCTGACGGCAGACATTGTTGTATGCGCATGTCAGCAGTGAACGCGCAGGCCCAGTGGGAATTTTATTTTTCCTGATTTCTCCTGAGCACATTAACGGAAGTGAAAAGCAAGCCCCAACGAATGTGGAAATTTCATGTTGCATTACACACTGCAGCTATCTTCATTGGGAAGGAGATCTTAGAGGTCCATAGACTATGCGAGGGAGACAATTTCAAGAACTGTGCAGCCTGCTACTGGCACATTTTATGGTGACTAGCACACCTTCATTATGAGTGATAGGTGTATTGAAGGTGCCGGTTACCAAATTGTGATGCTTGTTACAGGCATGTGTTGCGGTTGATGAACTTGAGTCTCTGCTTCTTTCTAATTATTTTCAGGGCTATAATTTAATTTCTCATTACTGTGATTATGCAGGCTATTAATCCTCCTCCACCACTTTTACAGTCTCAGGGGGAGCTACAGTCACTTGGAAATAATTGTTTAGAGCATATAATGCATTTCTTGGAGCCATTGATGGCATTAAGTTTAAGCCGGATAGAAAACAATGGTTCCTAGAACACCTCTTGGGCCTGGAGGGTCAGGAGATATTTGTTCATATTTCTGTATATAAACCTGAGGAAGATAATGAGCTGGATGAGTGTGAGGAGGAGTTAAAGAGATTAGAGAAACATTTTGCCAAGCCTCCAAATTTAGTTATCAGGAGACACAACATTTTTCTAGGGAACAATCTGCTTCTCAATCTGTAGACAGGTACATAACTTTGTTGCGTGTACTGGAAGCTAAGTGCGAGTTTGGGAATTTTACTGATCAGTTGATCAGAGAGCAATTAGTAACTAGATTGCATGACAAAAAGGTATAAGAAAGACTACTCATCTGTAAAAATCCACCATGAAAGGAAGCTTAAAGAACTTAACAAGACAGATGTTGCTGTTTTGCTAGGTAAATGAAACATGTTTTATGTGAGCAAGGCTACAGATAGGAACACAACGATAGACAAGAGAAACCCTTTTAATTGTGGAAATATTTGTTATCAGTGTGGATCCAAATTCCATTTTGCTTCTTCAAAGCAGTGCCCTGCTCTCATTAAGGAATGTAACAAATGTGGGGTCACTGGTTATTTTGCCAGTGTGTGTCACGTGAATGCTAAAAAGGGAATGGTGAATTTGGCGACTGAAGAAGGTGACCAGAGTCTAAATGATGATATGAATAATTTATTGTGTGTAAGAGTGCAAGGGCAGAATGTATCCAGTTCTAGAGGTACAGTAATAGAGCAAGAGTCTGTAACCAATCATATGTGCAATTCATTGTATTGTGTTAGAGTTCATGGAAATGACATACCTATTTTTGATGATGCAGTGGTAATATTCAAGGTTGGTGAGGTAACGATACCTTTGTTAACAGACTCTGGGTCTAAAATGACCATTATTTCCAAAGATACTGTTCTTAATTATAATATCAATGAGGTATTGTTACCACCAGGTGTCACCCCTCACGGATATAATGGCACCAAGTTTGGTGGGTTTCTTTGAAACTGTAATTTGTAACATTGTGAGGTGTAAGGGAAAGTGTATGTCTCACACTGCGGGCCAGACATTCTTGGTTGGCTACATCAGGCCTGTTTGAGGATTATTCTCAAACCTGGTTGTGTGCGTCAGATTTTAACTATTGCTGAAATCCAGCCTGATGTACGTGTTGATCAATTACAAATCTTAGTGGGGAAACATGAAGATATCTTTAAGGAACAATGAGGAATGTCATCAAATTAAAAGAGGGGAGCATTCCAGTGAAACACAAGTTAAGGGGGGTGCCATTGAGTGTGAGAGAAAGTCTAAATGAGCTGTTGGATAACTTATGCACCGAGGGTGTGATTGAACTCATAGAGTATCTCTTTGGCTATCACTTATTGTGGTGGCTCGGAAAAAAACAACAAACTCAGAATGTGTATTGATTTCAGGAACTTGGATCAAGCCCTCTGGGTGGACAGGCATCCGCTGCCTAAAATCAAGGAAATTATATGTACCCTAGTTGGAGCAAATGTATTTTCCAAGCTTGATCTATGGTCTGTGTACCATCAAGTTGTGTTGGCAAAATAATCTGGATATTTTACCGCTTTTGTCATATCCAGTTGTATGAATAAATTCTGTAGGATGCCTTTAGGGCTTGCTTCCGAAGTTGCATTTTTTTCAAAGAGTCATTTGTGAGATAGTGACAGGGTTAAAAGCATACTTGTTTTCCAGACGACATTCTAGTTTTTGGAAAGGATCATATTGAACACCAGGTTAGATTGGATAGTTTTGACTGCATTGAGTGAGAGGGTTTTGAAACTGAGGAATGACACGTGATTATGTGGTATAAGTAGAGTATCTAGACTATGTGATGTCCGGCAAGGGGATTTGCTCGTGCCCCGGCATATTGAAAACTATTTAAGAAGTACTAATTCCTTAGTCTGTTTTGGGAATGTGTGAATATTAAGCTAAGTTTGTGTGAATTTTTTCCACTATACCTGAACCTCTTCTTGCTTCATTGAAAAAGAACACCAGGTTTGTGTGAGGTGAATCACATATGTTTGCCTTCAAAGATATCAAGGAAGATTTGGTGAATGCACCTTTACTCAGTTTGTACGCACCTGGTGAGATGCTGATGGTAACGGTGAATGTGAGTGGAGTTGGACTTTGGGCTGTGCTGTTCCAGGGGAGAGGGAATGATGCACAGTTGTGTTTGCTTCTCGAATGCTCTGACCTCTTGAGAGACAATACTTGGTCACTGAGTGTGAAATACTCACATGTGTCTAGGCAGTGGAGCGCTTTAGAGCCTAAGTGAGGAGTACTAGGTTTAGGGTAAGATCAGATCATAAGCCCCTAATACCTACATTGAGTGGAAGTAATGTACATTCCATGAATTCCACTGCTAGGTTGCTAGTGTGAAGTAACTTGAATATAATTTTTTGGTTGAATGTATACCGGTTAGGAGGAATAAGAAGGCCGATTGGCTATTGAGATTGCCCATCCTGGGAGAAGATGAAGAAATTAATGATCAACAGGATTTGGAGTATTTGGTTGCCACTGTATATTGGTTAAATCCAAATGTGTCAATCATAGGTAAAGGAGATATGCTCTTAACCAGAATCTCATGCTGGACAAAGTTGTGGAGTACACAAGAAAGGGTTGGCCAAGGAAGAGTAATCTTTCTGTGGAACTCCAGACATACAACAAAGTACCACGAGAACTCTCATTGGAGAATGAGTTGCTATTCAGAACGGACAACTTAATTCCTCCAAGAGATATCAGCAACATGCTCTTGGGCCTAAGTCGAAAGGGACATCTATTTTTTACACCCCCTAATGCACTAATGCCACCAGAAAAATTAGCATTGGAGGAAGAGGTCCTTGAAGATATTGGTCACCTTAAAAATAAAAGATCCTTTGTTCCATATAATATCACCAGACCTGAAAGGCAGTCGCTTCTGACTCTGAAATCCGACACCTCCATCATAATTAAACCAGCCGACAAAGGAGGAGGCATATTAATCCTTGACAGAGATTCATATGAGGCGGAAATTATGCACCAATTGATTAATACTAGACACTATAGAAGGCTCACTACAAATCCTTTACCAGAAATTAAACAGATTACTGTAGACATTACATCTCGTGTCCTATAACAAGGAAATCTTTCCCAACAGGAATTTGCTTTCCCTAATAAAAAAATGTCCCAGGACCCCTGACCTTTACATATTGTCCAAAATTCACAAAGACATTAGGAGCCCTCCAGTGCGCCCCATCCTCTCTGGATGTGACTCTGTACTGGAACCATTGGGTGAATATGTTAATAACTTCACTAAGGACTTTGTTCTTATTTTGGATCCCTATGTAACAGACAGTACATACATGATTAATTTAATTGAAGGAATGAGATATGACCTTTCCAAGGAAATTGTGGTGACACTTGATATTGAGTCATTATACACCATCATTCCTCAAATAGACAGCATTGAGGTAATCAGACAGACTTTAAATACCCGCTCTACGCCATATAGGGTTCCAACAGATTTTATCATTAAAGTACTTGAGAATTGTCCTATCCAGAGATTATTTTCTTTTTTTAACAGATTTTTATGGACAATGCCCAGGTACATCCATGGGAGCTATTTTTGCTCCAAATCTGGCCAATCTGTATGTTTGTGATTTTGAACGCATGTTTGTTACTTCGGATAACAATCCTTTCTTTAGGAAAATAAACTGTTGGAAAAGTACATTGATGATATCTTCATGATTTGGGAAGGGAATGATAAAACGCTCAAATTATTGTTCATTATTTAACAACAATAATCAACTCATCGTTTCACTCTTCCGGAAACAAAAAGAACTCAACACTCTACTACGGTACAATAGTTTTCACTCTAGGGCATTGAAAGATGGATTGCAATTTGGCCAGTTCCTCCGACTTTGTACAAACTGCACCAAGAAAAATGACTACTTCAGAGAAGGAGCTATACTCAGTCAGAAATTACTTGAGAGAGGCTACCCCGAGCGATTAGTTAAGAATTTCTTCAAAAGGGCATGGTACAATCCAAGGGAATCAATTTTACAAACTCAGGAAAGGCCCCCCTAAGAATAAAATTGTCTGTGTCACCACATTCTGTCCCCAAACCACAAGATTATCAAAATTATCAAAAATATTGGTCAATACTGACAACCCTGGACCCTTTTTAAGATACCTCTCTTTTCTCTTTCAAGAAATGTAAAAACCTCAGATACCACTTAGTTCCTGCTGATACGAGAATTCACAAAGATTCGCTAACATAGCCTCTTCTTTTTGGTTTAGAACCAATTAAAGGTCATTACAAATGTGGCAGCTGTGTTGCCTGTCAATATACGTCCAATACAAAACTGTTTGTACATGGTGACATTCATTACACTTTGAGACAGCACACTAACTGTGCCTCGACCAATGTGGTTTATTGTGTTTGGTGCCCCTGTGATTTGATTTATATTAGACAGACGACCCAACAAGTGTGAACAAAGATCAGCCATTACAGAAGCCGCATCGAATGCTGCATTGAAACAACACCTATGGTCCAACACTATCAAAAGCGACAACATACCCCCGAAGACTTTAGATGACTAGTCATTGAAAAGGTTATTCCTTCACCCAGAGGAGGGGACATTGCATTGAACTTACAGAGACTGGAATGTAAATAGATTGATAAATGTGATTCCATAAGAAAAAGATTGAACTCCATGGAAGAGTGGAGGAAGTATATTACACTACTGAACTGATGTGTCATATTTTATGGTGTAATTGTATATTACAGTCAGCATTTTTATGTACCAAATGTTAATTAATGTGACAGTCCATTTCATGTTTCATTTGCCCCTCCCGCATGTTATTCTGATCTCCAAATAAGCAAGCTCCTTGCCCTCCTCCTTATACATATGTCCATGAGCCACTCCTAACCATGTATATATGAGGTTACTACTTCCCTCATTCTTTATGTCCTTTTCCTCATTAATTCCTGTCTGAACCTTTTTTAATTCCCTCATTGTGTATGCCCCACATCTAGCACTTCGTAGACACTCTGTTACATTTATTTTGGTTGAGTGAACAAATTCCTATCCCACAAATACAGATCATATTGGCTGAGTGAACAATATCCACTCCAATTATGTTTGTGATCCTCTCGAATCAGTGGTAAAGCAACTCCTTCATCTTTTTTCAGATTTTTCACCATTATTGGGAAGTCTTTTCAAACATCTCTTTGGTGGCTGTGTGACACTTCCATAACCTACCAAGCCCCAGAAGCCAGGTTCAGTCCCTGTTTTGACGTAGCACTTCCCTTTTTCATTTATTTTGTACTTTTATATATTATTTGTTTCACGAAGTATTTAAATTCAATATAATTCACTTGCAGTTCCTGTATTCCGACAATATCTTTAATTCTCCTGAATTAATGGTATTACTGACCCATTCGTCCAAATGACATTTACCCCTTATTTTGGGAAGCTCCTTTGATTACCTTCAGGATGGCTCTGTGGCATTTCTATTACCTATTACGGCTGAGGTACTAGGCTTGATTCTCCATTCAAACTATTTCCCCTTTTTTATTTCCACTAAGTATATATTTACCCCTTATTTTTGGAAGCCCCTTCAGTTACGTTCCGGATGGCTCTATGGCATTTCTGTTACCTTTTAAGGCTGAGGTACTAGATACGATTCTCCATTTAACCTTCCTTTTTTCCCCCCTTTTTATTTCCGCTCAGTATTTATTTCTAATAGATTCCATTCACCTTTCTTATAGGTCTGTTCCAATTCACATTCAGTTATTGTTTATATTACCTAATCCAAACGAGCCCAAAGTATAATGTCTTTCTCTTGAACTTGTCCACAGC
This sequence comes from Pleurodeles waltl, assembly GCF_031143425.1. NCBI lineage: Eukaryota > Metazoa > Chordata > Amphibia > Caudata > Salamandridae > Pleurodeles > Pleurodeles waltl. The sequence goes on from NC_090449.1 coordinate 306,104,286, forward strand.
TGTTTCTAATTGCCTTTTGCCCTGGGGCACTCGCCAAAGTGAGGCGTGTCTCCAGGGGCTATTTATAGAAGGAGAGTCAGGTCTGACTTTCCCTTGTATCCAGACTTCAGAATTAAGAAAATACAGCATTCCCCACTGTGGGAAGATGCTACCAGTCTACCCAGTTCTTATATTAAGGTAAAAAATATTATTTTCTCTCCTCAAGCTGTCATCCATTTAGTTTCCACAGGCTCAAGAATGCTTTCCATTTTTTTAGGTGACAAAAGCACCATTCTGGGTGGGTTAGACATTGGTGAGTTATGCTTTAATATAACTTGCTCCCACAAATACTAATTTTAATATAAGCATTATCACTAAATTGAGACCACTGTTTTCCAGATACCAATACTTGACATCCAGCTGAAGCTTTCTTTAATAATTCCAACCTTTCACCAGTACGTCTATTATTTTAAATATACTTCTTTTTGTTTCTATACATCAAGGCACACTTCTTACTGATGGTCTTTCCTTGACAGTTGCCCAGGTCATTTTTTTTGCCTTGATGAGGCCCTAGAATCCAGCATGAGGGTCGAAACGCTGTTGACATATTAATCCGACAAGACCTCTTTGATTATGTTTTGAATTATCAATCAATGTATTGACAAGCATAATTCATAACTTAATAAGAGGCTATCTTTGTGAGATACACCAAAGATCACAGAACAACAAGTACATTTTTTTATTGCTTCATGGTGTGGTGTCTCTTTTTTCACTTGGGGATCACTTGTTTCAACTATCACTCTTTGTTTATTTTCCTATAGTGTGCTTATAAAAATTATTTACTATTATATGCGGATGCAGCTTTCAAAGCATTAAAAACACGTTTTTCACATATGTATTGGTACTGGATTCAGTAGAGTTTTTTTGAAAGATTCTAGAAAGATGATTTTCATCTTTGTTTAAGAATTTTTGGCATGAGTTAACCAGTAGCAAGATTCTTCTGCTATAATATTTCAATTGATTGTACATGAGTTTCACGTGGATATGTATTTTGTGATAAGGGACATCTAGGCATGACTATTACTAACAAGAGATTGTGGGAGATTTTCTGGTCGCCATTGATGGACAGGGATGTGGAGGATTGGATTGGTAAGTGGGTGAATTGTTTGTCGAATGATAAGGGTCTGAAATGTGTGACTCCACCAATAGTTATCCCTGAGACCCCTCAGAAAGTGTGGGAGAGAATGAGCATAGATTTTCGTGGGCAGTTCCATGTTTTGCCTCAGGCTCAGCGTTCTGCCATTGTTCTATCTGAACACTTGTCAAAGTGGCTTGAAGTGAAGTTCATTTGAGAGCCAAACACCAGAAGTGTAATTACATTCCTAACAGATGTTTTTGCCAGAAAGGGTTTCCCTTCTGAGCTCCTTTCTGACAAAGGTGTGCAGTTTGTTTTATATGTGACGGAGGAATTTTGAAGGGATCAGGAATAAAGCAGAAAAGGTGCAGTCTCTATCATCACCAGGAAATTGGTCAAAATGAGAGAGCTAACAGAATGATCTCTGATTGTGTCACTGGGCTGTAATTGAGGGAGTAGATGTGGTGGATGCAGTGTGTGCTATGCTCTGTTCATATCGCGTCACCCCTCATAGTGTAACTGCTGTTACTTCATTCATAGCTCTGAGGGCAGGGTCACTCAGGATCTGTTGAGGCCTGTGTGGTTGAACATTCTATCAGAGATCAAATCCAGCAGTGGATCCTCTCATAACCTTGAAGGGACCAGAATGAGATCTGGATAAGCCAGAAAAAAGTAAAAAAAAAGAGGTATGGTGTGATTAAAGGCACTAAAACTGTATTGATTGTAAAGGTTAGTTATGTATGTGCAAAATTACCAAAGGAAGTGTACGATTTTAGTCTGGCCTGTTGTGTAGAAGAAGTTTGCAGAGATGGATGGGCAGTGAGAATACAAAATGGACAGTGGTGGAATTGTGCAAGGTTAGTCAAAGTGATGGGCCCTGTTGAGACTTGTGTTGAGCCTGTTGGGTACAAAGTGACGAGCGGTGCAAATCCAACAGAGAAGCGTATCTATAATCTTGCTGGAAAGATCAAAGATTTAATCATGTCATGAAATCATTTTGTATTTTCCTTTTATCTTATGTTGTATTACTATTCATTTGTTGTATTATGGCAGCTATTCTTGATGTTTTTTTCTATTATCACCAGTGTTGTTTTGCTCTTTGTTTTTATGGTTTTTGCTTTTATCTCTACTGTTGTGATATATTAATGAAATGGAAGAGGAAGGTGTGATATATCTTAATGCTTCTATGTTATCGCTTAATGTTTCTGTGTTGACCTGGCTCATGACGCTTTCAGCTCGTGACACCTCCGCTTTGCGTTGCTCGTGGCTGGACAGTTGGGCTGGAATGTTGGGAGCAAGCAATAGACGGTTGGAGGTGGCAAGGAGCTTCTCGTGTCAGTGAGAGGCTGCCTGTAATGTTTATGACCTGTTGGGAGTAAACATTTATCAATCAATTCTGAGCTGTGCTAGCGTATGACTCCCTTGTAACAGTCCTGCAATTTCATACCAAGTTTACAAGTGTCTCACAGGGACACAAAGGCTGTTTTGAACTATTGTCTTGTTATTTGTTACATCACTCATTACAACAGTCATGCTTATCTCTTTGTGGACAGCCTTTCAATTGCGCAGTTCATGGACCAGGGCAGGCATTTCTCTATACCATTATAGGAGTCTGTTTAGTAGCTTACCAAGATCTCCTCTCTCTATTGGTAATTATGTGTTCTGCATAGTCAAGGGCTGTTGTTGTTCAGGTCTCTATTCTCCCCTGACCTTTTTCCATGTGTGAGTAATTGTTCTTAACTGTCCTGCACAACTATGTAGGAAACGTTTCCAACTGGAAACAATTATTCTAGAGTTAACACCAATGATAATTGGTGGATTGCAAATGTAATGTGTAGTAAAACATTTAAAATATACGCCGTTCTCCTGATAAAACAATGTGCGTGTGCACACATGCTTATTTGTTTCTAAGAATTGCAAAATATTATGTTTTTGTATTTCTTATATTAACTCACAGTTTCACCTTTTCTTATCTCTACTCCTCTGGCTGTTTCTCTCCTACTTGTACCATTCCCCATTCATTCTCCCCCTCACTCTATTTGCATCTCATTGCTTGTGCTTCTTTGAATATAATGTCTTCCTATGACAGCTTCTACTCTCTTTCTATATTTATCTTATTTTCCTGTGTTCACCCCTTCTCTTCTTTATCCACACTTTCACATAAAATCATTTATCCTTTTATCATTTTTTCTCTCTTCCCCTCATTCCTTCACTCTCTTCTTATTCTTCCCCGCTCACTTTGCCCTTCATATACCTTTTATATTCTCTTCACTCACATGCCGCTCTTCCTTTTACCTCTATCTCGTTTGCGTGCTGCATTATTTTATTTTATGGATGTCTATAGGAGCATCGGTCCATTTGTTTGTGAACACTGTTTAAAAGACCTATTACCATTGCTAGTGAGTACTTTTCGAGTCTCCCCTAATTCTGGCTCCTGTTGTCCGTCGCTCACCATATTTTAGGCGAGGCTATGCACATCTACTTTTTTCAATGTGTAACATATACTTAGAGTGGACTTTGGATCAACACATTGCTCGTGCTCATGTCTTTGTTGCCTATCTCAATTGTATGCTCTTGTTTCAGTAGCTTTCCTCCCTAGTTTTGTATTCATCCTGTCCAGGAGCATTTTGGTCTCATTGTTCTGGTTGGATGAGATGCATCCTTTATTTGCATACTTTAGGAGACTGTTTAGATCAGGAGATAGCCAAGACTTTTTGATTTTATTAAAATTCATATATAATATACTTATAGGAACTCCCCAGCATGCTTCATCCACTGGACAGGTATTGTGTGATTCACCGTTTTCTTCCGCCCACTATAGCATACAGCATGTGACAATGGGGTCAGCTCATCTAAGCCATTGGCTAACTTCAACATGAGTAATGTCATTCTGCCATATCACAAGGAGCATAGCCAAACAAAAAGTGGTTTCTTTAAGTGCCAGGGACATCTATGGCAAATATGTGCTTTTTGAGGTCAAAAATACTTTGATTTTATCCAATGTTGTTTCTTTTTTTAATTGATGAAGGCCCAGAAGATTCTGCAACATTTCTTTTTTCAAAAACCAAGGAAAAAGTAAAACAATGATTGAAAAGGTCAATGGGTTTGAGGCCAATGCCAGACTCATTGGCTTTGCTGATGCTTGTTTTATTTACTGTTAATCACTCCATGAAAATGCCTGTGTTTCCTTGCTTCCCCTCACTTTTTCCACTATACCCCTTCTCCAAGCACACTGTTTTTGTTCCCCTGATGCTTCTTGCTTCTCCTGCTTTCCTGTGTTAATTGTAGGGTGGGTGTTAAACTCCACTCCACCAGCCGAATTTGCAGAGCTTTGCCCACTCCGTACTCCGACTGGAGATCAAGGTTCCAAAAAATTCTGTGAAAAGCCATGTGGTAGAGTTTTTCTTGCATTTGGCTTGCCAACAATATGTTGGCATGGCAAAGGTCCGCCCCCGCAGGGGGCATTAAGGTCCGGTGCATTAACCGCCGCCGGGGACCCGGAAATTAGGATTTAAAGCCGCCTCAGCGGCAAACCAGCAAAAGACAACATCCGGCATCCCCCTCAAGGGAGAGGGAAGAGACTCCAAGGTCTTCAGTCCAATGGGGGCACGACAAGGGCAAGGAAGAACCTACAAACCCTCCAATGGGAGGACACTGCCCCGCCCTCAGCTTCGAGGGCGCACTAAAACAATTCTGCTGCCCTGGCAGAAATCACTTTCTGGGCCTCGAGAGACAACGCGCAGGAACGCGAAAGCGGCAGCAACAGGGCCTCTTCAATGGCATCCCCCACGTGGTTTGGAGTACTCGAAGAAGTGGGGGAAGTTCGGTTTTCTCTTCCCGTAGGTGACTGGTTGTGTGCAGTGTTTGAGTTTCGAAAAAGGTTTATCACTGAGCACTAAGTGCATGTTGTTTTGTCCAAGTTGCGAGGCTACAGTGGACAATGCCGCCGGAGAGAAGTAAAATTGCATGAAGCAGATGGTGCATGGTTTCTGTGGGCGAGGGAGGTCTGCGCAGGTCTCACGTAGTCCCGAGGCTCTCGACGCGCTTTTAAGGCCAACTCCACAAAGTTTAAAACGCATATTGAGCTGTTTGGTTGGGGCGCACGGACAGTTGGTTGACAGCAACCCCGGGGACAAAGGACAAAGTTTGGGTCCGACAAGGATTTTAGGGGTTTGGTGGTCTCTGGACCCCTGGCAGATAAAGTTACATAAAGCCCAGAGTGGATGGTTTTCTGCGGGCGAAAGAGGTCCGTGCAGGTCCCAAGCAAAGCCATAACATGGCGCGCGTATGTTATAAAAAGAAAAACGAACATTATTTCATATGCAAACCAGCCGGCAATTTAAGGTCACATCCAAACTGTGAAATACATGATGGCGGCGACCCAAAACAATAACCCGATGTCGCCTTTATAAAAGCCTCTTGGCTGGAAACACTTCAGTTAGCTGGAACATTGTGAAAGTCATTCCAAATTCAAAGGTATTCATTAAGGCGTTGGAGCTTAAAACTTTGCACCCAACCCCGAGTCAAAAATAAATAAATAGAATAAAATAAGGTTTCATAAGTTGTGGATGTAATAGGCATGATTCATCGCAAAAATATTTATTTAATTTGCACACAAAAAAAAAAAAAAACATTTTGCTAAAGCAACTCTCAAGTGAAGTATAGCAATGTTGCAGGAATCGCTGGTGCGAATGCGGTAGGCAAGTGAGCTGGTTCCGTGAATTCTTATTGATGAGGTTAACCACCTAGGCGTTTGTGCTCGGGAAGCATGGAGAGGTTAGCAAGCTGACACATTCGCAGAGTCGAAGCAGGGTCGACCTTGGTTCTTGGAACTTGGATGAAATGCCCGGGCCCAGCTTTGAAAAATGTTTTGTCAAATTTTACCGCAAGCATTGGTTGGTAGATGATCATCGCACAGTAGCAAGGCAATGAGAGGTTCTTAATTGCTCTTGCGCGCTCTTGCCGGTTACTGGGCCAACGTGATTTCCTATGCACCTCCCGCAGTCTAGATAGCGCCCATGTGGACATGTGCGTCGCAGCGCTTTGTTCCCACGTGCGCCCGACCCCTCCCCCCCCCCTATTTTCTTTTCACTGGAGGTGGGAAGTTCTGCGGCCCGCTGACGCCGGATCCTCCAGGTCCACCGGGCCTCGGGCAGTTCTGGACGGGGGCTTGGAGGGAGGTAGCGGTGCCACTTGAAAATACATTTTTACATAATTATAGAAGGGAAACATATAATACAAAAAAAAAAAAACACATTGGAATCGATGAGGTAGCGCGATCGCGCGGTACAGACCCCAGCGCGTCCGCGCTGCAGAAGTAATTGGCCGTACAGTGTGGCCCAGGGACAGAGCCCCGGGCTTCGAACTTAAGGTATGTTGAGTTAATTGCCGGTGCTGCCTAGGTGGGCACCGACGGGGGCACGGCGCGCGCGTGCCTTTCATTGAGGGAAGCAGGCGGTTTTGGGGAGCAAGACCTAAAAGACCAATGAAGGACCCCTAACATTGCCCTGGCGCGGATTAAAGCCCAAAGAAAGATTGCTTTATGGACGGAGCGCCTGGCACTCACCCATAAAAACAGACCCCGCCTTCCCCCAGGGCTGCCATGTTGTGAGGGGGACAATAAATAGAGGCAGCAAGATGCAAGTTATCTGCTAAATGGGGGCAGTAGTGCAAAAAGGAAAAAAAAAATATATATATATATAATTAAAACGTGCCCGGAGCTCACAGCCCGTGGCTAGCATGAAAGGGCTAACTCAGACTACTAAGGCAGCGTAAACCGGGAACTTTCTCAGGCCCCTGATATCGATGTAAAACTACCCCATGCACCCTCAGCTTACTGTTCCAACAATAGGAGCAAGTAGGCACTGAGCAGCAAGGGCTGAGTGCTTAGCAGGACTGACCAAGTCAATCATTTGCAGACCAAAAAAAAAGGCTTGTTTTTTGGTATGGAGTACCGGCTGCGTATTGTCCAAGGTGACAGTCCCTCAAACAGCGAGGTGAGAGGTAATAGGTAATACCCAAAACTTCTGAAGCACCCCTCAAAGACGAGGATTATTCAAAGACGAGGATCAATCAAGGGTTACAATGACACGCAAAAGGAATAATGAAATTGGGGGCAATTTACGCTCACGGGTCACGAAAGGCAGACAAAAATCACACAACTAAGGACATGTAGCATCTTTGAGGAGTAACAGCCAGTGATGCCGCCTCCGTCGTGGGGGAACCAGGTTCGAGCCTCTGCTCCGGCACAACATCCCGTGAACTGGTGCAGATCAACGCGGAATGTAACAAGGGTCCTCAAGCAACTGCTCCAATACCTTCAGGTCGCGTTTGCGCTATTTGGCAAGTTGCGTAAGTGAATAAAGGAATGGAAGTAGCAACCTTATCATGCCAAGGGGAAGTCAACACATGTTTGGTATTGTGCAGAGGAACCCAGGGAGGCAATATGCTTACTATCCTATGATAACATTGTTATTTATAACATAGGGAATATGGCACCCCCCCCATTTTACGGGTTTTCTTTTGTGATGGGGCTACACAATAAAAAGGTGAATAATTGACACTGATACACAGGAGCCTCTTAAAAAAAAAAAAAAAAAAACATGTAACAGACTTCGCAAGCAAGAAGTGCCGCTGCAGGGCAGATGTGGGTTATCCGTTAAATGGTGGCAGCAGTGCAAAAAAAAAAAAAAAAGTGCCGTAGCCCATTGCCCTTGGTTATCAGGCGGCGGCAACTAAACGTGCAAACATAGAATACTGAGGCAGCGTAATCCTGAAACCTCTTTAGGCCTCATGCTATTCATTTAAAACCACCCCCTGCACATACAGCTAACCGTTATAGCTTTCCCCTACTGAAAACAGGCATAAGTTGGGCACTAGTTGCCAGGGGCTGTGCCCTCAGTGGGACTGGCCAATTAAATCGCACCTCTAGGCATGCCAGAGGAAGAATGGGGAATGTTGCCTGACACCGCAGCAAATTTGGTTTGGCAACAGGATGCTAATTCACATGTAAATAATAAATGTCTGTGTCTCCCGCCCTACTTGTTTCCTTTCATGGACCGTATCGTCGAGGCGAGATGACACACGGATGGGCCGAAGAGGAACCAGTCGGGCCCACACAGATCCGGGTGGACGCAACAGTGTGTAGTGGGCGCAATGGGGAAGAACCCAGAGGAAGCACTCCAACTCCCAAAGAGCTGGGAGGCATACGTTAATTGAAGCCGAAAACAACACATTCGGATTGCGTCAGTGAAGAATACAAATGACAGGCAGGCTGTCACAGGAACGATGCAGCAAAATCAGTGCTCCTTGGGAGGCCTGACGGCCGGGACACTGATGTGCGCTGGTAAAGATCTGAAAGGTAAAACCCAAAGAAGGAAAGGGGGGAGCCGCCTGGCGACGTAAGCCCATCAGGCTGCGTGGCGGTAAAAAGGGGCACATTGGTTGGTAAAGGAGGCACACCGGTGGGCGGTGTGCCAGGAAAAGGCTACTTACCTGGGGATGCCTTACGGCAGGGTAAGTAGGCCAATGGGGGAGTAAGCAAAGCACGGCACTCGCGGCCCAGACCTGCCGGTTGGCAGGGCACAAAATGGACAGACAAGGTAGCGAGTTGAGCCTAACAGCACTAAGAGGCTACCCCCCTCACGATCAGAGTAAAGAACCAACAAAAGTGGATGACCCCAAAAAGCGGCATGGAGGATGACCTCAACTACAATAGGTGTCATAATTATGACAAGCAAATGACAAGGACTTGATTGAGTTATAGCAGAGGTGATGTCATGCAGCAGAGTTATGATCCAGGAGAAATGATTTATGTATGACCTATCAACTGTGATTTATGACCTGTCTCCAAATTACGTTTTTAATCGTAACGAAAGCAATGTGTGGCACTCAAAATGATTTATGACATGTAATAATTTATGGCATTGGCACTTTGGATTTATGACTGAACAAAGGGAGTGTTGAGGTCAAAGGTTGTGTCGCAAGAGTCTATGCATGTAATAAAACTGCAGCCCAGTATTCCCAATAGAATGCAAACAGATTCAGCTATTGTGAATTTATTCATAAATGTATTTGGTAAATAACATTAATTGGAGTGGGCCAAGTGCGGAGGTTATGGCAAAGGTCCGCCCCCACAGGGGGCATTAGGGCCCGGCGCATTAACCACCGCTGGGGACCCAGAAATTAGGATTTAAAGCCGCCTCAGCGACAAACCAGCAAAAGACAACATCCGGCATCCCCCTCAAGGGAGAGGGAAGAGCCTCCAAGGTCATCAGGCCAATGGGGGCACGACAAGGGCAAGGAAGAACCTACAAACCCTCCAATGGGAGGACACTGCCCCGCCCTCAGCTTCGAGGGCGGACTAAAACAATTCTGCTGCCCTGGCAGAAATCACTTTCTGGGCCTCGAGGGACAACGCGCAGGAATGCGAAACCCACCCACCCACAACGAAACAACAGCATTGTCACAGGGCTGAGAGGGCAAGCGGATGGCGGTAAAAAGGGGCACGTTGGTTGGTAAAGGAGGCACACCGGTGGGCGGTGGGCCAGAAAAAGGCTACTTACCTGGGGATACCTTACGGCAGGGTAAGTAGGCCAATGGGGGAGTAAGCAGAGCACGGCACTCGCGGCCCAGACCCGCCAGTTGGCAGGGCACAAAATGGACAGACAAGGTAACGAGCTGAGCCTAACAGCACTAAGAGGTTACCCCCCTCACGATCAGAGTAAAGAACCAACAAAAGTGGATGACCCCAAAAAGCGGCATGGAGGATGGCCTCAACTACAATAAGTGTCATAATTATGACAAGCAAATGACAAGGACTTGATTGAGTTATAGCAGAGGTGATGTCATGCAGCAGAGTTATGATCCTGGAGAAATGATTTATGTATGACCTATCAACTGTGATTTATGACCTGTCTCCAAATTACATTTTTAATCATAACAAAAGCAATGTGTGGCACTCAAAATGATTTATGACATGTAATAATTTATGGCATTGGCACTTTGGATTTATGACTGAACAAAGGGAGTGTTGAGGTCAAAGGTTGTGTCGCAAGAGTCTATGCATGTAATAAAACTGCGGCCCAGTATTCCCAATAGAATGCAAACAGATTAGGCTATTGTGAATTTATTCATAAATGTATTTTGGAAATAACATTAATTGGAGTGGGCCAAGTGCGGAGGTTATGCGGAAGCGAGAAACTCGAGCCCTAGGACAAGTCTTGAGGTGGTTCTTCAACACGGCAGTCACTGCAGGTTACTACAGTTCATGTTGAGAAAGCTGCCGCTTGATTAGAAAATCTACGCAAGCAGCAGAAAGAAGCAGCGCCCTCTGGCACTACATGTGGTGCCTCACGTGCTGATTTTGTGACAAACAAGCTCCCGGCACTAAAAGTCAGTGCAAGCAGTGCGATGTGGCAAAATTCTGCTGCTCAGGGGGCTCTGCGGAATCTCACAGGGTTTTTATATAACTCCACGGAATTCCGCAGAGTAAAACTCTGTGAGTTCCGACCACCCTTAGTTAATTGTTTCCTTTATTTCATTGTTTATTTTTACTTGGGCCTGGCAGCTGCAAAGTGATGCTGGGCTGCTTACTTTCTTTTTCACTCTTTGCACGCACTTGTTTTTGACTTCTGTTTTACATTTTAAGTTACTCTTCCTGTATGGCTGCCCCCCATGTTAGAATGGTAAATTAAAAGGGCAAACTATTGATCACGACATACACAGCACAACACACACATGCAAACATACATAATGACCACGTGTACACAGTGGCTCCTATCATGGAATATTTTTTTTGTAATAGAGTGCCCATTATAAGATTACTACCAACGTGTGCAAGTGTGTTTTCGCATGCATTGTCACAGGGAACAGTGCAGCCTTTTAGTGCCAAGACCTATTGTCTTTGCCTAAACTTGTTTCTCTTTATCTCCGTCTCTTACTTGGTTCTCTGTCTCTTTAAAGTTTTTAATAGAAACAAGTTATTTTGGTTGATATTTCTGTTCATATTTTACCCTGCATTCTTTGTCTATCACTTCATATGTAAATGGAGAGACGAACAAAGCAATGGATGAGAAGAGTGGCTCAAGTGTATCATATGAGCCACTTCTTGCAAGCCAGTGTCAGTTTTTAGTTAATCAAAATGAAAACCTCCAGTCTGTTAATAATTTTTCTACAATGAAGAAACACAAGGCACTAAATTCTGAGTAACAACCAAGAAAAAATACTTTTAAATGTAAATCAAGTAACACATGATTAAACAAGAAAGATTATTAAAAAAAAGCAATGACAATACACACACTTATGTGAAATACTGGTTCCAAAGCCTCAGAGATGTTCCATAATTTGGAAGGATACATTGAGCTAATATCACTGATTTGCAATGTTTCTTGCAAAGCAGGTCTCAGTATCTCAGTCCGATTGGGACAGTAAGTTTAATTTGTTTGAATCTGTTTTTATTGATTTTGAATTTTGTGGTTGAAAAAACAGCAATAGAGTGTACATAATGGCAAATTCTGGGTAATAACATCTTCAATAAGATACATGTGTTTTAATGGTCAACACTGTTCACAAAGCCATAATTAAAATGCAATATATCACTGTCGATGGGATTAATGTTTAACATGTACAGTTACATGCTATGTCACTCTATTTAGCGACCGCCAATTGTCTGTGTTTTCAATTAACAGATCAATAATTTATATTATAACATAATAAAGAAAAAAACAACTAGCCAGTTCAAGTTAATACAATATCTACAGGTGTTGGGGTGTGCAACTACATTAGCTGTTAGGTAACAGACTTTCAATACATCTGGGAGAGAATAGAGAGAGGGTCTAGAAATCCAATTTGATTGATTTATTACGTTGTCTGGTGTGTAATTGGGGCAGTGTTATATTATCTGACACCACCTTCGTTGACGTTTTGTGTCTGGTTATGTGAGCATAGGTGAGAGCTCTCTCACCGCTGATGTTGTCTGTGAGAGACGTATGCAACTCTGCTAGTATTGTGTTCCACTGGGTTGCTATAGGATATTTGCAGAGACCCAGCTCATCCTCCCTGAGGAACTGTACGCTCTCCACCTGTGCTCAAGCTGTCACAGAATGGGACCAAGCCTCTTAACACTGCACCTCAAGTCTCTTCCACCTTAGAGTAATTAATCGTTTGGCTAGCATAAATCCTAGATCTAGGAACCTGGAGTTGACACGGTCACATTCAGTTCTGTGAACAGGGACACCGAGTTTAATGCTGGGGAAACAAGTGCTTGCACCCAAATGGGGGTTTCAACAGGTGTGAAAATTGATCAAGGATCTGGAGGGATGTGGGGATTTGCCCATACAAATTTGGTAAGGTGAATCTTAGCAAAATTTGTATCGAGCAACAACAGCTAACGTATAATTCATTCAGGGTAGGAATTGGACTATGCTTAGCATAAGGAACGGGGAAGATGGGGCCACACCAATTTGACTGCATAGAGTTCACAACTGATTGACTGAGAATTGTTAGGGATCATGAAATGTCAGCACTAACGTACCATCTTCTGCCATTATCCAGGATATTAATGCGGATATTTTGAAAGAAGCATATTCACTGTCTATATTGAGCATACAAAATCATTCTAACTAGACATTAGATGCAATTGTGTTATAAATAATCGCTTGTGTGTTATTGTTAAATCAGGACAAGTAAATATAGATATTGCCCTTATTTTAGGGAGGGGGTTTTCATAGTAGGTCCATGGTACTTGGATATTTGCATATTTTCAAGAGATTCTCATATGTTAAAATGTGCATACTGATTCTAAGAATAACTCTGAAAATCTCTTCATGGATCTGGAAACCAAAATCATCTGTGGCCTGAGGCCTTCAAGAAATAATCAAAATCACCTGCTACTGCTTGCTTAAGTCTGTGAGCCAAATGTAATAACTTTTTTTAGAGTTCCATTATGGAAAGTGTGTAATCAAAGCTACGTTTACATTCTTCTTGTTTCTGTGTATTGTGTGCGCCTTTAGCTGCAGTTAACTAGATTTCAGAATTGTTTCTGTTGGCTCTTTGATCATAATTGACAAGTCAAATTAACCATAAGTCTCACTCTGTATTCAAATCATTGAAAAGGTTTTTGACAACAGTCATGTCAAACGATGTCTGGAGTACTTAAGTTGCATGGAAACAACTAAGTACAAAACTTAAACAGGTTGCATGTATGATGTAGCAAAAGAACAATTGGATGGTTTCTAATTTCTCACTCTCTACCCTTAGTGATCTTCCCCATCTAAGGGATTAAGGTATTTCATAAGGGAATCAAATCTCACACCTTTTAAGGGCAGGGGGCGGCATTGTTTAGGAGGCCCTTTCTCCATACAATCATCACGTGATTTTTCTGCAAATGTGCACACTCTCTCTCTCTCTTTCTTCCCCACCCCCACTAGAAAATATGTATCTCAAAATTTGAAAATTCAGTGCAGTACACCAGTCACTCAAATGTAATGACTACTGATGAAGCAGCATGACTGGTTGTGCGGCAGTGGAGTGTATTATATGGCGTGGTTGTGCGACCCCACTGTGCAATACACTTACTAACCCCTTTAGGACAAGTACGTTTTGTTTGTGAACCCCTTAGCTCAACAATGGGTAGCCGTGGCCCAGAGCTCTCATGGTTAAACTAACTTTAAAGCATTTAAACAACACCAACACAATTGAAGAAATAACTGAGACACTCAAGTAATCCGGCACCAATTTACAAAAATAAAGCAGATTTGTATGCATTTTTAGACACCAAAATGAAAAAGATCCACCTGAGGGTTTCATAGATACAGAATTTACTAGATACAGTAAATATGCACTTTTTACATAACCGCAAACAAGCATTGGCAAATTCAACAAATTTGACACAAACTGTTTTGCAGAAACCTTTGGATAGTTGTTTAGGGATTACTTAGAGTTGCTTTAGGCTACCAACTCAAGCAGGGAACCAGTCAGGGCGACTGGCAAAGTCCTCAGAAACAATTACTTCAAGAAAGAAAGCAGTCTTCAGTCCAGGTCCAGCATCCGTGTCTCCTTCACACAGACATGTTACCATCCTTGTGGGGACCATGTGTGGACACTTGTCTTGTAGAGACTTACCTTCCCCAATGTTTTAAAAATATACCAATAACAGAAAAATGTCAAGAAACAATTCATAATACAGGATCTTGCTTCAAATCTGCAAATATGTTCTTATTTCATCATGCACACAGAGCCCTTATTGTGGGGACTTGAATGCGTGTTACAATCCTTGAGGGGACTTACTCAATAATTATCATTTGTTACTGAATACATTTATAAACTAATGGCTGTTATTTTTCAGTACTGTACATACATTTTATGATTGTTTAGTAATAGATGAATTGGTCATTATGTCCTAGGAGTACCCAGAGCATATTTTTTTAAAATTAATTTTCTACATACTGCGAGGCAGACAAGACATTAGAAAAAACACAGTTGATTATTGTTCTAAATGGCAGAGGAAGGCCCATAATATGCTTAAAACTTTTTCCATAGATCATAAATATAGATATCCACTGTACAAAGCCCACTGCCTCCACGCCCCCAACAATAACGAACTTAGCATTGGATACAAAGTACAAGCTATGGGGAGCTGAGCAGAGACAGTGGCATCATAATTTGCATGAAGGAAGAAAAAAAAAGGGAGGCCGACATCAATCTGGGGCTAAATATATCCAATCATAAACTCTCAATACCCGACTTCTACACCCGGCTTCACTGACCCTGGATCATACTGTCAGTGTTCTCCAGCCAATTGGTCAGTGATGACCAGATTCTCTCCCTCAAACGTTTCTTTTTATATCCTTTGCGCCTATAAAGACTCACTTCCATACTGTAACTAGCCAAAAATCTTGCCCTCCAAATTTCAAAATTTGGAGGGTCTTTTTTTAATCAATCCGAAGCAACACAGAGCCGGGCCACTGACGTAGCAAGACATATCAGATATCTTTCTCTATTTAACACTGCATTTTCTGCACCTGGATCTTGCACCACCAATAACATGTGTGCTGCTGTGAGACAGATCTGCCCCTTGAAAATATGGCTAAAAAACTGCTCAATCCCATCTATCAGAGGCTTCAGCTTGGTGCAACCAAAAAACATGTGTATAATCTCGGCTTCTCCTCCACCACAACAAATACATTTCCCATCAGATCACCCCACTTGAAGGTCTTAGCAGGGGTATAATATAAATTAAACACAGTCTTGAAATGTTGGCTTTTCAGGCTGGCTGTGAGAAAAGCCTTCTCTGCCATATAAAATGTCTCCTCTAGCCATAACCCTTGTTTACCGAACAAAGTGCCCCAGTTCTCATTCTGGACTAAAAGATCATCTTTTTGAATATCTACCAGTAAGTTATATAATGCCCCTATCCTGTTCTTACGCCTGATTGCTTCTATTATGGGCATCTTTTTCAAACAGGGCAGTTCATTCTTCCTGCAATAGAGAAAATCCTGCAGCTGCAAAAACTTTTCAAAAATCCAGTCTAGACAAATCATAAAGCCCCTGCAGTTCCATAAAGGAGCATAGTTGGGTATGAATATATAAATCACCAATCATCGCTATCCCTTGTTGCTTCCACTTGTCCATAAAGGAACCTTGAAAGACAAATGGAAGAAGAGACGAAGCAGACAGGGTGGTACAGAAATTAATCCTCCTAATGTCCAACCAGCATTTAACCTGGCACCATATCTTATGTGAGGAGGAGTAATACGTGTAGCCAGTGTCCGGAGCTTTATGCCTTCTCCAGATGTCAATGAGAGCATGCTCCTTTATTAGTCTTCCCAGGGCCATGAAAAGCTTAGATTTTCATCCCTGGTAGCTGTGCTTCCCCTTTGGGCCTAAAGTGGATGTTAAAATCCCCCTAGAGTGCCAATGGAAGTGGCCATGAAGCTAATTAAAGATTTAAAGGATCAAGCACGTTGGCTTCATCAAAATTTGATCCATAAATGGTGCAGAGGGTAAATTTAGCAGCGCCCACCTTACATTCCAAGATAACCCATCGACCACCTTTATCTACCAGTGAGAGGCTTGACACACAAATAGAACTATTGGCCAGGGCTGCCACACCCAGAGTTGTTATACTCTCTGGCGTACAGGTCAAAAGTGTTAGCCCTAAGTTCCTAAATACTGCCTGTTTTCTCCAGGGAATATGGGTTTCTTGCATACAAATTATGTCAATCTGCATTGATCTTAGACCCATCACAACCTTCGCTCTCTTGTGAATATCATTCAACCCACAGATGTTTATAGAGCATGTTTGTCTGTTTCTATATTTACATGAGGTGCCATACCATATCCTTAATTGCCCCAACCAAAAGAGCCTTCTCTGCCTGTAGCCTTACTGATTGCGAATCAGATCTTTGATCAGACTGCCTTCTGCTGAGTAAATTACATAGAATTATGGATATGCTGTCTTGCCGATAGCCAATACCCTGATTGATACCCTTCCCCTGCAGTGACCCATCCCCCCCAGATCCTCTCCTTACCCCTTCCCACCCGGAACCCATTCCTCCCCATGCCCACCAATCCTCATCCCCAACCCCAACCAAATTATCTCCAGCATCCCACTTGACCCCATAGAGGTCACAAGACCAAGGTGGTCAATTTCTAAATGGATTAGTGCTCCCAACTCCCGTCCCAATCCCCATGCCCTGTGTCACTAAAATCTAAGCATTCGAGCCAGGCGGTCCCTCGTACAAAACCAGCACTTGTGTGGTACCGCAGAATAGAAGAGTGTATTTGTGAAACTCCCTTGGCAATAACTGAAAGAGAAACATCAACAACATTTTCAATGCAGCATAACCAAGGACATTGTGAATCATTATGAGTCCAGAAATTCTTTGGACTTTACTTCAGAAGTAAAGTAGAGAGCCTTGTCCTTATGACTACTTCCAGCTTAGTTGGATTCATCAGGAAAACCTGGGCCTCTTTTTTCTGTAGTGGTGAGATTCATTGACGAAGTCGCAATCTTTTTTCTACACTTGCCGGACAAAGAAATCACAGGACTTAGCAGAGCATTTGCTGTCTGGGCGGGCCAGGTCATATAAAGTATGCCTTAGTACAAAATTATTCAGGCAGATCAACATTGCCCCACGTTTCACCCCAGCCTCCCCTGGTATGTTTCCTATGTTAAAGGGGAATCTATGAGCCCTCTGGACTTCCCTTTCCCAGTCCAACTGATCAAGGACTGGGAAGGCTTCCTTGAGAAGTCCTACCATAAATTTAAATGGGTCCCCTGTGTCCACCCCCTCCGGAATGCCTAGGACCCTAAGATTATTTCACCTACCCCTGTCCTCCAGATCTGAAAACTTCCAATACGTGTCATCCACATGAGTATTTATCAGATTAGCAGCCTCCCTTTGTGCCAGAGCGCAATCCTCTAGCTTTGAAATACGGGTTTCTGCTCCCCCCATGTGCGCACCAAAATCTGAACAAGTTTTAGCAATGCGGCGAATAGCACCCTGCATTTTACGGCAGATAAGTTGCATCCTACAGCTTTCAGCCCTTGTCTCCTCCTGATGTTCCATAATGCTCTGATAAATAGTTTCCCGAGAGAATCCCTCCATATTGACAGAGGTGGTAGTGTATTCTGCTGCTTTTGGGTCCTTCAGGCAAGGGATTGAAGAATAGTCCCACTGCAAGTCCTTAGGCACCAAGGAAACTTGCTTGACGCTGGGTGAGCCCAAGCACAAGTTTTTTCTTCTCTTCCCAATTGTAGAAGCAGTGCCTTCTATCATGCCTGCCCCGGACCCAGAGCTCTGACCTTTCTCAGTGGTGGTTAGATCGGACCCCCCCCCTGCCCACAGAGACTTCCATCCCTGACAGCCTCCTTCATCTGGGTCTCTGTCACTAGTCCAGCTAGACAGATCCGAAAGAGAGAAGAACTTATCCCCCACATTGCCATCCGGCCTTGATTTGAAGGTCGGTTTGGGGACCGATTGCAGTTTAGCCAAAGACTGATGACCCTTTTGATCTCTGTTGTCAGTGCATGAATGAGTCAGTAGTACGTCTATACAAGGGGTTTGAGCCAGGATTCCTTTAGATGCTACAGGGGCACTCCTTACCTCAATGTCCTGACCTCTTTCTGGTATAGAGATCAGATCTTCCGTTGCTGCCGTGGGGGGCGGGGTCAGAGGGCAGGGAGGTAGAATCATCTCTAGCCACACAGTTAGTGTCCTTGTGCCATTCAGGACCCTCTGCGTTCACCCCCGCCCCAAAAACAAGTGCATTAGGCACCTGTGCTCACCTCACAGATAGCTGGAGTCTCTTCATTCTGTCATGACCACACAAACTTGCCAAGTCAAATCAAAGAAGTGCATGAGAAAAGCAAAGAGATATCCTCAGTGGAGACAGCAAAGCCCAAACTGGAAGGTTTGCAGAGTAATCTTGCGCTTATTTCAAAGGAAGAATCAAGGAGAGAAGATCCAAGATGGCCGCTGTGAGTCCTGAAGGTTAGTTACAGTTCTAGTCTTGCAATCGGTTGGTTGCTAGGTTACGAGCTCTCCAGCTGGAAGTTTTGCACTTCAACTGAGGTCTGACAGGAATCAGCTGTGTGGAGAGAGAGCGCGCTTCAGAGCAGAAACTCCTGTGAGGTAAAATTACATTTGAAGATTATATTACAGAAAACGGATAAATATTGTCAAGGTTTATTCGAAGAGTTTGATAGTAGACCGTTCCCGTGGAAGTCGGCAAGGCTACAGAGTTAATGTATGAATAAACCTTATGTTTACTAGGTTCTTGTTTAAGATATTAAAGTCAAAGAAAAAACGAACTTTAAAAGAGCAAGTATCTACAAATGTCAAGGTTATAAACGAAGGCCAAGTTTAAAGGAGAAAAGAACTGTTAACAAATAAGCACTTACAAATTCAATGGTAATAAACCAAAATAGAGTTTAAAAGAGAAACAAACTTAAATAAACAAGCATTTACAACTACAAGTTATCGACAGTTGTCGAAGTAAGAAAGGAGAAACTAACTTTAATAAACAAGCATTTACAAATACAAGTTATCAGCAAATGTCGAAGTAAGAAAGGAGAAACTAACTTTAATAAACAAGCATTTACAAATACAAGTTATCAGCAAATGTCGAAGTAAGAAAGGAGAAACGAACTTTAATAAACAAGCATTTACAAATACAAGTATTAACAGAAGTCACAATAAGACAGGAGAAATTAAATAACATCAGCTGATTTGGAGAACGCATGATCACCAACTATATATATATATATATAGCAACATAAAACCAATCTCTAACAAAGGTTGAGAAGTTCTTCCAGAATCAGTAATAAGCATTTTTTCAAGAAGAGCTATCATTCATAGAGAGAAGGAAGGCTACAGAGAACTCAGGGTGAGTGAAGAAATAATCGAATTAAAGAGAATTAAGTGTTGAGAGTAGAAAGTGAAAAACTGATGTTGTATGTCCCTAGTAATTGCGACTGTGACTCTTGCAGGTGCTGCATCCAATCTTAGATGTGAAGAGGCAGACTGAGTACTGGCGTTCATCATCTCTGTGGCAGTCTCTCTACCATCCCATTCCCCTTTCCCCCTCCGGGGTACTCAGCACGAAGGATTAAAATTCGTTGTGAGTAGCTCGGGTCGGGACTGAGGAGTTATCTTCTGCTTCTGAGGAAATCGAATTGAAGTATCCTGACAGATTGAAGTGCCATCACCCTAATTTTAGGGAAAAAACTGATTTCTTCCTGAGCAGAATGGCAGAAGGAATTGATATAAAAGCATTAGCCACTTTATTGGAAGGGTTACAGAAACAAATAAGTAACATCAAAGAAGAAACAGTCCAAATAAAACAGCGAATAAATGAGTTAGGGAACACCGCTAAATCAAATGAATCTGTGTTTTCACAAATCCCTAGCTCTTCACAGTCTGCAGGTATATCCACTCAAGTAATTCATGCGGTTTCCCCTATTATTCCTTTGGCTCAACCCGAGCGCTTCGGTGGGGATCCAAATAAGGCGCAGATTTTTCTGACCCAATGCTCATTGCATTTTTTATGTAGACCAGTAATTTTTTCCGAAGACCAGTCCAAAGTGGCATTTATATTGTCTTATCTGACAGGAGATGCGGCCGCATGGTCCATGCCAATAATTTCCAGAAATGATCCTGTTTTATATAATTTCCAAAATTTCAAGGAAGAGTTCTTAAGAATATTTGATCGGCGAACTGCAGCTCAAGCCACTGACAATGAACCAGTGGAAATCAGGCAAGGTAATAAAGATCTAGTAGCCTATCTGGCTCATTTCAATAAACTCATTGTAGAGACTGCCTGGCCGGAGTCAAAAAGAGCTGCCATATTTTATTGTGGACTGAGAGATGAATTGAAAGATGCCTTAGCACAAGTTCCAAATAGACCCACCGAAAGTTTCGGAGTTAATTGATCTTGTGTTACAGATTGACCACCGGTTAACTGAACGAAGAGCAGAAAAGAGAAGAGAGTATCGACCATTTCCCCTGAGAATTGATCGTGTAAGAAATTATCATACGAGAGCCGGAGAAGGGATAACGATAGAAGAACCAATGCAAATTGGTTCCATCCGAGGTCCTTTATCTAAGGAAGAAAAAGAGAAAAGAAGAGTGAATCAACTATGTTTATATTGCGGTGCATTTGGGCATTTTGTGAAAAACTGTCCCAAGAAACCCAAAGCTCTTCAGTCGGGAAAAGTCCAGCTTCATCAGTAGAGGGAGTTGCCCTGATGAAAGCAGAACCCAAGACAACTCCTTTAGATCAACGAGTGGCGAATACCTTACAAACCGCAGTGCCACATTTGGTACAAACAGTATCAGTTAAGACCCTTGAGAAGGAAATTCAAGGGATCTCAGTTATGATAGACTCTGGAGCTACAGGCAACTTCTGAGACATCAAATACGCTCGTAAAATGGGTATTCGATGTATCAAGAAATCTACTTTGGAAGTAGTAAGAGCTGTGGATGGAACCAATCTTTCTTCAGGACCCATTTCCCATGAGACCGAACCAATTCAGATGCAAGGTTTTGGTGGACATCAGGAGCAGATAATCTTTAATTTGATAGATGCTCCACAATTTCAACTCATTTCGGGTCTGCCCTGGCTTACAGAACATAATCCACAAATTGATTGGAGCAAAAGAACGATCAAGATGAATTCCTCTTACTGCAAAGAGAATTGCTTTCATGATGGAGTGGTAGTGTCCACCAAGTCCCTAGCGGCCTGTTTATCATCACACTCTTCAATGATCTGTGCACTAAAGACAGCAGAAATTCCAAAAGAATATGAGGATTTAGTCGCCGTTTTTGATGAAAAGGAGGCTGAGAAATTGCCACCACATCGACCCTACGACTGCAAAATTGAACTGGAGCCAGGTGCGATATTGCCATGTAGCAGAATATACGCATTGACCGAAGCAGAGAATCAACATTTAAAGGAGTATTTGGATCAATATCTTGCTAATGGTTTTATTCGTCCTTCTGAATCTCCAGTGTCATCCCCACTATTTTTCATACCAAAGAAGGATGGGAGTCTTCGAACTTGCATTGATTATCGAGCCCTCAATCAGGTTACCATCAAGAATCGATACCCACTGCCTTTAGTGTCAGTTTTATTAGATCAAGTAAAGAATGCTAGAATCTACACCAAATTGGACCTGCGAGGAGCATATAATTAGATTCGAGTGGCTTCAGGGGATGAATGGAAAACCGCTTTTCGGACTCGATACGGATTATTTGAATATCAAGTGATGCCTTATGGGTTATGCAATGCTCCCGCTGCCTTCCAGCATTTCGTTAATGATATATTACGAGAATTCCTCGACCGGATTGCCGTGGTTTATATAGATGACATTTTAATCTTTTCCGACAATCTACAGGAGCACATTTCCTATGTTCGATCCATCCTCACAAGGTTGCAATGAAACCATCTCTATGTGAAATTGGAGAAGTGTGCATTTCATGTGGAACGAGTTGAGTTCTTAGGATTCATTTTGTCACCAGAAGGAGTTAGTATGGATCCTACCAAGATAAAGACAGTGCAACATTGGCCTTCTCCTTGCAATGTCAAAGAGATCCAGAGTTTCTTGGGGTTCGCTAATTTTTATCGAAGATTCATATCCAATTTTTCTCAAACAGTTACACCCATTACTCGATTGTTGAAGAAAGGAGTGAAGTTTGAGTGGACAAAAGAAGTTGAAAATGCTTTTAATTTTTTGAAGAATTCCTTTGTCTCAGCTCCAATCTTGCTCCACCCCAATCCAGATGAGCCATATTATGTGGAGGCAGATGCTTCAGATGTTGCCATAGGAGGTATCCTTTCCCAGCGTCATAAAGATACAGGTCAATTACATCCAGTGGCCTATTTCTCTCGGAAATTAACACCACCAGAGATAAATTATTCAATTGCGGATAAGGACCTATTGGCAGTCAAAGAAACTTTTCGTGAGTGGAGGCATTACATTTTGGGAGCTAAGCATAAAGTGACCGTTTACACGGACCACCGAAATTTACAGTTTTTAAAATCAGCTCGAACTCTAACAGCTAGACAACTGCGTTGGTCCCTATATTTTGCAGACTTTGATTTTGTTATCACTTTCAGACCTGGAAAAGTAAATGGGAAGGCAGATGCTCTATCTCGAATTGATACCGGTGCAGATACAGAGCTTCCAGAAAAAGAATTGATTATTCCACAAGAGAAGTTCATATCTGCCATATTGTATGAAAATTTAACCAAAGAAATTCAAGAAAACTTAACATTCGAAGGAATGCTGAAGTGGTCCAAAGAAGGCCAAGGAAGAGAAATCAAAAAAGGTTTGCCATACTTTAAAGGTGCACTGTATGTTCCAACTGTGGAGCTGCAAGAAAAAATTCTTCAGGCTTATCATGATGATCAATTGGCTGGACACAAAGGAATTCAAAAGACTCAAAATCTAATACAACGAGAATTTTGGTGGCCAAAAATGAAAACTCAGATAAGACAAAATGTGTCAACTTGTGACAAATGTCAAAGAGGGAAATCAAATAGAACAGCTTCACAAGTTCTGTTAAGACCTTTGCCCACTGCACCCCATGCCTGGCATACTGTTACTATGGATCTTATAGTGGACCTCCCTAGTAGCCAAGGTTTTAACACTATCCTAGTTTTTGTAGACACTTTCACTAAAATGGCGCATTTCATTCCTTTGAAAGAAATCCCTTGAGCCCCACAGGTTGCACAGTTGTTTACACAACACATAGTACGCGCCCATGGTATCCCAAAAATTCTAGTTTCAGACGGGGTCTGTAAGAGGGGCGGCAGAGAGGTAGTCACGAACAACACCAAAAGTTAAATGAAGTGGTGATGATTTATTTAAGTAATACGCCAAACGATTAGCCCTACACCAACCAACGTCCTCTTCTCTCCCCTTCAACTGTCGCTCTCACATTCCACAAGCCGCATCTCGAGCAAACACAACATTCTCACCTTCGTCTCGTGCCGGACGCGCACGCACCCAGATTCCTAGGATACCACAGGGTCCCAATTTGTTTCTCGCTTTTGGAAGGCCTTTAGTAAAAGATTAGGACTTGATTTTCGTTACTCTACCAGTTACCATCCTGAAACCGATGGGCAAACAGAGAGAGTGAATCAAGAGTTAGAACAGTATTTAAGACTCAATTTATTCGATAGAGAGAAGGAATGGCCCGAGTTGATGTGGGCAGCTGAATTTGCTTACAATAATGCTGTTCATTCCACCACTGGGTTCACCCCCTCTTATCTGAACCATGGTAGACATCCTAATGTAATGTTGGGTAAAGAAGATGATTCAGTGCCTGCAGTAGAAGAGATGGTGAGGGATTTGCAGACCACGTTAGTTAGGGCTAGAAAAAACATCATTCAAGCAAAAGACTCATAAAACTCAGGCTGATAGAAAAAGAAGAGAGAGCCCCATTTATTCGAAAGGAGACAAAGTTTGGTTATCCACTCGTCATTTACGTCTCAAAGGAAATCGCAAATTTCAGCCACGATTTATAGGCCCATTCAAAGTTGACAAGATGATCAATCCAGTGGCAGTTAAATTGCAGTTGCCAGCTCATCTAAAGGTTCATCCTGTTTTCCATGTCTCCTTGTTAAATAACAGTCCTTCAAATTTACGTCAAAACTCCCCTCCAATTCCTATCCAGATTAGCTCTGCAGAAGAGTATGAGGTCAATCAAATCTTAGATTCCAAAATCCGTAATGGCCAGCTTTATTATCTAATTGATTGGAAAGGTTATGGTCCAGAGGAACGATCCTGGGAGCCTCACGAGTATGTACATGCTTCAAGATTAGTGAGAAACTTTCATAGAACCTACCCAAGCAAACCTAAATTGGAGAACTGTTCCTTGAGGGGGAGTACTGTCATGACCACACAAACTTGCCAAGTCAAATCAAAGAAGTGCATGAGAAAAGCAAAGAGATATCCTCAGTGGAGACAGCAAAGCCCAAACTGGAAGAAGGTTTGCAGAGTAATCTTGCGCTTATTTCAAAGGAAGAATCAAGGAGAGAAGATCCAAGATGGCCGCTGTGAGTCCTGAAGGTTAGTTACAGTTCTAGTCTTGCAATCGGTTGGTTGCTAGGTTACGAGCTCTCCAGCTGGAAGCTTTGCACTTCAACTGAGGTCTGACAGGAATCAGCTGTGTGGAGAGAGAGCGCGCTTCAGAGCAGAAACTCCTGTGAGGTAAAATTACATTTGAAGATTATATTACAGAAAACTGATAAATATTGTCAAGGTTTATTCGAAGAGTTTGATAGTAGACCGTTCCCGTGGAAGTCGGCAAGGCTACAGAGTTAATGTATGAATAAACCTTATGTTTACTAGGTTCTTGTTAAAGATATTAAAGTCAAAGAAAAAACGAACTTTAAAAGAGCAAGTATCTACAAATGTCAAGGTTATAAACGAAGGCCAAGTTTAAAGGAGAAAAGAACTGTTAACAAATAAGCATTTACAAATTCAATGGTAATAAACCAAAATAGAGTTGAAAAGAGAAACAAACTTAAATAAACAAGCATTTACAACTACAAGTTATCAACAGTTGTCGAAGTAAGAAAGGAGAAACTAACTTTAATAAACAAGCATTTACAAATACAAGTTATCAGCAAATGTCGAAGTAAGAAAGGAGAAACTAACTTTAATAAACAAGCATTTACAAATACAAGTTATCAGCAAATGTCGAAGTAAGAAAGGAGAAACAAACTTTAATAAACAAGCATTTACAAATACAAGTATTAACAGAAGTCACAATAAGACAGGAGAAATTAAATAACATCAGCTGATTTGGAGAACGCATGATCACCAACTATATATATATATATAGCAACATAAAACCAATCTCTAACAAAGTTTGAGAAGTTCTTCCAGAATCAGTAATAAGCATTTTTTCAAGAAGAGCTATCATTCATAGAGAGAAGCAAGGCTACAGAGAACTCAGGGTGAGTGAAGAAATAATCGAATTAAAGAGAATTAAGTGTTGAGAGTAGAAAGTGAAAAACTGATGTTGTATGTCCCTAGTAATTGCGCTGTGACTCTTGCAGATGCTGCATCCAATCTTAGATGTTAAGAGGCAGACTGAGTACTGGCGTTCATCATCTCTGTGGCAGTCTCTCTACCATCCCATTCCCCTTTCCCCCTCCGGGGTACTCAGCACGAAGGATTAAAATTAGTTGTGAGTAGCTCGGGTCGGGACTGAGGAGTTATCTTCTGCTTCTGAGGAAATCGAATTGAAGTATCCTGACACATTCTGAGGTGGGGTCTTCTAAGCTTCTAGAAGGGCAGAGGTTGCAGTGGTAGGGGGAGGCGGGCTGATCTCCGCCTGACTCGCTTTCCTCAGGTATTTTTTTAACGGTGCAGCAGTTATATTCCAGACAGCCAGAGCCTTGACACTTGCAACACTCGTGGCATTGACGGATTCTGCTGAGGCTTTCGCACCACCTGTGACTCCCTTTGGACCCCTTGGAGCACCAGAGCCAAGAGATGATATCTCCTATCTTGCCCCCCAAACCAGTAGCAAGCACCATTGATCCCCTCGCCGGCAGCCATACCACTCCCAAAGGCCGCAGCCAAGGATACAATGTAACCAAGACGCCGCTGAGAAAGTCGGAATATGTATGTGGCAGCGGGAGAGGCTTTCTTGCAACAGTTTCTCATCCCAACTTGTAAATACAATAAAGATGACCACAGCAATCATGCCAATAGCGAGCGCCATGGACGGGTAAACATTCCTTCCATGCTGCAAGACAGACGCGAGCGGAAGACCATCTTGACCTCCCTCAACCCTGGAACCCAGAGCATGAATTTTGATGGTAATGCATTTTTTCAGCAGAAAACTATTGCATATCAAGTCCATGTGAAAGATTCACCATTCTCCAGCATTGGATCTTTCATAGATTCACGTGCTAGAATTCCCCGTCAGACTTAAACCCCGGTCAGCAATACATACTCAACCTAAGACATACCATAGTAAACCAACAGGTATCTTTTGCAACCCATCGTCATCTATTTATGACCCAAACCTCAGTCAATTAAAAAGCTCTGCCTCCAACTGATTTCCCACTGAACCTTCTAACTGTCGGATTTTCTACCACACTTCAGAGTGAAGGAACCCTATCTGACAGGTCTTCACAGAAGAATTGTTATCATGGCTGGAGCTACAGTACCAAATCTCTCTTAAGACATGTGCCATGTGGTAAAAAGAAGAAATACGCTGAAGATCTACTTGAGAAGTGTTTTTACTGCTTACACTCTGAACATAAACCAGATGTTAAATATGTCAAACTTTCACAGTTAAACCATTAAAAGATAGAGAGAGGTGACTGGCTGTGACATTTTAGGATAAACAGATAACTAAGAAGGCAACAGACAAGACTGACAAACGGCCCCCTGACTCTGCCATTAAGAGTCAGACAGTAGGTCATTCAACCAATCAATCACTGCATATGTAAAGCGCGCTACATACCCGCGAGGGTCTGAAGGCGCTGGGGAGGGGGGGGGTGCTACTGGTCGAAGAGCCAGGTCTTGAGGAGTCTTATGAAAGGCCAGCAGGTCCTGGGTCTGTCGTAGGATGGTGGGGAGAGTGTTCCAGGTCTTGGCGGCGAGGTAGGAGAAGGATCTGCCACCGGCGGTGGTTTTTCGGATGCGGGGGACTGTGGCGAGGGCGAGGTTGGCTGAGCGGAGGCTTCGGGTGGGGGTGTGGAAGCTGAGTCGGTTGTTGAGGTAGGTGGGTCCGGTGTTGTGCAGTGCTTTGTGTGCGTGGATCAGGAGCTTGACGGGGAGCCAGTGCAGGCCTCTCAGGTGGAGTGTGATGTTGCTGCGGCGGGGGACATCGAGGATGAGTCGAGCCGATGCGTTCTGGATGCGTTGAAGTCGTCTCAGGAGCTTGTTTGTAGTTCCTGAGTAGAGGGCGTTCCCGTAGTCGAGTCTGTTGGTGATGAGGGCCTGGGTAACGGTTTTTCTCGTGTCGAGGGGGATCCATTTGAAGATCCTGCGGAGCATACGGAGGGTGTTGAAGCAGGACGCGGAGACGGCGTTGACTTGCCTGGTCATGGGGAGAGTGGAGTCGAGGATGACCCCCAGGTTGCGTGCGTGGTCCGTGGGTTCCGGGGCTGTGCCTAGTGACGTGGGCCACCAAGAGTCGTCCCAGGCTGATGGGGTGGGTCCGAGAATGAGGACCTCCGTCTTGTCTGAGTTCAGCTTCAGTCATAAGGCCAAACATCACAATGTGCTTGATAATGAAAATGTTGCTGAAATTCCAAAGACGAAATTCAAACAAGACCCCAAGGCTATGGTGATTGAAATAATGTGCTTGCCGTCAGACAAGAATTTAAATGGAGGGCGCTGGTTTAGCTCCTCGTAAATGGCAACAATATTGCCATTTATCAACGAAGGAGAAGCCGTCGGTGATGACGAGCCAGGCAATTAAAGAGGCAGCAGGGGGCAGCCGAAACTTCTGAAGAGTGCGGCTACATTGTTGCCTTCACCGACAAAGGAGAAGCTGTCGACGAAGTAGAGGCACGCTACAATGTTGACTTTGCTGACGAGGTAAATGCCATTGGCAAGGAAGCAAAGCTCAAATCAAACATCCACAGGGAAAATACTGACAAGAAGAAACAAAGATTGGCAATGCAATAAGTTTAACAAACAACAAGCATTAGCAAAGTCAAATACCCTAATAAGAAACAAGCATTGGCAGCTACAAATATGTTGAGTAAGGAAGAAGCATTAGCAGTGGCAGATAATCAAACATTGGCAATACCAAATAGGTTGCATGCAAGTTTTGAGGAGGCACAAGAGGAAATGGCGCTGTCAGTTCAAGAGACAATGCTGATGTCACCTGTGCCACCATGACCGCCACTCAAATTATTACCAGGCAATTTCCCATCACCTCAGCAAGACAGGCCTCAGGGAGCTGTAGTGCCTGATTTGGATGACTTAGAAGCATTTTATGGTAACAACAGCAATGAGGAGAAAGAGGCAGTTCAGCAACATGATATGCACATACCGTGCATTGATGAGGAGGACGAGGAGTACTGCAATTATCAGCCAAGATGAATTCAAGGTTATACGTCCAACAGGTTCATACAAGTGCCTTTTCATATGCTTACATTACTACAGAATATGGTGGCTGATATTTATAATAAACTGCAGCAGGAACAGAACGAAAAGGAAAATAATGTTACACCTCAGCCGCGAATTTTGCAGTGGGTAAAATGTCAACAGAAGCAGCACTATTGTAGGAATTTGAGTCTGGAGGAGAAAGTGCAGGATGTTGAAGATGATGATTATCAGGGGAATCAATTGGAATAATCCTTTAACAGCATAGATGATGAGGACAGTAAGCACGATGATAAGGATGCTGATACTCAAAGACACCCAGGGATGTCTGCAAATGATTCAGAATGGAATCATATCAGAGTACCTAAGGTTGCCAGTCCAGAATCCATTAGATGTATTTCACCCCAAGATGACATAGGGAGGTTTAATTCCCTAATAGAGAAGGCTTTGGAACGTTTTAGTCTGCCAGTCTCTGTTGCAGAAAAATTATGTTTTTTGCTTGATTTTAGAGAGAAAATGCAGAGGCACAAGGTCTATACCCATATTACAGCACCTGTGGGAAGAAGATTAATTGATGATGCAGAATCCAGCGCCTGCTTCAGTAAATCTTTCGCGTCTGGAGAAATAGCCTGAGGAAGATAAGGCAAACCCAATATTAAGCGATAGAGAACTAGCATTGGCATCATTGATAGATGGCATCGGCTTCATTGATAGATGTGGCATGGACACGTCAACCTGTGCATTCAGGGAAGTTGGAAATGCAACAGATATGTGACAGTATGGTTGGTTAAAATGTATGACGTTCAGACCAGAGGTTCAGGCACGAGTCATGGATATTTCTTTTGATGGTAATAATGTATTTGGCAGTAAATTGGATGAAGCAGTTCAAGTGATGAAGGCAGATACAGAGACGGCACGCTCACTTGGTATGCTGTGAGGAAGGCAACCAAACAGAGGTTACAAAAAACAGTTTTTTAGACATGGACAGCAGGGATCCTATTTTCATCCCCATAGACAGAATGCATCCTATGAACAGTATGGACAGTACAGTTCATATGATGAGCAGTGTAGACGACAAAGACAACAGCACTACAGACGAAATCAAGGCAGTGCAAGAAGAGGAAATCAGCCTTGCAGGTATGAAGGCAAAAGTGGAAGGTCATGGCTTCTTAAAGATCACAGTCCCTGATGTTCAGCTACCGGTTGGGGGAAGAATAGAATTGTATTACAAGGAATGGCAGCAGATGACAACAGACATGTGAGTGTTAAATAATGCCAGCCAGGAGCATGTCTTGGAGTTTGTGGAGGAGCCACCAAGTACTCTTCCAATGAAGGAAAAGCACAAACATTTAAGAGGGCTATGAAAGGAAATATTGACCTTCTTCAAGAAATGAGCAATAGAGAAAATGCAGATGGAGGAGATCTGCGACGGATTTTATTCTCACTTTGAAAAAATTAGGAGAGTGGCATCCAATATTAGATTTTTTTAAATTGAACACGTATATAAAGCAACAGGGTTTGCACATGGTTAATTTGCAAGAGATTTTGACGTTCTTAAAGAAGGGTGATTTTCTCAGCTCCATAGATCTGGAGCATGCATATATCAGTATACCAATTCACAAAAATCACAGGAAGTGTCTCTGCTTCATGGTTTCATGGCAATACTACCAGTTGCAAGCCCTGCCCTTTGGTCTGAGGTCAGCCCCGCCAATCTTCACAAAAAGTATGTGTAGGAGGCTGGCCTGGCTTATAGTGGGTACCTTGTGGTACTTACATCTTGTGCCAGGTCCAGTTTTCCCTTATTAGTAGAGTAGAGGTGTTCTAGCAGCTAAGGCTGATAGAGGTAGCTACAGCAGAGCAGCTTAGGCTGAACTAGGAGACATGCAAAGCTCCTACTATACCGCTTATATCACTTAGCACTATATCATAAGAAAACACAATACTTAGAGTTACTACAAATAAAGGTACTTTATTTTAGTGACAATATGCCAAAAGTATCTCAGAGGATATACTCCCTTGGGAGGTAAGTAATATACACAACATATATACACACAAACCAAAATCGGGTAAGTAACAGGTAGAAAAGTAGTGCAAACAATGTAGAACACAATGGAATGCAATAGGGAGAAATAGGCCTAGGGGCAACACAAACCATATACTCCAAAAGTGGAATGCGAACCACGAATGGACCCCAGTCCTAGTGTAGTGTGTAGAGGGTCGCTGGGAGTGTAAGAAAACACTAGGGGTGTCCAAGATGCCCCTCCCCAAGACCCTGAAAAGTAGGAGTAAAGTTACCCTACTACCCTAGAAAGACAGTAAAGTCTAGATAGGGGATTCTGCAAGGAGAACAACTGGCTGCAAAACACTGAAGATGGATTCCTGGACCTGAGGACCTGAAAAGGAAGGGGACCAAGTCCAAGAGTCACACAAGTGTCCAGGGGGGGCAGGAGCCCACTAAACCCCAGATGAAGGTGCAAAAGGGCTGCCTCTGGGTGGAAGAAGCTGAAGATTCTGCAATGACGGAACGTGCCAGGAACTTCTCCTTTGGTTAGGAGATGTCCCACGGCGTGCTGGAGGATGCAGAGTTGTTTCCACACAGAAAGACCACAAACAAGCCTTGCTAGCTGCAAGAGTTGCGGTTGAGGATTTTGGGTGCTGCTAGGACTCAAGAAGGACCAGGAGGTCGCCCCTTGGAGGAGGAGACAAAAGGGATCTCAGCAACACAGAGAGCCCATGCAGAAGCAGGCAGCATCTGCAGAAGTGCCTGAACAGGCACTTAGAAGATCTGAGGATATCAGTCGACTCAGAACAACAAAGGAGGGTCCCATGACGTTGGAGTCCAACTCAGCGAGTTAGGTAATGCAGGATGGAGTGCTGGGGACCTGGGCTAGGCTGTGCCCAAAGGAAGTCTTGCAAAAGTGCACAGAAGCCCGAGCAGCTGCAGTTCACGCAGTACACAGGATTACTGTCTGTCGTGGGGAGGCAAGGACTTACCTCCACAAAATTTGTACAGAAGGGCCACTGGACTGTCATAGACACTTGGACCCAGCTCCTGTGTTCCAGGGACCACGCCCGTAAGGATGAGAGGGGACCCAGAGGACCAGTGATGCAGAAGTTTGGTGCCTGCGTTAGCAGGGGGAAAATTCCGTCGACCCACGGGAGATCTCTTGGCTTCCAGTGCAGGGTGAAGGCAGACAGCCCTCAGAGCATGCACCACCAGGAAACAGTCGAGAAAGCCGGCAGGATGAGGCGCTACAATGTTTCTGGTAGTCTTCTTGCTACTTGTTGCGGTTATGCAGGCGTCCTGGAGCAGGGCTGGGGGGATCCCTGAACCGGTGTAGACTGGCTTATGCAAGGAGGGCACCATCTGTGCCCTTCAAAGCTATTCCAGAGGCCAGGAGAGGATACACCTCCCAGGCCCTTCACACCTATTTCCAAAGGGAGAGGGTAAAACACCCCCTCTCAGTGGCAGTCCTGTGTAAGAATTGTCTGAGCTCCCTATGGGTGGCAAAAGAAATGCTGAAGCCCATAGGGATCTCCTGGAACCCCAATACCCTGGGTACCTAGGTACCATATACAAGGGAATTATAAGGGTGTTCCAGTGGGCCAATCAGAATTGGTGAAATTAGTCACTAGCCTGCAGTGACAAATTTAAAAAACAGAGAGAGCATAAACACTGAGGTTCTGATTAGCAGAGTCTCAGTGATACAGTTAGGCACCACACAGGTAACATATACAGGCCACAAACTTATGAGCACTGGGGTCCTGGCTAGCAGGATCCCAGTGACACATATCAGACATACTGACAACATAGGGTTTTCACCATGAGCACTGGGCCCTGGCTAGCAGGATCCCAGTGAGACAGTAAAAACACCCTGACATATACTCACAAACAGGCCAAAGGTGGGGGTAACAAGGCTAGAAAGAGGCTACCTTCCTACAGTATGGCTCTGGTGACAGCATTTATAAGAAAGAAAGAGGGTATGTTATATACATATCTGGACCACTGGTTGATAAAAGCTGCCACACTGAGTCAAAACAAGGAGATAACAGAGATTACTCCGAAGGTTCTTGTCTTTTTAGGACTTGAAATAAACATCAAGAATTCAACGATAGAACCAACAAAAAATTTGGTGTATCTAGGAGCACGATTGAAAACAACGAAGTGAATGGTGTAGCTATCACAAGAAAAAGGAAAGAAATTGTTCGTTCATGTCAAGAGACTGCCGAAAAAAATAAAAGTGACAATAAGACTGATAAAGGTAGAGTTGGGAACAATGTTGTCATGTATCCCGTTGATACCCCAATGCAGTGCTGCGAATGAGGATGCTTCAGGAGGAGTTAGCCAGACAGTGGCAACAAAAAAGATAGAAACTGGGACGATGTGGTTGAGGTACCTCAAAGTATGAAGGAGGCGCTTCAATGGTGGATGAGAAGCTGCAATATTTTCAAGGGCCAAAGTTTACAGAAAAGGAGATTACAAAAATATCTGACTACCGATGCCTCAGTGATAGGTTGGGAAGCACATGTAGCAGACAGGGTGGTTCAAGGAACTTGCTTCAAGGAAGAGAAAGAATTACGCATCACAGTGCTGGAGCTCAGAGCTGTGTGATTTACATTAGCAAATTTTCAGCGGCGAGTAACGAACAGTCATATGATGGTGAGAACGGACAACACGACAATGATGTATTACATACAAAAGAAAGGAGGAACAAGATTGTTGGTTCTATCGAAGGAGGCACAGAAGCTTTTGTTATGGGACATTGTCAACAATGTGTCACTGGTGGCAGAGCATGTGCCTGGGATAGACAACCATCAGGCAGATCGTCTGAGCAGGTGGCATTTTGATACTCATGAATGGAAAATAGACTAGAAACAACTGAGCAAAGTGATCAAAGATGGGGAAAGCCCGCTTGGGATATGTTTGCCCTGAAACAGAACAGCAAGTGTAAGACATTTGCAAGCAGGCGAAATTGTCTAGGATCTTAGGGAAATGCATTCAAAATCAATTGGAAAGGGAACTGAATTTATGCACTTCCATCAATACCGCTGGTAGTGAGGGTTTTGTGCTAGATGAAACAGGAGAGTTGCATAGTGTTTCTTATGGCAGCAGCGCAGTCACTGCAACGTTGTTATGCGGATCTGCTAGCAATGTGCATAACCAAGCCAGTACAGTTCAGAATGAAGGTGAACATGCTGACCAAGGACCAGGTCTTTTATTCCAATCCAGAGTCATTACATTTGAAGGCATGGCTCATCAAGACTTAGAGTTCGGACACTTGAGTTTACCAGAAGATTTTAGAGACATGCTGAAGAAGGCAAGGGCTTCTTTGACAGTCAGAACCTATGATAGGATGTGGAAATGTTTTGTGCGTTGGGCACAGGAGCATCCTTTAGACCCTGCACACATGGAGGCGCATGAGTTATTACCTTACTTATTGCATTTAGCTAAGTTTGGGTTAATGTATGGATCAGTTAAGGTTCATCTAGCAGTGATCTCACGCTATCATGGGAGACCGAATACACTTTCACTATACTCTCAGATGATAGTCAAAGAATTTATGCGAGGTTTGTTTAGAGCATTTCCTCCAATTCTAAGAAGGGTGCCTGAATTGGAGCTTAATACAGTCTTAGCAGGATTACTGAAATCTCCATTTGAGCTAATGCACAGAGCATTGTTAAAACATTTAACATGGAAGACAGTTTTTCTATTGGCGATAACGTCTGCAAGGAGAATAGGAGAAATGTAGGCATTAAGTTGCAGAGAGCCATATTTAAAGTTTACAAAGAAAAATGTGACACTAATGACAAGTTTATACATAAGGCACCAACTGTTTTTCATCTAAGGGAGAGAATAACAATACCAACATTTTTTTGAAAGCCTGTATCAATAGCAGCGAAAGGGTTACATTCTTTGGACATCAAATGGTGTCTATAGTTTTATTTGCAAGCTACCAAAGACATACAACAGACTGATCACTTATTTGTTTCATATGGTGTGGGGAATAAGGGAAAGGCAGTATTAAACAGACAATAGCAAGGTGTATAGGGTCATTTATTAGGACATGGTAATGAACAGGCCATTAATGAGGAGAGTCAGGGCACATTCCACAAGAGCAATGACAGCTTCAACAGCTTACTTTGAAGGAATATCCCTGGAAGACGTTTGTAAAGTACCAACTTGGAAGACAACTCATGCTTTTACAAAGCATTTCTGTGTGGATTTGTAAGTAAGCAAGGAAGCATTGAAGGGGCAAGCAGTTTTGTGAAATTTGTTCGTGTAAGGTAAGCCTCATTTGCTTCATCCGACGATTCAAATGATAAAGTTGTAAATTGTGCACTGCTATGTTAATCTGTTATTCGAGCATGTGAATCTATGACACATCCAATGCTGGAGAAGGAAATAAGTTATTTACCTGTAACTCTGGTTCTCCAGCATTGGTATCTTTCATAGATTCACATGCAACTCTCCCTCGTCCCCTTGAATGAGCCTTGCATGTGTTCGGAGAAAAAAGTAGTACCGCGGTTCCGAAAATCTGACATTTGGAAGGTTCAGTGGGAGATCAGCTGGAGGCACTTCATTTTAAGTGGCTGAAGTTTGGGTCATAAATTGATGACCATGGGTTCCAAAAGATGTCTGTTGGTTTACTATGGTATGTTACAGGTTGAGTATAGACTGCTTTCGGTAAATAACCGGGGGTTCTAGTCTGACAACGGGGAATTATTGTAGCATGTGAATCTATGAAAGATACTAATACTGGAGAACCGGAGTTACAGGTAAATAACTAATTTCCATATCTAGCCTATTACTGTGTGTTCATAAACTTTAAAGAATAAAGAAATAACAAATAGTCAAATTATTTTAGAGGGCAAAGATCCTGCAATGTGGTCAAATTAGGAAGCCAAGTTGAGATAACCTAGTTCCTTTTTTATCAATTCCACTGTTAGGCATCATGTTGTTTGTATGGCTGCGCAATATTAATTACCAAAGATATTGAATGCGATTATAGTAATGTTCTAGAGTTGACATAGAGAGTGTGCAGTGATTGCTATGTTCAAGCCTCCACTGAGAGAGTGCCTGATTATATTGACATATACTGTAGGTCCTCACTGATATAACCTTTAATTATAATCACTATCAAGTCCCCAAGAGAATGGTGTTTGATTATATTTATGTTCAAGTACCCACAGAGATAGTGTGGGATGATACTAATACTCAAGTCACTAGAGAGATGGTGTGTGAATGTAGGTATGTTAAAATCACATGAGATAGTGTATCACTAGAGGGGTGCTCAGATTGCTGCACAGATAGTGTGTCACTGTAGTCATGTTCAAATCCTCCAAAAGATAGTGTCTTATTATAACCATCCCTGGGTACCCGCAGATATAGTGTTTGGTTATAGTCATATTGAGGTACCGCTAGAGATAGCGTAAAATGACAGTTATCCTGCAGTACATGCTGAAATACTGTTTTATTACAGTAATGTCCAGGCCCCCACAGAAATAGTGTGTGAATAGTCATGTTCAACTTCCAGCAGAGATAGTGTGTGAATATAATTGTATTCAAGTCCCCACAAAGAGATCGAAATGATAGTCCTGTCCAAGTCCCCATAGAGATGGTGTACGGTGATAATCATGCTGATGTTCATGCAGAAAAAGGGTGCCATCACTGTAATGTCCAGGTCCCCCACAGATATAGGGCCTCATTACGAGGCTGGCGGTCCAAGAACCGCCAGCCTCGCAGTGACGGTTGGACTGCTACAATTGCGGCAGTCCAACTGTCACATTTCAACCCCGGTGGGCGGACCTGCCAGAAGACCGCCCTTCCAGCCGGTAACATTGTTCCTGATGGAGTGATGGCGGTCTGAGTTTTACTCGGCCAGCGCGGCACTGAACTCCATGCTGCCTGGCTGATTACAACTCACCCTACCGCCAACCTTTCCATGGCGGGGATCCCACCATGGAAAGGCTGGCTGTAAGGGTGTGCTTGGGGCCACAGAGGGGCGCTTGCACTGCCCCCTGCCCAGCCCCGTTGGAGTGTGCACTGTTTGTTTTGCAGATAGTGTGCATTCTGAGGGTGCTAAACGGTCCGCTGTGCAATGGCATGCGACTTGGCTCCATAGAGAGCCGAATCCAATGCTGCTGCACAGTTTCCACTGGGCTGACCGGTGGGAACCTCGTAATACAAATGTTAACACCGGTTAGCCCAGTGGAAACCTTGTAATGGGACGGGTGGGGTGGCTACCAGCACAGAGTGGGCTCCTCATCACGAGTCTGGTGGTCGGGTTTTCCAAACGCCAGACCCATCATCAGGCCCAGAGTGTTTAAATATACGCACTCTCAAGTCTCTTTAGAGGTAGTGTGTGATTACATTCATATATAAGTCCCCTCAGAGATAGTGTGTAATTATAGCTATGTTCAAGTTTACGCAGAGATAGTGTGCGATTGCAGTTATGTTCAAGTTCCCATATAAGGAGTGGCATGAGAGTAATGTGCAAGTTCCAGGAGAGATGGTGTATTATAATAGTCATGATCAAGTCCCTGCTGGCATACTGTGGGATTATAGTGATGCCCACATACCTGCACAAATAGTGTGTGATTATAGTCATGCTCATGTTCTGCAGAGAAAGAGCGTGATAAAAGGGATGCCCCCGTCCCTACAGAGATAATGATTATAGACCTGTAGAGAAAGTGTGTGATAAATGTCAAGTTCAAGTCCTGTATTTATTTATGATAGACAGGTTGATGTCCCTAAAGAGATAGTATGTGATGCTAGTAATTTTGAAGTACAAACAAAGTTAATGTGTGGTTGTTCTGACACCCAGGTCACCTCAGAGATAGTGTGTGATGATAATCATATTCAGTATCCTGCAAAGATAGCATGCAATATATTATATTGATGCCCAGGTTACCTCAGAGATAGTTTGTGATTATAGAGTGCCCATGTGTCCACAGAGATAGTGTGAGATCATAGCGATGTCCAGGTCCCTACAGAGATGGTGTATGATTATAGTGTTACCACTGTTCCCATGGAGATAGTGTGTGATGATAGTCATGTTCAATTCCCCATGAAGATAGAGTGTGATTGATTCTATTGATGCCCAGGTCCCCACAGAGCTATGATAACATTAAACAGTTGTTATTTAGGACCGACATACCCTCAGGAATGAATGTGCACATTATAAATCCACATGGGATGTTGTGATGTGATACTATGGATCTAATAATCCCACTTCAAAGCAGCAGTAACTGATCTAAACTGTCCGTCCAGAAAGGTCCACACTACCTTAAAACTCTAAATATCTCTCTTCTCATTCTCATTTCTAGCCACCACCTTATGAACTATTCTCCATAAGAAACATAAAACTGTATTTCTGATTTAAACACTCCCTATACTGATTCTTTCTGACCCTGAATATTTATTACATTGGAGAAATAGATAAGGACTGGTACGTCTTTGGTATTTTGGTCTCTAGAATTTGAGAATGTAATGGGCTTCTCCTCCCAAAGCTCTTCCTTCCCTTTCTAGCTATTTAGTCTCACACCCTACAGTTACCTCTATCCACATACATACATCTTGTTTAACAAAGTTAAAACATTTGCAGTTTTTGAGGGCACAAATTCAATAAGTGGAGCATGTAGTTGGATTTCTGGAATTAGACTAGCTGTCACATTGGCAATGGTATAGTCACCTTTTAGTGGAAAAAAGACACTCTCAAAATGTGTCCATGTAAAACATGGGAGACTTTCACAAAGTTGAAAAATCCATTTGAGACCCACATTTTATATTTCGGATGTAAAACAAAAAATCTTTTTGTGTTTGTTTTGTACAAAACTACATTGTACGTTTTTTTCCCACAAAAATGCCTGATGAATGATTGTCATGCCTTCTGTATTCCTGGACAAAGGATTCACCCACCACTTTGAGGAGGCCTAGTTGTAAACCCCACATACACAGCCATACAACATTTGGGCTTTTCAAAAATGTTTTTGTTAACATTGTAAAAGAATCCTATAATTAAAAGGGCACATTTTGATGTGTTTATTCATATGAAAAAGACAGCTGTATGTCAGCTAAATAACATTTTCTGCTCTTGCACAATGATCATACCAGCTCAGTTCACAAGCTCATCAGCTCTGTCAAAGACTCTTGTAGTGAAAATGGGCACGTCTAAGAATACATTTTTTCCATTAAGAAGGCAAATGCACCATTGCCTGATAGTGCCTGGGAAATGAGGTTGGAATTGAATTAAATAATTAAGAAACGTTTTTTAAAGTTAAATAATTTGATCTAAATTAAATATTTACTTGGTCATTCTGCAAGAGTTTTGATTGTTATTTCATTTAAGTTTAATTTGTGATTTTTTGTTTAAATTCTGTGTGATATATTACTAATTTATCGTTGCAATTGTGCATGATATAATTAGTATTTATTATTTAATAGTTATCTGGGGTTGGAAGTTATTTCAATTAAAATAGTTAAAACACTTTTTTTGGTGTTATGTAATTATTAATAGA
Organism: Pleurodeles waltl; assembly: GCF_031143425.1. NCBI lineage: Eukaryota > Metazoa > Chordata > Amphibia > Caudata > Salamandridae > Pleurodeles > Pleurodeles waltl. The sequence goes on from NC_090449.1 coordinate 306,143,507, forward strand.
AAATTAATTATGCAATTGTTTTACTTGGTTATTTATTATGTAAATTATTTGTTATACTTGACTTAGTTAATAATTAGTTGAGAAATGTATTGAACAATAATATTTATAAAATGTATTTTGTGTTTGTTATTGTTTTTAATTTATTTGCTTTGTTTGGGTAGTACTTTACTTTTAATATTTTATTTATATTTAATTTGTCTTTATGGTCTGTGTGTTTTTAGGTACAAGGGAGGGAAGTGAATTCTATTTACATGTATTTAAATATTTAATTTATTTATAGATTTGTTGTGTATTTTGTGTATTCAAATGTATTTATTTTTTAAATATATGTAGTATATATTTGTTAGTTTAAATATGTTTTAACAATTTTATGTTGTTAAATATTTAAATATTTTTTAATAAATGACTGTGTTAGAATGGAATATGTAACCTTTCGAAAGTCCACTGTTGCTTAGACTGGAATTGGAATAGTAAACCTAATCTCTCTGATATCTAGCACTTTTCCTACTGTTGCTTAGATTTGAGTGGGAATAGTAAATTTAACCCATACAAGTCCAATGCTTTCCTTATTGCTTAAATTTAAGTGGGAATAGTTAATCCATCGCCTCCGAATTTTAACGCTTTCCCTACGGTTGCTTAGATTGGATTAGCAATAGTAAGTCTAACCCCATTGAAGTCCAACCCTTTTCCTGCTGTTGCTTATATTAAAGTGGAAATAGTAAATCCAACCCCTCTGAAGACCAACACTTTCCCTACTGTTGCTTAGATTAGAGTGGGGACTCTTAACTTCTTTTGTTGCAATTTTCAATCTACCTGACAAAGTCTACTTAATATGGAATACTCAGACGACGAATGTTTCAGAATGGTCGAAAATTTGGAAACTGGTATCAGGGAATCTAGAATGAAATGTATTCTTTTCAAGGTGCTCCAAGACTGGTATTGGCCTCGCTTGAAACGGAAGAATGCAGGACAATTGCACCACATGATCTGCTGAAGATGTCCTCACGCTCAGTGTGACATGCCCCACATACATTTGTTTGTAATCAGCATTGTTTATTACATACAAGTACATTACATATGACGAGTGCTTGCGTCTGGTACTTGAGTGTCCACATGCATTATTCTGCATTAGATATTAGTTGAGAGTGACATATGCCCTAATGAGAGTGGTGTGAATATAGAATTGTATATGTCCCCCATCTGCTTTTTTTGTGGCAGCACTATGCAATAGTCAAAGAAGGAAGCTCTCCAGTATTGGAGATTGTACAATGAGACAATCTAATAACAGGGTTATTTTTGTGTGTGAATGGCTTCTACAACATGCAGGCTCTGCAATGAAAGCAATCAAGATACGTTCGCAGTACAGAGGACTGGCGGTGGACCTCCACCTCCTCCCCCACAGCTCACAACATGGGAGGAGCAAGTCTTGGCAATCATGCATCCTGAGGGCCTCGCAGGAGTAGAAGGAGGACTGGACTCTGGTGAGTCAAATCTTTACTACTATATCCCCCCACCCTATCTGCATGCCAGCACAAGCTCCCACCCCTACCCTCACCCCATCACCCCACCACCTCACATATACCCCATCATCACAACCCACTCATCCCAATACCAAGCCCTGCATGCAACACCAATGCATAGACACCCATCACAGACCTGTATGGACACCCATCACCACAGCATGCACACTAGTGACAATTTCTTAGCCAAACCAAGCACAACTCACACAAGCCAAAGCTGCCTTGCTAATAACAACCATAAAGGGAAACATACCCATGCACAAGATGGTACTCAACGTCACCGGAGAGGAGTTGCCACCAACATCCAGTCCCCCCCAGAAGAGGCCCACAGTGATGACAGCAGCTCTGCACACCTCGATCAGGATGACCAATCTGGCCCATCAGGGACCTCGGGACAGTCGGTTACTCTGCCACAGTCCCATACCACCACAGAGCCTCCCCCCTCAGGAAACACCAGCACAGCACCCACCCAGCGGATCCATGCCGCTGTCCCCAGGACACGTCAATCAGCAATATGTACACCACTACAGGGACCCAAGGCAACCCCACAAACACAGGACGATCAGGGACCTGGGGTCAGTGGCAGTGGGCACTCAGTTCAGGGGATAGAGGCACAGGACAACAGGGAAGCTGGGAGGACTGCTGTGCGACAGGGGGAGGACAGGCCCAGGGAACCCACTCTCCAGGAGGCACTCACAAACATCCTGGGAGCATACCACCATTCCCAGGAGACCATGGGCCAGATACTGGCCAAGTTGCAGAAGACCCAGCGGCTGTAGGAGGGACAGTACCTGGGGATCAGGGAGGACCTCAAACTCATCTACACCATCCTGGTCACCATTGCAGGGGTGATGGGTGACATGGCCAACACCATGAGGGAGGCAGTGACACACCAACGGGCCGCTGACACTAGCCACACAGAAGAACAGCCCTCCTCCTCCGCTAGTGGACAGGAGGCCCCACCACAGGAACAACAGACCACCAGCACCTCACCCCCTGCAGAAGGAGAACCACCCCGCAAATGGTCCCTGCGATCCAGGCAGAAGCCATAGAACATTGCCAAGACCCCCACCAGGAAATAAGACTCTCCTGATTGTCACTCTTTTGTCCCACTCTGTCACCCTGTCCACCTTGAACTGCCATTGCTCCCCTTCCTATGCTCCCTTGGTCAATGCACCTGTGATACCAAGAGACTGGACTCTACCCTGGACTTTCCTCCACTATCACCCCAGCCCATTGCACATCCCCCTCTACTTATGAGCACTTAAATAAACACCCTTGGAACAAATACAAATCTGGAGTCTGTCAAATATTTCAAATATGTATTGGTACAACGTTATCAAAGCATTGCAAGTCATATGTACAGTTAAAGTTACATTGGAATGACTTTTAGTGGGCAGCAGTAAACACACCAGGAACCAGAGTGGGCCACAGAGATCTGAAAATAGAGATGCCAAAGGGTACAGTAAGTGGCCATAGACATAGGGAAATCTGGCTGACATGTACAATGTCCAACAGAAAAATGAAAAGTAAAGTGAAGTTACAGTGTCTTACCTGTGTGTCATTGGAAGTACTGCTGTATTTTATTACTTCTTTTGTCCACATCTTCTTCCTCTGCCTCCTGTTCGTCACTGTCCACAGGCTGCACCACTGCCACATGACCATCCCCAGGCTTATCCTCCTGCGGAAAATGCACCTGGCGTCTCGAGGCCAGGTTGTGCAACATGCAACATGCAACGATGATTTGGCACACCTTCTTGGGTGAGTAGTACAGGGATCCACCTGTCAGATGGAGGCACCTGATCCTGGCCTTCAGAAGGCTGAAGGTTCTTTCAATTATCCGCCTTGATCACCCATGTGCCTCATTGTAACGTTCCTCTGCCCTTGTCCTGGCATTCCTCACTCGGGTCAGTAGCCATGAGAGGTTGGGGTAACCAGAGTCACCTGCAAATATTCGAGGGATAACTGTTAGCCACACACTAACCCTTAGGGACAACCCCATACCCATACACCAATTTAGACTGGGTGGGGACATTGGGCTCACTTATTAGCCACACCCGGTGCTTCTGGAGTTGAGCCATCACGTATGGGATGCTGCTATTCCTCAAGATAAAGGTGTAATGCACAGAGCCAGGATACTTGGCATTCACATTGGAGATGTACTGGTCAGCCAAACACACCATCTGCACATTCATAGAGTGATAGCTTTTTCTATTCCTGAACACTTGTTCATTTCTCCTGGAGGGTACAAATGCCACATGTGTACCATCAATGGCACCAATAATGTTGGGGATATGTCCCAGGGCATAGAAGTCATCCTTCACTGTGGCCAAATCCTCCACCTGGGGGAATACAATGTAGTTGTGCATGTGTTTCAGCAGGGCAGACAACACTCTGGCCAACACTTTGAGAACATTGGCTGTGACATCCCTGATGCCATGGCCACTGTAGTTTGAAAGGAACCACTTGCCAGGAAATGGAGCACTGACAGGACCTGCACTAGAGGGGGGATACCTGTGGGCTGGCGGATAGCTGACATCAGGTCTGGCTCAAATTGGGCACACAGTTCTTGGATTGTGGCCCGATCAAGTCTGTATGTAATGATCATGTGTCTGTCCTCCATTGTCGCAAGGTCCACCAGGGGTCTGTACACTGGAGGATGTCCATCTCATATTCATCCTCAACGGTCGAAGCATATGGAGAAAAACCGTTGGCAGAGGGTCATAATCACACATCTATTGCAGTACTGATGCATTTCTACATTTACAGAACCAGTATGTGACTCTGAGAGTCAGTTGCTGTGCCAATGTCTGCTGTGACGCAGGTAGGTGCCATGCCCCTGAAATGGCGGCTGCCTGACCTGTGAGGAAGGACAAGTGGAAATGAGCTAATTCCGCTGGCGTTGTGCGCCGTTGTGGTAGGTGGTCGATGACCGCAGCGCAACTTCGCATTGGTTATCAATGGGCCCTATGGGTTCCAGGAGCCAATGGTGATGTACGCCGGCGGTGGCGGTACACACCGCCACGGACGCGACCGCCATTTTCTATCTATTCACTCACTTGCTACCTGACCTTCAACAGGAGAGGACCTACACTGCAAGTGCTGCTCTGACCTGTGTCTGGAACCAATCATGGCTCATGTGTCTGGGGAAAGGGCCCCTGCCTTCACCGCAGAGGAGTTGGAGAAACTGGTGGATGGGGTCCTACCTCAGTACACGTTACTCTACGGTCCTCCCGACAAACAGGTGAGTACACTGTGAGCATGATGCATGGGCCATGAATGTATGGAGTGCTGTGTGTGTAAACCACATGAAGGGGGGACTGAGGTGTCCTGGCCAGTGTGCTGCATGTATGGTGGTCAATGTATGTGCATCAGGATATGGGAGGGATCTGGTGGGCCATGAGTGTGACGATTCGGACGATTGACTAATTCCCTTTTCTGCTGTCTTTTCCATGCAGGTCAGCGCCCACCAGAAAAAAAGGTATTTGACGTGCCATCGCCAAGGAGGTGTGGACCCTGGGGGTCTGTGACAGGCGGAGCACCCACTGCCGCAAACGGTGGGAGGACCTGTGCAGCTGGGCAAGGAAGACGGCGGAGGCCCAGCTGGGGCTGGCCACCCAACGAGGAAGGGGTGCCCATCGTACCCTGACCCCCTGATGTTCAGCCTCCTGGCGGTGGCCTATCCGGAGTTGGATGGGTGCTTGAAGGCATCACAGCAGCCACAAGGGGGTGAGTACAGATTCAAAATCATGACTTTGCACGCGTTAAGGTTGTACCTGAGTGGGGGATGTGGGCTGTGGGTGCCCCTAGTCCAGGGCGAACTGGCAGGGTAGGTCCCCTGTTGGGCAGGCTATGAAGCACTCCTACCCCAATAGTGTTAGTAGGCATCTACTACTGGACAGGGTCCTGTGGGTTTCAGGTGTGCAGCTAATGGCATTATGCATTGTACCCCATGGGCTGGTGACTATCTTAGTAACTGGTAGTGCATGGCCTAGTGCATAGGTCTGCTTCCCGTGTGTCGTGTACGCCAACGGTAGTGGTGTTTCTGGCATTGACCAAGTGTATCCTCTGTCTCTCCCCCCCCTTCGTGTTTTGTCACCCTGTCCTTGTGTGCATTAATATCATCTGGCGGAGGAGCAGAGGCACTGGCGACGGAGGGAGCTGCATCCCACATGGGCCTGGAGGCCGAATCCACCGACGGTGAGGGCACCAATGGGACAGAGGGCGAGGGGAGCACCACGACGGGGACAAGAGGGGAGACCACAGACCGCAACTCCTCCTCCGATGGAAGCTCCCTGGTGGTGGCAGACACCTCTGTGCCCACCCCAACAGGTACAGTCCCATCCCACTACCAGCACCTTCCTCCCAGCAGCCCCTCAGCGTGTTTCCCGTGCTCACTCACCCAGGAGGGTGGGCATCTCCTTCACCCCAGGCACCTCAGGCCCTGCCCCAGTCAGCCCTGCTGCCCTCAGTGAGGAGGCTATTGACCTACTGAGATCCCTCGCTGTTGGGCAGTCAACCATACTGAATGCCATTCATGGTGTCAAGAGGCATTTGCAACAAGCAAATGCATACCTGGAGGCATTCACTCTGGCGTGGCGGCCCAACAGAGAGCATTTCAGGCTCTGGCCGCAGCCCTGATTGCAGCCATTGTCCCTGTCTCTAGTCTCCCTCCTCCAACTTGCTCTACCTAGTCCCAATCCCCTCAATCTATCCCAAGCACACCTTCAGACCAGCATTCACCCAAATGACCACACAAAAGTGGCTCAGGCAAACACAAGCACCACACTTCATCTCACAGGCACTCACACAAGCACCATCCCCATGCAGACACACCAACATCCACTGCCTCCACTGTGTCCCCCTCCTCCTCCTCGTCCACCTCTCTCCCAGTAGCGTCTCCACTCACAACTGCAGGCACTACATCCTCCTCCACAACCTCCCTCACCAGCACGCCCATCACAACACACCCCTCGCTGGAGTCATCACCCCCACATCCATGCACACGTCCCCTGTGTCCTCTCCCAGTGTGTCTGTGACCCCTCCTCCCAAAATACACAAACGCAAGCACCCTCCCACCCAACAGCCATCCACCTCACAACAGCATCCAGTCCATGCACCTGCACCCAAACTCAGCAGACAGACATCTCCTACAACCACTCTCTCTTCCTCCACTCCCAAATACTCTCCCTCTTCCCACCCCAGTGTCCCTAAGAAGCTTTTCCTGGCCAACTGTGACCTCTTTCCTACCCCCCGTCCTTCCCATCGGGCCGGGGTGGCCAGAACCCAGTCCAGCACCTCAGCCACCAAATCGTCATCCGATGTGGTTCCTATGGGTATCGAAGGCTCAAAGGGGGCACCCGTCATCCCAGCCAGTGTGCCACCAACCCCTGCCAAGGCCAAAACCATTCCGCCACCTGGCAAGGTGAAGAGGGGGACAGGATCCAGCAAGGGGAAGGAGCCACAACCACCCAGCAAGGCCACCTCAAAGACTCCAGCTGCCAGACCCAAGGTGACACCACCATCTGCCAAGGTGAGGAAGGGGCAGAAAACAGCAGGCAAGGCACTTCAGCCGTCCGAGGCTGCAGGTGAAGGTCTGGTGGCTACCAGCACAACCGCCAGCACTGCCACCTGCACCGCGGCCAGCACCGGCAGAAGCCCCGCCGCAAGCACCGCCACCTGCACCGCCACCTGCCCTGCCGCAAGCACCACTACTGTCAGCAGCAGCTGCCCCAGCGGGCACCCGTCTGAGGCTGCAGGGGAAGGGCTGGAGCCTCCTTCCACCACTGGCAGCACCTGCACATGCACCGCAGCCAGGACCGCCACCTGCACCGCCACAAGCACCGCTGCAGGCCCCACCGCAAGCACCGCCACCTGCACCGCTGACAGTAGCACCACTGCCAGCGGCAGCAGCCCCAGTGGGCAGCCGTCCGAGGCTGCTGGAGATGGTCTGCAGCCTCCCTTCACCACTGGCAGCACCCCCACCAGCACCAGCACTACCACCAGTTCGCAGACGTAGCCACCGCCGGATGGAGTCTAGCCCTGCCTCCATAGACTATTATGCAAACTGCTCCCTGCAAATCTCATGCCTCACACACCCAGGTGAGGGACTGTGAACTGCCACACCCCAAGTGTTGCATCACTGGGCACATAGCCCTCTCCAGAACCAGTGGAGAAAGGCATCCACTCACCCTATCCTTGGCAGGATGAAGCACACTGGGCAAATCACCCACTTGAGAGACTGTGGCTTTGCACTCCCCAGGACCAAGGAGTGGGCAACCCACCCCTTGAGAGACTGTGGCCTTGCACTCCCCAGGACATTGCTGTGGCATGGAGCCCCCTCCAGGAGCAGTGGTGTTATTCCATCTTCCGGCTGAGGTGCCCCCCATTCCCCTGCCCCCTGAGGTGCCTGTGTGTTTTCGACCTGATGCCCCTGCAGAGTTCTCTCCGTATTGAGGCAGGAGTCAAGTGTGGGCTTGGCCTATGCGTTTTGGGCCAGTGGCCCACGGACATTTTGAGCGGACAATGTACCGCCTTATGTACATATTGTATATTTTTGTAAAAACTATTTTTTTGATTATTACGGTTATCTGACTATTTCTGAAATATCACTGATTTGACTCAATTCCTTTTGTCCTTGCGTTCTTCCAGGGGGTTACGGGGTGTAAATGTAATGTTGATGCATGTGTTTGTGTGTATGGTGTTGTGGGTGAGGGTGGGGCTGTGGGTGTTGCGTTTTGCGTGTCACTCTCTCCCCCGTGTTCTAGGTGCAGTCCTCACTGTGATAGTCGCCGGCGGCGTTCGTACTCCTGGTAGATGAGGAGGTAGACCAGCATGGGCAGGACCTGCAGCTCGGGTTCCATGGCGTCCTAGTACTTCGTTGAGTGGCGAAAGGTGAGTGGTTTCCCCTCCAAATACTGTTTCCGCTGTGCTTTTGATGGCGTTGGTACCGCCCCGGAAAATCTGGCGGATGGGCGGGTTGTGATGGGGTGGGCGGTACATTGTCTTCCGCCTGGCTGTTCGCGGTTACTGCCGTGGCGGTCAGAGTGTTAAAGTGGCTGTCTGTGTTGGCGGTTTCCGCCGTGGTCATGATCCCATTTTTTTGCCGCCGGCCTGTTGGCAGTATTACCACCGCTTTAACACCGACCGCCAGGGTTGTAATGAGGGCCATAATGTTATATCGTCTGCATATAATGAAACTAGGATGTGGCTGGATGTATAACAAATGGTGAACTCTCTGTGGTTTTGCCGAAGTTTTGCTGCCAGTGGTTCTCTCACCAGCACAAAAATTCAACGGTGATAAGGGGAATCCCTGACGGGTGCCCCTTGATATTTCAATGGGATCTGAGTCCGCCCCATTTCCTCTGAGTTGTGACATGTGTAGAGAATAGAGAAGGGTTTCCACTGCAGAAAGGGCACTGGAAAGCTCATTCATTTCAGTTCTATTATAAGGTAGCTCCATTCTAGTGAGTCGAAGGCCTTAGCGGCATCTAAAAAGGCAGCCACAGCAGCGATGTATGGATCAATGTTGTGTAATAGCGCAAAGAGGGTTCTCAGATTGTGTGAGGTAGATTGGCCTGATATAAACCCGATTAGTCAGGTCTGAGTAAGAAAGGCATGAGGAGAGAGAAAGTCGATTGGCCAGAATCTTGGCAAGTATCTTAGTGTCGCAGTTGATGAGTGACAGGGGCCTATATAACCCACAACAGTGAGGTGGTTTACCTGATTTAAGCAAGGTGAAAATCCTTGCCTCTCGCATAGAGAGTGGTAGAGGCCTAATTCATGCGCTTCCCGATAAGCAGATTTCAACATCGGGAGGAGAGTGTCTATGTATGTTTTGTAGAACTCAGCAGGTATCCTGTCAGGGCGAGGGATCTTGCTGGATTGTAATTGCATAATGGCCTCACGAATCTCGCCCTCCTCTATTTCTTCCCTCAAAAACTGTCAAGAGCATAACTGAGCCACCCCAGTGCTACATCTTCTACATATTCGTCAGCGCCACCGAAGTGCTGAGAGCGAGCTGTGTAAAGATTGCTGTAAAAAGATGTAAAGATGGGGAGAATATGTGGTGTGTCTCTGTAGACGTACCGTCATTCTCACGTATCACAAGGATATTATTGGTGAATTGCGGTTTACAGGTCATAACAGCTAACATGTGTCCTGGGTGCTCACCCTCCCCATATGTTCGGGCCAGCAAATATTTGCTCTGATATAGGATTTCTCGCTCCGCCACCTCCTGATATTCCAATATGGTAAGTCGGATCTGTTGTGACAGCTGGGGGTTTGGCGCAGAGCTTAGATCTGCCTCCAGGGACTTCAGTTCAGCTTCAAGCTTACTGAGCTGGTCCCACATAGATTTGAATATTCCTCCGCCTTTGACTAGGCAGAGGCCTCACATAGTGACCATAAAGGCCTCCCACACTGTGCCCATGTGTTGAACTGAGTTGTTATTGCTTTTGAAAAACTCAATAATCTCCTGTCTTAACTTGTCTCTGAAGAGAGTGTCTAATAATAGAGTAGGGGAGAGTCTCCAATTAGTTCCCAACCGAGCAAAGGGGGGGCATAGTCCAGCAGCACTGGGGCATGGTCAAAGTACGTGTGTGACAGATGTGCGACCCTTTCTATGCAACTCAGTAATTCCCTGACACCAACCAATAATCTATCCTTGTAGAAGAAGGTGTCCTCTTCGTCTGATGGGTGGACTACCGTCCAGGCATTCACAAAAATTATTTTTCATCCTCATGTCTCACACATGCCGTGCCGCTGCGCTATGATAATTGGGGGGGGGGGGTATGTGACCTATCCACCACTTCATTCAACGTTACATTAAAGTCTCCTCGCCGCAATACATGTGGTGAGTTAATGTTGATGATTTGTGCCCAGAGTCTTTTGAAAAATACAGGCATGTACGGAACCTCTTTACGTATCAGGATGATGGTGCCGCATAGAGAAAGTGGAGAATTGCCTATATGATGCCCAGCGGCCTGCAAAGGGTATGTTTGCCACTTCTTTCAGATGAGACTCTTGTATGAGAGCAATACATATATTGTGTCCCTCCAAATAAGCAATAATATGTCTACGCTTACGTGGATCAGCCAGTCCCCTGACATTCATTGTGAGGCAGTTATATATGGCTGCCTTTATATGTCCTTAAAGGTAGCATCTCTAGTCCTTTCCAGGCGGGTGTTTAGGGATACACAATGTACAATCGCATTTGTTCACCCCGTCGTATATGTTGTGTGGTGGCACCAAAAGCATTGTGAGTATGTATGGAGACAAATTAAATGTCCCTGTACCCACCCACCTCTCACTCTGATGGCCCAAGCTCGTCAGGATATCATTACCCACCCTCAAATCTCACAACACAACATTAAACATGAGTTCAACATAGTATCCCAGCATTTGTGCCAGTAATACCTGAAAATGGTGATAGAGAAGGGTCCCTGGGAGAAGGGAAAAGCAGTAGGAAAAAGACAGGTAGAAATAGAATGAGGAAAGGTGAAATGGACTGTTGCTCAGTTGCAAGCTGTATGAGCAGGGAAGTATGGCACTTGAGAAGAAGGGTGAGTTATTTTTGAGTAGTTCAGAACACCTAACTTGGGAATCTCCCACAGGGGTACGCCAACAGTGACAGGTCAAGTAACCCCGTGTAGCCGGAGGTGTCCAGGATGCAAAATAAAGCCCTGGATGTGAGCATCAGGGTTAAAGTGTATGTGTTTCTCCCATGGGGCCAGACAGCAGCCACAAGAGTACAAGAGTCCAATAGATAAGAAAGCAAGTGAAATGTATTCAGCACAGCCCATGTTTGTTTAGTGGTAGTGCTCTAGGTCCGAGAAATAGCAGTGTGAGACGTGGAGGTTCCTTCACATGTCTAAGGCCTTTCATCAGTCCGATTCTGCATCAGGGGATGATGGCCTGGAAGTCTTTCTTGATGACCCCGTCAAAGGCTGGCAGGGGGTGTTGTGTCGCAGAAACCCGATCACTTGCTGCGGAGACGTGAAAATGTCGTCTTTATTCTGGAAGGAAACGTGAAGCCAGGCTGGATATAGCATAACATAAGGTATAGAGGCAAAAACTTAGCTTTTGTTTGACCTTTACAAATTTCCCATGTGCTTCTTGTACTGCCATTGTGAAGTCAGGATAAATGGTTACCGCATTGCCTTAAAACTGCAGGTCCCATTTTTCTTATGCCAGGTGAAGCGTTGTATCTCGGTCTTGGTAATTCTGCATTTTGACAAGGCTGGGTCTCTCTGGAGCACTTGTCAGGGGCCGGGCCACCAAAGTTCAATGTGCTGTTTGACAATGAGCAGTTTTGAGAAATATTCTGCTCTGAATAATAGAATTAGCAATCTCTCTACATATTCCTCTAATTTACCTGTATTGGTAGATTATGGGATTCCCAGTATTCGCAGATTATTTCTATGGGACAGTGTCTCCAGATCCTCATTCTTGGCTGCCATAACCATCAGCATCAGAACCTGTTCCATCTGCAACATATGTTCTCCCCGGGTAGAGACTGTGTCCTCTACCGTCAATTCGCTGCTCTGCTTCTGTTAAGTGGCTATCATGTTTCTGTAATTTATGCGTGATGGCGTCCATGCGAGCACACAATGCATTATCTTAGATTCGGTTAAAGTTAGGCTTTGCTGCATGGCCATGAGTAGAGCCACCACGTCTACATTCTCTTCCGAATTTTCTGGGGGAGGATCATCCAGCGTCTTTAGGCTTGCTTGTTTGAGTTTTTTCTGGCATCAAAATGAAGTTTAGGCTTGTTTGCCATGTTGGAATCATAAGGGCGTGATCGCCAAAGGCTATTGTGGTAGCAGATTATGTTATTGTACTATGTTGACTGCTAAAATAGGAGGCAGCGGCAGTTCTCTATTTGTTCTAGTCTTGTTGTACAGCAAATGTCAGATTTATCTGGCCTGCAGATCAGCAATGTTTTGGGCCACAGGGGCCTGCCCCCGCCTCAACCCCGTCAGTGTTGCTGTTAAGTGGGGGGGGGCCAAGAGCAGACCATGCGCTGCAGGTCCTAGCATATAATCCAGTTCTCTCGGACCCAGAGCAAGTAATACAAATTCAGCATTATATTCCAATTACTCAGAGCGTTTAAAAGCAACTTGGTGCATCTCTTGATAATCATATAAATGCAAGGGGCATGAGCAGTAAGCCACAGCGCGATCTCTTTCCCCCTCCTCACACCTCTCAGCCGCACCTCGCCGATCTGAGTCTGCGCTGGCCCTCTAGAAAGAGCTGCGTGCCTCCCCTAGCTAAGCAGTCACACGAATAGGGCCCGGCGTTGGCTTCACAATAAGCCGCGTCACTCACTCAGTCTCCCGTTGTGATTCAGGCCTCCTCGCAGGCCACCTCTGGTACCCCTCAACGGCCACAGGGTCGCAGAAGCAGAGGAGGCCCATCCGTTTTACCACATCCACTTCAGCACTGCGGTCGCATGCAGTTCACTCACCCGCCAGCGCGTAGGTTCGCCACTCACTGTCCTCTGATCCTCAGCCAGTAACCCCCGCACTTGGCCCACTCCAATTAATGTTATTCCCCATATACATTTATGAACAAATTCACAACAACCTTTGTTGCAGAGGGATTCTGCCTCATCACACTGAAATTTTGCTGGGGTAGTGACAATATCTGCTCGTCCCATAGAGGGTCATTTTTCCCTTACTTCTTTCTCTATTCTTTTCGTATATTTTTTCTTTTCCATTCCTTTCCCTTCTTCTCTTTTTCCTCTTCTCTTTTTTTTCATCAAGCCTTTGTTCTTTTTTTCTTACTGTTTGTATTCAAATACCCAGCAACTATGATACGGATGGACTCTGGGAAAAGCACCTCTGTCTTATTTGTAAAAGTTTGAACCTGACTGAATCCTAGGTTTCTGTGTCTTCTTCCATTTGTTAGACATTTCTGTGTTCAAGGGGTACTGATTCTTTTACTTCAAAAAGAAAAATTGGAATGGAAATAGCAAATCTAATGGTCTGGAGTCCAACAATTTCCCTACTGTTGCTTAGACTGGGTGTAATTAGAAATGTTAACTCCCCGAAGTCGAACAGCTTCCATATTGCTGCATAGATTGCAGTAGAAATGGTAAATCTAACGCTGCCCAAGTCACACATTTTCTCTACTGTTCCTTAAGTCAGAGTGGGAATAGCAAATCTAACCTGTATGAAGTCCAACAGTTTCCCTACTGTTGCCTAGACTGGAGTGTAAATAGAAATTCTAACCCTTACGGCACTGCCAAAGTCCAACAATACCCCTACTGTTGCTTAGATTGGAGTGGGAAGAGTAAATGTACCTCCTCCAAAGCCCATCACTTTTTTTTATTATTGCTTAGATTGGAGTGAGAATAGTACATCTAACCCCTGCAAAGACCAACACAATCCCTACTGTTGCTTAGACTGGAATGGGAATAGTACATACAAGTCCTCCAAATTCCAACACTTTCCCTGATTTTGTTTACATTAGAGTAGGAATAGTAAATCTAACCTCTTTAATGTGAACCAGGCTACCTGTGAACTGTATGGTATAGGGTCAATGTTGCTCATAGCATATGCCTGCTAGGGAGTTCAATATGTGATGGCAATAATCATGCTTAATATTGTTCTGAGCAATTTTGCATTTACTTTCAGGCCTCCAATGCCATACCTGTTTATAGAGTAATGTGTACAAAATAATTTTGGATGATGTCATCAGGGTTTTCATCCATGATGTAATTTGAGATGTCATGAGTGATGTCATAATTGATGTAATGGAACATGTCATGAGTGATGTAATATGTGAAGTCATAAACAGGGCAAGGTGGGGCACCAGTTATAGTCAGCTCTGCTAACTATAACTGATTAATTTCTGTGTGTTTTTTAGTTCAAAACGTTAATATTGTCACTGACATATTTGCCTATTACGTTACTTTAACCTTAGGTTTTTTTCAGTGAACAAAATACATATGTGTATAGTAGTGCTATACTGTGTAGGCTACATTTTTTGCTCTTTCAAAGCTAGTACAAGAAGCCTGGAAGTGGCCAATACAGAGGAAAATAGAGATAATATCAGTTCCATCTACCAGGCAAGGGCAATGTGAAAGTGAACAGGCGGAGCAGACAAACATCATGCTCTCACAAAGGGGAACGCAATCAGAGAGTATTAAAAAAAAATTTCAGGAGGTGGGGATCTCCAAAAATAGATCTATTTGCAACCCTAGGGAAGGCAAAATGCCAAACTTTTGCTTCCAGACAACCATACCATCAAGCCCTAGGAAATGCCCTGTCGATAGACTGGTCAGGGATATTTGCATATGCTTTTCTGCCGATACCACTGTTACACAGGGTGATCAAGAAATGCAGGAGAAGCAAGATGACTGTAATACTAATTGCCCCTCAGTAGGCAAGGCAGATGTGGTTTACAGAGCTGATGGAAACGGCACAAGGGAACATTCTAAAACTATGAATATAACAAGACCTGTTGTCAATGGAAGAAGGAAGTGTGCTACACCCAGAACCTGAACCTTTAAGCCTGGCAGACTGGCTCCTGAAGACTTAGAATTTGGTCATCTAAAAATACCAGAGAATATAGTGGCTGTTCTTAGAGACGCATGAAAACAAACAAGAAAGTGCCACATTGCTAAGTGGAATCAATGCTACTTATAGTGTCTTAAAAGAGGCTTATTAAAGAAAAAAACTAAGGACACAATAGTGTTAAAATATTTAACACACCTACAGAGCCACAGGTAACTATCTTGTCTTCAGAAAACTACTTAAGAGTTGGCCCTTTCCTTCATAACCACCATATTCAAACAGCTATGGACTCCATATGCCCATGATGATAAAATATTTTTTATCTGATTATGTGTATATTCTAGTTATATATAGGTGGTCATTACACGATTGGTGGTAAAAGCCGCTTACCGCCGTGCAGAAGACCGCCAACACACCGCCGCGGCCGCGGAAATCCGCCACAGCCATTATGACCCACAGCACGGAATTCACCAATATTTAGACACCCACACAAGTCCGCCACACCAAAGGTCAGTGATAAACTGGTGAAAACAAAACCTCCACCGTCACGCCAACAGAAATACGCCCACACTATCACGACACACAAATCCACGCGGCGGTCTTCCATTGGCGGTACACACCGCCACGCTCAAAATACACACACTTTTACAAAACACTACCACATTGGACAATTCAAAATACACACACCTGATACACATACACACACCACTCTCACACACCCAATACAATATAAAACACACACCCACATCACCCACAAACCCTTACAACCAGAATTGCGAAAGAAGCACAGAGAGAGACACCACCATCAACAATACTAGCATCCACAGGCACACAACACCATCACCCACATAACTTCCACGCACCTCACACAACACCCCACTACATATCAGCACACTTATCACCACGCACACCACCCCACACATCACCAACACCACCCCATGGCACGGCAAAGACACCCCAGGTTCTCGGAGGAGGAGCTCAGGGTCATGGTGGAGGAAATCGTCTGGGTAGAGCCACAGCTATTCGGATCACAGTTGCAGCACACCTCCATTGCAAGGAAGATGGAGCTATGGCGAAGAATCGTGGACAGGGTAAACGCAGTGGGACAGCACCCAAGAAATAGGGATGACATCAGGAAGAGGTGGAACGACCTAGGGGGGAAGGTGCGTTCCGTGGTCTCAAGACACTACCTTGCGGTTCAGCGGACTGGTGGCGGACCCCCACCTCCTCCGCCACAACTAACAACATGGGAGGAGCAGGTCTTGGCGATTCTGCATCCTGAGGGCCTCACAGGACTAGATGGAGGAATGGACTCTGGTAAGGCAAATCTTAACTATTACATCCCCCACCCTACCTGCATGCCATTACATACCCCCACCCTCACCCCCATCACTCCTACTCCTCACAAGTGTTCCACTATCAAAAACCACACATCCCAACCCCAAGCCCTCATGCAACAACAAAGCATGGACACCCATCACCAAAGCATGCCCACTGCACAAACCCATACACCCCCTAATCCATCATCACACAAGGTCCCACACAGGAATGCAAGCACTGGGGTAAACGGTCACCCACCCATTGCACACCATGCCACACAGAGATGTAATAAACATCCTTTTTTTACCCCTGCAGGACTCCTACCCAACGTCACCGGACAGGAGGGTCCACACATGTCCACACCACCAACAGAAGAGGCCCACAGTGATGACAGCACCTCTGTCCAACTGGATCTAGATGACCAGCCCGGCCCATCGGGGACCTCAGGACAGTCGGTTCCCATCACACAGTCACAGGCCACTACAGAGCTTCCCCCCTCTGGAAACACAAGCACAGCACCCACCCAGCGGGCCCATACCTCTGTCCCCAGGACACATCAATCAGCAGTGTGTCCACCACTACAGGGAACCCAGGCTAACCCACCACCCCAACAACAACAGGGACCTGGGGGCAATGGCAGTGGGCACACGGGCCAGGGGAAAGAGGCCCAGGAACACAGGGGAACTGGGAGGGCTGCTGTGCCACAGGGGAGGACAGGCCCAGGGAACCCACTCTGCACAAGGCCCTCTCCAACATCATGGGAGCCTACCACCATTCCCAAGAGACGATGGCAATGGTACTGGCCAAGTTTCAGGAGACCCAGCGGCTGCAGGAGGAACAGTATTTGGGCTTCAGAGAGGAACTCAGATCCATCAATTCCACCCTGGGCACCATGGTAGGGGTGCTGAAGGAAGTCCTCAACACCAGGAGGGACACTGTGGCACAACAAGGGGCCCCTGACACTAGCCTGGACGATGAACTGCCCACCACCTCTGCCGGCGCTAGTGGACAGGAGGCACCGCCACAGGACCACCACACCAGCACCCCACCCCCTGCAGAGGGAGAACCACCCTGCAAACGGTCCCTGAGATCCAGGACAAAGACAGAGAACGATGCCAAGACCCCCGCCAAGAAATGAGACCACCCTGAATGTCATCCTTCTGTCCCACTTTGTCTCCCTGTCCATCCTTAAACTGCCCCAGCTCCACTTCCTATGCCCATTTGGGCAATGCACCTGTGAGACTAATAGACTGGACTCTGCCATGGACATTCCTCCACCATCACCCCTCACCATTTTGCTACCCCCTCCCATATTTTGCACTTAAATAAACACCCTTAAAGCACAAAACAATCTGGAGTCAGTCTGTGATTTCGGAATAGTGTATTAGCAATTACAGTGTCAAAAAGCTCTTTCATTTGTAATGTCAACATACCTGTCACACAGCTCTAGTCCATGAGGAATCAAAGCAGATGTCACACTGTGGGACCGCCATCTGTGAAATCGTAAGGGAAAGTGACAACTCAGTGACCATACACTGGGTGAAAATGACAGACAGTAGAGAGGTAGTAGTGTTACAGTACATGTAGTAGGCAGGTTTGTATTCTTACCTGTGTCTCACTGGAAATATTGCTGGATCACTGAGTCCCCGTTGTCCATTTCTTCTTCTTCAGCTTCCTCGTCTTCACTGTCCACAGGCTCCACAGCTGCAACAACACCACCATCTGGACCATCCTCCTGCAGAAAAGGCACCTGTCATCGCAAAGCTAAGTTGTGAAGCATACAGCAGGCCGCGATGATCTGGCACACCTTATTTGGTGAGTAGAATAGGGATCCACCTGTCATATGGAGGCACCTGAACCTGGCCTTCAGGAGGCCGAAGGTCCACTCGATTATCCGCCGTGTTCGCCCATGGGCCTCATTGTAGCGTTCCTCTGCCCTTGTCCTGGGATTCCTCACTGGGGTCAGTAGCCATGACAGGTTGGAGTAACCACAGTCACCTGCTAATGGCGAGGGACAACTGTTAGACACACACTAACCTGTAGGGATAACCCCAGACCCAGACAACCATTCCCACTGTCTTGCTTCCAGGTGCTCACCTAATAGCCACACACGGTGCCTCTGGAGTTGACCCATCACATAAGGGATGCTGCTATTCCGCAGGATGTAGGCGTCATGCACTGAGCCAGGGAACTTGGCATTAACATGGGAGATGTACTGGTCAGCCAAACATACCATCTGTACAATCATGGAATGATAACTCTTCCGGTTTCTGTACACCTGTTCACTTCTGCGGGGAGACCAAAGTCACATGGGCCCCATCAATGGCACCTATGATGTTGGGGATATGTCCCAGGGCATAGAAGTCTCCTTTCACTGTAGGCAAATCCTCCACCTGAGGGAAAACGATGTAGCTGCGCATGTGTTTCAGCAGGGCAGACAACACTCTGGACAACACGTTGGAAAACATAGGCTAGGACATCCCTGATGCAATGGCCACTGTTGTTTGAAATGACCCACTTGCAAGGAAATGGAGCACTGACAGCACCTGCACTTGAGGGGGGATTCCTGTGGGATGGCGGATAGCTGATATCAGGTCTAGCTCCAGCTGGGTACACAGTTCCTGGATGGTGGCACGGTCAAGCCTGTATGTGATGATCACATGTCTTTCATCCATTGTCGACATATCCACCAGCGGTCGGTACACCGGAGGATGCCGCCATCTCCTCACATGTCCCAGCGGACGGTGCCTATGAAGGACAACAGCGAGCACAGAGTCAACCAACTCAGAGGTACGTACCCACAGCTTACACAGAACACGAATCATAATCCAGAAAGTGGCCTGTATGTGTGTTGAGTCTAGGCCTAGGTATGTGTGATGCAGTTAAAAATGAAGCCATGTGGGCCCCTGAAATGGCGGCTGCCTGACCTCTAAAGTGGGACAATGGGATGTGAGGTAACTGCGCTGGCGTTGTACACCGTCGCAGTAGGCGGTCAAAGACCGTGGCGCAATGCTGCAGTGGTTAATATTGGACTCTATGGGTCCCAGGAGCCAATGACGATGTACGCCGGCGGTGACGGTACGCACCGCCGCGGACGTGACCGCAATTTTCTATCTGTTCAATCACTTGATACCTGATCTTCGACAGGAGAGGATCTACACTGCAAGTGCTGCTGTGACCTCGGTCTGGAAGAGACAATGGCTCGAGTGTCTGGGGAAAGGGTCCCTGCCTTCACATCGGAGGAGTTGGAGAAACTCGTGGACGGAGTCCTCCCCCAGTACACGCTACTCTACGGTCCTCCAGACAACAGGTAAGTACACTGGGAGCATGCTGTATGGGCTATGCCTGTGTGGAGTGGGGTGGATGTAAGAAGGGGGGGGAGATTGCAGCATGCATGAAACGACGGTGAGTGCATGTGCATCATGGCAAGGGTAGGGATGGGGGCCAATGACTGTGACGGTGCAGTTGGTAATAAGTTTCTCTTCCCCCTGTACAATTCATGTAGGTCAGCGCCCACCAGAAAAAAGATATTTGGCGTGCCATCGCCAAGGACGTCCGGACCCTGGGGTCTATCACAGGCGGAGCACCCACTGCCGGAAAAGATGGGAGGACATTCGCCGCTGGAGCAAGAAGACGGCGGAGGCTCAGCTGGGGATGGCCTCCCAATGTGGGAGGGGTGCCCGTTGCACCATGACCCCCCTGATGTTCAGGATCCTGGCGGTGGCGTACCCGGAGTTGGATGGGCGCCTGAGGGCATCACAGCAGCCACAAGGGGGTGAGTACACTCTCATCCTGCTGATTTAGCGCGCAATGGAGGGGCCTGGGTGGGGGAGGTGGGCTGTGGGTTCCCCTAGGCCAGGGCGAGTTTAATAGGCAAGGTCCCTCCGTAAGGCAGGCCATGTGGCACCCCAACCCACCTCTGTAGAGTGCCAAGTACACCTAGTCATCCATGTGTGCAGATGTCGTCCATGGCCTAGTAGGCCATTTCCCAGGGATTGAACAGTGGAGCCCAAGAGCACGGCGTAGTGCAGGGGGCTTCTGTGTCTGTCGTGTCCGCCAACGGTAGCGGTAATGCATGCATTCAACATGTCTTTCTTCTGTCGTCCCCCCCCCTTTTTGTGGTCTCCCTGTTCTTGTGTGCATTAGCATCATCAGGCGGAGGAGCAGTGGCACCGGAGCACGAGGGGGCTGCATCCCATATGGCCATGGAGGGCCACACTATGGACTCGGACTTCACCAGTGGGACGGAGGGCGAGGGGAGCTCCACGGCGGGGACAGGAGCTGTGACCAGCGACACAGACTCGTCCTCTGCTGAAGATCCCTTGTGGTGGTGGCAACATCTGTGCCCCCGCATCTACAGGTACATCCGCCACCCCCCTACCAGCACCGCCCTCCCAGCAGCCCCTCAGCCTTTGCCCCGTGCCCGCTCACACAGGAGGGTGGGCATCACCTTCGCCCCAGACACCTCAGGCCCTGCCCCAGTCACCCCTGCTGCCCTCAGTGAGGAGGCCATTGACCTCCTCAGGTCCCTCACTGTTGGGCAGTCTACCATTTTGAATGCCATCCAGGGTGTAGAAAGGTAGTTGCAACAAACAAATGAATTCCTGTAGGGCATTCATTCTGGTCAGGCGGCCCTTCAGCGAGCTTTTCAGACTTTGGCCTCAGCACTGATGGCAGCCATTGTCCCTGTCTCTAGCCTCCCCCCTCCAACTTCCTCCACCCAGATCCAATCCCCTACACCCCAGCCTATCACAAGCACACCTACAGACCAGCATGCACACACGTCAACACGCAAGGGAAGCTCTGGCAAACATAAGCACCACACATCCCACAGGCACTCACGCAAGCATCACACACATGCAGACACACCAACATCCACTGCCTCCACTGTGTCCCCCTCCTCCTCGTCTCCCTCCTCCCTCCCAGTCTTGTCTACACTCACACCTGCATGCACTACATCTACAGCCACTACTGTCGTCACCAGCACACCCACCACCACACCCCGCTCACGTGCAGTCACCACCCCCACTACCATTTACACGTCCCCTGTGTCCTCTCCCAGTGTGTCTGTGACGCCACCTAAACTTAACATGTTCATAGGTCATTGCATAGCTCCTAGATAAGTTGTTATATTAGATACTTATGAATCTCTGCTCTCATTTTATGTCACACTTTGTCTACCCATCACCATATGTCATGTCTCTATGAATCTCCATTCCCACTCTGACTCATCCCAAATCCATTCTACTACTTCCATCTCCTAAATAACCCTGCCTAAGCTCTTCCCTCCTCTTCCACATCTCACTCACCCAAACCTCACTTTACTACCATGATCTCCGAAACAACCCTACTAAATTCTCCCTCATTTATCTCAACCTGCTACTATGATCTCCCTAACCCTTTCTACAGACTCTTCCCTCCTCCATCCCCCCTTTACTCATCCCAAGCCTAAATCCTATTACCATAAACTCTCATTTAACACTTCTGGATTCTTCCCTCCTCCACCCCTCCATTACTCCAGTCAATCCAACTAACAAACTCACATATCCGTGGCTCAAATTAACTCATAATAATACTAAAACTGTACTCATATTTCCCTATACTAATCCACCACTAATTCCTTTTGGGCTCCGGAGTAGCGTGCTACTCGCTGAAAAGCGGTTTGACGCCTCATCAGGGGTAGTAAGCGCTATATAAATACTATTACAATACAATACAATATATATATATATATATATATATATATATATATATATATATATAGCAAAAACGAGATGTCGTCAATGAAAGCGCGCTCCCAACTGGTTATAATAAGGGTTTTGAAAACAAAGTCACAACTCACGGTGAGTCCTTGAAGCATTTTCCTTCTTTCTGGCCTTTAGTAATAAAGTCATCTCTGGACACGTGTTTCAGGGTAGATCCCATCATCAGCAGAGAAAGTGTAAAAAGTATTCCACCCTCGTGGGTGCAGCCAGTGCTGGATGTAATTCAGACTCTCTTTAAAAGCACCGAGTGCAAGGCTCTTCAGCTAGTTTGGTTTGGCCCTGTGGGCCTCTGTAATGGCAAGTGCACACTGGTTATAGTAGTCCTGCAACGTCGTATTCCCCAAGTGGGTTGCTAGAGCTAAGCACGAAAAAATGAAAAACAAAGTGCATAACCTATGTAGGCAAGTTCACAGTAAAATTGTCGGTTTTGCTAAAAATATCCCAACCATGTTGTTCAAATGTGACCATGAATCTAGTCACAACGACCTGCTCCGATGTGCAGTGGGCGCTTTCCCGGCTGGACAAGCCGGTTATAAACAGCAAAAACGAGATGTCCTCAATGAAAGCGCGCTCCCAACTGGTTATAATAAGGGTTTTGAAAACAAAGCCAGCAACTCACGGTGAGTCCTTGAAGCATTTTCATTCTTTCTGGCCTTTAGTAATAAAGTCATCTCTGGACACGTGTTTCAGGGTAGATCCCATCATCAGCAGAGAAAGTGTAAAAAGTATTCCACCCTCGTGGGTGCAGCCAGTGCTGGATGTAATTCAGACTCTCTTTAAAAGCACCGAGTGCGAGGCTCTTCAGCTAGTTTGATTAATTGCAGGCACCTGATGAATCCACTAAAATACCAGTCCTGCCCCTGTGGGCCTCTGTAATGGCAAGTGCACACTGGTTATAGTAGGCCTGCAACGTCGTATTCCCCAAGTGGGTTGCTAGAGCCAAGCACGAAAAAATGAAAAACAAAGTGCATAACCTATGTAGGCAAGTTCACAGTAAAATTGTCGGTTTTGCTAAAAATATCCCAACCATGTTGTTCAAATGTGACCATGAATCTAGTCACAACGACCTGCTCCGATGTGCAGTGGGCGCTTTCCCGGCTGGACAAGCCGGTTATAAACAGCAAAAACGAGATGTCCTTGAAAATGCTTCAAGGACTCACCGTGAGTTGCTGGCTTTGTTTTCAAAACCCTTATTATAACCAGTTGGGAGCGCGCTTTCATTGAGGACATCTCGTTTTTGCTGTTTATAACCGGCTTGTCCAGCCGGGAAAGCGCCCACTGCACATCGGAGCAGGTCGGAGCAAGGCAGAAAAACATAAAATGTTCCACTGATTCAGAGGTGGTACCCCACACGGGGCATATATCGTTTGTTACATTTGCATCCCATCTGCACATCAAGGTCTTCAATGGCAAGGTCCCAAAGCGGAATCTAGCATATAGGCTTTTGCCTAGGGTGTCAGGTATAATGTCTAGATAGAGTTCAAACTGTGGGTACCACTTGAAGTCAGTAAATAGATTGGTTAGACGACCAAAAGATTTACGATTGATGGTATTGTTCCTCACATGGGACCAATAGGCACGCTTCAATACTTTTAGATGGACTTTCTCAAGTTTGTGGGGATTCTCCCAGTAATCTCCCAACCCTAATTTCTTAAACCAACTAGATACATGCTTGACCCATGGAATAGAGGCTGAGTTGGGGCATATTAGCAAGTCTAGGAGTGAGACCTTTTAGACATCTAATTCAGGAACGGTCCATCGCCTTACCCAATATAGGAGGGGTCTTAAAATTATCAGGTCGGCCATCCGTTTTAGACCCAGATCTAGAAACAAAGGAATCAGTGGGGTACTAGGAGGGCAAGCACATAAGGCCTTCGCAGAGCTATTCTCTCCGATGGTTAACCTGTTGCTATCAGAAAAGCCCCATACCTCTGCATCGTGCACAGCTGCTCCCTGTGCCTTTGCGACATAGATCTTGATAGCTGGGGAGACCGTTTTTACCATCGTACTCCTGTAGAAACGCAAAATGGATGCTGCACTGTGTTGTAAGAGACCAGTACTTTTATTAATCTGTTCTTCCCAGTGTAGGTTATCAGTAAGCCTTACACCTAGATAATCGATAGAACTGACCTTATCCAAAGGATCGCCATCTAGATTAATAGTGCACTTCTTCCGCATCCCAGAGCGCAGGGCCATTAGCTTTGTTTTCTTGGAATTTAGCTCTAAGCCATGGTCCCGGCAGAATACATTGAATCTATCAATGAGGATTTGCAAGCCCATAGGGGTCTTGGAAATAAGAAGCGAGTCATCTGCAAAAAGGATTGGAATTTTTTGGGCGCCTAGGGTGGGGGCATCGCTCTGGCATGCCATCATAACCTGTGCCACCTTGTTGATAAAGATGGAAAACAAAAGTGGTGCCAGCACACATCCCTGGCGAACACCCCTATTTATGGGGATTTTGTCAATCAGTTCGCCTCAGTTGCCCCATCGTACTAGTGCATATGTTTCTTCGTGCAGGCGCTTTAATAATAGGATTAGATTGGTTGGGACCCCTATTCTATGTAGAACTACCCACAGCTTCTCCCTTGGAACCAGGTCAAAGGCTGATTTCAAGTCGACGAAAGCAACGAATAAGGGCTGTTTTGTGAGGGCAGTGTATTTCCAATACAGCATGGCCAGCCTAAAGACCTGATCCACTGTACTGATTCTGGGTCAAAACCCTGCGTGGAGGGGGGAAAGTATCTTATGTTCCTTGGCCCATCTCATTAGTCTGCCTAAAACTTGTTTAGCAATTTTTTTTGCAGATTATCTATGAGACTAATCGGCCTGTAGTTTGCTGGAAGATTTGCGTTACCCTTTTTATAAATAGGAATGATCTCGGCACCCTTCCAAGTTATAGGAATCTGCCCCCCTTCAGCAATTTTGTTAGAAAGTGTGTTAATGTACCAGACCCATATTGATGGCTCGGATCTATAAAGATCCCCTGGGATCTTATTGGGTCCTGGTGCTTTACCAGATTTTAACGAACAAATTGCCTCAGCAGTTTCTTCCATAGAGAAACTGATGGGAACCTCAGTATCTAATAGACCCCCTCCTAGTAGAACGGAGGGGAGTTCCATGTCTTGCGGGGGGACCAGAGTCTTGTCTCGCATCATAGTTAACGAGGGCCACAGGAGTGTCAATTTTATCATAGAGGCATGCAAAGTGTTTCACCCATCTTTCTGGTTGTATATGGTTCCTTAAACTGGTCCTACCCCTTGCTCTCTCTTGGACAACAATTCCCAGAATAACGTATTATTATTAGATTCTGTTGTGACTAACAACTCCTGCCAAATTGAGTCCTCCCAGGATTTTTTTGCTCTTGAGATGGATTCCTTGTATATACGTCTGGCTTGCTGGATTTCCCCTACGATCCCTTTCATAATTGCATTTTTTACCCCTGTCTTGGCCCTGGAACATGATTCATTGAACCAAGTGTTGTTTGCCGTGGTCCCTCCTTGTAGACTCACCCCAACCTTCCTATAAAAGATGTTCTGGAGTTTAGCAACCATGGTTTCATGTATACGAAGAAAGGGAATATCCTTAAGATCGTAGTCTTGATAAGGTGCCAGATTATCTCAAAAGGATGAGTAAATCTCACGTAACAAGTAGGGATTCAACACCACCTTTGGCCATTTAACCTTCGTGGATAAATTCTTCACAGTGGGAGTAGGGACCATAGTAGATTGATTGTTTGCAGTTCTACAAAATACGTCCCCAGAAATACACAGTACCAACGGATGATGGTCTCTCTCACATCTGAAATCCACCTTCATATCTCTAAGTTGGGGCCACAATCTTACATCAACTAAGAAATAATCAATTACACTTGTGATTGTGCCTTGCTTAAATGTAGGTGCAATGTCCGGGTCGGAGGGCATACGGCCATTGCAGGCCCTAAGGCCATGCTTCAAACGGAGGGAAGCCAGCTGAGCCGCTGCACGGGTACGGGGACAATAATGATCAGAATTCAGTTGTGCAATCCCCCATGTTTGATCCTCCTCCTCCGTTAGGCCACTAAGTAGCATCGATGGTTCGAAGGTACAATTTACATCCCCAGCTATAATCAATTAGGATGTAGATTGAATGGTATCTAGAAAGTCGAGGAGCTGGATTAGGGTCTGGGATTCTGCTCCGCGTGAAACAAGTCGTGCATAAACATTGATAAGGGTTATATTAAATTTCTGTTGAAACGATAATTGCAACCCCATCAGATCAACACAGTCAAATTGTAAGATCTTATATTCACATTGTAATATTTTGTTCAATAGGATTAGCAACCCCCCTTTTGCACGACCTGACGCCTTTTCAGATGGTTGAGCAGATATATTGAAGGAAAGAAACCCATCTATGATGATTCTGTCCTCAGCCCAGTTTTCTTGGAAGAGGCATATGTCTTGGGTGTTTACATATGAGCACCAATCCATATCATCCAGTTTCCTCCCAATGCCAGCCAGGTTCCATGACACTATTGATAAACCATTAATAACAGGTATAACACTGTGAGGGTCATTCTGACCCTGGCGGGCGGCGGACGCCGCCCGCCTGGCGGGAACCGCCAAATGGCTGCTCCGCGGTCAGAAGACCACGGAGGCCAATTCGACTTTCCCGCTGGGCCGGCGGGCGACCGCCAAAAGAGCGCCCGCCGGCCCAGCGGGAAAGGCCCTGCAACATTGAAGCCGGCTCCGAATGGAGCCGGCGGTGTTGCAGGGGTGCGACGGGTGCAGTTGCACCCGTCGCGATTTTCTCTGTCTGCGATGCAGACGGTGAAAATCTCTCTGGGGCCCTGTTAGGGGGCCCCTGCACTGCCCATGCCAGTGGCATGGGCAGTGCAGGGGCCCCCAGGGGACCCACAACACCCGTTCCCGCCATCCTGTTCCTGGCGGTAAAAACCGCCAGGAACAGGATGGCGGGAAGGGGGTCGGAATCCCCATGGCGGCGCTGCAAGCAGCGCCGCCATGGAGGATTCTCCCAGCCGGGGGAAATCCGTCGGGAAGCCGCCGGACCCGGCTGGGCGACCGCTGCTTTACAGCCGCGGTCGGAATTGCAAAGGAAGCACCGCCAGCCTGTTGGCGGTGCTTCCGTGGTCGTCGACCCTGGCGGTCGATGACCGCCAGGGTCAGAATGACCCCCTGTGTGTCTGTGGAACATCCTCTAGAGTTGACTCGTTGATAGTAAGGCTGTTGGGGCTAATCAAAGATGGCTCCTCTCGGCTACCCCCGCTAAAAGCTTCCTGAGCTGAGGACAGTCATACAGACAGAAGCTGGTGTATCCTGATATGCAACAACCAAATAAAGGGGTAGAGATACTAACACATTGCAGAGGTATTGCATCCCAAAAGTGAAGAAAACCAGTGCAGTGGTGCTTTGAGGTATAGTTTCCAGCACAGATCCTGATTTGTATTCGAAAGATTGACCTAAACAGAAAGTAGCATTTTTTACTACTTTGCGTCAAGAAGGAGTTACATGAGAGGTTCATTGGCATTCCCATAAAGTCACCCATAGATTTTGACTGAAAGCCCTCTTTACTAGGGAAGTAGCCAGGTTTTTGCGCCAAAAATGAACTTCTCTTTGAGGACGGTGTAAAGTATGAGAAATGATTTCTTCTCTGAAAACATTTACAACTTTGCATGGGTGCTACAAACTTGACTAAAGTCACTGAAGCACTTATTGGTGCCTGGTGAGAAAACTTTGCATGTCCCCCTTTGGGCATTTGCAATGCATTTCTCATGACCTGAAATGTGCACCATTATCCTTGTGCTGGGTACTCTTCAGAACCTATTCTCAATGCAAATTAAAGGGGAATGTAAACAAATCCCCTTCTTGGCTCAAAACACATTCTATAAAACTACCTCACACTTGAAGGTATAGGTATATGTATTGTTTGTTTCACAGTTTGCACTATGATTCCTAAAGTAGGGCAGTTCATAATTTCAACCTATTGTCTGTCCTCTCATCCAAAAAATAGACCTTTAGTTGGCCATCCTCTGAATAAAAATGAAAATAAGATTCTATAAAGGCTTTTATTACTTCCTCCATTTTCCTGTCTCACCATTACATTAACAGGGACCTGTTATTCTCAGTATCTAGAAAAAAACCTACAAAATTGTTGCTTGAAGCTTCCTATAAAATATTATTACAGCATGCTGAAAAAACAGGCTGCAGTGCAGGTGTTGGTAAAATAAAGAAATAAAAACATCCACCCTTCTCAGGCAAGGAGGAATCATGAATTTGCAAGACAAAGCTTTCTAGGCCGTGGACTCGAAGGTGATAATGTATGCAGATTGTGTCTTTGTGTTTTAACTCCACATCTTGGAGACAGAGGTTAAAGCAGTGGCAGCCGCCGCAAACCTCAAGTGGAGGGGTGGAGGAGGACTGGTGACGCAGGTGAAAAAAATAATAATAAAAAATAAAATAACCTTTCCTTGATGCCACCATATCCTGCCGTCTCCTGCTGCCTCGCCCCTCTTCCCTTGATGTGGTGTCCCAGCTTTCACAGGCTGAGCCAGAAGATGAAAACTATTGTTTTATTTTTCATCTCCTGGCTCTTGGCCAGGGAGGCAATGCTCCTTTGTCATTGCGAAGGTGCCGCCCCTGGGTCAAAGTCAAGAAACTATGCCTCAGGATCGAAAGGAACACCTCCCACATGCCCTGTTCCAAATACGTTTTGGTTGCAATTAGAAATTGGCAGGAGCATTGGGCAAGGCTGTGATAAATGTCTGGTGTGATGAGTGTTAACTATTTACTAAAGTTTCCATGCATTTTTAAAAAATCAAATGTCCTAACTTGACGAAGATACAATTAATGATCATCTGATTGGTAAAATATATGATTTTAAACTGCAAAGGGACGTAATCCCAGTCATTCAATAAGCACATACATATACTCCAGAAATTCACGTTGGCCTTGTCCACGTTCAATATTTTATTTTTAATGAGTTTCATTTGTTGACATTGAAACGAACCAGACCGACCAGATTAGTTCAATAATTATTTTACATTTGACCCAAATTTACCAAAATATAGACTACACAGCACTGCTCAAAAAATCTCTCCTGCTACATTGTGCAAACTTTAATTTACAAAAAGGTGTGTCATGCTGATATAATCGGCTGTGCTTGTCCAAAAGAAATGGCAATTTAGCATGATGATCAGCATTGCCAGGCACAAAGGTGAGACGGTGTTTTGCATGAAACTTGTACTCAAGGTAGACCCTCAAGTATAAATTGATTCGTGATGACAACCAGCTATCACAAGCGCATATTACACGTTATTTGTGGGGAATATCATAGTACATTCTGCTTGCCCATTATTTACATTAGGTTTCATTTGCAGCTAGAATTTCACGCAAAGCCTGGCCGTGCTTGTTTAGAAGGTCTGTCTTTGATTGGAATTCTAGGAGTGGTATTTTACATTTTAACTAGTGTAAAATTTGGGGCGCAAAAAAGCATTTGCGCACAAAATTGATCGTCTCTGTTGCTTGCACTTGCTTCATTGCTTTGCATGACCTGTTATGTGGGCCATTGGAATTATACAGCATCGGGCTTTGACTACATTATACAGAAAAAAAAGGCTAATTAATTGACAAAATGTTGCATGTTTTGTGGCAGTATTAGGGCACTATATTATCATTTGTATACATTGTAACACTGTATGGCAAAGGTTTCACTTCCTTAGTTTGGGTTTAATACCTGAATAGGACAGTCATCAGCCAAAGTTGACCTGCCACAGAGCAGTAAAGGACCTGCGACTGCACAGCAAAAGATGAGACCGTGTTTTTATTTACTTTTAAACCACTCAAGCCAGAAATTTTTTTTTGTTAAAATCTGCAAGTCATTCAAAAGTTGATGGACTACACAGCAATTGTGCATAATTCTAGTCCCCCTTCCTCTATTCCTTAGAGGTTAAGAGGTAAGATGCCAGCACTTTAGAGGTTGAGCAATAAATCGAAACCTTTGCAAACTGAACGCTTTTCATTTCCAGTCATCATTTATACATGCATTGAAAAGGCCAACAAGTCTGGCTTTAAAAGTACCCTTGCCTTCGGGAGGCTTGCCATCAAAATCAGGAACATGGAGTGCAGATTTAAGGCTTTCACAGAATGTTAGAGAAACCAAGCTGAATGTCATCCCAATCTGCATAATATGAATGCCAAACTTTAGATTCAGTGCATCTGGAACTGTTAAGGTGAAGCAACTTTCTGGGTACACCAAGCTCATGGTGGCCCTGGGGTTCCTGTAGCGTGTTCAGGGGCTTGCAGGTCCAGCCCAACGTAGGAGAGGGACAGACTGGCTTGAGTCGTGGTTTTTGAAGAATGGGAGGAGGCAGAATAAACAGCTTTACCAGGTTTCAAAGGCAAGTACATTGTCAGAGAAATATGAAAATAGAAAGCCATGCTCTAATTAAGCTGAGTGGTGTAGTGGTGGGCAAGTTTATTCCTTCCATCTCCTGACAACCAATAGATATTTCCTTACGTGTCACACCATGCTGCCTGCTACTGGTGTCATGCCAGGTCCAACTCAGGCTTCTCAGGACACAGCCTAGCTTTGGTGGCTGGCTAAGGTAGGCAGCCACTCCTGTTGCATTATAATTGAGCACTGCACCACTGCTGAGAAGTGCTGGTTACCCTCCTCATACTAAATTAAAGAGCTACAGAAGCCCAGAGCCTCCAAACTAAACCCCGCTATTTGGTATTCGGTATACACTATAGAAACGAAAACACTTGATCCACAACCAAATTGCCACCTTCAATCCTGCAGTAGAAATGATGATACATGCATGGTTATCTCTGAACCCGATGCCCTTCACCTCCCCTCACTCATCCTCAATTTCATTAGCACCTGTGGCATCTCTGCTAGTGCCTGCTGGCACAAACTAGCACACAAAACAGGCACCTTTCATCTGACAAATGTATTTCTCCACCAGGGACGTGACCCTTGTTACTCCAGGATAATAAAAGACCATCTATTGTGGACTTTGAGCCTCAGTACGAGGCTGGCAGTCTTAAGACCGCCAGCCTCGCAATGCTGGTCAGGGCCGCTGCTGCTGTGGAGGTCCGGCTGCCACATTAAGACCCTGGCGGTCAGACTGCTGGGTTCCGTGTCTCCACCGGGATTGATGATCCCAGCGGGTTGACTGCGGGCAGAGGTCGCAACCTGCCAGGGCAGTGCTTCCCTGCGGATTACGACCTCGTTCTCCGCCAGCCTTTTCATGGCGGTTTTACTGCCATGAAATGTCTGGCGGAGAACAGGTGCAGGGGGCACAAGGGTGGGGCCCTGAACAGCCCATGCACTTGGCATGGGCAGTGCAAGGGCCTGCCAGCCCAGCACCCTCGCAATGTTCACTGTCTGGTGTGCAAACAGTGAACATTGCGAGGGTGCTGGTGCACCTTGCAGGTGAAAGCATTGCTTCGGCTCGATCTTGAGCCAGAGACAATGCTACCGCCTGTTTCCCGCTAGGCTGACGGGCTGAAACCTCAGTTCCTGCCCATCTGCTTAGCGGGAAACTCCTAATCAGTTGTGCAAGGTGGTCGCCACTAGGGTGTCAGGCACCATTTCGGGGGTTTGGTGGAAGGGTTATCCCATCCGCCAAACTCATAATAACTCTTTTGGAAAGTGCAAAGATCACTTGTTCAAAGTGCTGCACCAGTCCACAACTTTATGAAGGAGAAGCATTTCATACACTCATCAGTACATTTTCAGCTGCCACTCAGACTTCTGCTGAGCATCTTTGCTGCATGAGTAGTTCTGGCACTTCCACACAAGGTGATCAAAGGGGTTTTCTCTGCGTTGCATGGAGTGCAGAGTGTGAAGGACAACAGTGAGACTTGAGACTTGAGTGAAGCATGAAGGATGTAAAGCTTGAGCTTCTTCATTGTGTGAACTAATAACATGAGCTCATGGAAAGGGGTGGAAATAACCCTTTTGAAGTTGGTGGTCTGTCCAAATAAGGATGCCAGAGTGTCCCTATTCAAGATGTGGCAGAATTTTTTTCCTGTGGTGTCAGTTCCTGTTTGAAGCATTTATATATGAGGTTTTATGAGATGAAGTTGTCACGCAGCACATATAGGGGCAGATGTACAAATCGTTTTTTGAGGTCTCAAACGGCTGATTCTAGATCCTAAAAAATGCTTTGTTCAATGTATTAACCTCAACTTGCAATTCGGGAACAAGTTATTGAATCACAATTTGGGTTTGCAACCCAATACCAATTTGGTATTGTGAGGGACATGTTTCCAAATAACTAACGGTTGTGCTATGTGTTACTACTTTGCGACTGAATTCTGTTTGCAAAACATTAATATTTTACCATCTCTTCAAAGGAGGTAATAATCCATTCACAGATGGGGAGGGGTCCCCAGAGGACCCCTTCCCCTTTGAGTGTGTTTTACAAAGTATTTTTTAAGAACAAGTAGTGGTTTTTGAAACACCGCCTATTTTCCTTTGAGGAAAATGGGCTGCATTAAAAAAAGATTGCTTTTTTTTAAAGCAGTCACAGACATGGTGGTCTTGTGAGCCCTGCAGGCCACCATCCGTGTGATGGCTATCATTTGTAATGGGTAGCAAACTACAACCTACCTCATTAATACTCATGAGGTAAATCAATTTGTGACTCACTAGGAATTGCTAAATAAAGGTTTTAAGGTTTCTTACATTAGGAATTGTGATTTCCTAATTACAATTCATTAAGAATCGCAATTTGGAAACTGCAGTTCTCAAGTTTTGTATATTTGGCCCTTTGTTCCTTGATGTTCCTTCACAATCTTCACTACTTGCTTCTGATTTTGTTCATGAATTTACCTCAAACAGACCATTTTCCTTCTGCGTTATTCTCCTGGATTCTTCTCCTGGTATTGCACTTTTTCTCTTTCCTTTTGGCACAAGGAGTTTACTACCACAATGATTTCCTGGTTCTCTCTATATCTTCAGTAAAGATTTAGAAATTTCTAAAGGGGGACTTTCTCCCCTTTGTTATTTCCTGCTAAATTTGACCCTCTAAAGGAGACACCTGACACCTTCCACGATTATTATTTTGGGCAGAGTGGCACTGTGGTTATTGGGAGAAGTCCTTAATGCTGCTGTGTCTACTCATCCATCCCCGTCAATGGCAATATCACAAGTCAACATTTCTAACCACAACTGTACTGCAGAGCTTAGCTGTGGCATTGATCTTTATCTGCTCTTCCAGGCAATGCTTGGCAGAGACACTGATCGTTTGCTACCACCACCCAGACAAGATGGCAATATCAAGAAATAACAAGTCATACATAGCACCATTGGTGCACCCACTTTACTGGCACCCCTTCATGTTTAAGCTTTATGGCCATTTTTGGGTAAGGGAAGCACCCTGAAACACAGTGGAACACAGTGACCATAGCAGGTTAGGGGAAACATCCCCAAACCGATAAGAATGAAATACAAGCACTTTTTGAAGAGAAAACACAACTTTCCAACCAAATGATGTTCTCAAGGTAATTAACACGCACCAACCCCAAAACCCTCTCTGAGTAGTTCTTCAGAGAGGGATTTTTCAGTTGATTACATAAGATCTGGTGACAGCTGCGCTGGCAAGGCAGACCTGAAAACCAAGCTAAACATCCACTACCATTT
Organism: Pleurodeles waltl; assembly: GCF_031143425.1. NCBI lineage: Eukaryota > Metazoa > Chordata > Amphibia > Caudata > Salamandridae > Pleurodeles > Pleurodeles waltl. The sequence continues at coordinate 306,177,278 of NC_090449.1, forward strand.
AAATTACAACATTTAACAAGATGCATCAGCAGACAAGTTTTGAGAAATATAAAAGAAGGATATCAAACTCTACATAATTAGAATTAGCCTGATTTTGGTTTTAGTATGAGGATGCTACAGTACTACACAAAGGATGGACTCATAAATAACTTTGTCACTATGTATAGAACAATTACTTTGTGCATATGAATTCCAAATTCTGAATCACAAAATCTGGATTGGCTTTGATACACATATTACATTTACAGATGTGGGAGTCTGCCAGTAAATCAAAACCACTGGATTCACAAATATATAGCAAGGGACAGGTGTGTGGGTGGTCTTGGATTCAGCTATCTGAAAACCTAGGTGAACACTATCACATTTGTACCTCTTGTACGCAACTTTCCACCCTGGAAATGCATGCTAATTTCCTCCTAGCAAGACCAGTAGGAAGGGTGTTTCTAGGTTGGCAAAGGGAACAAAGAAATATAAAGGTGATATGCACATTTGCTTTAATTCCATTTTACACTTTAGGGTAATATGAACGAAATCTACAAGTGGTACATATTTCCTTACATGATATACAACAAATTCTTTATCACAGAGAAGGAAAAATGTTTGATATGAAAGGTTTTAGGTGGTAATTTATTTTTGTAATGTAAAATAACTTTCATTTGATGTATTATGTTTACATTATTTGAAGATTTAATTCAAAATTCAGTGCCTGATTTAGATCTCGATGGAGGGGTATACTCTGGGATAACTGTCTTGTTTGTGACAGAGTTTTCCCTCCGCTGACATCTAAATTAGTCCCTAAGTTATTATTCTGTAACCTTTTTTACTTAGTTCTACATTATATATATGTATATATATATATAATTAATTCAAATAGTTGACATTAATATTTATCATAAAATATTTGTAGGAATTGTTTTCAAGTTTGATAAATTATTTTATTTTTCAGTATGCTTTACCATAGTTAACTACGCAGTCATGGCGGAGATCTCCACATGGTAATGTGAAGGGAAATTTTGAGTTCCTAACTTCACTAATTATTGTGGGAGGGTGTTGCAGTACCAATATGTTAGAAGGATTAAACTGACATTATGGTGTAATTTAGACTCCAGACTAATAGAATGTATCGAAATGATATTGAAGTTTGGATATTTAATGAATTGACTATGCATACAACAATATGCAGTTCCACGTTATATTGATTGAAATGTATTAACAGAGTTATTTTGTTTAAGGCGTTGGAATCTAAATGTTAATGACAAATTATTATTGAAGAATTTACAGTTTGTGTATTAAAATATATTTTATTTGATATAGTAACATGCTGTATTAATTCACCTGTCGTAGCCCATGGGAGGCCTGTTAAGCCCTGTTCTTCATGATTGTTCTGAAAATGCTGTTCATTTCCATAACTTGAGCTTTCTTTCAGATTTCGTTCATATGAGAAGACTAGCTTTGGTAATAGACCCATATTGTTTTAGACATAGAGAGAAAGTGAAAAAATGTCCTTGAAAGTAGGACATCCTGAACTGTGGACTGATATTATATACAATTGTTTCAAACTCATGTGGAGCTACATGAATGGATGATGTTCCCATGGCAGACCTGGCTTCAAGTGTCAACTTGGATTTGTGTGATCGATTTATATTGGATGATGCCCCTTCAACCTAAAATGGACAGCCACTCAGAGCAAATCAGAATGCCATATGAACTTTGATATGCCATTGCTCAGTGGAACTTTGGTCAGTTTTTTAGATCTTTCCCTGGAGAGACCCTTCTCAGATGCAGATGATGAACACTGCTTGTTGAAGCCCCTTGGAGAGGGATCTTTCTTTCTGCCTTGCCCCTTTGAGATGCCTTGCTGATACTTAGAGATTTTCTTCCTAGCCCTTTACAAGACTGTAGATCAAGCTTCTGACATGCTGATGCTTTACCTATCTTTTGCCTACTTTATTTAGTATCTAGTTGTTCGAGATTACTTTTTTCCAAATTCTTGTTGGCCTTTTTGTTATTTCTTTCTTTCCCACACATGTGTTCCACCCAGCACATATTCATCCCTGATTTGGCTAATTGTAGGGTTTTCCATACCCATCTAATTATAACTCTGCTGATTTGAAATTGACTTGACGTTTGTCAAACTTGAGCAACACTTGATTTCTGTAACTCAGATAATCCTTTTGATGTTTTGTACTCTTCTTATTGAATGCTTAGTTATACTAATGTTAGTTTGCCTCAAATTATTTTGTCACCTTGGACAACCCTTGGTAATCCTGTGTCTTTATAATGTTGTCTTGAGAGTTGTCTACATGACTTTGACCTTAAGTTTGTAATAAATCCCTTAACTCTATTCCTGGCTGGAGTTTTCCTTGTATGGTCACATGGGCCATAATGTGTAACTTAATTGGGTTTATATTGAAACTGTGTTACGGGTTCTACCACATACTGCAAGGCCCAAAGATCCGTTGACCTCGATGAGCATTGATTCCTGGGAAGGGTGAAAATGCTCCAGCACTCCCCTTCCCAATTATGATGTGGAATTGGTCACAAAATTCATTTTGTGAGTAAGAAAGACTTTTCCAATACACATATAGGGTTTAGTGCAGTGCACTTCATACTCTTGCGCATTGCAGCGTGTGTGAACGCAAAACCGTTCAGTACTTCGGATCCAGAAGGAGATATATGTTTTGTATATTCTGTTTTCTCTTAATTATAGAGCTATTTTATCAGTTGCTGCACTTTGGTATCAAGTATTGTAACACCAGGAAGGGAAACAAGCATTTGCAATGCAATAGGTCTTGTGTTTGCTCGAGGTAGAGCTATTAGCTTTGTAAATGCCTAACTCAACTTTTCTTGCTACACAAATTGAAAATAAAAAGTAAAACAGTTGATGTAAGTGAGCCGATTCAGAGCACCACTGTGAGCGCAAAGAGAAAGATAAAAGGAAAAAGAAGTTTGCTCTCAGTCAAAGTTATTTACAAAAGTGAAATTATCCATGTAATAGGGTCGATGGCCAAGGCAGTAACAAAACTGCCCTAAAGAGGGACAAACGTAAAGCAGTTACCAACGCGAACAAAGGGTTTTTGAAAGGCAAGCCCATGAACAAGTGATAGTGATTGGCGTGTGGTGGGCGTGGTTAAAAGCCCAGATACATACCAACCCATCGGAAAAGCAGCTGGACCGAAAAATTACAAAACTTTTTCCTCTCATGTCAGGTATATATAAACAGCAGTGACAGTAGCTTCAGGGTCAAGATGTATCAGGGGCTCTATGGACCCAAATTATTGCAGGTTTTTGCTTATCAAACAAGGGAATATAGTAACATTTTCCCTGCATGCATAAGGCCAATAGTTTCCCAGCAGTGCCACTGCTGAAATTTTCTGGAAAACATCAACGCATTTTGTAAATATGTATATGAATGTAATTGAAATCGTATTTATATTTTATTGTAATTGTGTTTATATAGCACTTACTACCCCTGATGAGGTGTCAAAGCGCTTTTCAGCGAGTAGCATGCTACTCTGGAACCCAAAAGGATTAGTGGTGGATTAGTAACGGGAAATCTGAGTACAGTATTGGTGTAGGGAAACATGAGTTAATATGAGCGTTGAAAATCTGAGTCAGTAATGTGCTAACAGTTTAAAATATTTTTACTCTACGTTTGGCTTCGTTTTGAACTGCACATCTCTGTCTCTGTAAAGTTTATTTTATTGCAATGGCAGGAGTTAAAACATGCAAAACGTAAAAAACAATTGTACAACGCTTTGGAAAAAAAGACGTGTTTCATTACACATATTTACCAAGATTGGGCTCTATGCACTCAAACTCTAGCACTTTCAATACAGCCAACCTGTGAACTCTCAATTTCAGGGGATTCAGCCACTCGCAGTTAGACAATACTGGTTTCACTAAATTGCAAAAAACAAAACAAACGCACAGTGTTTGTATAGTTATATACTGCGATAAATCATTTTTTCGTCATATATTTCCAAACTCTGCGACACCCAGAATCGCTCACTCCTTTCATTGCAGTCTCTCCTTTTTCCTAGTAAGACGCCGTTGCCCATTGTACCTCAGAGGGAATGTCCACGGCAGACAGAGCAAGTTGTTGGGGATGAAGGGAGTGTGCCTGCCTCCAGGTAGGCTGATGCCATAATCTTTCCCTGGTGCTCCTGCTGAGGGGAGTGGCGGCAATGGTCTGTTATATAGCTGCAGCCAGGGACTGAGGAAACAATGCGATTCACTCACGCTCACAGATCTACTTTCATTAATACGTGAGCCTTGTGCATTGCAGGTCTTACCGGAACATAGTTAAGTAGGTAACAATTGGCTCTTTACTGTGCAAATGCCTTCCCCTAATTATTGCGGCACCTCATTCAGCAAACACTTAAAACATTTCCACTTGTCCGTATATATTTGAAAACTGTCTGTTCTATTGGAGCTTCCTGATTGTTTAACAATACTTGAACTATAGCAAAAACTCATAATTTGCTCTAGCAAACTAGTAGGGCTTAACTGTACAACTTTTTTTCAAGTAAGGTGGTGTCTTCATAAACCGTGGATTCACAGATATTGTATTTAATCAACAACAGCATTTTCAGGAGGCAGTCAAAATAGTTTATACTAAATACTGTAAAAGAATATGAGTTACTGCACGTCCACTTAGTTGACATGGGGAATATGCGAGCTGGATTGTAAAAACTGGTCCTTGGTTTTAGTTTCTTCTTTTATTTAAAAAATATATATTTCCTTGTTTGTTATGCTGAACAAATAAAATGTTTCCCAGTTCCCAAAATCCTAAAAACTCGTATGCCCATATGATTCGAATAAAACCCATTTGTAACTAGCCAAGGGGTTTTTCTGCAACCGAAACCCAACGTTTTTTAAATGCAAATGTTTAAAATCAGTCTTTCCTCTGCATTAGTTTGCGCACACAATGGCAAATCGTTTTGTGAGGTGATGAATAAATCTCTCACGTCTGATGCTTCTTTCACCACACAATAAAAACTTGATCATTGGTGTCATGTTTAGTGGTGTGAGGTGAAAATTCTCCAGGCATACAAATCAAATCAGAAATTTTTTAGGGTCGAGCGCACAAGCGCTCTGGCTTTTTGTAATCTCCCTGTGGGCTTTTAACTACACCCACTATTGATATTCATTCTTTGTTGTGCTTGTCTTAAATGCTTCACTTTTATTGTTGCATTTTGTGAAATGTCCCTCCTTTGTGTGCTGAGTTTCCTTCCAGATGATTTTACTGAATGAATATTTTTGTTGGCCATCACACTACCCCTACTCCTGTTACAGTGTGTGATGGCCCCTCCTCCGGTTTCGGTTTGCCTTTCATCCCAGCTGCAATCCTTTCTAGACATTCATGCGCTCATGCTCATGGCGGCCCTGGTGCTTTTAATTGACTTGCTTCTGTCAAATGTTTTACTTTTCATTTTTAGTGGCAAGAAAAGCCCAGTTAGGAGTTTACAATGCTAATAGCTCTAACTCAAGCAAACGCCAGACCCATTGTGTTGCAAATGCTTATTTAAATGTTCAGAGCTTTGAGAAATGCTCCAATTGCAAGATTTTAAAATAGGCAGCTTCATTCGCTTTTTGCTGCAGGCAAAATTGTTCCCACTGCAGCAAAGGTCTCCCAAGGGCAACAGCTTGTCGTTGGTCCACTGTTACAGGTTCCTATATCAATGTTTGATGGATCCCATCCACAGATTTACTCTCAGATGGTTGAAGGTTTTTTCTTTCATTTGGCAAAGACTGTGATTCCCAAGAAGACATTCCCTCATGTTACTAGGTCCTGTGAATCATGGTTTTGAAATACCGCAATCATATGTGCCTATCTGCATTTATCAAAGCTCAGCAAACTCTGTGCTATACAATCTGTGCTTTCTACCTGATGGTAGTCCCCATAGCACCTTTTCTCTGATCAACTGTCCGGCAGTAAACCTCGAATGGAAAGCAGTACTCTTCCCCTCAGTATGCTGAACCCTTACTAGGACTACATTGTGTTCTTTGATGTATGAGACTCAGAAACATTTCTATAGGCTTATTTTGCCACTAATTCTCTGAAAAATGTTGTCTGCCTTTTGGGGCAACACAAGCAGGACATCATAACAAGGCCACTGATTGGTCATATCATATCAAATCAAGCTGGTGTCCTCAGGGTGGAGGGATGGGATGCAACGTGCTGTTCCTATAAGAGGTGAATCAAAGCAAGCTCATTCCTGAAGGTCGTCGACTACACTACTCATTTTTTTATGAACAGTGAACATGAACCTTTTTATTGCCTTTGTCACTTGCGAGCATCGCAGTTTGATTAATTGTAAATTGGCCCCCCTTGACTCTAGAGATTGTTGAAATGTTTTCCCCTGGAATCAGGAACATGTGCTTGTCTTCATTTCTTGAAGGAAATACTGATTGGCCAGCACATTGTTTTGAAAGTAAGGGTGGTTGTTATGACTTCTACCTCTGGATATCTATCTTGAACTTTGCTAACGCCCAGACTTAGTTTCTTCCAGGTGCTTGGCTCCATTCTTCTGATATGACAGGGCAGGCCTGTTATGTTGGGTGGGTGTTTGGCACATGCCGCATCAGGCTATTTTAAATTTATCAACTTTGTCAATTTTTTGACAGACACAAAACCCCAAGATTCAGAACTTTGGCCCTCATTTTAAACATGGCGGTAATGACTGCACCACCGGTGGCGGCGGTCATTACCGCAAATGGCATGGCGGTTCAGACCGCCAAATGACTGCAAAGCTGGCGGTTCACTACTACCCACCGCAGGCCAGATTCGACCGCCGGGCCAACAGTAGGCACTTTCGTCCCAGCAGTGGAGGTCAGACCGGTGGGATAATGTTCCCAATTCCACCAGGGATTTCCTGGTAGGATACCCCGCCAGGTAATCCCTGGCAGAAAGCATACGGGTGACAGGAATTCTCATTCCTGTCACCAGTATGTGACACGCCAGACCCCCTCTTGCCACAACCCACACCCACCCCCCAAGCCACTAGAACCGCCCCCCCCCCCACCCGAGCCCCAAAAATCGACCCCAATCCCTCCTCTCTCCAATCTCCCTGTAGGCTCTCCCCAACCCCTCCTCGCCATCCCCATCCCCCCACCTCCATACGGGTCACAATATGGTGGGATGCCTGCCACCGCCACTGGCGATCTTCCGTCTTCCGTTAGCATGGTCGGCGGTGGGTTATCCCGCCATGTTTAAACTTAGGGCCTTTGTTTGTAATTCTACATGGCACCAACGTCTGGGACATGACTATGACCATTCAGAGCACCAAACTCTCTGTAGAGATGGACAAAGCATTTGGTTCTTCATGAAGGATGTCATTGTTTTTCTATGATGATTATATATTCACAAAAAGTGTCCTATACCTAACCTATTTATTCGGAGGTAAATAATCAACCTCTAATTAAGCACCCTACTGCCACAAACAAAGGAGGAAAATATGTTTTCTTTTTGTTAGACCCTCACCCACTCTAGTAGTGGCATGCTTCAACATGCTGGTTTACGTAGCCATGTACAGGTAGCACAGACCCCCTCATTTCTAGTGATGGCTTTATGTGGAAAACCTTTCACTAGAGCCCTAATAGGTTCTTCAATTTTGCTTGGCCTGATACACTACACAACATAGTATTTTTAGGTTTGAAGAATCAATTTGGTGGTTAATCCCCAGGCACCATGATAAGTTTTGACTCCACCTGTAATACCACATTAACCACACATACAATCACTGATCCAGTGAAAATTCTTTCTCTCCTGTGGCCAAATTATATCATGGTTAGTCTTGCGATTAATATGTAGTGTCCTTAAAGTCATCTCGTCACCCCAGTCCCATTTATTTCTGTGCCTCAGCAGCTCTTGCAGAAGCTCTGTGAATGCATGGTTTGGGGGTGAGCTTGTCACTTTACTTCCCTATATCCTTAAAGTTTCTGAATTATGACACACTAAGAAGGGTAACATCACACTCCACATCTTAAACTTTCTCTTGCTGTGTATTGATTCCAGCTGCCAAGGAGACCTATCAAAAGAAATGTTAGCTAGAATTTAGAACACCCCATTTCCCTTAGAAAAAAGTTTGTTCATTTTTTGCCGTCAGTGAAATAAGACATGAAGTCGCTCATTATATTCCATTTCAGTTGTTTGCAAAGCTTAGGATACCATTATCGAAATTTGAGACTAAGCATGAGGAAATATACATAATTTGCTTTGTGGAAATTACATAAAATGCCCACAACATAATGTCAAATTATATGAAATGCTTGTCGACATTTTACATCCTTGTATCCATTTTGGACACAAGGATGCAGTCAGGGCTAAAAAAAAAAACAACATAAAATCACACAAGATGCGAAAAACAGTCATTCTCATTTGGCTTGTTTGTATTGTTCCTGTGCTACTATGAAAGGATTTTTACCTGAATTAAATCTCAATTATGCGACTTGGCATAATGCTATAATATCAGGCAGTTTGCATAAGAATTGTGCAGTGAAATGTCGAAAATTATGAGATTATACCGCCATAAAATGTTTACTCTAGACTAAGCGAATGCTTCTTTATCCTGCAATAAAGTGATATAGATTAAGAGCCTCTAGGTTTGTCATGAGGAATCACGTTTTACACTTTTTGTGAGGCTGGGTGGTCAATCCAATATACAGGTTTGCCAGAAGGCAGAGATTCTTTTGGTTGGTATCTAAGATGGCATTTCACAAGGATCAAGACATCGGTGGATGTATTGTTGTTCATTGCAAGTTGAATAGAAACATAGTTTATTTTCAGTTGTTATGGAAACTTGGAAGCTTTAGGTCTGTAATGTTTTCTAGGTGATAACTAAGCTTCCTCTAGTTGCCTAGTTGTTAGGAGATTTAGATCACAATTCTATGTCAATCGGTATGCTTCATAGGAGTGCATCATCACTTAGCCAGGTTTTGGTTATGAAGAGAAGGACTGGTTTTGAAGATGAGATCAAGTTGTACATATTTAAGCCCTTCTTGTTCATTACTCTTCCATGATGAGATAATTCAGCTTCAGAAAAGTAGAGTTCTCAGAAAAGCTCTTTGGATAGATTTCCAGGTCTGATTATGCAGTGGTCCACCTGACAACATCACCAACCACAGAAGTGTGAAGTATGGGACTGCATGCCTCATGGTCATGCTGCCAAGGTAGCCCCTCCAGCTCCAAATTTGTAGAGAACATAATACAGTTGGAAATATGTTTTTAGAAAGTGGCATTGTTAGTCAATGGATGGAAATAGTTTCTTCAAAAAGTCGGAAGCCACTGCAATCGCTTAAGAACTATGGTACCCGTAGGTTGATGCATAAAGGTACACTAAGGTTGACAACCTCACAGTGAGACTTTGTTGTGTTGTCTGGGGCTAAATCAAGCACCTTGAAGAAGTGGCCTACTGTGAAATACTAGAAAGATGCACTTATATGGTAAACTCCCATCAATTCCTCAATTCTGTGCCAACTAGCTAAAAAGTAGCCATTCTCTATTGTCAATCCAGAAAGCCCGACACAAGCCTGCATACTATACTATATACTGCTATGCCCAGGATGCATTCTTCAGCATGACGGTCTTCACATACGCAGCATCAGGCTTGGTGCAGAATGCCCACCTCCTTCTCAGACACACACCACATCTGCATGGATCAAAGGCCTCTCTGTCCTGTCTTCTCTCAATGGATTCTGGCCCTATTTTTACCAAATTGTACAATGTTCCCAGACTTTGACCTTGAAGGTGGCAGAGTGTCTCCCTATGGGACACAGCAGTTCATCAATATTGATTATCTGAAAGGGCAATAGGGTTTTCTGTGATATTAGATATATCGTCTCTCCATGAATTCAGGCATGTACATCGTTAATAATATGGTGCTCCTGTTCTTCCATACAAGACAAAAATAATTATTGGTTGGTGAATGACATTTTCAATAGGTGCGCATTAGTGTGTACACTGTTCTTTTTAGAAAACTTTTGATTTGGCTTACTGTTGAGATTCCTTTACTATCACCGTTTATTAACATGACCAGGTAATACTGACAATACTTCTACAGACTATGCTGCATTATGTGGCCTAACTTACATTTTCTTGCTACATAATTTAGTCAACGCTACCTGCATACTTCCAGCAGCCATGGGTTTAGGATCTACAATGAAAAGACAGGTTTCTCTGTAGTCTGGAAGAAGAATTGGGCTTTAGAGCATACAATGAAACAATGAGGTTGCTATTATGCTAACTGTTTGAATATTCCAGGTCAAGGTTTATGGCAACATTTTCCATGGTGAATATATCCATGATTTCAGATTATGGACAGAAGTAGTCCACGTTTTTCTAGACATTTGTTCATGAAATAATTAAGTCCTTTCATAGGTGAATGAGGATCAGGTGCACAATGAATTCCCTTTTAAGGGTTGCCGGTGTCTGTTCATATCCTAGCATGACTCATCATGTTCTGTTGTTTCTATGTACTCTGCAACTAGTAGTCCACCTTCTATTTTGCTTGAAAAAATAAAGGCTCAAGTGCATTAAATAAAAAGTACTGAGTGAGGGGTCCCATCAGCATGGAATAGTACTGCTTGTGACCCAAAACATTTTGCCACACTAAAATTAATTCTGATTCCTCTTCTTACCCCTGTGCATCAAAGTTGGATATTTACACTCAACGAGTAGCATATAGTCTGTTTAAATCTTTAAATGTCTAAATACAGCAATCAACATCTGGCGGTGATCAGCTGATGTTTGTAAAGTGTCTGTCAAATCCCTGCACCCACTCAATTTTGATTGATTCGTTTTTGTTAAAATCTCAAAATTGTGCTGCAAATGATGGACTATGTGGCAACAGAAGGAAATTCATTTTTACATTAAAAAATGCCCTGGGTGCACAATCATGATTTTCCAGTGGCTCTGCCTATGATAATGACTAGGCATCAAATGGATCTGCAATATCAGTAAGATTATTCAGGCCCGGGCATGTGAGTCAAAAAGCAGCAGATCATTGCGCAGTCTAAAATACAAAGATATACAAATACATTCTATTTATTTAATTCCAGAATAATGTAACTGCATTCTATACTATGTGCTGTAGTTTCTATTGTTTCAGTGTTTGTGTTTTATTCTTTTAATATAGCAAATGCGTTTCTTCAGTAACGTGCATCTTGTAGCTGTTCAACAGTCATTTTAAATATGTTTAAATGTTTTGAATTCCTCAAAGCCATGCAGACTAATCTTATGTTCAAATTATTTCCAGTTTGTATTTAAAGTGAGATGTTTCAAGGCAGTTTGGAATTGTACCCACTAACAGAGAGATGCTTATAATGACAGAGCAATGGTGGCCAACTAGAGGCAGAAACATTGCTTTTCAGTGTCTGAACAAGGGAAGAGAATATGAATAAAACCTGCAGCAGTAATTGGCATATGTACCCAAATACCTAAGATGATAAATCATTGTGACACAGTCCTACCCATTTCCATATATTTAATTATTAGATATGTTGTAGCCTCCTGATTTTTAATGTTGAGGTTTACATTAGTGAATGGCAACAAACGCCTGGCAGTGCGCGAGGCTCCACGAATAATATTTGAGTTAAACCTTGCAGTTTTGCATTTTAACATGAATTTTGAAAAAAAAACACTTCAATAAGTTGAAAAGTTTATTTAAGCAAGCGTGGTTTGCTGTATGCAACCACTACAGGGTTGTGCAGACAAATAACTCAATTTTGCTTACTGCAGCAATGCATATGTGGGTCACTCGGCCTTTTGTGGTATATGCACTCCCTTTCAGACATCAGACAATACAATAATGGGAACTACCTTGTATTTCACATACAAGCTTGTGAACAAATCAATTACTTTAAAAGATGTCTTGCCAGATTCATTGTAATCAAACACCAAAAATAAATGCAGGGCTGAAAGACTCACTTTTTAACTGCTTAACTCCCGAAAATATAAATTACAGTGTTCCCCAGAATATTGGACACCTATGTAGTATGCTTCAACAAGGAATGAATTGCAATGCTGAAGTGATTTGTGATTTGAAATCATAAACTGTGCAAGTGTTTGTAAAAGAAACTCACTCGACCAAAATATTTATTGGTATGCTTTTCAGACAGGTAAACATTAAAATATATAATAAGTTAAATTAGAAAGTCAATATTTTTATCTACATTGTACTTTGCTTTGATTACCAAAGAAAATATCACATTAAAGTGAAAAAATGTATTTAGGTAATAATAGGTATACTACTTTTCCTTTAAAAGGTTTCTCTTTGTCTGCTCCTAGCATAAACTTCTCTTTGTGTTTAAGGGTGCAGTATCGCCTCCTGTCTACAGGGTAAGAGCAGAGGAAAAAAATAAGCACACATTATGAAAGGCATTAGGCAAGGCATTATAAAAAAAATTTACACATTGACACAGCTGATTCGAAGGTAATTTTCTTTTGTTTGGAAGACATTGCCTTGTGGGGAATTCAGGTCCCCACAGTGCAATCAAGTACCCACAGTGAGTGTGTGTAATCCCACCCAAGTCCCCACAAGGATGGTAACACAACCCCCTCCACACATGTACTCTCCCTCCGTCTTTCTCTCTGTCTTCAGGAAATATGTATCTCAGAATTTGAAAATTCAGTACAGTTCACCAGTCACTCAAATGTGATGACTACTGATGAAGCTGCATGACTGGTTGTGAGGAAGTTGGCTTTTTTATATGCTGTGGTTGTGCGACCCATTTGTGCAATACATTTACCGACCCCCTTAGGACAAGTACACTTTGTGTGTGAACCCCTTAGCTCAACCATGGTAGATGTGGCACAGAGCAGTCAGGCTTACACACAGTTTAAAACATTTAAACAGCACCAAAACAATTGAAGAAGAAATAACTTAGAAACTCAAGCAACCTGACACCAATTTACAAAAATAAAGCAGATTTGTATATATTTTTAGACACCAAAATGAAAAAGATCCACTTGAGGGTTCCAGATATACATAATTTACAAGGTACAGTAAATATGCACTTTTTACTTAACCACAAACAAGCATTAGCAAATTCAACAAATTTGACACAAACGTTTTTGTGGAAATCTTTGGTTAGTTGTTTAACGATTACTTAGCATTACTACATCAACCAACTCCAGCAAGGAGCCAATCATGGGGACCAGCAAAGTCCTCAGAAACAATTACTTCAAGAAAGAAAGCAGTCTTCAGTCGAAGTTCCAGCATCAGTGACTTCTTTACATTGACCTCTATGTAGTGGTCTTGATGCAAGGGATAAAGGATGCTGAAGGTGCTCAAGAATGCTGATGATGCTGCGGTCGATGGGGGTCTTCCTCTGGCTACTCCTCGGTCCACAGGCTTGGTGAGTTGATCCTGGCTACAGGGGCCAATGTCCCTCGAAGTCCTCTTGATCTTGGCAGAAGTCCAGTCACCACTGGGCTACCAGTTGCCATGTACAGTGGTTTCAGGGGTTCCCTTCTTATGCGATAATCTGCCTTCTGGGAGACCAAGCTGCACTCCGATGACTCTACCGGGTCCAGCGGAAACAGTGTCAAATATTGAGTGTTGGTCCTGGTCGCTGCTGCTGCACTTCAGTGAGGAGTGCCACTTAGAAGATCTGGGCTACTAGCTCACCCCATCAGGCTTCTTGACCGGTGCTGTGAACAGAAAGTTATCCTTGGAGTCTTTTGCTTCGGCTTGGCTCAGAAGTCAACTTCTCCACAAGCAGGGCACAGCAAGCACAGTCCCTTCCCTTTTGCCAGGGAACAGGTTTAGTAGTCCATGTCGGTGCAGCCTCTCTTTGCTGGTTCCGTGATGTGTCAGGGTAGTCCTTATTCAGTCCTCTTCTCCAGTCTGAATTCTGAGCCTTTGGTACCAGAGGTGCCCTTTTTATGCCCAGAAAATTACCTCAGGGTAGGATTTTGTCAGTAGCCAATGGGCAACTAGGTTCCCTCCTGCCTGATGACCATTTCCTGCAAAGTGTGACTGGCTATCCCAGAATTCTCAATTCTGCCCACCTTCAACATGGCAGAACTCCTCTATCTGTGTGCAGAGCTTCCTAGCCCATTCTTGAGGTGTGGCTACCAAGGGGGCTACACACCACTGTCATAGTTGGACTCTTGCTCTAGGCAAGAGTGCGACATCTCAGGGAAGTCATGGTTAAACGGAGATTACCCTTTCCCCACATGAGCAATAAGTCTCATTCACACACTGTCAGTGAAAGAGATGCAGCAAAGTTTTCAATAGGTTTTATTAATGTAGGAGGCTGGCCTGGCTTCTAGTGGGTACCAGAGGTACTTACACCTTGTGCCAGGTCCAGTTATCCCTTATTAGTGTAGAAGAGGTATTTCTAGCAGCTTAGACTGATAGAAGTTAGCTATGGCAAAGCAGCTTAGGCTGAACTAGGAGACATGTAAAGCTCCTACTATACCACTGGTGTCATATGCACAATATCATAAGAAAACACAATACACAGAGTTACTAAAAATAAAGGTACTTTATTTTTATGACAATATGCCAAAAGTATCTCAGTGAGTACCCTCAGTATGAGGATAAGTTATATACACAAGATATATGTACACAAACCAAAATTAGGTAAGTAATAGCAAGAAAAGTAATGCAAACAGTGTAGAATCACAATAAGTTGCAATAGGAGCACATAGGTATAGGGGCAACACAAACCATATACTCCAAAAGTGGAATGAGAACCACGAATGGACCCCAAACCTATGTGAGCTTGTAGAGGGTTGCTTGGACTGTAAGAAAACAGTGAGGGTTAGAAAATAGCCCACCCCAAGACCCTGAAAGGTAGGTGTAAAGTGCACCTACTACCCCCAGAGAGCACAGAAGTCGTGATAGGGGATTCTGCAGGAAGAACAAACAATAGCAATGCAACAACAGTGGATTTCCGGACCTGAGTACCTGTAGGACAAGGGGACCAAGTCTAATAGTCGGGACAGTGTCGAGAGTGGGCAGGAGCTCAGGAAATGCCAGCTGAGGGTGGAAGGAAGCTGCCACCGGTTGGAAGAAGCTTGGAGTTCTGCAAGAAAGAAGAGGACTAGGGACTTCTCCTTTGGAAGACGGATGTCCCACGTCGCGATGAAGCTTGCAGAGGTGTTCCCACGCAGAAAGACCGCAAACAAGCCTTGCTAGCTGCAAGGGTCGCGGTAAGCTGCTGTGGCCCAGGATGGACCAGGATGTCGCCACTTGGAGGAGGAGACAGAGACTCAGGGAGCCCTCACAGAAGCAGGCAGCACCCGCAGAAGTACCCTAACAGGTACTTGGAAGAAGAGTGAACCGGAGTCCATGCAAAGTCACAAACGGGAGTCCCACGACGCCGGAGGGCAACTCAGAAGGTTGTGCACTGCAGGAAGGAGTGCCAGGGACGCAGGCTTGGCTGTGAACGAAGGAAATCCTGGAAGAGTGCACAGGAGCCGGAGCAGCTGCAAATCACGCGTAACTCAGCAATACAGCCTAGCGTGGGGAGGCAAGGACTTACCTCCACCAAACTTGGACTGAAGAGTCACTGGACTGTGGGAGTCACTTGGACAGAGATTCTGAGTTCCAGGGACCACGCTCGTCAGGATGAGAGGGGACCCTGAGGACCAGAGTTGCAGTCTTTTGGTGCCTGCGTTAGCAGGGGTAAGATTCCGTCGACCCACGGGAGATTTCTTCGGAGCTTCTGGTGCAGGGTGAAGGCAGGCTACCCCAAGAGAACGCATCACCTGGAAACAGTTGAGAAAGTGGCAGGATGAGGCGCTACAATGTTGCTAGTAGTCGTCTTGCTACTTTGTTGCGGTTTTGCAGGCGTCCTGAGCAGTCAGCGGTCGATCCTTTGGTAGAAGGTGAAGAGGGAGATGCAGAGGAACTCTGATGAGCTCTTGCATTCGTTATCTAAAGAATTCCCCAAAGCAAATAGCCAGAAAAGGAGGTTTGGCTACCAAGGAAGGAGGATTGGCTACCAAGAGAGGTAGGAGCCTATCAGAAGGAGCCTCTGACGTCACCTGCTGGCACTGGCCACTCAGAGCAGTCCAGTGTGCCCCCAACACCTCTGTTTCCAAGATGGCAGAGGTCTGGGACACACTGGAGGAGCTCTGGGCACCTCCCCTGGGAGGTACTGGTCAGGGGAGTGGTCACTCACCTTTCCTTTGTCCAGTTTCGTGCCAGAGCAGGGCTGGGGGATCCCTGAACCGGTGTAGGCTGGCTTATGCAGAGATGGGCACCATCTGTGCCCATCAAAGCATTTCCAGAGGCTGGGGGAGGCTACTCCTCCCCAGCCTTCACACCTATTTCCAAAGGGAGTGGGTGTAACACCCTCTCTCAGAGGAAATCCTTTGTTCTGCCTTCCTGGGCCAGGGCTGCCTGGACCCCAGGAGGGCAGAAACTTGTCTGAGGGGTTGGCAGCAGCAGCAGCTGCAGTGGAGACCCCGGAAAGGCAGTTTGGCAGTACCCGCGTACAGAGCTAGAGACCCGGGGGATCATGGAATTGTTCCCCCAATACCAGAATGGTATTGGGGTGACAATTCCATGATCTTAGACATGTTACATGGCCATGTTCGGAGTTACCATTGTGACGCTATACATAGGTAGTGACCTATGTACAGTGCACGCGTGTAATGGTGTCCCCGCACAAAGTCCTGGGAATTTGCCCTGAACGATGTGGCAGCACCTTGGGTAGTGCCAGGGTGCCCAAACACTAAGTAACTTTGCACCCAACCTTCACCAGGTGAAGGTGAGACATGTAAGTGACTTATAAGTTACTTAAGTGCAGTGGTAAATGGCTGTGAAATAACGTGGACGTTATTTCACGCAGGCTGCACTGGCAGGCCTGTGTAAGAATTGTCAGAGCTCCCTATGGGTGGCAAAAGAAATGCTGCAGCCCATAGGGATCTCCTGGAACCCCAATACCCTGGGTACCTCAGTACCATATACTAGGGAATTATATGGGTGTACCAGTATGCCAATGTGAATTGGTGAATTTAGTCACTAGCCTGTTAGTGACAAATTTGGAAAGCAGAGAGAGCATAACCACTGAGGTTCTGGTTTGCAGAGCCTCAGTGAGACAGTTAGGTATCACACAGGGAACACATACAGGGCACATACTTATGAGCACTGGGGCCCTGCCTGGCAGGGTCCCAGTGACACATAGACTAAAACAACATATATACAGTGAAATATGGGGGTAACATGCCAGGCAACATGGTACTTTCCTACAATTAACAAGACTGAAATCTACCGTAAAATGCATGAGCTGCAATGATTATGATAATGCACAGTGCAAGAAGCATAATTATGACAATGAGAGTCGTGAATACAAGGACCCCCACCATCTTGCAATAAGCATAAGATGTAAAATAGGCCCCAATACCCTAACTTGATTAACCTAATCTCTAACCTAAAGAGAGCTAGGTGTGAAAAACGTAATCTGCCAGATCCGTGTCCGCGAGAAGCAACCCCCAACCCTTGTTACCTTGGAGTGAGGTCTCTAGATCAGCCTCCATGGGGACAGGAAGGCTGGGTCTGCATCAAGGTGACTTGTAGCATAGATAGCTTTGATAGCATCTGGTAGAAATTCCTCTGATAACCTTGTCTGCATGAGATGTATCTATACAGATTTTGTAGGACCCCTGACGCAGGTATGTTCCAAAACAATAGTTAATAAGGCATGCTTGGGGTGGCAATTATATAAACAATTCCCTCCAAAAGTACATTATATTTCTGTCACACGTAAGTGGGAAAGAGACATGATGTGAATACAGACATATATCACTTGTCTTTGATGCTTATAGTGACGCCTTCACCGAGTGGCACTGATAACTTGAAATCAAAACATCTTCCTAACTATAAACATACCCGCCATCTTGGAAGAAATCATTAATTAAATTTGCTAAAACAGAGAAGGCTAAGTAGGTTAAAAGTCACTAGGTGACGGGAGCACAGGTCTCCAAGCCAGAAGGCCAAGTGAATTCTTGATTCCGAATAAAACTAAATAGGATCCACTACACCCCTGAAAATCAGACTTGGCAACTGGATTCCCATCTCCCTCCCTAGTGCCAGCCTGTCTACCCACACAATTGAGCAGCCCCTCTCACACATGTTGGCCATGTGCCCTTCTAAGGTGGCTTATTTAAAGCTTGTCTTTTAACATTTCTCCCAGTCACAGGCTTATATTGTGTTCTTTCTTGGAAGTCATTTGCATGTCTACCCACGAGGGCAGATAGCTGTCTCGGGGCCAGATCCCATGAACAACTGTGAATTGACACAGGAGATTTTGGGCAACAAGTTACAATAATTTTGACTTGAGTATCAAGTCGGACTTAAGTTAATAAGTTATTTGATACCTTGGAGTATCAACTTTGGTCGCACCATCCAGGAGTTAGCACAGCTGAGGAGTCAGCGTGTAACCCTGTACCTGCCACTGGGACTACCAAGTCCTTCCAAATTAAAAACAACAGTTTCGCCTTTTTGCTGTCAGATCAGGGAAAAATTATGTTATGCTCTTAATGCTTTAAGGCACAATAGTCCTGCTATTGGTGACTTAAATGGCAAAGTTGAGTTTAGAAGTTTAAAAAACTGCTCCTCCAGTATGCATTGGCAGTCTGGGAGCCATGTTTTACCTTTGTCACACCAAAAGTGTGTCACAACCAGTTCTACAGTCCCTGGGGTGACTCTGACTTACAGTCCCTGGGTACTATATGCTAGGGACATACAAGTAAGTTAGCTTATGCCAATTGGGTATAAGCAAATCAAACATAAACAATTTAAGGCCAGGGGACTGACACTTAGGGCTGGTTAGCAGACCTCAGTGCGCTCTCATAGTCAAACAACCTGCAACATCAGTCCGAAACTATGGTCTTGACCATACAAAAAAGGCATTTATTTCACAGGTGATCAGATGATGTTCCAAGATCCTATTGTGAGGAAGAATTACCTTTAGTTACCATAATCGCCAAGGTCAAAAGGACAAATCTTTCATTATTTGTTGTGAGCCAGCAAATGGGAGTGCTGGAGCCATTTACTCATTTGTGTTGTAGTCCTAGAGAACAACGCAAGTTATATTTATTTCTCTTTGTAATAGTATAGTAGCTATTTTCGTAATCATTTTATCTAATTGATATATTTCTTGGTTCCCTCCTGCTCCTTTTGCCTTGCCCCATTCTCCCTCCACTAACTTGTGGGATTACTCTTTAGAATGTTGGTATCAACACGCTGGTTTTGGCAGTAAGATTAACCCACTTACTTTCTTTGTCGGTAGCGTGGCTGCATATTTTGGGAGGTGCCTGGCTCCCGATCCTGGCTGTGGGTGCCATATTTGAAGGTGTATTCCTGTTTTTGATACCGATTTCATGAGTTTAACTTGCTCACTGTTCTTTTAGTTTTATTTGCTTTACTGGTAGATTTCAGGTGCAGGGCAGCCTGTAACTGTACTCCGGGGCTGCTGGGTCCTGGTCGTTGTCTTTCTTTGGCCACTTGTTTGCAGCTTAGCAATACCCTCACCCCCTTGGATGGCGGCCCACATTACAACGGAGGAATGGCAACTCTGACCCTAATGTAGATATGTGATTGATTATTTAGGGCAGTAGTATGCTTAGGAAAACCATGACTATAATGGTTGGAAGTTTTTGTCACTCTTTGTTTCCCTGTAATATGTTTTGTACTTCTACATGTGCGACCTTGTCAAGGTACAATCCTTACTTTACAACTCAATGTTCTAATAAAATAGAAAAGTGTTTTAATGTTATTATCTCTATGTTTCCTGGGCTATAGCTATATTCACAGAGTATTGTTTATTAATCGTTTTTGTTTAGGAACCTCTGTCTCTTGTAGGTTATTACTAGCCAAGGTTTCCAATTCCTTTTACGTTACTCTTGTTCCTTATAGAATGATCCAATCAGGCACAAACTAAATTTCCAAAAGCAACAAAGGTGAAATCACCATTCTGGGCACAGTCATAAAATATCTGTATTCTGCAAAGGAAAGTAATTTGGCCAAGTAGTGCTAATGTGATAGTGTCACTGATTTAATCAAATATGTCATTCAACATGACATGATTGATGTAATATATCATGTCATAAGTAGTGCATGAGAGGGGTGTAAGTTATGGTCTTTGTAACTAACCACATTAGGTAGATTTAAATGATGTTCATGCTTTGTTTGGTAAACATAGCTTTAACTGTTTTTTCACTGAATTTCAGAGGCTTTTTGAACATACATTATGGTGTGTTATGAACTAACCTATCAATAACTCAGTCCTTTCACTTTAACCATATTCAATAATTTCAGCCTCAGAAGTGGGCTCCACAAAGGCTTGAAATGGCTCAGGGAGGGAGGCCATGCAACCTCATCCCATTAAGAAAACAAAGCGGCCCTGGCTGTAATTTTGTTTGGTTATTTACAATCCTGTGAGAGTCCCAGGGGTTTGCAGCAATATTTGCTGATTTGTCTTTGTTTTTTGCCCCATGGGTGTCCCACTGGGTCTTCTCAATGGGCCCTAAGGAGTAAGGGTATCTCTACCGTGCCCCCTTGTATATTTTTTTTAACATGTTCAGGATAGGGCACTAAGCCCCTGACCATGTAATGCCTTCCAGCAACTTTTTCACATGTTGCTTGCAGAACGCTCGCTCCCGTGGGAGCCTGATGTCTGTGTGAGCGAACAGGCCTGAAGGAAAAAGAGCTCCCTGGGCGTATCAGAACCCTCTGCTTTGTAAATTGGGTTTGAGGGACTGTATATATATATTTTAATCTTGATTTCTCAAAAATCACTGAATAGATTTACACCAAATCACAAAAAGCTCAATCTGCATACCAAAATCTACCTTCCTGGCATATGTGGTGTAATTCTGTTCAGTAGTTTTTGCTGCACCCTGTCTAAAGAGGTCTATGGAAATGCATGAGTATTTTGAATTTTGAGACCCCTTTTTGGTAGGCCCTCGCTTGATGGAGTACCCAGAAACTTTTCATACACAAACTAGTCAAAAAGTAGCACCATTTTGGAAAAGTTTCCAAAATGCAGAACAAGGTAAAGTGAATCAGAGTCTGCGGAGACATTCCAACACAGGGGAAAAGGTTTACAGATTTTCATCATACTGACCTAAAGGAAAGCATAAGTTACATCTGATAACCCCTAGAAGGAATCGCGAGATAAGAGTCCTTTCCCTCACATTTTTAATCTCCAGGAGATAGGGCTCGAGACTCACTCCCATCTCCAGCATAATAAAATCCCTTACTGTTTTTTTTGCTAACTCTTCCTTCTCCCTTTTAGCCCCAAAGATTTTCAGAAAATTTTCCTTAGCCCAGCGTTTGTCATGTCAGGTGAAACCCTCAGGAGCCTCAAACATATCCGGCCGCCCCAATATGTAGGCTACTTTTCTTATATGCATTAGCCAGGGAATATCCTTCACATGATCACAGGCTAAACAGTCCCTCAGGATCTCTCTGTTGAAAGAGGCACATTTGTTTGTCCAAATAGAGATCCATAACAAAAAGGGTGCTGGATGGTATCTTGTACAAACTCAAGATCTAATTCAATATGCAGACAGAAGACAGAGGTATTTTGACCAACTCCTATGAACCTTCTGCAAAATCAATTTTCCTCTACTGCAGGTGCCCTACTATTCATATAGCCCCAGAGTGAAGCCCCATACAGCAGGACTGGGAGACATTTATGCCTATAAACTTCAAGCAGGGGCTTGATGGGTTTACTTCCCACCCTTGCAGCAAAGTCAAATGGGGCACAAACTGTAGCATTAAAAAGCGCCCCTCTCCTAGAAATACAAGGTTTCCATGAGCCTTTATCATCAAAATGTACCCCTAAATAGGGGAAATCCTGAACCTTGCTGATTACTTGATCTTTAATCTTCAGCTCCCCCACCCTACTAAGAGGCTTCCCAAAGACCATAAAATGTGTTTTTTGCAGTTTATCTCAAGATTCAAAGGCCATTCATTGTACGGGCCATGAGCACCACATCATCAGCATAGATCAATTCCGGGACACTCTTACCATTGACTTTGGGCGCATCCCTACACTGTTCCACTAAGAAATCAAACAATTCATTGGTATACAAAAGAAAGAGTGTGGAGGCCAGGACACATCCCTGGCACACACCCCTATTTAGCTCAAAAGCATCCGAACATTCCCCATTGGACCCCACCCTCACATTTGCATTAGTTCCTAAGTGTAGGTACCGTAGCATCTCCACAATTTGGGGACCCATACCTAACTGGATTAACCTCTCCCACAGCTTACTCCGATTTACCTTATCAAAGGCACAGCTAAGATCCATGAATGCAAGATATAAGGTGCCTTTTCTGGCTTGTGTGTATTTTCCAATCACAATCAACAGGTTTAAACACTGTTCCTGGGTACCAAGCCCTTCCCTAAAGCCGTACTGTACCTGGCTCATAATTTCATTTTCAGCCATCCAAACCTCAATACACCTTAAAATAAAAGACCCAAAATTTTGGCCGATAAATCAAGAAGGGAAATAGGGTGATATGACTTGGGATCACTACGGTCCCCCTTTTTGTACACAGGAATAACACAAGCCGATCTCCATGAAGCAGGAATTCCCACACTGACTGCTGCATTGAGGACATTTAACAAAATGGATGCCCATAACTGGGGACAAGATTTATAGAGATCCATAGGAATTGAATCCGAGCCTGGAGCTTTCTTGCTAGCACTACCATGAAGCGCCTCCCTAACCTCATGGAGTGTAAACCTGATAGCTAAGTTGGGGAAATCATCTAGCTGTATACCCCGCATATTTCCTAAAGGCCTTCCCTGAAAAACTTTGCTAAAATGATTCAGCCAGACCTCAGGGTCAATATTACATCCCAGGCCCTCAGATGTTTCTGATTCAAAAAGTCCCCTATTTACCAGGGTTCTTGAGCTCCACTGAACGTTCCAATTTCTCCCAGGCTAGCTCCTTGAGCTTCAGCTTTCTTGCCCTCAGAATACTTTCTTACTTTGCTCTCACAGCTCTAACACGGTCCATATCCCTTGGGTACTCCTTTAAGGCCTTCGTCAGAGTTTTCTTAGTGCCATAGCAGGACTTACTGAACCATCCACCCTTATCCTCGTGGGGGGACTGGGCAACTAGGATGAAGCAGTCTTTAAAAGCTTTGTACACTCTAAGCATTGTGGCCATAACTTCCCCTGGACGTCAAGGTCTCTGCCAGACGTATACCTGTAATCAAATTTAGGTTGTCACCCACCACCCTAACTATTACTTGTTGGATATTTGCCTGTTTCCAACCAACTCTCCTGCCCTGGTCTTTTATCCTCAACAGAGCTGGCCCTCCCCGACCTGGTTTGTATAGAGCCTCTGGAAAGTTAAAGAGGACCATTAGGGGGTTATGATCACTAAAGTGATTCTCCACCACCTCCCCACCTAGGACCAAATCTTTTAAAGGTGGGGACACAAAAATATAATCAATAGTTGTACCAGCCCCTCTGCCTACAAAGTCACAAATATTCAAAAGGCCCATATTCCGTAGGCCCTCAATCAGAACCCTGCCCCTAGGATCCTGACCACCCTCAGCTGAACAAACCTCACCATCAAAATCAAATGGATTTACCACAGTGCTATGTCGTCCTATCTTAGCATTAAAATCACTTGACACAACAGCACAGAATTCCAAACCCACCTCCTCCATTCTGCACTTCAGTATCTGGAGAACTGAGAAGAGGACCCTGATTTTGCACCCCACATCCCAGACAGTGTTGTAAAAAGTAACCAAGAGAACATTAAATTTATTAGGGAAAACTACCCAGACAATCAGGATACCCTCATGATTACAGTTGATTTGGAATGCTTTCGGTATTTTGGTGAATCAGATGAAGGTAACCAAGCCACCTTTAGGGCGGCCTCTGTGGGGGCGAACTGCTGGGACTGCAAATCTATAGTAACCATACCAGGCTGCCAACCCATCCGACCAGGTCTCTTGGAACATGATAAAATCATAATGCGGCAAACACTTAATCCATGCCTGGTCTAATAGCTTAGTATCATACCCTGCGATATTCCATGAGATAAGGCAGCAATTTGTGGACTTCCCACCCTGGACCTCCCTAGTCATAACAGCATTGGGGGATACTGCCAAACTCTTTGTCTGTCTCCTTGCTTAGCGTCAATCCACCCCCTCCAGATCAGGAGAACAAATAATATAATTTCTCCAACTAGCAAGCTGTGGGATATATATATATATATATATTTATGTTTCAATTTTCAGTGCAAAATATGAAGGTGAAAGTAAAGTTATAGTTAGGTGAATATGCCAATGACAACATTGACCCCTTCTCCGCCACGGATGTAATGGTTACGTCCGGTGGCGCGGGGCTGAGGCGCCACTGACTGAACGATTACTTCCTGGTAGAGGCCCTCGGGGTAAGCGCTGACGCTCCCCCCCTGGGCCTCCCCCCAATCACTTCCCCTTCTACCCCTGCCCCCCAGTGACGTCTGATGACATCAGTGCGCCATCAGAGGTCAACTCCCGTCACGCTGGAAGCAATGCTTCCAGCACGACCAAGGAGAAACTGATTAGTTTCTCCTCAGTACGGGGAGCATGGGAGGCAGAGAGGCATGAAAAGGGAAGTAAAGACTTTTCCTTCCCTTTTCATGTCTCATTTCTGACCTCTCCCCCGGGGCAGTTCGGCCTATATTAATTAGGGCGATCTGCCCCCAGGGGGGAAGAAGCCATTAGGCACCAGGGATGATTTTTGTTCCGACCCCTCAGGCAAGGGACGCTCTCAGGGGGGTAATTTATTTATTAGGCATTTTCTATATTAATTAGGCTGATAGACACCAGGGATTTTTGAAACTTTTATTTATATTGATAAGGGGAGCGACCCCTTAGGCAAGGGTCGCTCCCCGGGGGGAAACGTTTTTTATTAGGCCTTTCTGCCCCCCCCCCGGGGGCAGATCAGCATATATTAATTAGGCTGAACTGCCCCCGGGGGAGGAGGGGGCAGAAGCCACTAGACACCAGGGATTTTTTTAAATTTATTTATATTGATAAGGGGAGCGACCCTTTAGGCAAAGGTCGCTCCCCAGGGGGCAAATTTTATTAGGCCTTTTCTGCCCCCAGGGAGGGCAGAAGCCATTAGGCACCAGGGATGTTTTTTATTTTTTATTCATATTAATAAGGGGTGCGACACCTTAGACAAGGGGCGCTCCCCAGGGGGCAATTTGTTTACTCTGCCTTTTCTAACCCCTCTGGGGGCAGATTGGCCTAAATTAATTAGGCCGATCTGCCCCCAGGGGGGGCAGAAGCCACTAGACACCATGGATTTTTTATTTTTTATTTACAGTGATAAGGGAAGCGACCCCCTTAGGCAAGGGTCGCTCCCCGGGGAGAGGGGGGGCAAATTGTTTTTAGGCCATTTCTGCCCCCCTTGGGGACAGATCAGCTTATTTCTATTAGTCTGATCTGCCCCCAGATGGGGGCAGAAACCACTTAGGCACCAGGGATTGGTGTGTGTGTGTTTTCTTTGGGGGGGGGCTGCCCCTTGGGCAAGGGGTGCTCCCCTCGGGGCAGATCGTCCTATGTTTTGAAGGCCCATCTGCCCCCACAGGGGGCAGAAAGCCCAACAGAGAGCAGGGAAAATTTTGTTTTCAAAATAAAAGGGTAGGGATATGGCCATACCCCCACCCCAGACAAATGGGCCAAAGTTGTTCTGCCCACCAGTGGGCAGATGGGGCAATTACCCCTGATCCACACGCTGGGGGTGCAGAAAGTCAACTAGATGCCAGGGAATTAAAGAAAATAATAGTGTGGTGGTGGCTACCAGCCAGTATGGACATGGTTATGCTCCCACCCAAACTGAAGAGGGTAACAGTCTTTCAGCTGTCCCTCGCACACTAAAACATCTTATCCCACTGCAAGCAAGAGGACCTTTGATTATTTTGGGTTTTGTTTTTACATTTGGGCCATGAGAGCTTGGCTAACTCTCAAAATTGCCCCACTTGGAATGGTGAGGGCTGAAGTTTTTGGACTTTGGGACGTTGCCATGTAGAAAAATACACAAGACCTAGACACATCTGAAAGCTAAGCACCTGTGTGAGTCCAGGGTGGTGTGTTTCACATGCACCCACACCATTTTCTTTCTCACAAAGTCCTGCAAACCTCCAACTTTGCTGGAAATCACACATTTTTTCCACAATTTTGTGATGGAACCTTCCAGAAACTGCAGGAATCCACAAAATTCCTAGCACCCAGCATTGTCTCATTTATACCGATAAAAATTCTGTCCCACTTGTCAGCCTAAAAATGTTTTTTTTCAAACTGCCCTTTTGGACCCGTTCCCCCCCAATTATGACATGTTTTTGGCTCTTCCCTCTCACAGGCACTTTGCCCACCTACACCAGTGAGGTGTCATTTTTACCAGGAGACTGAGGGGAACGTTGGGTGGTAGTAAATATGTCCTGGTGCTGTGATCCCACACAGAAATGTGGGGAAAATATGTTTTTTTGCTAAATTTGAGGTTTGCTGAGAATTCTGGGTAAGAAAACATTGGGGATCCACGCAAGTCACACCTCCCTGGATACCCTTAGGTGTCTAGTTTTCAGAAATAATTGGGTTTGGTAGGATTCCCTATATGGCTGCTGAGCCCAGGACCAAAAATGCAGGTCCCCCAGCAAAAACAGGCAGTTTAGTATTTGATAATTTTGATGTGTCCACATAGTGTTTTGGGGCATTTCCTTTTGGGGCACTAGGCCTACCCACACAAGTGAGGTGCCATTTTTATTGGGAGACTTGGGGGAACGCTGGTTGGAAGGAAAGTTGTCGCTCCTCTTAGATTCCTAGAACTTCCTGTCACCAAAATGTGAGAAAAAAGTGTTTTTTAGCCAGATTTTGAGGTTCGTAAAGGATTCTGGGTAACAGAACCTGGTGAGAGTACCACAAGTCACCCCATCATGGATTCCCCTAGGTGTCTAGTTTCCAGAAATGCACCGGTTTGGTAGGTTTCCCTAGGTGCCGGCTGAGCTAGAGGCCAAAACCTACAGCTAGGCACTTTGCAAAAAACACGTCAGATTTCAATGTAAAAATGTGATGTGTCCATGTTGCGTTTCCTGTCGCGTGCATTAGACCTACCCACGCAAGTGAGGTAATGTTTTTATCGGGAGACGTGGGGGAATACAGAATAGCAAAACAAATGTTAGTGCCCCTTGTCTTTCTCTATATTTTTTCCTTCCAAAAGTAAGACAGTGTGTGAAAAAGATGTCTATTTGAGAATTGCCCTGTAATTCACATGCTAGTATGGGCACCCTGGAATTCAGAGATGTGCAAATAACTACTGCTTCTCAACACCTTATCTTGTGCCCATTTTGGAAATACAAATGTTTTCTTGATACCTATTTTTCACTCTTTATATTTCAGCAAATGAATTGTTGAGTACCCAGTATAGAATGAAATCCCATTGCAAGGTGCATCTCCTTTATTGTTTCTGGGTACCTAGGGTTCTTGATGAACCTACAAGCCCTATATATTCCCACAACCAGAAGAGTCCAGCAGATGTAACAGTATATTGCATTAAAAATCTGACATTGCAGGAAAAAGTTACAGAGTAAAACGTTGAGAAAAATTGCTTTTTTTCATCTCTATTTCAATATTGTTTTATTTCAGCTGTTATTTTCTGTAGGAAAACCTTGTAGGATCTACACAAATTACCCCTTGCTGAATTCAGAATTTTGTCTACTTTTCAGAAATGTTTAGTTTTCTGGGATCCAACATTGGTTTCACACCCATTACTGTCACTAACTGGAAGGAGGTTGAAAGCACAACAAATAGTAAAAATGGAGTATGTCCAAGTAAAATGCCAAAACTGTGTTGAAAAATTGGGTTCAAGTCTGCCTGTTCCTGAAAGCTGGGAAGCTGGTGATTTTATCACCACAAACCCTTTGTTGATGCCATTTTCAGGGAAAAAATCACAAGCTGCCTTCTGCAGCCCTTTTCTCCCATTTCTTTTTTAAAAAATGACATTCCCGCTGTATTTTGGCTAATTTCTTGGTCTCCTTCAGTGGAACCCACGAAGTCTGGGTACGTCTAGAATCCCTAGGATGTTGGAAAAAAGGACGCAAATTTGGTGTGGGTAGCTAATGGGGACAAAAAAGTTATGAGGGCCTTAGCGCGAACTGCCCCAAATAGCAAAAAAAAGGCTTGCCACCTGAGGGGGAAAAGGCCTGGCAGCTAAGGGGTTAATGTTTTTGACACAAAGAACCACAAACATTTACTACATTTACCAGTTTTATTTAGCAGAATTAACTATAACTTGCGCCCACCACAGCAAGCTTGTGTTATGTGCAACATTGGTCCTATACCATACACTTCTTGGGTAGCTGAGTTCATGTTGACTGTGAACCACAGATGAAAGGGTACCCTATCCAGCAATGACGTTCAATATCTATACAACTGTTTGGGGAAAATCAAGTTCCTCTAGATACTGAAGCCCTGTTAATTAAATAATGCTCTACTACTGACAGTCTTTACCTGTTTCAAACCCCAAGCAGTGACTGAACCAACATTGAAAAATATAGTGGATATAAGTAGATAACTGGGGACTGTTAACACAGTTTACTCTATGGAGAGAGTTTACTTTGTACCACACTGTTTGCAGTCAGTGGAGCTCTCATGAGAAATGCACCAAAGAGTATTGAAATGTATTGACTAAGAACAGTGTACAGTATATGCAAAACCTGTCTAACGAGCGACTATTCACTTAACATATCAAAGGTTTGAAGGTGGTAAACGATCACACTACCTGCAGCCTTCATACTGTGGTGAAAACATTACAGATAGCCCATTTTCTGAAACAAAACAAACATTTGTACATAGGTTAGGACCTGGTGCACACAGTCTTCTATGTCAAGTAGAAATTGTCATGCTGAGACGATTCTTCCTAATAACCCAAGGCTGCTTACAATAGTTAGTTTAATAAACGTATGTGGAATATAATGAACACAAGTCACCAGCTGTCACCTGCACACATAATTACTCTTCAGTGCAAAGATTTATAATGTGTTCAATACCTGTACACATGTATGGTGAATTAGGATCGCATACACTTTATAAACACGTATACTGATTAGTTGGACACAGGCTGTACAAAATTATGTAGAAAAGAATTATGGTAGTTACCTTCCACTATGTAAATTATAAATCAATCTAACACACTCATTGGGTGATAACATCAGTGATGTAATCAATTATGTCATTTGAGATGTCATCAGTGATGTCATACATGATGTCATATAACATGTTATGAGTGATTTAATATGTGAGGTCATAAGTAGTACATGCCAGGGGCACAAGTTATAGTTAGCTCTGCTAAATATAACTGGTAAATGTGGTAAATGTCTATGTGTTTCTTACTGCAAAACGTTAATGTTTTCACCTAACTATAACGTTACTTTAACTTTTGTTTCTTTCAGCATATATATATATATATATATATACATATATATATATATATATATTAGTTTACTGTCGGCTGTGGTGCACCTGACCAAGGGGGCTTGCAGGCTAAGCGGGATCGACTCCCTGTAACAATCTTCAATTTCGAGTCACACTATATGAAAACCAGATGTTTGCACACTGAGGTCTCTTGCCAACGCAAAGGTTAATGGATTGCTGCATACAATAACACACACACACACACACACACACACATATATATATATATATATATATATATATATACATACGTAATGAGAGGAATGAGAGGAATGAGAGACTGACGATAGCCACTCTGTAGTTATAGTGCGGGTTACCAGAGATATAGATTCCTCAGATTTTTGTCTCTTTACCCTTTTAGTAGCTTTGCACTCATTTGACTAATCCTCTCAAAACTTTGCAGGCCTAATACTCCTGTAACATTAATGAAGGGTTAAAAGTTTGGTGGCCTTTGTTCAAAGGAGTGCAAAGAAAAAAGGGGGTGTGCAAAACACACTTGCACTCAAATGCATTTTACACAGACTTTTGTATTTCATGTAGCACAATACTACTTAAAGTACAAGGAAGCCAAAACAATAAGCTAGACTGCATAAGTCAATTTCAGATTTATTACATGTACAACTAAAAGTCCTATTTATGATTACATGCTAATGGAAACCTATAAACAAATACATAATGAATATAATACATCTTAATCTCCATAAATTTTCCGTGCTTACTCTCTGGATCACAAAATAAAAGCATACCCAACAAGCCAAACAATAAACATCTTCCTTATGTGCTCCTGTGCAATAAAATGGAAAAGTGATCTACACAAACTACTATATGGAGGACATGATAATTGGTCAGTAGGAAAAAATAAAATAATGATCTTAATTTTTGTAGCAACAATGATTGGCTTTCATTCAGTTGGAACTTCATAAGTAGCACAATCCTACTAAAAGCAGCAAGGAAGCCCAAAAAATTAATTAGACTGCATATGTAAAGTTTCAGAATAACTACAGGACCAACTAAAAGAAACATTTATGGTCATGTGATTATGTAAACTAATTAACAACTACTTAACAAAAACAGTTGATAAAAAAACTGAAATCAGATTAAATGTGATTGCCACCCTATAGTTACATCTAGAATTTTCAGAGATAGGAATTTCTCAGATTGAAGCTCCCTAATAAATTTCCACCCATTTGACAAATCACCACTTAACTTCCCTTGCCAATAGCATTTTCTACATTTTGAGTTAATGTAAATTGTAGTGTTGAACCATTAATGGGGTGCAAAGATAAAAGAGGGGTCCCAAACACGTTTTTCCACCAACACATTTTCATTAAACTGTTGTATTTGATGAGGTGCAGAACAGCTGAATGACTTACATAAAATTTGGAAGGACATTACATTATGGTGCACAGATAATTATTTTGGGGTACTGCAGTTAAGTAGGGTAAGTTTTCTTTTAAGTTATAAGGTATTAAAACTTAGTTAGTTTCACAGAATTTCACAAAATGTAAATACATTACTGCAGTACGTGGCTGTAAGCATATTTAAAATATGTAAAAAAATGTGTAAAAAATACAAATACATTTCCCTACCTATTACTACATTAATAAAGTGGTAATAGGTAGGGACGTACTACATGTCTAGATCTAAGGCCATAACTCTGAACACAGCCAAAGAGTAGTAAAAACAAGTTGGCTGCCTTTTCATTCTCTTAAAACAGCCATAATGCAAAACTATACTGGCTTGTCATCGCTATGTACCACGGTATACTGCCATGTTACTGTGGTATATCATGGCCCAAAACATAGCTAAGGTTTAGCTGTATTATTGGATTGTGGTACTCATGTGTCATGCATGGTGTTGCGTGGACAATGCAATGCGTAAGTCAGAGTTACAAAACAACTGAAGGTCACCATGTGTAGCCATGTGTTGATTGGTAAATCAGGTGAAACGCAAGACAGCACAATTTACTGTTTTGCACTACTCTGCACACCATAATGTATATTGTGCTAAATCTTGCAAACATACGTACACCACTGGACGCCAGTCCACGCTCTGCTATTCCACTCTATGTCACTCCACTTTACGCCTCTCCACTGTATGAGACTCCACACTATGCTATTACACTGTATGCAACTCTCTGTATGCCACTGCACTCTTCTCTCTTACACTGAATGCACCTCCACTTCCCACCACTCCAGTCTACGTCACTCCACTGGATGCTGCTCCACTATACCCTATTCCACTCTATGTTATTCCATTGTATGCCACTCCACTCTGCAACATTACACTGTACGCTATAGCACTGTATGCCATACCACTGTACGCTACTCCACTCTGCACCACTCCAGTGTATGGCGCTCCATTCTGTGCCACTTCATTCTAGCCTATTCTATTAGATTTCACTCCAATGTACACCACTCCAGTTAACACCTCTCCACAGTATGCTACTCCACTCTACACTATTACACTCCACGCCACTCTGCTGTACAACACTCCACTCTATCCCACTCCACTCTATGATATTACACTGTACACAACTCCACCCCATGCATGTCCACTTTACGATGTTACACTATACGCATCTGTACTCTATATCACTTCAGTGTACACCACTCCAATGTATTCCACTTTGCTATATGCTACTCCAGTATATGCTATTTCACTCTGTCTTTCCAATCTATACCACTCCACTCTATGCTATTAACTTTTGATAAAGCTGACTCAAGTTTCGAAATTTGACATATCAAAGCTGACCACTCCATTATCTTTGGAGGGTCTGAAGATATCCAAGCCCTCGCAATACACAGCCATGCAGTGGTTATAACAATAGACAACACAGAGCTGCGGCTAATGTCTTTCTCGTTCATATGAGCTAGTTTGATCTTCCTACTAGACAGCAAAAGGTTAAGTCCAAAATGTGAGGCTAAAAGTAATGCAACCCGAACCCAAAATCCCTGAAGAACAGGGTAGATTGAAAACATAGCACTAAGGAACTTATTACGAGTTTCGGCAGTGAGACCGCCAGACCGCCATTTTGGCGGTCCCAAAAAGACCCCCACATAGGCAACCTTTCAGACTGCCATATTATGGGTTATACAGGCAGGACTGCTGACTGCCACGCATAAAAGGCAGCCTGCTAGTGACACTGTGGCCTGGATATAGGCAGTCTGACCTCTAGCGCCGACAGCGCTGCAACCATCCAAGGAGCATGTTACAAGCACACAGTCGCTGTGGCAGTTCCCCATGGCGGTCCAAACAATGGCGGTTCATGGTCAGCAAAGCAATAGACAATAGCACATTCAATTAATTTGAAAACAACACAGTTGATACACATTGCCACAGTGGACACACCTGCAAAGCACTCTATAGACACACCCCTTCACAGACCACAGTCCTTTGCATTCCTAACGCAACACACAGAAGCCAGAGCGACTTTTTAACAAACACTCCACAGATTAGGCACACCTTTTTTTACCAGCTCATAGAACACCCTGCTCACACTTTGTGGATTGACACCCTTTTACACGTCCCCTGTTTAGTGAGTCACTGTCACCTGTAGTTTTTCCAACATTTCATGTTCTAAAAAGCCCTCTTTTTCAGAAGATGAGTTAAGAGTCATGGTAGATGAAATCAGAAGAGTAGAGCCACGATTGTTTGGAACACAAGTCCAGCATACTCCTCTCAGTAGGAAAATTGAAATGCAGGACAGGATCATTGACAGAGTGAATGATGAAGGCACCACTCTGTGCCCAAAGAAGGACATCATGAAGAGGTGGAACAACATCAGGTGCAAGGTCCATTTCCTGGTCTCCAGACACCAGCGGAGGATCAAGGAGACTGGCGGTGGCCCTGTCAGGAATGAATCATGATTAAACACATTACTAAAGGGCTAATAGTGGGATTATGAAATAATAATCAGAACCTAAACTTGGTTTTACATTTGAACTCTGTTTCACATAACACTACTGTGCCTGATCTTATTTTTTAGCTTCTCTGCCACACATTTGCTAAAATAACCCCATTAGTTGAACTGCTTTCACAAATAAGTCACTAACTGGTTAAATTGTAGTTTTAAGGTAAACAGATGACTCATGCTGGGTAAAACCAACATTAAAAGAGGTGCAGAGTTAATCAGGCCGGCAAGACTAATCTGCCACGTGTTTTCAGGATGACTCATCGCAATACAGTAAACACAGTCTCCTTGCCATGTGTATTCAGGATGACTCATCGCAATACAGTAGGCAGAGTCTATTTAAACCCCCTCAGCCACAAGCCTTCGCTTCAGGTCACGATCCTGACACTGGCCAAGCCTCTTCGGATCTCCAAGACCCCAGGCCATAGGAATTCAGAACTTTTATTAAGAATCGGATACTTCGCTTCGATCCTCAAACAGTACAGTACCTGTAAAGAAAGAAAGAGACAAGGTAAACAGGTAAAAAGGAGCAGCAGCACTGCACAGCGAATACTGACAAGGAAGGAATTACTCCAAGAGTATTTTTTTTTGTCTGAACTGTATTTGTGCAAGGATAAACACGAGGCACAAGGTTATTCAAAGACAGAGACTTATCTTCAAGTTCTGGTTCTTCCTTCAGGTAAAGATTGAAAGACATTTTATAGCTAAGAAGTGAAGTAACTTCTTAGCATACTGCACACTAACCCAGGGAATTGCTCTTGTGGCATACAATTTTCCAGTGACCATTCTTCACAACTTCTCATAAGAAGACCTTCTGCCATACACAGGTTGATGATTGAACAAAGACAGGAAGTATATCTTCCTGGAAAGCCCTCCCAGAATCTTACCTATTACCCCGGACATATCAGCTTCCTAGGCAGTTGGTAGGGAGTTAGGAGGTAGGTCCTTATCGTCCCTGCAATGAAAAAAACAACCCTTCTTCAGGTAAGAGTCTTCCTTGGAACTTGTACAGGCCTTCCTATTGTCCCATTACATCTATTTACGGAGAAGGTCTTGGCCATCCTGCTTCCTGAGAGCTTAACAGGAATACCTGGGGGAGTGAAGTCTGGTAAGTCACAACACAAAAACTGTCATTAAAATGCAATCATGCATTCATAGCTCACCTTTTGCCACTTTTACTGTTCCTCCACTCACCAGCCCAGTGTTCACCTGTCCAAAGATCCATTTTGGCAACTCACCTGGGGAGATAACACTTGTATAGTGTGTGTAGTAAAGAGAATGGTATCAATGCAACTCCCAGGAGGCTCTTTTTCTATAAATCCAAACACCAGGCCTGTGTTCTATTCTCCAAATGCTCCTGTAGGTTATCTCTCAATTGAAGTGTACTCACCTGGGATGATACCATGTGTATAGTGTGTGTAGTACTGGGACTGACCTGATTACAACTCTCCGAAGGTCCTGTTACTGTACCTCCAAACACCAGCACTATGGCCACTTTCCCACACACACCTGTTTGTTAACTCTAAAATGAAGTAAACTCATCTGGGGATATAACATTTTTATAGTGTGTGTAATATAGGGAGTGACATGACTGCTAAGACCAGGAGGCTCTGTTACTGTTACTTCACTCACCAGTCTTGTGTTCTCTTCTCCAAATACCATTGTTTGGTAACCCACAAATGAAGTGCACTCACCTGGGGGAGATAACATTTGTATAGTGTGTATAGTACAGGGACCAATATGACTTCTAAGGCTAGGAGACCTTCTTTCTGTAACCTCAAACACCAAACCAGGGTTCAAGTGTCCAGATCTACCTGTTAGTGAACTCTCAAATGAAGTTTACTCACCTAGGAGGATACCATTTGTATAGCAGTGGGAATAGAGGGAGTGACCTAAATGAAAGCCCAATAGTCCCCGTTTCTCTAACTCCAACCAGCAGCATAGTGTACACGTGCCCAAATCCACCTATTAGTAAACTCTCAAATGAGGTTTACTCACCTAGGAGGATACCATGTGCCAAGTGGTGGGAAGTTGTGGAGTACCCTGAATGCAACTCCCAGCATGCCCTGTTTCTGTAACTCTAACCACCAGCCCAGTGTTCACTTGCCTAAATGCACCGGTTTGTTAACTTTCAAATTAAGTTTACTCACCTGGAAGGGTAACATTTGTCAAGTGTGTGTAGTATAGAGAGTGACATGACTGCAACTCCCAGAAGACACTTTTCTCTACCTCCAACCACCAGCACAGTGGTCACATGCTACAATACATCTGTTTGTCAACTCTCAAGTGAAGTATACTCACCTGGGAGTGATCAAGCACAGATCATTCCCAAATCACAGACATATCTGTCAACATAGACCCATCTTGATTTGGTAACCCAAGATGAAATATTTGAGGACAGAAATGACACCCTACCCAGTATGCAGAACAATGATCCCTAAGGCTTCAAGAT
This sequence comes from Pleurodeles waltl, assembly GCF_031143425.1. Lineage (NCBI taxonomy): Eukaryota > Metazoa > Chordata > Amphibia > Caudata > Salamandridae > Pleurodeles > Pleurodeles waltl. Next base: position 306,213,093 of record NC_090449.1, read on the forward strand.
GCATAGCCAGAATTTTATTGGCAGCAGACACATTCACACTGCCCTGACCACATGATAAACTGTAAAACTGTAAAAAAAATGACTCTAGCCATATATACAACATAGTGCTGGGTCTCCCTGCATCACAATCAACTAGGCCTCAAAATGGGCAAAGCCGTATCTTGCCTAGCCACTGTTTTGCCTGCACTGGTGGCAAGATGTTATTCTCAGGCCATCCCCCCAAATACTAATGATCTGCACATTTCAGCAGCTGCTTGACTTGAATGGGATTGACATGCTTCGCAATTGTCATATCAATACAGCCAGTACCATGGGTACTTGCCACAATAGGATTAACTACAAATTAACTTTGTACAAGGTCTCTGCTTACTGCAACACTAAACAGTTGGAGGTAGGTGTCACAATACAACTAGTAACACTGTATGTTTCACATCAACAGGTCGAGCTACCTCTGGCACACAGAGGCCACAGAAGAGACTGCCACTACCTCCTGGATGAAGCCCTCAGGAAGAAGACACTCCTGTACATCTGGATGTGAAGGACGGTTCTGGCCCAACTGGGGAACTTGGTCAGATACCAACAGTGAGTCTCACTGTGGCCACATCAACACCTCCCAGCCCTTTTGCCTCAATATCACCGGTAACTATTCACCCCCAACTTGTGTCCCTTGCATAGTGTCCACTATCTCATGCCCTCCCAGTCCTGGATCCTGAATTGCAACACAACACTTCTGACAATCATTTAGAGATGGCACCCTGTGGCAAGGGCACAGGCCCATGGGGGTAGGGTCTTTGGTAGGTATGCTGTGAGCTAGCAGAGTGAGGCCACTGGGGCTGCTCCTTCCCAGGACACCATCAGCCATGTCTTGGTTATCTATCAGGAGTCCCAAGGTGTGATGGGACAGGTCTTGACCAAACTCCAGGAAATCAAGCAGCTGCAGAGGGACATGCACAAAGACTTGGCTGAATATTAGAGTATCAGCTCCCTAGCTGTTTCCAAAACACTGAACTCCACACATTTTCACAGCTACAGTTCATTGTACAGTCACAGTTATGACATCACATGTCATTCTTACACTCATGAAAAGCAGCTGTTGATGAGATCTTCCCTCAAATCAGCTCCTTACTCTTCACCGCTGTCATTACTTGGCATTTCAGGAGTTGCATCCAGTGGCACTGCAGGCTCCCCCTCCTCTGGGGTGGACAGGATATTTCTCCACAGCGCAATTTTGTGGAGCATGCAGCATGCTACAGTGATCTGACACACTTGCTCGGGTGTGCAAAGGAGGGCTCCACCAGTCCTGTCCAGACACCTAAATCTGGCCGTCGGGACCCTAAAAGCCCGCTTCACTAACTCCATGTTCTTCCATGGGCCTCATTAAAGCAGACTTCCTCTGGCGTAGTTGGATTCCTCAGTGGTGTCAACAACCAAGGACGGTTTAGATATCCTTCAGCACCAAACTGAACATAGTTTGGGACATAACAGCAGGTAAGGCCACAGTATGTTGGATGGAACCGGTGGCTAGGAAGTGCAATACTGATATGACTTGTACAATGAGTGGTATGCAGGTTGGATAACTAACAGCTGTCATCAGATCTGGCTCCAGGCTCCAACTGACAGCATAACTCACTATTGTTTGCCTATTAAGGTGGCAGTACATGATGATATGGCGTTCTTCCTTTCCCTGAAGGTCTGGCAGTGGACACTAGATAGGAGGTTGTCGCATCCTCCCTCTTCCATGGTACCTATGTGCGACAAGGCATGAGTTGTGACATTAGTCAGTGTGTCCACCACAACATACATGATGCATGCCAATGATACCACATAGCAAAGCATTTCTGACTGGATAGACATGATATCCAGTGCACAACACAGCTGCCAACTACACAAGGGTCACATGTGACTCCCATGGTTTTCAACACATATGTCCATAACATAGATTTGGACAAAACTCATAGATGTGCACCACAATTGCCCCTCAAATGTGCCTGTATATCTCGATGCCAAAATGACCATCGGTGGTTGTGGACCGTGCACCACTGTAAAATGCCATCTGTGCCCTGCAACATATTACAATTGTGGTTGAGACATGACAAGACATAAGAATATTTATGATGCAGCAAAACATGTATTGTAGGTGTAACGCAGTTTAGAAAGCCCCCTACAGCATTGTAGGCCCCCAAAATGGCAGATGCCTGACCTACTCCACTGGACATAAGGAACCACTCGTGACCACCAATGGGAGTTTTCATGGAGGTAGGCAGTTGCAACCACAGTGGACACAGCCATAGGCTAACATTGTTGCCAGTGGTGGTTGGGGTCCAATGGCTGTGTCCATCACCAGTGCCGAACACGCACCTAGTGGATGTGACCACCATGTTGTGCACATTCACTCACTTGACTCCTGACACTGCTACCAGCAACATCTCCACGACCTGAGCTGGTGTGTGCTCCCTCTGGCAGAAATCATTCCACGTCCAGAAGGCAATAGGGCCCTGCCTTCTCTCTAGAGAAGCTGGAGAAGCTTGTCAATGAGGTCTTACCCCTGAATGATCAGGTCTATGGTTCACCATAGGAGCGGGTAAGTACCTTGGGGCATATTTATACTCCGTTTGCGACGGAATTGCGTCGTTTTTTTTGACGCAATTTCGACGCAAAACTAACCCCATATTTATACTTTGGCGTTAGACGCGTCTAGCGCCAAAGTCCATGGAGTTAACGTCATTTTTTAGCGTGGACACCTACTTTGCGTTAATTATATGCAAGGTAGGCGTTCCCGTCTAAAAAATCGACTCCGAGGCATGTGTGTCGGATTTATACTCCCAGGCAAAATTCACGCCCGGGAGTGGGCGGGTCAAAAAAAATGACGTACGGCCGCTTTTGCGCCGTTTTTTAGCGCCTGCAAAAGGCAGGCGTTAAGGGACCTGTGGGCTCTGAAGGAGCCCAGAGGTGCCCTCCCATGCCCCCAGGTACACCCCCTGTCACCCTTGCCCACCCCAGGAGGACACCCAAGGCTGGAGGGACCCATCCCAGGGACATTAAGGTAAGTTCAGGTAAGTGTTTTTTTGAAAAAACAATTGTGGCATAGGGGGGCCTGATTTGTGCCCCCCTACATGCCACTATGCCCAATGACCATGCCCAGGGGACATAAGTCCCCTGGGCATGGCCATTGGGCAAGGGGGCATGACTCCTGTCTTTGCTAAGACAGGAGTCATTTCTATGGGGGTTGGGAGTGAAAAAAAATGACGCAAATCGGGTTGAGGCGAAAAAATTGCCTCAACCTGACTTGCCCCATTTCTTGACGCCCAAGCCCCATATCCCCCTACGCCGGCGCTGCCTGGTGTACGTCGTTTTTTTTAACGCACACCAGACGGCGCCGGCGGCTAACGCCGGCTAATGTCATTCAATAAATAAGGCGCCCACATGGCGCTTCAGAATGGCGTTAGCCGGCGCTAATTTTTTTGACGCAAAACTGCGTTAGCGCAGTTTTGCGTCAAAAAGTATAAATATGGGCCCTTACGTGCACAATTTTCTCTATGCTTCACCATCCTTTCCCTCCTCACAGGCTACAGTGTGTCCCTGTGTGCCAGTTAGACTTCTTGTGTGCCTGTTGTTGTAATATGTGTGGCATCAATGGGATGTAAAATGTTCAAGTATTGCTGTCCAGAACCATATGTTAAATTCAGTCACATTGTGTTGTGTGATGTTTTTGTGGTCCTAGATCATCCTGGTGTTAGATGCACATAACTAGGTATGGAGACTTTACTGCCATCCAAAGACACCTCTTTCTTCATGATTATTGTACCTGTTGAACAACATGTATGTGTATGACAGCATGAGCTGGGTATTCATCTTGTGTGAGTTTTTTGACGATTTTGTAAGCAATGTGTGTAGTACCACAGGTTTTTCAACCCATGTCTGACCTTGCCAAACTGTTGAATCCATATTCTGACTCACTCTGCACTTCAGGGTGCCACACATGCCACATGCCAAATTGCTGATGACCACATGATGTACTGTCATGCATGGAAGTGATGGAAATTGATTGTTATGTAGGTTTTGTATGCTGAGCCTGCATACCGGGGCCTGCCTGATGTACCTCCCAGTATGGGACCGTCTAGGCTGTAGTAGTCACTGTTGCTATGCAACTGTGGCACTGTGCCCACTCCCTGTACACCAGCAGATCATGGCATGTGGACAATATGATGCTCTAGTGGCAAACCTTGCCCTGAATGCCTCAGTCCATTGACTAAATTAGGAATGGGCACTGAGGTTAATAATTAAACTAGTCCATATGTGCATTTAGCATCATTGTCAATGTGTGTCATTGACGCATGACAGGTCCCTTACTCCCACAGCTCTGTTGTTACCTTCACACAGGTCATATTTGTCCTGTACTTGCTTATTGCACAATTGACAGCCCCACAGTGCAGACAGTGTTTTGATTCCTGGAAGACCATGATATGTGAGTCAGTAGCTTGGTCACATAGCAGTAATTGTACAAGGCATGCCTTTGTATGTTGAATGCCATCTCTGTAGGATGGAAGCATATATCCAAAGGAGTGTTCAGTGGTACAGGTACATACCATAGAATACACCCATGAGGTGGATGAGTCTGTATTTGTTAGGCCACATGTCCACACATGGACAAGGAAGAGACTATCAATAACCACCATGCCAGTCCCTTGATTGTCACTCAAGTGTAATGATGAAGCTGCCTGTGGGATTGTCTGCAGTGAGTCAATCTCACAGAGTGTACATGTGTTGGTCGATTCAGGCCTAAGTATTTTACCCTTCAGAAGCCACATAGGTGTGTAGTGTTTCATTTTGGCTCACACCACAGTACATGTTCTGGAGCAAGGGCTATTTGATGTCAGTAAGCTTGGTCATTGTATTCCCTGAGCAGGGTGGTGGGTTAGTTTTCAGATGGAAATATATAGTATGTCTGTAGTCATGTTCCTGTCCGTATTGGCTTGGGTGTTTCACACTTGTGGAGTGATAACTGTCAGGACCCAACAACTCTGCCTAATTTGTCAGTATCCTCAGGGGTGTTGTTTTAATCATGTGTGTGTAGCACCACTGGGTTGCTTGTAACGTCATTGTACTGTCTGTATTTCAGGATAGATATTGCCAATGTTTGATGTGAACTTGATGTTACCACTGCTTGCTGCACTATATAGTTGTTTTCACTAATGCTTGTTGCACTATATAGTTGTTTTCACCAATGCTTGTTGAACACATTTGACTGTGTCAAGTCCTCCTACTTCTAAATGTGTCAGGTTCAGTTGTTTAATGGTTGCCAGGCAACCACCACGCCCTCAAGGTCTCCAGGAGCAGGTGTTTCCAAAAACATGAGTCATGCTGGCTATAAATACTCCCTCTGCACTCTGGATTTCCCTCCAGGACCCACATAATGCCCTTTGGATGGCAGCAAAGACCCTCAGCAGAGATCTATCTTCTGGAAAGAACACACTTCTGTCAGCTTAGTGGAGCATGCTGTCTGGAATTTGTTTTTGTAGGATTTTATTATGGTTGCTTAGTTTTTTTGGGTGAAATCTGAAAACTGAGGCTGATTGCACTCTAGCCTTCTTGAGACTTTGAAAGGCCTCTTCTAAGGACACAGACATCATCTATGAGTGTGGGCCTTGATGAGGGTTGAATAGCAGATTTAGCGTGGGGGCCTTGACAACTTTTGTTTTGTAACTGAGAATTGTGACATAACTTCACTATCCTTCACTTGTTTATTTTCTGTACTAATAGTGATCATGCAATTCAGTGCTGGGATTAATTTATGTGTGAGTTTACTTGTTTTTGGTATTGCAATTCATTTTATGTTAATAGTGATTATACAATTCAGTGCTAGGAATACTCTATATGTGAGTTTTTTTACTTTTGGTATTGCAACTCATTTTATGTTGTAGTTTTACAATAGAAACCTTAATGTGAAAGTGCAGATCCATGAAAGACTTGCAGAACTTCCTAATTTGTTTAGAGACATTCAGGTTTCATCACCTTTTGTAGATATTAATCAGTGAGAAGAGAGAGAGGACCAAGTTGCTAATATTACTGGGTGACTGTGCTGTGATAACCAAATTAGATGAATTTAAAGAGATCAGTGCATGCTTTTTTGAATGCTGTTTAATAAGACCAGTGCATGCTTTATTGAATGTTGTGAAACAGTCTCTTAATAGCACATAGCTTCACCAATACAGTAATTCATCAGAGAAAGGCAGCTTCCAAGTACTCCACTGACAGTCTTCCATAACCTGAAGAACTGCACTGTGAGAAAGTAGCGTCTTTCTAGCCTTGCTACCCCCACTTTTGGCCTGTTTGTGAGTATATGTCAGGGTGTTTTCACTGTCTCACTGGGATCCTGCTAGCCTATTGTGGCCTATATGTATGTGTTCCCTGTGTGATGCCTAACTTTCTCACTGAGGCTCTGCTAACCAGAACCTCAGTGGTTATGCTCTCTCTGCTTTCTAAATTGTCACTAACAGGCTAGTGACCAATTTCACCAATTCACATTGGCATACTGGAACACCCTTATAAATCCCTAGTATATGGTACTGAGGTACCCAGGGTATTGGGGTTCCAGGAGATCCCTATGGGCTGCAGCAATTCTTTTGCCACCCATAGGGAGCTCTGACAATTCTTACACAGGCCTGCCACTGCAGCCTGAGTGAAATAATGCCCACATTATTTCACAGCCATTTTTCACTGCACATAAGTAACTTATAAGTCACCTATATGTCTAACCTTCACCTGGTGAAGGTTGGGTGCAAAGTTACTTAGTGTGTGGGCACCCTGGCACTAGCCAAGGTGCCCCCACATCGTTCAGGGCAAATTCCCCGGACTTTGTGAGTGCTGGGACACCATTACACGCGTGCACTATACATAGGTCACTACCTATGTATAGCGTCACAATGGCAACTCCGAACATGGCCATGTAACATGTCTAAGATCATGGAATTGTCACCCCAATGCCATTCTGGCATTGGGGAGACAATTCCATGATCCCCCGGGTCTCTAGCACAGAACCCGGGTACTGCCAAACTGCCTTTCCGGGGTCTCCACTGCAGCTGCTGCTGCTGCCAAACCCTCAGACAGGTTTCTGCCCTCCTGGGGTCCAGGCAGCCCTGGCCCAGGAATGCAGAACAAAGGATTTCCTCTGAGAGAGGGTGTGACACCCTCTCCCTTTGGAAATAGGTGTGATGGCTGGGAACGAGTAGCCCCCCCCAGCCTCTGGAAATGCTTTGATGGGCACAGATGCTTCCCATCTCTGCATAAGCCAGTCTACACCGGTTTAGGGATCCCCCAGCCCTGCTCTGGCGAAAACTGGACAAAGGAAAGGGGAGGACCACTCCCCTGACTTGCACCTCCCAGGGGAGGTGCCCAGAGCTCCTCTAGTGTGCCCCAGACCTCTGCCATTTTGGAAACAGAGGTGTTGCTGGCACACTGGACTGCTCTGAGTGGCCAGTGCCATCAGGTGATGTCAGAGACTCCTTCTGATAGGCTCTTACCTTTCTTACTAGCCTATCCTCCTTCCTAGGTAGCCAAACCTCCTTTTCTGGCTATTTAGGGTCTCTGCTTTGGGGAATTCTTCAGATACCGAATGCAAGAGCTCACCAGAGTTCCTCTGCATTTCCCTCTTCACCTTCTGCCAAAGGACCGACTGCTCAGGACGCCTGCAAAACCGCAACAAAGTAGCAAAGACGACTACTGCAACCTTGTATCGCCTCATCCTGCCGGCTTTCTCGCCTGTTTCTTGGTGGTGCATGCTCTGGGGGTAGCCTGCCTCCTTCTTGCACCAGGAGCTCTGAAGAAATCTCCCGTGGGTCGACGGAATCTTCCCCCTGCAACCGCAGGAAACAAAAGACTGCATCACCGGTCCTCTGGGTCCCCTCTCAGCACGACAAGCGTGGTCCCTGGAACTCAGCAACTCTGTCCAAGTGACTCCCACAGTCCAGTGACTCTTCAGTCCAAGGTTGGTGGAGATAAGTCCTTGCCTTCCCACGCTAGACTGCATTGCTGGGTACCGCGTGATTTGCAGCTGCTCCGGCTCCTGTGCACTCTTCCAGGATTTCCTTCATGCACAGCCAAGCCTGGGTCCCCGACACTCTAACCTGCAGTGCACAACCTTCTGAGTTGTCCTCCGGTGTCGTGGGACTCCCTTTTCTGACTTCAGGTGGACTCCGGTTCACTCCTCTTCTAAGTGCGTGTTCCGGTACTTCTGCGGGTGCTGCCTGCTTCTGTGAGGGCTCCCTGACTTGCTGGGCGCCCCCTCTGTCTCCTCATCCAAGTGGCGACATCCTGGTCCCTCCTGGGCCACAGCAGCATCCAAAAACCCTAACTGCGACCCTTGCAGCTAGCAAGGCTTGTTTGCGGTCTTTCTGCGTGGGAACACCTCTGCAAGCTTCTTCACGACGTGGGACATCCATCCTCCAAAGGGTAAGTTCCTAGTCCTCTTCGTTCTTGCAAAACACCAAGCTTTTTCTATCCGGTGGCAGCTCCTTTGCACCCTCAGCTGGCATTTCCTGGTCATCAGCCCACTCTTGACACTGTCGCGACTCTTGGACTTGGTACCCTTGTTTCACGGGTACTCAGATCCGGAAATCCACTGTTGTTGCTTTGCTGGTGTTGGTTTTCCTTGCAGAATTCCCCTATCACGACTTCTGTGCTCCCTGGGGGTTGTAGGTGCACTTTACACCTACCTTACAGGGTCTTGGGGTGGGCTATTTTTCTAACCCTCACTGTTTTCTTACAGCCCCAGCGACCCTCTATAAGCTCACATAGGTTTGGGGTCCATTTGTGGTTCGCATTCCACTTTTGGAGTATATGGTTTGTGTTGCCCCCATACCTATGTGCCCCTATTACAATCCACTGTAACTTTACATTGCTTGCATTACTTCCTTTTGCTATTACTTCATATTTTTGGTATTGTGTACATATATCTTGTGTATATTTGGCATCCTCATACTAAGGGTACTCACTGAGATACTTTTGGCATATTGTCATAAAAATAAAGTACCTTTATTTTTTGTATATCTGTGTATTGTGTTTTCTTATGATATTGTGCATATGACACCAGTGGTATAGTAGGAGCTTTACATGTCTCCTAGTTCAGCCTTAGCTGCTCTGCTATAGCTACCTTCTATCAGCCTAAGCTGCTAGAAACACCTCTTCTACACAAATAAGGGATAACTGGACCTGGTACAGAGTGTAAGTACCCCTTGGTACCCACTACAAGCCAGGCCAGCCTCCTACACGCACCAGGCTGGACCTGGTGAAAGGGAGTACAGTGTTTCTTTCTCTCTTTTTCCAAATCCCTTTCCCTTTACGGGCACCTGCCAGGGCTCCTGGTGCAGTCAGCAGCACTGAGAGGTGCCTCAGGAGTTCGGGAGAACAGTCATCGCCCATGCAGACAGCCTGGTTTTCAGGTGAGTGGCCATGCCATAACAATAACAAATTGAAAGGTTCTAGCTTGGTGTGTCTGACATGTATGTGACTCAAACCATTTGGGTAAGAATTTGTGATTGTAATCTCTTGATTTGTCTTTTGCATCCATGCAGGTTAACACCCATCAGAAAAAAGGAGCTATGGAGAGCCATTGCCTGGAAGGTGCGGACCCTGGGGGTGCACAGCCGCAGAGCACCTACTGTCGGAAGAGGTCGGGGAGCTGAGAAGCTGGTCACAGAAGATCACAGAGGCCCAGCTGGAGCTGTCCTCCCAATGTGGGCGAGGCATATGTCAGACCATGACCCATAATGGCCTGCATTCTGGCAGTGGCCTACCCCAGACCTTGATGGGCGCTTGAGGACAGCACAGCAGACACAAGGGGGGGAGTATCGGGCATATTCCTGCCTGTCACATTGCTAAGTGAATGTGTCAGGTGCTGATAGCTCCCCTGACGATTAGGGATGAGCCATGTGTAAAACAGAAGATGAGTGATTGATTGTTTAGACATGCCATGTGGTGCATACTGATGTGCCTTGCCTATTGGGCCAGTGACCTAGGACACAACTGTGTACAATCTAGTTGCTTACCAGGGACAACATATGGCTGTGTACATTGATCAAACAAGTACTGTTTGTTGTTGTCGTGGGTGTAAATTCTATACAACAGACCACTACTCTACAGTGTTACAGGCCAAAAGAAATGTAGAGACATTCCTTGTGCCTACATGTCAGTATGTCCTTTCTCTTTTGGAAAACATTTGTAAGCTGCTGTTTCATGCATGGTCGACCTGTTTTGACGGGATAATTTCTGTATACCTTCACATATACATCTGCATGACAACCTGTGGATGGATTAGGACATTTACAATGGGGCTACATTTCATGTGGTGCCACATACTGGAGTGTGTCACCACTGGTTATTGGCCGACACATATACTCACCTACCATAGCATGTCATTGGGCATGTACAAATGCAGTAGCAATGAGGGACAAGACGTGTATGACCAGATATTGTAGCCAAAATGTGCATTTCCATGCCATTGATATGGCATCATGTTGAAAGGTGCACTGTACATGTGTAATGGGAAGGTTTATAACCTGACTGTTGGCATGCATCATGGAGTGACTTGCAGTTATGTTGGAATCACATGTGTTTGGGTACAACCATTCATCCACAGACATCCGGGTTTTCATGACCAAAATGGAGACAGCAATGTAATTCAACAACATGTTGAGAACCTTCTACAAGTACTTACAAATCTCTGGGCCTCTGCAAAATCCAACAGACTAATGGTGCCTACTGATGCAATCAGGGTATGTCATTGTAAGTGGTGTCAGACATTAGTGGTGATTTCCCTGGGACTTGCCGATTTATTGTGTTGTGGATTTTAGGGACATATCACCCTGACATTTTGCACATGATGTCTGCAATGTACATTTTCATGCCCAATGTGTGGCATATCTGAGCAACATTAGTACGACCTCCATGATTCAACTGGGACAAATTTCACTTGGTGAAGTGTGCATTTTTTATATGTTTTCATTGTGACATCAGTATTTCCATGTCACCTTCTCCAGGCTATTGGACTGTTGTCACCAATATAGCATGTTCTGGGAGCATCATTTCTTATTGTTGTGTTATTGTGTGGGATCTGTGGGAATGCAGCTGGCATTGGCTTACTATTATATGACAACAGGTAAGTGATGTATGCTCCATGAGGTAAGGCATTGAAGGTGATGTGGTCTCCAACTTGTTAAATGGATACAGTGATTGCACAACTTCAGCCAATGCAACTGTAGTTGTCTGAGATCCTGATTTTCCTGTGGGCAATTGTTGACAATACAGATGCATGCATGCATATCGTAAGGTTTGTTTATGGGCACTTAGGTGGAGTTTGTTGCTGGGGCCTACTTGACATCACGGCAGGGTTTGCTAATCACAGCTGCTGTTCAAATCTGATCATAGACATGTGCTGACCCTATTTCTGTTTGTCTTTGTAGCATCAGTCCAGGGAAGCAAAGGAGACAGGTCACAGCCGAGTTGGGAAGCATCTGGTCACGGGCCCTCGGGTCAAGACATCAGCGACGCAGAGGGATCCAGTGGCCCAGAGGGTGAGGGGAGTGCCATGGAGGAGATGGGATCTACATGCTCATCATCTGATTCTTCCTCCAGTGGCCACTCCATAGTGGTGGCAGACCCATCGGGACATACTCCAGTACCATCCTTGTCCTCCACCGCCCAGTTCTATCGCCACCCTCCCTGTTACTCTCCACTATGTTGGCCATGCCCACTCACCCAAAAAGGTGGGCATCTCCTTAGATGTAGGCACCTCTCCCCCAGCCCGTTGCCCCTGCTGCCCTGAGTGAGACTGCTATTGACCTCCTGAGGAGTATCACTGTGGGTCAGACTGCAATTGTGAATGTCATTCAGGGGTTGTCGTGCAACTTCAGCAGACCCATACTTTCCTGGAAGGCATTTATATTGCCATGTCTGGCCTATAGACATCTTTTCAGACTCTGGCCACCTCACTAATGGCAACAAGTCACCCACCGCCTTCTGTCCCCCATCCCCTTCTTTCTTCCCAATCCAAACCCCCATTCCCCTACCTATCCCAAGGACACAGACAGATCTGCATGCACCCACCCCAACACACAAAAGTAACACACATAAACAGAAACACCACAGAACTCACCAGCATGCAAGCACTCAACATACACTCACACACACATCAGTCACCACTTCTCCAGACACCCCCACCACATCAATCATACCCACAGGCACCACCAGAACAGGCAGTGACACACCCACCATACCCGCAGACACCACCCCAATAGACACATAAATATCCACCACACACCATGCCTGCAGACACATACCAACAGACACAGACATTCACCAAATCTGCAATGCCTGCAGACACCACCCCAACAGACACACACACATCCACCACTACAAGCATACCCACAGACACCACCCCAACTGACACACCCACATCCACCACGCCCACATCACCTAGCACCTCCCAGCCCCCCAAGACACGCAAATACCCACACTCACACATGCAACAGACACCACCCAAACACTAGCATACCTCACACACACACACACCCAAGACATCCACACCTACACAGCGGCCAACCACTCCCTCAACCTCCAAATACCCACCCCCTTCTGATGACTGCCCCCAGGTTCCTAAGGAGAGATTTTGTTTAGCTTGCCCTTTCCTCTGTTCCCTCTATGCACCGTCCCAAACATAAGAGGGCCCAACCCACATCCCTACCCATCTCTTCCACCTCAAAGTCCTCCCCGTCACACCTACCCTGCCTGTAAGCACCCACACCCCTCCCAAGAAGAAGTCCACCCCTCCTGAGAGTCCACCCCTTCCAAACCAAACCCCCCCCATGCCATATCTGACACAACCTCCAAGGATGATCCCTGAGGTGCCCCTTCCGGTGGAGGATCCCTGGCAGTGATAGGACTCAAGTGTTGGCATAGAACTGTGCAATGTAAGATGAATGGACTGGCCAATGGCCTTGACCATTTTGCCATTGCTTGTTAATAAACCCAAACAGTTGTTATCTTGAGTATTGTCCTACCATTACTTTTCTACCTTTTTTGTTCCTGAGTAACTTGTGTTGTCTCCTTACAGTTGTGCTTGTTTCAGCCTGCTTGCTGATCCATTTCCAGTTGTTTGCAAAATCTGGCTTTGTGGGCAGTGCTCTAAAAACCAAAGACAAAGGTAGATGTTGAGTGTAGGGATATGTGTTTGTTAATGCAATTGTGGTGTCATTGCATTGTGTATGGTATGGTAAATCTTTCATCTTATGTTGTCCAGTGTGAGCATGTATGGTGTTAGACTTGTCCACCTGATACGGATTGTACATTTGTCTCATGTGTGGGAGCTCGAGTTTTGTTTGTGTAGATTTGGAGGGTGCTCAATTGTGCTAGCTTCCTTAGCATTTGACTGTGCCTGTGTCCATTTTGCTGTGTGTACCTTGCAGCTACTTCATCTAGGTGTCTGACACATACAGTTGCAGTTGTATGTGCTTTTTTAGCTTGCACTTCCACATTGTGCAGGTAGGCATGTCACTTGTCAGTACTATTGTTTGTCTCAGAGATACACGTAGGGCCAATTCCTGTGCAAATGTTGTTTTAGGGGCATGTGCAAAATATATTGTGTCCCACTGCAGACTCCTTCACTGAGTGCTCCTGATGCCACCATCCCCTCTGTGCTGGTATTGTTTGCATTGTGAGCTTTTTCTATTTGTCTCTCTGTCTATTGCCAATCTATTGTCCTTCCATTGTGTTGCAATGAGGGTTATGTGTGTCTCCATTGCAGAGCTGTTTAATGGAAGTGGTGTTTGTGTTCCATGACACATCAATACATATGGCATGTGTGCAATGTGAGGGTGTCAGTTGTATTTGTAAAAGTGATGCTGCTGTGTTGTTGGTGTTGTGCGACACAATGTTGTGTAAACTTCACTGTCCCTGTGTCTGAAATGATCAGACGTGTGTTTTTTGTAGTGTTTTGGTGCAGTGTGAGTGACCTGCTCGAAGGGGCTGTTCTATGGCTTTGAATGTGTCCTGCTTTGTGAATGACTCAGGCCGGGTACACAATGACACATGTACTTGGTACCTGTAGCGCTATCCCATATCATATGGATGATGGTGCAATGAGCTGTTGTTGAGCGTAATGACACAGGTAGGTGTGAGTACTTATGGTCGGTTGCGCCCACGGCGGCGTGGATTTTGGGCTCCTTTGATGATCAGGAGCAGCGGCAGGACATGTGTGATGGTCTCCATGGTGGCACCTATGTGTTAGGGTGCCTGCAGGTGAGTTGTTACCTTTATACTCTCCTTTTCCACCTGCTTAGACGTGGTAGTTTGGACCGCCATGGTCACATTGGCACTGTACAACCTCATAATGTGTCCTGCAGAAGCACTTTTTCTGCATGACAGTTTGTGCTGCCTCGTGACCATGGCGGTTTGTGCTACCTGGTGGTGCCAGCACGACCGCAGCAGTCTTTGCTCCATAGTCCTGCATGACTCATAAAACAGTGGTCCGACCACTAGGCTTATGGCGGCCAGACCGCCACCACCGCCATGGTGGTGCACAGACCTCCAAACTTGTAACAAAGCCCTTAGTCTGCTGCCTTTGTTCCGCACTTAAGGCAAAAGGTCTTATCTGAGCCTTGTCTTGAGGACCATTTTCAAATCTTTTCGGGAATGTGATACAGCATATACACCGTCTTAAATTGTTGTAATTTAAAGCTTACAGAGAGCACCAAACGATTAATGATTTCCATAGAACTCAATGTCTCTTCAGGAGATATTTCTAACTTCAACACCCTATTCCACTTAGAGACCATCAACTGACTGTCATCAATGCCATAAGTACAGAGAATCTGGTAAAACGTACTAATAGACACCTTTCCAGGTGACCAATATAGGTAAGTAAGACTACTAGAATCATCATGTACTATAAATCGGTACCCCGATGAAAGAAGTAATCTCACAATTGTAAGTATTTATAAAAAAAGGCGAGGGAGATCATAAGAGGACCATAGAGAAGCAAATGAGTGGAACCCTTTAATGTTGAACAGATGTCTAATCATAGTAACCCTGGCTCTAACCCATGCTGTACTGATAGCATCCTAGAATATAGCAGGGAGAGGAGTGGTGTATATCTAGGCATTAGAGAGAGATAAAAGTTAGAGAAAGTGCCCTTTCAAATGCGAATAATGTTGTTAGTAACCTTTCACCGAACTTGCTTATGGTAGTTAGGGTCGGAGAGTCTTAAAAGATAAATCCTAGTATCTAGCTCTAGCACCAATTAATATCCCAAAAAATACAGGTCTGGTTTCCCCCCTGTGAGCAGTGAATATACAGGAATTTCAACAGATGAATGGCCCACCTGGCCCGGCTATGGCCCCAAATAAAACTTTTGATAGTGCCCTCGAGGCACTTACAAAAAGAGCCAGGAACCTGTAATGAAATTGCTCAGAATGAATATAAGAATTCAGTCAAAATCTTAATTTTAATAATGCTACAACAACCGTATATACTAATGGGAACTCAATTCCATGATCATAACTTGATAATGACAGACTGTAAGAGAGATTTGTAGTTGAGCTTAAAGATATTAGCCACCCAGATACTCATCCTAATGCCCAACTAAATAGCTGTTGTCACCGTCCATGGGAATCAGACTTGTTCTTTTAAAATTAGGCAGCATGTGTGTTTTTGTTAGGTTCAGTTTGCACCCGGAGATGCTCCCAACCTGCAGAAGCAGCAACTTTAAGTGCAAAGCCATTAGATTGCACTGCCTGCATTCCGTGATTGAGTAGGATAGACTCCAGGTATGGCTCAATGTACAGTGCAAATATGAGAGGGAAGAGTGTGAACCCTTGCTCGGTGCCTCAAAAGATCCTAAAAGCAGGTGAGAAATTCCCATCATAGACCAATTTAGTCGTCGGATTCCTATATGATATATCGATATATCATTTACCAATATGGAGAACCCCCATTGTTGCCCATACGCAGTCCCAGTTAACCCGGTGAAAGGCCTTCTCTGCATCCAGTAAAATCATACCAACCTTCAGTCCAATTTCTTCAGCAACATTGAATACAGAAATTGCAGCATTTATATGGCTAGTGGTGTCTCTACAAGGTACAAATCCGTGCTGCTGTGAAGATACCAACTCCTGAATTAATGGAGCCAGCCAAGTGGTTAATATCTTGGAGTAAATCTTTGGAATTTATCAAAGAGATAGGCCAATATGAGCCCCATCCTCTGAGGGTTTATCTTTTTTCAGACACAGCAATGATTGTAAGATTCCACAAGCCTGAGACCTCCCCCGTTTATCAATATTGACAATCAAATGCATAAACTCCAGTGCAAGTATATTAGAAAAAATCTTATAAATCTCAAGTGGGTTATCTGCCTTACCTGTAGGCAAAGCCTTGATGGCGGCCTCCACTTTGGACACTGAAATAGCCACTTGTAAAGTCAAAGGCTGACTATGAACCAGTCGCAGTAGATTACAGCTCTGCAAATATTCAGTTATTTCGGCCAAGTGAACCGATTGGCTCTGACTATAGACACCTTGATAAAAAAGAGCAAACTGCTCTACAATGGCCTGCAAATTTGGATGAAGTACTCCATCAATACTCTTAATTGTTTGAATAATACACCGCAATCTTTTCACTGAGATCTGACAAGCTAGTATTCGTCCCATGCTTTGCCCATACTCATATTGAAATGCCTTATTTTTGTGATAGCTAGCTGTGCCTTTTCCCTAAAGCTTCGATCTGACAAACACCTACTTATGACTAACTCTGAACAAAGAGCTTGTTCTCCCAGATCTATGGTTGCAATTGCTTGGACATGCAGAAGCTCAAATTCCCTTATACGATGATGCAATCTGTCTCCCCCCTGTCTATCAGATGTACTTTTCTCAGAATTAACTGCAGGGTGACTTCCCGCACAAGTGCCTTCATAGCATCCCACACAACCGGTGGGGAAACTGGTCCAGCATTAATTTAAAGAAACTCCTTAAGCTGCTGGGACAAATAAGTCTCATGTGCTATATTAGCAAGAATACAGAGTAGACTGTGAAATGACATCCTTCCTTTGGCCCAGCAAAAACTATAAGTCTTAATAATACTGGATTATGATCCGAAGCAATCTTATGGCACACTTCCATCTCTGCCCCTTGAACTAACCGTCGCCTGTTTAAAAATTATGTTGATCCAAGAATAATGCTTATGAGGGGCGGAGTCAAAAGTATACACAGAAGTTGGATAAAGAACCCTCTATACATCCATTAATTCATGCATCCTCACCAATTCCAAAGTAGTTTCCCTCGTCCTAACCATGCATTGATGAGCAAATCGATTAATAGTGTCTATGCCGTAATCCATTATACAGTTGAAATCTATCATCAATATTAAATACCCTGCCCAGTCAAACAGCTCTAAACAGAAGTGCTAAAAAAACGTGGTTCTTCTAAATTTGGGTTGTAGGCAGCATACAGACCATATTTTTGACCATTCAACAAAACCTGAGTGATAGCCCACCTCCCTCTTGAATTGGTGATGGCTCTAAAAACCTTGGGATGCCTGGCTGACAAGATAGCAAACCCCGAATAGAAACCAACTGAGAAGTGCAAGTGATGATGTTATCTCCTAATTGCTTCAATAGCAAGCAATCCTTGTTTGCTAAATGGGTTTCACTTAAACATAGCAAATGTGGCTTGTATAGAAGTATCTCTTCACGTGCCAACTGTTGCTTAAGGTGATGATTGAGACCTGCTACATTCCAACACATAATGATAACCCCATCCATTGCAACAGTTGCTATTGCATAGCATCACCAACAAAAACTAGAACTTGTTATCTGGTAGGTGAACCAACCCTATGCCGACTTTCTGTACACTTTTGTACGATCATACTCACCTTTCTCTGCCCAACCCAACACCCTAAATGTGCACACATTCCAGCAAAGTACAGATAAAAGCTAAGAAATTGAGGAGTATATTGCCCACCCAACCCAAGAAAATCCCTCGTCCAGCATCTAGAGAAAGAAATCATCCCTCCGTTAAGCTGTCACCTGAAAGACAGCACTGTGAGTGTTTCCAGCCCCAGCACCATTCATCCCTGTCCCACACCCACTCCCCACCATCAAACAAAGCAAGAGAATGACAGTATGTAAACATTCCAAAATAATTTCAGACCAAAAAGATAGACAAAGCATTCTGAATACTAATATTCCAACCCACATATAACTAGAACACAGCCTGTAGGAGGCTGGCCTGGCTTGTAGTGGGTACCAGAGGTACTTACACCTTGTGCCAGGTCCAGTTATCCCTTATTAGTGTAGAAGAGGTGTTTCTAGCAGCTTAGGCTGATAGAAAGTAGCTATGGCAAAGCAGGTTAGGCTGAACTAGGAGACATGTAAAGCTCCTACTATACCACTGGTGTCATATGCACAATATCATAAGAAAACACAATACACAGAGTTAATAAAAAAAAAGGTACTTTATTTTTATGACAATATGCCAAAAGTATATCAGTGAGTACCCTCAGTATGAGGATAAGTTATATACACAAGATATATGTACACAAACCAAAATTAGGTAAGTAATAGCAAGAAAAGTAATGCAAGCAGTGTAGAATTACAATAGATTGCAATAGGAGTACATAGGTATAGGGGCAACACAAACCATATACTCCAAAAGTGGAATGCGAACCACGAATGGACCCCAAACCTATGTGAGCTTGTAGAGGGTCGCTGGGACTGTAAGAAAACAGTGAGGGTTAGAAAAATTTACCCACCCAAGACCCTGAAAGGTAGGTGTAAAGTGCACCTACTACCCCCAGAGAGCACAGAAGTCGTGATAGGGGGATTCTGCAGGAAGAACAAACACCAGCAATGCAACAACAGTGGATTTCCGGACCTGAGTACCTGTAAGACAAGGGGACCAAGTCCAATAGTCATGACAGTGTCGAGAGTGTGCAGGAGCCCAGGAAATGCCAGCTGAGGGTGCAAGGAAGCTGCCACCTGTTGGAAGAAGCTTGGAGTTCTGCAAGAAAGAAGAGAGCTAGGAACTTCTCCTTTGGAGGATGGATGTCAAATGTTGCGATGAAGCTTGCAGAGGTGTTCTCACGCAGAACGACCGCAAACAAGCCTTGCTAGCTGCAAGGGTTGCGGTTAGGGTTTTTGGGTGTTGCTGTAGGCCAGGAGGGACCAGGATGTCGTCACTGGGAGGAGGAGACAGAGGGGGCACCCAGCAACTCAGGGAGCCCTCACAGAAGCAGGCAGCACCCGCTGAAGTACCTGAACAGGCATTTAAGAAAGTAAACCAGAGTCCACCCGAAGTCACAAAAGGGAGTGCCACGACACCTGAGGACAACTCAGAAGGTTGTGCACTGCAGGTTAGAGTGTTGGGGACCCAGGCTTGGCTGTGCATGAAGAAAATCCTGGAAGAGTGCACAGGAGCCAGAGCAGCTGCAAATCATGTGGTACCCAGCAATGCAGTCTAGCGTGGGGAGGCAAGGACTTACCTCCACCAAACTTGGACTGAAGAGTCACTGGACTATGGGAGTCACTTGGACAGAGTTGCTGAGTTCCAGGGACCATGCTCGTCGTGCTGAGAGGGGACCCAGAGGACCAGTGATGCAGTCTTTTGGTGCCTGCGGTTGAAGGGGGAAGATTCCGTCGACCCACAGGAGATTTCTTCAGAGCTCCTGGTGCAGAGAGGAGGCAGGCTACCCCCAGAGCATGCACCACCTGGAAACAGTCGAGAAAGCCAGAAGGATGAAGCGATACAAGGTTGCAGTAGTCGTCTTGCTACTTTGTTGCGGTTTTGCAGGCGTCCTGAGCAGTCAGCGGTCGATCCTTTGGCACAAGGTGAAGAGGGAGATGCAGAGGAACTCTGATGAGCTCTTGCATTCGTTATCTGGTGAGATCCCCAAAGCAGAGACCCTAAATAGCCAGAAAAGGAGGTTTGGCTACATAGGAAGGAGGATTGGTACCAAGAGAGGTAAGAGCCTATCAGATGGAGCCTTTGACGTCACCTGCTGGCACTGGCCACTCAGAGCAGTCCAGTGTGCCACAAACACCTCTGTTTCCAAGATGGCAGAGGTCTGGGACACACTGGAGGAGCTCTGGGCACCTCCCCTGGGAGGTGCAGGTCAGGGGAGTGGTCACTCCCCTTTCCTTTGTCCAGTTTCGCAACAGAGCAGGGCTGGGGGATCCATGAACTGGTGTAGACTGGCTTATGCAGAGATGGGCACCATCTGTGCCCATCAAAGCATTTCCAGAGGCTGGGGGAGGCTACTCCTCCCCAGCCCTCATACCTATTTCCAAAGGGATAGGGTGTTACACCCTCTCTCAGAGGAAGTCCTTTGTTCTGCCTTCCTGGGCCAGGGCTGCCTGGATCCTAGGAGGGCATAAACCTGTCTGAGGGGTTGGCAGCAGCAGCAGCTGCAGTGGAGACCCCGGAAAGGCAGTTTGGCAGTAGCTGGGTTCTGTGCTAGAGACCCAGGGGATCATGGAATTGTCCCCCCAATGCCAGAATGGCATTGGGGTGACAATTCCATGATCTTAGACATGTTACATGGCCATGTTCGGAGTTACCATTGTGACGCTGTGCATAGGTAGTGACCTATGTACAGTGCACGCATGTAATGGTATCCCCGCACTCACAAAGTCCGGGGAATTTGCCCTGAACGATGTGGGGACACCTTGGCTAGTGCCAGGGTGCCCACACACTAAGTAACTTTGCACCCAACCTTCACCAGGTGAAGGTTAGACATATAGGTGACTTATAAGTTACTTAAGTGCAGTGGTAAATGGCTGTGAAATAACGTGGACGTTATTTCACTCAGGCTGCACTGGCAGGCCTGTGCAAGAATTGTCAGAGCTCCCTATGCGTGGCAAAAGAAATGCTGCAGCCCATAGGGATCTCCTGGAACCCCAATACCCTGGGTACCTCAGTACCATATACTAGGAAATTATATGGGTGTACCAGTATGCCAATGTGAATTGGTAATTTTAGTCACTAGCCTGTTAGTGACAAATTTGGAAAGCAGAGAGCATAACCACTGAGGTTCTGGTTAGCAGAGCCTCAGTGAGACAGTTAGGCATCACAAAGGGAACACATACAGGGCACATACTTATGAGCACTGGGGCCCTGTCTGGCAGGGTCCCAGTGACACATAGACTAAAACAACATATATACAGTGAAATATGGGGGTAACATGCCAGGCAAGATGGTACTTTCCTACACAGCCTAAGAGTAGTATTCAATCTGGTAGTGGGAGTGGGTAAAATAGACCCCTGCAGTTGTCAATGGACCAGAGTGGAGTCTTGTCTTTTGGGTTCTTGAAGAGAGACCTGTGCACCCGCAGCCTTCAGTGGAACGATCATCTTGCACAGCTGCCACCGCCAGTTCATAGTAAGTTTACAAAAATCTGATCATATGAAAACAGACAGTGAATGAATAACAACCGGTGCAGCAGGTTGGGCTTTCAGGGATATTGCCTGCCTAAATAAAAAGTTACACACACATATCAAGATTGGGCAGGGGTGAGCTTGGTCAGTATTGACATAACTCTAAGTCAGCAAAAGTCAGTGTACATGCTGAATTTGAGAGTCCATATCCAAATCTGCCAGGTCTGGAAAACCCTTAACAATAGACTGCTGTGGGTCATCCCCTCTCTGCCCTTTGGTATTCTGAAAACACACAGATTATTGAAGCATTGGCAATTCTCCAGGTTCTCAATTTTTTACTGGGCCACCGCCAAACAGTTCTCATGATCCCTGATAGCCCTGTCTGAAGCTGTCCCCAACCCCACCATGCTGACTACTTGCTGCTGAAGCTCGGACACCTAAGTAGTAAGTGTTGTGACCTTCTTGATTACTTCTGCCAGAGACTGCTGCTGCAATAATGCTACTCAATTCTATCCCACTCCAGTGTACACCACTTCACCCTACCCCATTCCATTCTGCTCTAGTCCACTGAAGCCACTCCATTCTATGTCACTACATGCCATTCCACTGTACCCCACTCTACTGTACGCCACTCCACTTTACGCTATTTCAGTTCATGCTATTCTACTCTATGCTATCCTACTCTGAGCCACTCCACTGTACTCCATTCTACGCTTTTCCACTGTAGGCCACTCCACTCCACGCTATTACATTGTACGCAACATTAATCTTTGCCACTACTGTATGGTATTACACACTACCTCACACCTTGATACGCCATTCCAGTCTGCACCACTTAATTATACGCTACTCCATTGTACACTCTTACACTATACCCTATTACACTCTATACCACTCCACTGTATGCCATGCTAGTCAATGCTTCTCCAATGAATGACACTTCACTGTATGCTCCTCCACAATATCATGTTCCACTCTATGCCACTCTACTCTATGCTATTCCACTTTATGCCTCTACACTGTACTCTCTTCCACTCTATATAGCTCCTGTCTACAAAACTCTACTACACTCTATGCCACACTGCTAGACAGTACCTCACTTTATCCCCGTACACTCCATTGTCCAAAGTTGTACTTCACTCAATGCCCTTAACCTCTATTGTACAACACTCCACTCCACTCTGACAGTTACCAACCATGTACGACACAGTACTCTACTCTACGAGATGCCACTCCAATTTATATAAATGTGACTGACTCTAAGCTACACCACTTCAATGTACGCCGCCCCACTCTATGCTATTCCACTGTATTTTATTCCACTCTACGCCACTTCACTCTACACCACTCCACTCTACGCTGTTCCACTCTATGCCACTCCACTCTTCTACACTCCACTGGACAGTATTTCACTGTGCTCTATTCCACTGTATGCTACTTCACTTTACGGTAAGCCACTCTACACCACTACAGTGTATTCCACTCCACTCTACGCCACTCCACTGTATGACACTCTTCTCCATTCTATATATCTCTATATAACTCCACTCTATAAAAGTCTACCACACTTTATGGCACTCTATGACATTCTACTCCCCTTTATCCCTGTACACTCCACTGTCCAACTCTATACTCCATTCTATGTCCGTACATCCAGTGTACAACATTTTATTCCACTACATGACACTTTTCTATACAACACAACGCTCGATTCTACTGTTCAAGACCCCACTCCAGTTTATAATATTCTACTACCTACACTATGCCACTATTTTCCACTTCATGCCACTCTGCTCAATGACACACCAATACACTGTATTGTACTTTACTCCACTCTACTGTATGCCCCTCCATTCAACTCTTCTCCACTGCTCAAAACTTTGCCTCACTCTAAGCTACTATACCACAATCCACTCCACATAGCTCCACTATTTGACACACTATTGTACTCTATGCAACTCCACTCTACTACAATGTATGCCACTCTCTGACACTTTACTCCTGTCTCCACCCTTACACTCCACTGTACACCACTGAATTATATTATATGCCACTGTACAACACTCTACTGTACTCTCTGACGCTCTGTGTTACGCTAGTACACTACACAATAGTGTACATAACTCTTTTTATCCATTAAAACATGCAGCCACACCAATTACAAAATAGTTGCCCTGTCCTAACCATGCACTGATGAGCAACTCAATTAGTAGTATCCATGCCATAATCCATTATACAGTTAAAATCTCCCACTGAACCCCACTTTACACCACTCTACTCTATGACACAGTACTCCACTCTCCTTCACTTCTGCACTGTACACAAATCCACTCTTCTCCACTATATGCCATTGTATTCTATAACATTGTATGCCAGTCTAATCTACCACACTCTACAACACTGTACTGTACTGTTCACTACTCCACTCTACAAACCTTAACTAGAATGTATGCCACTCTGCTCTACTTTCGCCTACGTCACTTTCCAATACTGTCTGACATGCCACTACTTTCTACTGTAAAAAATAATAAAGTCACTGTCCCCAAAGTCCCTATGACGCCTGTGATTTGTGTTTCTGGAAGGTCTTTCATCTCTGCCAGGAGCTGAGCCCATCTCATTCCTGACATCCTGAACCATCTCACTCATGTGTACTTCAGCCACAGCCATTTCAAACATTTCCTCTTATCGGCCCATTGCTGAGATCTGGTGACGTGGGAATGACCCAGGATCAATGCAACCTCACCTTCATTTTTCTGTTAATGAACTCAAACAGACGTTTGGGAGAGTTATCATTCAACAGTTTTCATTCTTAATGTATGTTTTAAATGTTGTGGATTCCCACCGGCCTATCCTTGTAATCCTGCCTTCGTCTGTTCCGTATCCTGTCACCGTGATTGACCTATCCTAATGGAATGTGTTTCATAGGACATTCCTGGCAGCCTAAGGCACTCAAACAATTTCTCATGACCTCCCTAAATTGAAATATACTCATATAGTCCCTGTTACTGAGTCTGGAATTTGGGTTTGTGCCCACTAGTCTTATGCTCAAGCACCATCCAGGCTAGTATTGCACTTTTCTAGCTGATTATTCTTGGATTTCCTATGCCTCAATATCATGTGTTTCTCATGCAAGGACAAGTCAGCTACCATGATGCAGGAGGCAGTTTGTTCACATGAGCACCTCCAGATCCCAAAAGACCCCTATCTCCATCTCCTGCAAAGCTTCTCTTAGATTCCATACTAGCCCAAGTCTTCTTCATCCTCTACATGGAGTTGCTTGGCGCTCTACCCCCAGATAACAGCATCAAGATTCACCAATATGCTGATGACCCATCTCTTCTTGAAAGTGTCCTTTGATTCAGACAAACAATTCCTCAAACACCATCCAACCTGGATGTCCAGCTCCTGATTGAAGCTGAACCCAATCATGACAGAATTCATATTATTTTCCAAGGACAACAAACAAAGCGCAGTATAAACCTGACTTTCAACATGAAGCTTGATGGTTTTGAACCTCAACTTCACCTAATACCAAGTCACTGTGGTTTCACCTTTGACACTAACCTAAACCTCAAAGAACACACTGCCAAAAAATAAAGACAGTTTGGCACAAGCTCTCTCTTCTAAAGAAAGTGAAACTGTTTATTCAAGACACAGACTTCATAGCCGCACCTCAAGCCCTCAAAATCGCACAAGTGGATGTTGATAATGCCCTGCTACACAATGGTTATCCTGTAGGGGCATTTACCACACCGCAGTACATCTTCTCAAGGGCCTGAAGAAATATGGTTGCATAGCTCACATACGGTTTGAGCTTTACTGGATCCCCTGGCTGTCTCTCACCATTTTCAAACCAGCTGTATTATTTACAAGTCATCAAAACCAATACCCCTGGCTATCCTGCAGACAAGCTCACCATCTTGGGAGCTTCTTGGCACACCCATAGCTGGGACACCATAAGACTGCACCATATGAAGTATAAAAAAGAAAGAACAAGACAGCCTGACTTTTCCACCTCTGTGCCCAGGGTGTGGAGCAACATCCCCATATCCATTAGGGGCTTAAAAACACTGCTCCAAATTAGGAAATAATTGAAGACAAACTGCTTCAAAGAACACTATATCTCAGTGCATTAATGGTCTACAAAGCAGCAATCTTTATGCTTGTCTTTGTTGCTGCACAGCACTTCACTGCCTTTTGGTAGGTGTGTGCTTTAGAAATACCACATGTATACATGAAGGAGTTGCCCGCTGCTTCCTTGGATGGCGATATCATTTTGCTTACACTGTAGCCACCAATGAAAACCACTGAGAAGACTGCTCTAAACATACTGTCTCAAAATGAAAGCTGCAAACCACTACTAACATCCTAAGTAGCTGGACCAGTTTGGCAAAATCGATGGGCAGTTTGTCGTCTCTCCTCCTTGTCCGTATCCTGCCCCAGCCTTTCATTGCCATCCTTATGTAGGGGTTCCATCAATGATCCACCCTGCTCTCCAATTGTGTTAGTGTGCAACTGCTAAAATGTGTGGCTGTGCCCTCCATGTTCCTCTCTGCCTACTGAGGGTGCCTCTTTATGCTGACCTTGTTGTACCACCAAACGTCCATGTAAAGGACGCTGGTCAGGCTTTTCCTCTAATTGCCCCATCCACTTTCAGCACCCTTACTGAATGCCTTTTCCTTTTTTCAAGCTTCTGCTTGCTCATTAACTGCACTCCTCCCTATCTCGGTTGAGAGAAGGGGATGAGTACCCATGCCAACCATGGAGGTGTCATTGGGGGTAATCGGCTCTCAGCCAACAAATGCTCTGAACCCCAGAGATCAGCTTCAGTTTTCAGAAATTCAAAAACGACTGAAAATACAGGAATCTTAAACACTTGAAAGATGAAAACCTACACATGGTTATATTACAAAGGCCCTTATTATGACATTGGCGGTAAATACCGAATACTGCTGCGGTGACTGCCACCAACATACCGCCGCGGAGGCGAACATCCATCCGCTAGATTATGACACATACAAAACCAATAGAAAACAGCCATAACCACAAATCTGCCAGACCCACTGAACGTGATAAACTGTCGGTACTACCACCCATACCGTTATACCACCAAAACAACGCCCTCCAAATAATGGCCCACAAATCACCACAGAAGACATTCAGCGATGGTAAACCATTGGCATTGCACAATGGTTTGCCGCAACAGATATGGCCACCCAAAACAAAACAAGACTAGATTGGCCAAAACCAAAAACCCACACCTGACACAAATACACACCCCCCCACACACCCACCAACAGCACTATAAAACACATCCCACATCACCCACAATCCTTTGCAAACACAAGAAGACCGCTACACTTTGCCACACCAATCCCAGAGAGAACTGCACACACATCACAACTACCCATTCATCCGTCACACACCACACACCCCACCACTTCACACATCACCCTCTGCACAATACACTCCACACAACACCCATGTCCCCACAAAGGCACCCCCGGTTCACTGATGAGGAGTTGCAGGTCATGGTGGAGGAAATAGTCAGGGTAGAGCCACAGCTGTTTGGATCACAGGTACAAATGATCTCCATTGCCAAGAAGATGGAGCTATAGCGGAGAATTGTGGACAGGGGGAACGCTGTGGGCCAACATCCACACACAAAGGATGACATAAGGAAGAAGTGGAATGGCCTATGGGGGAAGGTGCGTTCTATTGCAGCAAAGTACCAGCTTGCCATCTGGAGGACTGGCAGTAGACCCTCACAGCTGACAGCATGGGAGGAGCAAGTCTTGGCAATACTGCATCCTGAGGGACTCACTGGAGTAGCTGGAAGACTGAACACTGGTGAGTCAACATTTACTACCTACCCCCCCCCATACATGCATGCCACCACAACTCCTCACCCTGACTCCCATCACCCCACTCCATCCCACACAGTGCACCACCCCAATTACCAAACCTAAATGCCAAGCCCTGCATGATACCCACTGTATGCACATCCCTTCAATCTCTGCATGCGCACCCACCACCAATGCCTGCACAGCATTGAGAACTAACAATCCCACAATCCATCACCATACACAGCCAAAGGTGGGAGGACAAAAGCAATAACATAGGGAAAGATAGTAGTGTGGATTATATCACAGACTTGTAGCATAATACATCACTTACATCCCCACAGTTGCCCCAGCCAATGTCAGCGGCGAGGAGGTGCCACGGCTACCCAGCCCCCGAGTGATGACAGCAACTCAGGAGCTCTGGATCTGGATGAACTCCCTGGCTCATCTGGGGCCACTGGTCACTCGGTTACCTCATCCCACAGCCAGTCCACCACAGAGCCCCCCCCTCAGAATCTAACACCACAGCAGCCAGCCAACACCCCCAGACCTCTGTCCCCCGGACATGTCAATCAGTAGTGTGCCCACCTGTACAGGGACCCGAGTCCATACCACACAGGCAGGACAATGAGGGTCCTGGTGTTAGTGGGAGTGGGCACACCATTCAGGGAACACAGGCACAGAGCAGCAGGAACACTTGAGGTCAGCTGTGCACCAGGTGGAGGACAGGCTCGGGTAGCTGACTGCCCAGAAGGCACTCACAAATGTCCTGGAGGCATACCAACAATCCTAGGACAGGATGGGTCAGGTGATCAACATCATGCAGGAAAAACAGCAGCTCCAGGGGGTACACCACCAGGAGGTCATGCAGCAGTTGCAGGGCCGAAATGCCAACATGGCATTTATTGTAGGGGTGCTGGGTGACATGACCAACACCATGCAGAGAACCGAGCACACCAGCGGGCCACATCCACTAGCCACTCCACCCAGCAGCCCTCAAAATCTGCTGCAGCGAGTGGACAGGAGGCCGTGCCACAGGACCCACAGGCCACCAGCACGCCTCCCCCTGCAGAATGTGAACCACTCCACAAACGTTCCCTGCAAGCCAGACAGACACCAGGGACAGTAGCTAAGACCAAGACCAAGAACAAGACTACTGCCAGGAAATGAGTCCCTCCAGAACACCCCCCTTGTGTTCCACTGGGTCACCATGTCCACTTTGAACTGCCATTGCCCCCCTCCTATGGCCCCTTGGAAACTGGACCTGTGCAACAAACCGACTGGCCCACTACACTGGACTTTTCACAACCATCACCCCACTCTGTTGCACTTTGCATTGTATACCTGATTAATTAATAAACACCCTTGGACACAACTTTAGAAATAGTGCTTCACCTGAAGGTAATGTACAATGTATTGAACTGTATTGAACTGCATGATCCTGTGCAAATGTCCAGTAATATGTTGATCCATCCTACATATGTGTCTCAGCAGTCTGTACACATCACAGCATTACACTGTTGTAACCACACCTACGTCTGCAATAACGGAAGGCATAGGTGACAGTCAGTTGGGATGCAAAGGTAGTTACTGGCATTATGCTACAGCCACACAGCACAACACTTAAATGGAGAAATGTTTAGTTCTACAGTCTTATCTGAGTGTCATTGGAAGTACTGCTCTATCATATGTGTCCTGTTGTACACATACTCCTCCTCTTCCTCCCACTCACTGTCCTCACTGTCCACTGCTGCCACAGGTGCATTGTCACCCCCCCTCCTCCAGCAGATAGAGCACCTGGCGTCTGAGGACCAAATTGTGCAACATGCAGCACACAACAACAATCTTGCATACCTTTCTGGGGAGTAGGATAAGGATCCACCTGTCAGATGGAGGCACCTAAACCTAGCCTTCAGTAGGCCGAAGGTCCTTTCAACTATTCTTCTGGTACCCCCATGAGCATCATTGTACCTATTCACAGCCCCTGTTCTTGGATTCCTAACAGGGGTCAAGAACCAGGACAGGTTTGGATAGCCGGAGTCACCTGGAAGAAGTGAGGGACACACATTAGCCTTGCACAATGGCATGGGGTATGACTCTCGAAGGCATACACTGACAGACATTGGGTGTGGACTCAGGCTCACCTATAAACCACACTCTGTGCGTCTGTAGTTGTGCCATCAGCTGTGGAACGCTGTTATTCCTCAGGACAAAGACATCATGCACCGACCCAGGATACTTGGCAGTGATGTGGGAAATGTACTGGTCAGAAAGGCACACCATCTGCACATTGAGTGAGTGGAAACTCTTCATATTCCTGTACACCTGTTCATTGGCCCTGGGGGGGTACTGAGGCAATATGGGTCCCGTCAATGGCCCCAATCACATGTGGTATGTGTCCCATTGCATAGAATCCAGCCTTCGCAGTGGGCAATTCATCTACCTGGGGGGATGCGATTTCAGCTGCACATGTGTTTGAGCAAGGCAGCCAAAACCCTTGCAAGCACAATAGAGAACATTGGCTGTGACATTCCTGCAGCCAACCCCACTGTCACATGGAACGAGCCTGTTGCCAGGAAATGGAGCACTGATAGTACCGGCGCAAGACGGGTATTAATGTGGTGCAATGGATAGCAGGTAGCAGATCAGGCTCCAATTGTACACACAGATCTGTGATTGTGGCCCTGTCCAGACGATAGGTGAGTATGATGTGCCGGTCCTCCAGTGTAGCCAAATCCACAAGTGGTCTGTACACAGGTGCTTGTCTCCTCCTTGTTTTCCTCCACAGTGGTTGGTACCTAAGTGACCCAAAAGTAAGAAGGGAGTGACAACAGGAACTATGAACACAGAACATTAGTGTACACAGCATGTTTGTATGATGGACACTGGAATTGTCTAGGTCTGTACATTGTACACTAATGACACACTTTTAAATCAATACATATGTGCTAGCAGTAGAAAATGGCATCCGCCTGTCCTGTATGCAGGGACAGGTGGAAATGACCTCACTCCGCCGGTGTTAGGCGTCATGGCGGGAGGCGGTCTGCACCGCCGTGCAATTCCTCATTGGCTAACATAGGGCTCTATGGAGTGCAGGAACCAATGATGATCAACACCGGCGGTGACGGTGTTCACCGCCACAGACGTGACTGCCATTCACTTCCTACTACTTCACTTGATTCTTGACTTTCCACAGGACTACATCTCCACTGCGTGTGCTGCTATGACCTGTGTCTAGAACCTGCCATGGCCTGTGCAACATGGGAAAGGGCCCCAGCCTTCATGTCGAAGGAGTTGGAAAGGCTTGTGGATGGGGTCCTACCCCGGTATGGGCCTCCAGACCAACATGGGTACGTTGCATGTGACATGGCTGCATGTAGATGTGTTTGTGTGCTGGCAGTGTGTCATTTGGGGGGTATTGGTGCAGGCAATGTGCACGCAGAGGTACGGGGCATGTGAGGGGCAAATGCAGTATGTAGGCTATATGTGTGACAGGCTGGATTGTTTGGTTCATGGTTTCCCTCTGTCTGTGTTTCCTCTGCAGGTCAGCACCCAAAAGGAGGAAGAGGTTGTGGTGCCCCATCACCAAGGACGTGCGCACCCTGGGGGTCCATAGCCGGCGGAGCACCCACTGCAGGAAACAGTGGGTGGACCTGAGACGCTGGGCCCAGAAGACTGTGGAGGCCGAGCTAGAGACGGCCTCCCAATGAGGGGGAGGTGCCCGTCAGAACCTGACCCCACTGATGGCCCGCATACTGGCATTGGCCTACCCAGAGCTGGATGGGCACTTGAGGGCATCACAGCAGCCACAAGGGGGTGAATAGAGTGTGTGTTACAACCATCTTTGTTGCCTGGCATGGGATTTGGGTGCAGGGTTCTAGTCAGTGGATGCCCCAATATGCCAGGTTAGACATTGTTGCATCGCCAAGCTTAGGTATTTTGGGTGTAATGCATGTTTTTGATAGCTAGACAGCTGGCTTTCCATGTCAGACAGGGATTAGTTGGTCCCAGTCGGAATGCAGATGGCAGTGTTTGGCTCCTATCTGCTGTGGTACCTAGCCAATGGTATGCCAGTGTGGTCCATACTGCCCATTCTTAGTCACAGTTAGTGATAGTGATGTGTATGCCATCTGTGCTGCTGGTGCTGTGATTGACCCTGTGCTCCCTTTCTTTCTCCCCCTATCTCTCCTTTTGTCATCCTGTCCATGTGTGCATTAGCATCATCTGGCGAAGGAGCAGGGGCACAGGCGAGTGAGGGAGTTGCAGCCCACGGGACCCAGGAGGCAGAGCTCACCAACACCAAGGGGACCAGTGGGACGGAGGGCGAGGGGAACACCACGGGGGACAGGAGCTGATACAACTGACTCTAATTCCTCCTGCAATGGGAGCTCCCTGGTGGTGGCGGACCACTCTGGGATCACCCCAGCTACTGGATCTAGCGCCACCCCCGTACCAGCACCGCCTCCCAGTAGCCCCCAACTATGTTGCCCGAGCCCGCTCACCCAGGAGGGTGGGCTTCTCCTTCGCCCCAGGCACCTCAGGTCCTGCCCCAGTCAGCCATGCTGCCCTCAGTGAGGAGGCTATTGACCTCCTTAGATTCATCTCTGTAGGGCAGTCAACCATAGAGAATGTGATCCAGGGGCTGACATCCCAGATACAGCAACGCAATGCCTTCCTGGAGGGAAAATCACAGTGGCTTGGTGGCCCTACAGAGATCGTTTCAGGCTCTGGACTTCTCTCTGACGGCACCCAGTGTCCCTGTTTCTACCGTCCCCCCCCCAACTACCACATCCCAGTCACAGTCTCCTCTCCCCAAGCCCATCCTATGCACACATTCTATCAAACATGCACCCAAAATAACTTCAGTCCCCAAGCACTCACACAGCCACACACAGATGCACACACATCATCCATTGCCTCCACTATCTCCCCCTCCTCCACCTCTGTGCCAGTCACATCAGCACTCACACCTGCATGCACTGCATCAACAGTCGCAGAACCTGCCACCTGCACATCCTTGTCCACAGTCACCACAACAGCAGACCTTTAGACATGCACCCCCCACACCACATGCACAGACACCACCACTACCATCACCACCTCATGCAGCACACCCACCTCACTTGCAGACACCACCACAACATCCATCCACACATCCTGTTTGACCTCCCCCACCCTGTCTGCCCCCATCCAAAGATGCACCAGCGCTCACACTCGGACCCCAACAGCCATCCACCTCACACATGCACACTGTCCATGTACCTGCACCCAAGTCCAGCACACCTCTTCCTCCTACAACCACTCCCTCTACCTCCAATCCCATACCTCCTCCCACAGCCCACCCCACTGGTCCTAAGAAGCTTTTCCTTTGCCGCCTTGACTTCTTCCCTCCCCCTCCCCCGCATCCTGGCCATAAGAGAAAAGTTCCACCCCCGCCCAGTACCTCCAGCACCAATTATAGCCCTGTTCCACCCCCTAAGACTTCAGCTGCCACTAAGGGGCACATGAGTGGAACTATGGCCCCCTACTCCAAGGGCACTCCTCCACCCCCAAAATAGAAGGGTAAAGACCCGCCCTTTCCCAAACCCAAGTCCAAGGACCTCCCTCCAAAAAACACGACCCACAAACAGCACCTTCCACCTCCTGCTCCCTGAGGTGCCTGCTTGCTTCCAACATGATACTCCTGCACAGTGGAGTCCTGATATTGTCAGGAGTCAAGTTGGGGCTTGGGCTTGGGCTTGGCCCTGTGGGCATTTTCAGACTTTGAACTGGCCAATGGCCCTGCATGTAAATATGCAATTCTGTATTCTTTTGGATTTGGGCTCTTTATTCTACTGTATTACAGTGGTTGGAACAGAGGTATGTATCCTGACTTTCTTTGCTCCTGGGTCCTGTTGATGTCGATTTACTCTGCAGATGGTTCTGGGCGTGTGTATGGTGTGTGTTGTGGGTGTGTGTGTCA
Source organism: Pleurodeles waltl (assembly GCF_031143425.1). Classification (NCBI taxonomy): domain Eukaryota; kingdom Metazoa; phylum Chordata; class Amphibia; order Caudata; family Salamandridae; genus Pleurodeles; species Pleurodeles waltl. Next base: position 306,246,310 of record NC_090449.1, read on the forward strand.
CTCTCCCCTCCCTCCCTCCCTTGTGTGCTAGGCAACTGTACTCACCGTCATCATCTTCGATGGCGTTGGTGCTCCAGGACGGCCATAGTGTGGTACAGCATTGAGAAGACTTTCAGTTCAGGTTCCATGGCGGCTGCTGACTCCTCTGTGTCCCTGGAGGTGAGTGTCTCCTTTTATATGATGTGTTTCCACCGGGCTTTTGGTGGCATTGCTACTGCCCCGGAAATACTGCTGGTGTGCTATGTCATAATACGGTGGGCGGATCCTTGTCTTCTGCTTGCCTGGATATTGCTACCGCTGTGTTCAGTGGCCGTACCGCACTGGTGGTTGGAGTGGTTCATTGACTGTCTATGGGAGGGATCACCGCCATGGTCATTATTTAGCTGTCATTACCGCAGGCCTGGCGGCGGTACTACTGCTATTCACGGCGTGGCGGTCACCTGACCGCCAGTGTTATAATGACCACCAAAATGTCACAAACAAAAATATCAGAGTCAAAAACATTGCCAAAATGAAATATTGAGGACACACATCAACTTTACATATTTGTGTGTAAAGTCCAAATATCAACAAGAAAAATGTAGATGATCCTTACATCATAAAAATAGGAAACAATACAATACTGCATTATAACTACTGTACATTACATTAACTTGGAAGCGTAAATGAACTTTTAAAATATTAAATTTGGAAAAAATCCTTATTATATAATAAATAAAGTATATTCTGAACCACAATATTGACGATTATATTTTTGACATGATACTTGTGTGTCATATTTTTGAAACGATATTTTGGTAGACTACTTCTACATGAACTCCAACTGATATTGGCACTCTGATACTCCTTCTCTCCTCAGGCATATATCATGAAAAATTAACAATGACAGGAACTCTGACAAATCATGCATGCAATCTGTTCAGGATTGCCCTCAATTCCTTGAATCCTTCAGGACTGGCCACACAGACATCTGTACCACATCAGAGCTATGGATAGCGACAAACATCTGACTGTGCCTCACATTACTATGCAGACAGTTTGAAGAGGGATACATCACTCATCATATGGTGCTATTATATCTAACATAGAAGCAGTAGGTTTTTTACAAGCTTCCTCATTGCAGTAGGCTTTTTACAGGCTTCCTCATTTGGCAATCAGTGCCAAACCCCTGCTTAGAGTGACAAAAGACATAGAGACTCAAATTAGTGTCATCTTATTAATATTCTCTAAATGGAAATATTTAAAATGCATCGATTCACTGAACATTCAACAATGACCTTAGGAGTCAGAATGACTTTATACAGAAATTATCGATTTTGTATGTTACATTATAGGCCCCAAAATTAAACAAACAGCTACTTTTTCAGGAATTATGGATTAAAGAACCATTTGAGATAAAACAAAGGTAAAATTATACACATTGAACAGAACTAGAACTAAATGGGGCCTCCATCCTCATGTGATCTTAAGCATGATTGTGCATAATTAAATATTCTGGTATTACCATGTGCACATATATATATATATGTTTATATATACATATATATATATGTTTACACACACCCACACCAACACACACTCGCATGCATGCACACACACACATATATATATATATATATATATATATATATATATATATATATATATATATGGGATGCAACTCCTTTAAATGGAGCACCCTACAGTGTCACCAACACTCTGAATCTGCTCACCGCAAATAACTTTTTCTACCAAAGTTTTTAAGTATAGAATTAGCACAGTGCCACCAACGCCGAACTAAAAAATGATAAAAGACTTTTACCCCTCCAGGCACAGTATTACAGCTTTGGATTGATAAAATACCATTCAAGCCAAAATGGAATCAATAAAAGCAACCCTTGATACTTTCACTTTGAGATCATGTATACATGGTTGTGTGTACATGATAGCCAACGACCATGAACAAGGCATTTTCCAAAACATGTAGGTGTATTGCCTCACAGCTTCACAATAAAACTATTCACTGGCAAATCCATCAGTGTGCTGATTGGCTTCAAAATATGCTGCTGCTTGTGCTTCAGTACGTATTGCTGGTTTCTCTCACCAGTTACAGGCTGCAACACCGCTAGAGGGGCAGTATGATGGAAAGTGTGAGAAAGTATGAAACTGAGTTATCTATCTATCTATCTATCTATCTATCTATCTATCTATCTATCTATCTATCTATCTATCTATCTGTGTATATCTATATATATCTCTTCACTGATATCAATGATGTTATCAGTGATGTCATTTGATGCCATCAGTGTTGTCACTGACCATGTCATGAGTGATGTAATATCATTGGCAGTGCATTGCAAGGGGTAAGTTATAGTTAGGTGTGGTTATCATAACTGCCAAATTTCCATGGTTTCGTACATTTGAAATGTTAGCCTAACTATAATGTCTCTCTAATCTTTGTATACTTCTGTGAATTTCTAAGGTTGTAAAAACATGTATTTTCCTAACTATAATATCCTTGTGACCCTTGGTTTTTCAGTGTATTTCTAAGGTTTGTTACATTAAACATGTCTAATTATAATATCCCCTTCACATCTGGTTTTTAGTGATTTTTTTAAACAAACTTTAAGATGTTTATATACTTTCTCTTTTTGGAGATTTTTAAATCATTTTTTAGGTTTTACTATTGCTTTATTGCTTCATTTAAAAAAAAAAAGTTATTTTATGGTTTAAAGTGTAATACTATTTTTTTTAAAATGTGTATGCAATTTTGTTTTTAATTCATTAGTTTACTTTTTTAAATAAATACCTTTTTAATAAAAAACAAAACAAAATGACAAATCTTAAAAGAAATATGTGATACATTTCCAAAGTGATTTCAATATGTTTTTATTTTTTTTCAATATTTATAGGAACTGCAGATCCTCTGAGAGTCACGAAACAGAGAGAAGACTACAAGTACTCTATGGTTTCTAATTCCGATCCCCTGATCGGAATGAATTCGCAAATTCAGGATCACAGATTCGTCAAAAATTAAAAAAAATATTTTACTTACATAGGTCACACTAATTTGATTTTTGAGGTCAATGTTTGAGAGTGTTAGAAATGGGGTCTCTGATTGTCAGTCAGTTTGCATTCTGTCCAAGCGTGGACCCTCACTCTAGTCAGGGCAATGGAGATACACACTGAGATAACCCCTGCTCACCCCTTTGGTAGCTTGGCACACGCAGTCAGGCTTATCACAAAGGTAATGTGTAAAATATTTTACCAGGACACACACAGTGAAAACACTACAAAATGGCCACCACACCAGTTAAAAAAATAGCCAATATTTATCTAAATCAAACAAGACCAAAACAACAAAAATCCAACAAATCCAAGCCAAGATATGAATTTTTAAAGTAAAAAGAGTCTTACTCCTTAGAAAACAAAGGAAACGTTGTTGTTACACAAAGTACCAGGTTTGCGTCAAAAATAAAGCCACACAGGCGAGCATGCATTGGAAAAGTCAGCCATGCATCTATTCCCTATGCACAACTGAGGCCGTGTGTTGTTTCTTCTCCAGCCAGGTAGGCGATGCATCGTTTTTCTCTCCCGCAAGAGAGCAATGCTTCGATTTCCAGACAGGGCATCTCGGATCTGCACTGGTTCACAATGATTTTGACACACAGTGATGATGCATGTGGAATCCGGCCGCATGGTGATGGAAAACTGCGCTGTGTGGGGTTTGCGTCGTTATCACCAGCCGCAAATGGGTGTTTACATTGTTTCTCCAACCACGATGTAGAAAATGTGTTAATTTCCCAACACCGATGCAGGTGGTGTGTTGATTTTAGCCGTGAGGCGGGTAGTACATAATTTTTACAGCTGCATTGCAGGTGGTGCATTGACATTTTCCATGCACGGGGTCCTGTGCATGGATTTCAGTCCTTGTTCTACCCGCTTCACTTCTCCAGGGCCCAGAGACTGGATAGGGCACCACTTGGTAGGGCAGGAGTCTCAGTAGAGAGTCCAGGTGCTGGCAGAGGAAGTCTTTGATGGCCCTGAGACTTCAAAAGAGGAGGCAAGATCAGTCCAAGCCCTTAGAGATTCTTCACAAGCAGGAATATACTACAAAGTCCGGTCTTTGTCCTCTTTCAGGCAGAAGCATCAACTGCAGGCCAACCCAGCACAGTACAGTCACAGGCAAAGAGGAAGTAATCCTTCACTCTTCAGCTCTTCTCCTTGGCAGAGATACATCTTGGTTCCAGAAGTAATCTGAAAATCAGGGAGTTTGGGCCTACTACTTATAACCCTTTCTGCCTTTAAAATAGTCTAACTTCAAAGGAAAGTCTCTTGTTCACAAGATCCTGCCTTGACCAGGCCTGGCCACAGACACACACCATGGGGGTTGGAGACTTGTGTGAGGGCAGGCACAGCCCTTTCAGGTGTAAGTGACCACTCTTCGCTCTACTCTAGCCCAGGTGGACCATCAGGATATGTAGGCTGCACCCCAGCTCTCTCTTTGTCACTGTCTAGTGGAGATTCAACTGCCATTCTGACCCAGGCAGGGAATACACAAGCAGGCAGAGTCACAGAATGGTTCAAGCTAGAAAATGCCCACTTTCTAAAAGTGGCATTTTCAAACTGACAATCGACAAACCAACCTTACCAAAAGATGTATTTTTAAACTGTGAGTTCAGAGACCCCAAACTCTATATTTCCATCTGCTCCTCCCAAAGTGAAACTGCACTTAAAAGATATTCAAAGCCAGCCCCCATGTTAACCTATGAGAGGGATGGACCTTGCAACAGTGAAAGCAAATTTGGTAGTATTTTACTGTTAGGACATGTAAAACACACTGGTACTAGTCCCACCTTTAACATGCACTGCACCCTACCCATGGGGCTACCTAGGGCCTACCTTAGGGGTGCCTTAATTGTATAAAAAGGGAAGGTTTGGGCCTGGCACATGGGTAAACTTCTGAGGCCAAATTGGCAGTTTAAAACTGCACACACAGACACTGCAGTGGCAGGTCTGAGACATGTTTACAGGGCTATTCATGTGGGCGGCACAACCAGTGCTGCAGGCCCACTAGTAGCATTTGATTTACAGGCCCTGGACACCTCTAGTGCACTTTACTAGGGACTTACTAGTAAATCAAATATGCCAATCATGGAAAAGCCAATCACCAATGCAATTTTCTCAGACAGCATATGCACTATAGCACTGGTCAGCAGTGGTAAGTGATCAAATGGGGGTCTCAAAAAAGTTGTATTTCCCATATTCATTCTCATGGGACTTTTGAACATGACTACCTCCGGAAGCGCTGGACGGAATTACACCAAATTTGTCAGACAGCTAGCTTTTGGTATGCAGATTGTGCTTTCGCTCATTTGTTGTACACCTGTTCAGTAGTATTTGAGAAATGTAGGGAAATCCACATTTTTAGATCTCTGGCAGTTGTGACTTCGCGATTATTTCGTGAAAATGTTCTGAAAATTAGTGAGTTTTCGCAAAGAGCATGCAAAAAGAAGTGCTGTGATTGGCTGACTGCAACCTGACTATAAAGTTGCAGCCGTCGTTTTATTTTTACGGGACACAGTCCCCAGTGGTGAAAATCCTAATTGAAAGTGGCATAAGGGGTCATGGTGAAGTTACGCTGACTCCAGGGGTGTAATATAGGTGTGTTTAGGGGCGAAATTACGGGTTTAAAATAATTTTAGGTTATCATGCGTGATATTCATGAAAATTCATGAATTTTAACCAATTATCACAAATAATTCAAGAAATATTCACAAATGTGAAAAAAATTTGAAAGAAAATTGCAGATTAATTCATACACTAATTCATTCACTCATACATGCACTCACAGACTCATGCAACCACTCACACTCGCACTCAGACACTCATACACCCACTCAGACCCACTCAAACACCCATTTTCAGACCCACTCAGACACTCACGCACCCACTCACAGATCCACTGAAAGAGGCAGGCCCAAACAATAGAAATGTACTGAAAAATCAGGTTCTGAATATACTCGTAGAAAACCACAGAAATTCAGCAATCATAGTTATAGTTCTTTCAAGTAACTATAACTCGCACCCTAAGGTAACTATAACTTCCGCCTTCGCCATGTTCAGATAATTACTGCACATATTATATCATTGATGAGATCTTGCATGACATCTTTGATAGTATCACTGCAACTTTGCAATAAAATTATTGATATGAAAACTTACATGTGAAGGGCACGAGTTACAGTTACATGAGGGTGCGAGTTGTAGTTACATGAAAGAACTGTAATTATAACTGCTGAATTTCTATGATTTCGTATGAGTAAATTCAGAATCTAACTATAATGTCCCTGTAACGTTTGTTTTTTCAGTGAATAAATAAATAGATAGATAGATAGATTAGATAGATAGATAGATAGACATAGGTATATATTCTGTCATTATCTGGCCTGAATGTGCTACTGTATGCATAAGGGTGTGCCTGGGTGTGTCAGTGTATGCATCAATGTGTGCCTGGGTGTGTCAGTGTATGCACCAGTGTGTGCTTGGGTGTGTCAGTGAATGTGTTAGTGTTTGCCTGGATCGATCAGTGTGTTCATCAGTGTGTGCCTGGGTGTGTCGGTGTATGCATCAGTGTGTGCCTGGGTGTGTCAGTGTCTGTCTCAATGTGTGTCTTGATGTGCCAGTGTATGCATCAGAGTGTATCAGTGTGTGTGTCAGCTTATGTATCAGTGTGTGCCTGGGTGTGTCAGTGTATGTATCAGTGTCTGCCTAGGTGTGTAAATGTATGCATCAGTGTGTGCCTGGGTGTGCCAGTGTATGCATCAGTGTCTACATGGGTGTCTCAATGTATGCATCGGTGTGTTCCTGGGTGTATTACTGTATGCATCAATATGTGCCTGGGTGTATCAGTTTATGCATCAGGTATGTCTGGGTGTGTCAGTGTATGGATCAGTGTGTGCCTGGGTGTGTCAATGTATGCATAAGCGTGTGTGTGTGTTAGTGCATAGATGAATGTGTGCCCGTGTGTATTAATGTATGCTTTAGTGTGTGCCTGGGTGTGTCACTGTATGCATCACTATGTGCCTGGGTGTGTCAGTGTATGTCTCAATGTGTGTCTTGGTGTATCAGTGCATGCATCATTGTGGGCCTGGCCGTTTCAGTGTATGTATCAGTGTCTGCCTGGGTGTGTCAATGTATGCATCAGTGTATGCCTGGGTGTGTCAGCGTATGCAACAGTGTGTGGCTGGGTGTATCATTGTATGCATCAATGTCTGCATGGGTGTCTTAATGTATGCATCATTGTTTGCCTGGGTGTGTTAGTGTATGCATCAGTGTGTGTCTGGGTGTTTCCGTGTATACATCAGTGTGTGTCTGGGTGTTTCAGTGTATGGATCGTTATGAGCCTGGGTGTGTCAATGTATGCATGAGTGTGTGCCTGGGTGTGCTAGTGCATGAATGAATGTGTGCCTGAATGTGTCAATGTATGCTTCAGTGTGTACCTGCGTGTGTCAGCTTATGCATCAGTGTGTGTTTGTGTTAGTGTATGGATCAGTGTGTGTCTGGTTGTGTAAGCATATGCATCAGTCTGTACCTTAGTGTGTGTGCATGGGTGTTACAGTATGCATGAGGGTGTGCCTGGGTGTGTAAGCGTATGCATTACCGTGTGCCTTGTTGTATTAATGTATGCATGAGAGTGTCCCCAGCTAAGTAGTGTGTGCATGAGTGTATTCCTGGGTGTGTAAGTGTATGTGTCACTGTGTGCATGAGTGTGTCAGTATATGCATAAGTGCGTTTCTGGATGTGTTAGTATATGCATCAGCGTGTGCATGGGTGGGTGTGTTAGTGTATACATGAGTGTGTGCCTGGGTGTCTTAGAGTATGCATTAGTGTGCCCCTGGGTGTGTCGGTGTATTCATCAGTGTGTGCTTGGGTGTATTAGTGCATGTATCAGTGTGTGCCTGGGTGTGCTACTGCATGCATCATTGTGTATCTGGGTTTGTCAGTGTAGGTATCACTGTCTGCCTGGGTGTGACAGTGTATGTATCAGTATGTGCCTGTGTGTGTTTGAAGCTCTGGATGCCTGGATCTCTCGGTGTAAGGATCAGTGTGTGCCCAGGTGTGTCAATGGCTGCATTAGTGTCAGAATATTAGTGGATCCATGGGTGATTAAATAGCTGTGGAAATACTTTTCTTAGTGTCTTTCTCATTGTGTCAGTTGTTGTCTAGCTATACCACTTTTGGGTTCATAAGTGGTTTCCTGACACTATAACTGGGTGTATAAGTGCAGCAATTATGCAGTGTGTAACATGCACTGTAAGTGAGTCACTTTGAATTTATAGATGTGTTTATGAGTTACTGTATGCATACGTGACTAGGTGTATCTGTACCTAAATACATATTTAATCAATTGCATAAGTGCCTCTGTGGCTGTGTCGGTGGATGTAGGAAGTTGGCTCTGTATGTGCTATTTCAAAGTAAGGAATAGCATGCACAGAGTCCAAGGGTTCCCCTTAGAGGTAAGATAGTGGCAAAAAGAGATAATACTAATGCTCTATTTTGTGGTAGTGTGGTCGAGCAGTAGGCTTATCCAAGGAGTAGTGTTAAGCATTTGTTGTACATACACATAGACAATAAATGAGGTACACACACTCAGAGACAAATCCAGCCAATAGGTTTTTGTATAGAAAAATATCTTTTCTTAGTTTATTTTAAGAACCACAGGTTCAAATTCTACATGTAATATCTCATTCGAAAGGTATTGCAGGTAAGTACTTTAGGAACTTCAAATCATCAAAATTGCATGTATACTTTTCAAGTTATTCACAAATAGCTGTTTTAAAAGTGGACACAGTGCAATTTTCACAGTTCCTAGGGGAGGTAAGTATTTGTTAGGTTAACCAGGTAAGTAAGACACTTACAGGGCTTAGTTCTTGGTCCAAGGTAGCCCACCGTTGGGGGTTCCGAGCAACCCCAAAGTCACCACACCCGCAGCTCAGGGCCGGTCAGGTGCAGAGTTCAAAGTGGTGCCCAAAACACATAGGCTAGAATGGAGAGAAGGGGGTGCTCCGGTTCCGGTCTGCTTGCAGGTAAGTACCCGCGTCTTCGGAGGGCAGACCAGGGGGGTTTTGTAGGGCACCGGGGGGGACACAAGCCCACACAGAAATTTCACCCTCAGCGGCGCGGGGGCGGCCGGGTGCAGTGTAGAAACAAGCGTCGGGTTCGCAATGTTAGTCTATGAGAGATCTCGGGATCTCTTCAGCGCTGCAGGCAGGCAAGGGGGGGGTTCCTCGGGGAAACCTCCACTTGGGCAAGGGAGAGGGACTCCTGGGGGTCACTTCTCCAGTGAAAGTCCGGTCCTTCAGGTCCTGGGGGCTGCGGGTGCAGGGTCTCTCCCAGGTGTCGGGACTTTGGATTCAAAGAGTCGCGGTCAGGGGAAGCCTCGGGATTCCCTCTGCAGGCGGCGCTGTGGGGGCTCAGGGGGGACAGGTTTTGGTACTCACAGTATCAGAGTAGTCCTGGGGTCCCTCCTGAGGTGTCGGTTCTCCACCAGCCGAGTCGGGGTCGCCGGGTGCAGTGTTGCAAGTCTCACGCTTCTTGCGGGGAGCTTGCAGGGTTCTTTAAAGCTGCTGGAAACAAAGTTGCAGCTTTTCTTGGAGCAGGTCCGCTGTCCTCGGGAGTTTCTTGTCTTTTCGAAGCAGGGGCAGTCCTCAGAGGATGTCGAGGTCGCTGGTCCCTTTGGAAGGCGTCGCTGGAGCAGGATCTTTGGAAGGCAGGAGACAGGCCGGTGAGTTTCTGGAGCCAAGGCAGTTGTCGTCTTCTGGTCTTCCGCTGCAGGGGTTTTCAGCTAGGCAGTCCTTCTTCTTGTAGTTGCAGGAATCTAATTTTCTAGGGTTCAGGGTAGCCCTTAAATACTAAATTTAAGGGCGTGTTTAGGTCTGGGGGGTTAGTAGCCAATGGCTACTAGCCCTGAGGGTGGGTACACCCTCTTGGTGCCTCCTCCCAAGGGGAGGGGGTCACAATCCTAACCCTATTGGGGGAATCCTCCATCTGCAAGATGGAGGATTTCTAAAAGTTAGAGTCACTTCAGCTCAGGACACCTTAGGGGCTGTCCTGACTGGCCAGTGACTCCTCCTTGTTTTTCTCATTATTTTCTCCGGCCTTGCCGCCAAAAGTGGGGCCTGGCCGGAGGGGGCGGGCAACTCCACTAGCTGGAGTGTCCTGCTGGGTTGGCACAAAGGAGGTGAGCCTTTGAGGCTCACCGCCAGGTGTGACAATTCCTGCCTGGGGGAGGTGTTAGCATCTCCACCCAGTGCAGGCTTTGTTACTGGCCTCAGAGTGACAAAGGCACTCTCCCCATGGGGCCAGCAACATGTCTCGGTTTGTGGCAGGCTGCTAAAACTAGTCAGCCTACACAGATAGTCGGGTAAGTTTCAGGGGGCACCTCTAAGGTGCCCTCTGGGGTGTATTTTACAATAAAATGTACACTGGCATCAGTGTGCATTTATTGTGCTGAGAAGTTTGATACCAAACTTCCCAGTTTTCAGTGTAGCCATTATGGTGCTGTGGAGTTCGTGTTTGACAAACTCCCAGACCATATACTCTTATGGCTACCCTGCACTTACAATGTCTAAGGTTTTGTTTAGACACTGTAGGGGTACCACGCTCATGCACTGGTACCCTCACCTATGGTATAGTGCACCCTGCCTTAGGGCTGTAAGGCCTGCTAGAGGGGTGTCTTACCTATACTGCATAGGCAGTGAGAGGCTGGCATGGCACCCTGAGGGGAGTGCCATGTCGACTTACTCGTTTTGTCCTCACTAGCACACACAAGCTGGCAAGCAGGGTGTCTGTGCTGAGTGAGAGGTCTCCAGGGTGGCATAAGACATGCTGCAGCCCTTAGAGACCTTCCTTGGCATCAGGGCCCTTGGTACTAGAAGTACCAGTTACAAGGGACTTATCTGGATGCCAGGGTCTGCCAATTGTGGATACAAAAGTACAGGTTAGGGAAAGAACACTGGTGCTGGGGCCTGGTTAGCAGGCCTCAGCACACTTTCAATTGTAAACATAGCATCAGCAAAGGCAAAAAGTCAGGGGGCAACCATGCCAAGGAGGCATTTCCTTACACAACCCCCCCCCAAACGAAAGAGGATGAGACTAACCTTTCCCAAGAGAGTCTTCATTTTCTAAGTGGAAGAACCTGGAAAGGCCATCTGCATTGGCATGGGCAGTCCCAGGTCTGTGTTCCACTATAAAGTCCATTCCCTGTAGGGAGATGGACCACCTCAACAGTTTAGGATTTTCACCTTTCATTTGCATCAGCCATTTGAGAGGTCTGTGGTCAGTTTGAACTAGGAAGTGAGTCCCAAAGAGGTATGGTCTCAGCTTCTTCAGGGACCAAACCACAGCAAAGGCCTCCCTCTCAATGGCACTCCAACGCTGCTCCCTGGGGAGTAACCTCCTGCTAATGAAAGCAACAGGCTGGTCAAGGCCATCATCATTTGTTTGGGACAAAACTGCCCCTATCCCATGTTCAGAGGCATCAGTCTGCACAATGAACTGCTTAGAATAATCTGGAGCTTTTAGAACTGGTGCTGAGCACATTGCTTGTTTCAGGGTGTCAAATGCCTGTTGGCATTCCACAGTCCAGTTCACTTTCTTGGGCATTTTCTTGGAGGTGAGTTCAGTGAGGGCTGTCACAATGGATCCATATCCCTTCACAAACCTCCTGTAATACCCAGTCAAGCCAAGGAATGCCCTGACTTGAGTCTGGGTTTTTGGAGCTACCCAGTCCAGAATAGTCTGGATCTTAGGTTGGAGTGGCTGAACTTGGCCTCCACCTACAAGGTGTCCCAAGTAAACCACAGTTCCCTGCCCTATCTGGCATTTGGATGCCTTGATAGAGAGGCCTGCAGATTGCAGAGCCTTCAAAACCTTCTTCAGGTGGACCAGGTGATCCTGCCAGGTGGAGCTAAAGACAGCAATATCATCAAGATAAGCTGTGCTAAAGGACTCCAAGCCAGCAAGGACTTGATTCACCAACCTTTGGAAGGTGGCAGGGGCATTCTTTAAACCAAAGGGCATAACAGTAAACTGATAATGCCCATCAGGTGTGGAGAATGCTGTTTTCTCTTTTGCTCCAGGTGCCATTTTTATTTGCCAGTACCCTGCTGTCAAGTCAAAGGTACTTAAGAATTTGGCAGCACCTAATTTGTCTATGAGCTCATCAGCTCTTGGAATTGGATGAGCATCTGTCTTGGTGACAGAATTGAGCCCTCTGTAGTCCACACAAAACCTCATCTCTTTCTTTCCATCTTTGGTGTGAGGTTTGGGGACTAAGACCACTGGGCTAGCCCAGGGGCTGTCAGAGCGCTCAATTACTCCCAATTCCAGCATCTTGTGGACTTCCACCTTGATGCTTTCCTTAACATGGTCAGATTGTCTAAAGATTTTGTTCTTGACAGGCATGCTGTCTCCTGTGTCCACATCATGGGTACACAGGTGTGTCTGACCAGGGGTTAAGGAGAAGAGTTCAGGAAACTGTTGTAGGACTCTCCTACAATCAGCTTGCTGTTGGCCAGAGAGGGTGTCTGAGTAGATCACTCCATCTACTGTGCCATCTTTTGGGTCTGATGACAGAAGATCAGGGAGAGGTTCACTCTCTGCCTCCTGATCCTCATCTGTTACCATCAACAGATTCACATCAGCCCTGTCATGGAAGAGCTTAAGGCGGTTCACATGGATCACCCTCTTGGGGCTCCTGCTTGTGCCCAGGTCCACCAGGTAGGTGACCTGACTCTTCCTTTCTAGCACTGGGTAAGGGCCACTCCATTTGTCCTGGAGTGCCCTGGGAGCCACAGGCTCCAGAACCCAGACTTTCTGCCCTGGTTGGAACTCAACCAGTGCAGCCTTTTGGTCATACCAAAACTTCTGGAGCTGTTGGCTGGCCTCAAGGTTTTTGGTTGCCTTTTCCATGTACTCTGCCATTCTAGAGCGAAGGCCAAGTACATAGTCCACTATGTCCTATTTAGGCTCATGGAGAGGTCTCTCCCAGCCTTCTTTAACAAGGGCAAGTGGTCCCCTTACAGGATGACCAAACAGAAGTTCAAAGGGTGAGAATCCTACTCCCTTCTGTGGCACCTCTCTGTAAGCGAAAAGCAGACATGGCAAGAGGACATCCCATCTCCTTTTGAGTTTTTCTGGGAGCCCCATGATCATGCCTTTTAATGTCTTGTTGAATCTCTCAACCAAGCCATTAGTTTGTGGATGGTATGGTGTAGTGAATTTATAAGTCACTCCACACTCATTCCACATGTGCTTTAGGTATGCTGACATGAAGTTGGTACCTCTGTCAGACACCACCTCCTTAGGGAAACCCACTCTGGTAAAGATACCAATGAGGGCCTTGGCTACTGCAGGGGCAGTAGTCGACCTAAGGGGAATAGCTTCAGGATACCTGGTAGCATGATCCACTACTACCAGGATATACATATTTCCTGAGGCTGTGGGAGGTTCCAGTGGACCAACTATGTCCACACCCACTCTTTCAAAGGGGACCCCCACCACTGGAAGTGGAATGAGGGGGGCCTTTGGATGTCCACCTGTCTTACCACTGGCTTGACAGGTGGGGCAGGAGAGGCAAAACTCCTTAACCATGTTGGACATATTGGGCCAGTAGAAGTGGTTGACTAACCTCTCCCACGTCTTGGTTTGTCCCAAATGTCCAGCAAGGGGGATGTCATGGGCCAATGTTAGGATGAATTTCCTGAACAGCTGAGGCACTACCACTCTCCTAGTGGCACCAGGTTTGGGGTCTCTGGCCTCAGTGTACAGGAGTCCATCTTCCCAATAGACCCTATGCGTTCCATTTTTCTTGCCTTTGGACTCTTCAGCAGCTTGCTGCCTAAGGCCTTCAAGAGAGGGACAGGTTTCTTGTCCCTTACACAGCTCCTCCCTTGAGGGTCCCCCTGGGCCTAAGAGCTCAACCTGATAAGGTTCAAGCTCCAAAGGCTCAGTTCCCTCAGAGGGCAGAACTTCTTCCTGAGAAGAGAGGTTCCCTTTCTTTTGCTGTGTTGTAGTTGGTTTCCCAACTGACTTTCCTGTTCTCTTGGTAGGCTGGGCCATTCTTCCAGACTCCAGCTCTACTTGTTCACCCTGTGCCTTGCACTGTGCTCTTGTTTTCACACACACCAGTTCAGGGATACCCAGCATTGCTGCATGGGTTTTTAGTTCTACCTCAGCCCATGCTGAGGACTCCAGGTCATTTCCAAGCAGACAGTCCACTGGGATATTTGTGGAGACCACCACCTGTTTCAGGCCATTGACCCCTCCCCATTCTAAAGTAACCATTGCCATGGGATGTACTTTTCTCTGATTGTCAGCGTTGGTGACTGTGTAAGTTTTTCCAGTCAGGTATTGGCCAGGGGAAACCAGTTTCTCTGTCACCATGGTGACACTGGCACCTGTATCCCTCAGGCCCTCTATTCTAGTCCCATTAATTAAGAGTTGCTGTCTGTATTTTTGCATGTTAGGCGGCCAGACAGCTAGTGTGGCTAAATCCACCCCACCCTCAGAAACTAGAATAGCTTCAGTGTGGACCCTGATTTGCTCTGGGCACACTGTTGATCCCACTTGGAGACTAGCCATACCAGTGTTACCTGGATGGGAGTTTGGAGTGGAACCTTTCTTGGGACAGGCCTTGTCTCCAGTTTGGTGTCCATGCTGTTTACAGCTATGACACCAGGCCTTTTTGGGATCAAAGTTTTTACCCTTGTACCCATTGTTTTGTGAAGAGGCTCTGGGCCCACCCTCCTGTGCAGGTTTTTGGGGGCCTGTAGAAGACTCTTTACTATTTTTAGTTTTGGTTGTCTCATCACCCTTCCCCTGGGGAGTCTTTGTGACTCCTTTCTTTTGGTCACCCCCTGTTGAAGTCTTGGACACCCTTGTCTTGACCCAATGGTCCGCCTTCTTTCCCAATTCTTGGGGAGAAATTGGTCCTAGGTCTACCAGATGCTGATGCAGTTTATCATTGAAACAATTACTTAACAGGTGTTCTTTCACAAATAAATTGTACAGCCCATCATAATTACTTACACCACTGCCTTGAATCCAACCATCTAGTGTTTTCACTGAGTAGTCAACAAAGTCAACCCAGGTCTGGCTCGAGGATTTTTGAGCCCCCCTGAACCTAATCCTGTACTCCTCAGTGGAGAATCCAAAGCCCTCAATCAGGGTACCCTTCATGAGGTCATAAGATTCTGCATCTTTTCCAGAGAGTGTGAGGAGTCTATCCCTACACTTTCCAGTGAACATTTCCCAAAGGAGAGCACCCCAGTGAGATCTGTTCACTTTTCTGGTTACACAAGCCCTCTCAAAAGCTGTGAACCACTTGGTGATGTCATCACCATCTTCAAATTTTGTCACAATCCCTTTGGGGATTTTTAACATGTCAGGAGAATCTCTGACCCTATTTATATTGCTGCCACCATTGATGGGTCCTAGGCCCATCTCTTGTCTTTCCCTTTCTATGGCTAGGAGCTGTCTCTCTAAAGCCAATCTTTTGGCCATCCTGGCTAACAGGAGGTCATCTTCACTGAGAGCATCCTCAGTGATTTCAGAAATGTGGGACCCTCCTGTGAGGGACTCACTATTTCTGACTAACACAGTTGGAGACAGGACTTGAGGGGTCCTGTTCTCCCTATTTAGGACTGGAGGAGGGACATTGGCCTCCAAGTCACTAATTTCTTCCTCTGTGATGTCATCATCAGAGGGGTTGGCTTTTTCAAACTCTGCCAACAGCTCCTGGAGCTGAATTTTGGTAGGTCTGGAGCCAATGGTTATTTTCTTTATATTACAGAGAGACCTTAGCTCCCTCATCTTAAGATGGAGGTAAGGTGTGGTGTCGAGTTCCACCACCTGCATCTCTGTATCAGACATTATTCTGCTAAGAGTTGGAATACTTTTTAAAGAATCTAAAACTGTTTCTAGAATCTAATTTCAAACTTTTAACAAACTTTTAAACTCTAAAAGACAATGCTAAACAGGGACTTAACACACAAGGCCCTAGCAGGATTTTTTAGAAAAATTTTAAATTGCAAAAATGAATTTCTAATGACAAATTTGGAATTTGTCGTGTGATCAGGTATTGGCTGAGTAGTCCAGCAAATGCAAAGTCTTGTACCCCACCGCTGATCCACCAATGTAGGAAGTTGGCTCTGTATGTGCTATTTCAAAGTAAGGAATAGCATGCACAGAGTCCAAGGGTTCCCCTTAGAGGTAAGATAGTGGCAAAAAGAGATAATACTAATGCTCTATTTTGTGGTAGTGTGGTCGAGCAGTAGGCTTATCCAAGGAGTAGTGTTAAGCATTTGTTGTACATACACATAGACAATAAATGAGGTACACACACTCAGAGACAAATCCAGCCAATAGGTTTTTGTATAGAAAAATATCTTTTCTTAGTTTATTTTAAGAACCACAGGTTCAAATTCTACATGTAATATCTCATTCGAAAGGTATTGCAGGTAAGTACTTTAGGAACTTCAAATCATCAAAATTGCATGTATACTTTTCAAGTTATTCACAAATAGCTGTTTTAAAAGTGGACACAGTGCAATTTTCACAGTTCCTAGGGGAGGTAAGTATTTGTTAGGTTAACCAGGTAAGTAAGACACTTACAGGGCTTAGTTCTTGGTCCAAGGTAGCCCACCGTTGGGGGTTCCGAGCAACCCCAAAGTCACCACACCCGCAGCTCAGGGCCGGTCAGGTGCAGAGTTCAAAGTGGTGCCCAAAACACATAGGCTAGAATGGAGAGAAGGGGGTGCCCCGGTTCCGGTCTGCTTGCAGGTAAGTACCCGCGTCTTCGGAGGGCAGACCAGGGGGGTTTTGTAGGGCACCGGGGGGGACACAAGCCCACACAGAAATTTCACCCTCAGCGGCGCGGGGGCGGCCGGGTGCAGTGTAGAAACAAGCGTCGGGTTCGCAATGTTAGTCTATGAGAGATCTCGGGATCTCTTCAGCGCTGCAGGCAGGCAAGGGGGGGGTTCCTCGGGGAAACCTCCACTTGGGCAAGGGAGAGGGACTCCTGGGGGTCACTTCTCCAGTGAAAGTCCGGTCCTTCAGGTCCTGGGGGCTGCGGGTGCAGGGTCTCTCCCAGGTGTCGGGACTTTGGATTCAAAGAGTCGCGGTCAGGGGAAGCCTCGGGATTCCCTCTGCAGGCGGCGCTGTGGGGGCTCAGGGGGGACAGGTTTTGGTACTCACAGTATCAGAGTAGTCCTGGGGTCCCTCCTGAGGTGTCGGTTCTCCACCAGCCGAGTCGGGGTCGCCGGGTGCAGTGTTGCAAGTCTCACGCTTCTTGCGGGGAGCTTGCAGGGTTCTTTAAAGCTGCTGGAAACAAAGTTGCAGCTTTTCTTGGAGCAGGTCCGCTGTCCTCGGGAGTTTCTTGTCTTTTCGAAGCAGGGGCAGTCCTCAGAGGATGTCGAGGTCGCTGGTCCCTTTGGAAGGCGTCGCTGGAGCAGGATCTTTGGAAGGCAGGAGACAGGCCGGTGAGTTTCTGGAGCCAAGGCAGTTGTCGTCTTCTGGTCTTCCGCTGCAGGGGTTTTCAGCTAGGCAGTCCTTCTTCTTGTAGTTGCAGGAATCTAATTTTCTAGGGTTCAGGGTAGCCCTTAAATACTAAATTTAAGGGCGTGTTTAGGTCTGGGGGGTTAGTAGCCAATGGCTACTAGCCCTGAGGGTGGGTACACCCTCTTGGTGCCTCCTCCCAAGGGGAGGGGGTCACAATCCTAACCCTATTGGGGGAATCCTCCATCTGCAAGATGGAGGATTTCTAAAAGTTAGAGTCACTTCAGCTCAGGACACCTTAGGGGCTGTCCTGACTGGCCAGTGACTCCTCCTTGTTTTTCTCATTATTTTCTCCGGCCTTGCCGCCAAAAGTGGGGCCTGGCCGGAGGGGGCGGGCAACTCCACTAGCTGGAGTGTCCTGCTGGGTTGGCACAAAGGAGGTGAGCCTTTGAGGCTCACCGCCAGGTGTGACAATTCCTGCCTGGGGGAGGTGTTAGCATCTCCACCCAGTGCAGGCTTTGTTACTGGCCTCAGAGTGACAAAGGCACTCTCCCCATGGGGCCAGCAACATGTCTCGGTTTGTGGCAGGCTGCTAAAACTAGTCAGCCTACACAGATAGTCGGGTAAGTTTCAGGGGGCACCTCTAAGGTGCCCTCTGGGGTGTATTTTACAATAAAATGTACACTGGCATCAGTGTGCATTTATTGTGCTGAGAAGTTTGATACCAAACTTCCCAGTTTTCAGTGTAGCCATTATGGTGCTGTGGAGTTCGTGTTTGACAAACTCCCAGACCATATACTCTTATGGCTACCCTGCACTTACAATGTCTAAGGTTTTGTTTAGACACTGTAGGGGTACCACGCTCATGCACTGGTACCCTCACCTATGGTATAGTGCACCCTGCCTTAGGGCTGTAAGGCCTGCTAGAGGGGTGTCTTACCTATACTGCATAGGCAGTGAGAGGCTGGCATGGCACCCTGAGGGGAGTGCCATGTCGACTTACTCGTTTTGTCCTCACTAGCACACACAAGCTGGCAAGCAGGGTGTCTGTGCTGAGTGAGAGGTCTCCAGGGTGGCATAAGACATGCTGCAGCCCTTAGAGACCTTCCTTGGCATCAGGGCCCTTGGTACTAGAAGTACCAGTTACAAGGGACTTATCTGGATGCCAGGGTCTGCCAATTGTGGATACAAAAGTACAGGTTAGGGAAAGAACACTGGTGCTGGGGCCTGGTTAGCAGGCCTCAGCACACTTTCAATTGTAAACATAGCATCAGCAAAGGCAAAAAGTCAGGGGACAACCATGCCAAGGAGGCATTTCCTTACAGTGGAGTTGTGTGTAACTATGTCAGTGTATGACTACTTATCTTAGTAACTCTATCGGTCTCTTAATGGGTGTGTAAATCACTCTATGTATAGCATTCCTGCTGTGTTAGTGAGTGGTGGCATATGGTGGTGTTAAAGACTATTTTAATGTAGTGTGCTACAGTGGTATGCTGATCAAACTCACTTCTCCAAAACTGAAAATAGCTTTATAAATACCTACTTGAGTTTCGCACTCTGTACAAACGATGTACTACTCTCTTATTAACTAGTATTGTTCATCTACAACTACTTCCATAATACATACATTTTAGTAACTTGATCAAATAAGTTTTAAAACCCTTTGCAAATTTTTCTTCTTGCTTTGCTGGCCCCTGTACTATTCCTTACTATCATCACATGCTCTCCCTTTTATCTTCCCTTCTATACTTCTGTACATGCTAGACACTTTCATCATCCTTATGCACGCACGTTTTGGAAACACATTCTTTCTTTAAAGTACAGCCTAATTTACATACGTCTGAAATGTCTTTGTTGGTCTGCAATTGTTTTTTCAGTATCAGTTAGAATCTCTTGTCACTGAAAATGTGGAGTATCAAGTATATGAATGATATATCACTCTCATACAAGGGAACCATTAATGGCAACCTTTTCAACTTTGCTTTAAAGGCAGAAAACAAATCACAACCTTCCTTTCATATATGACTTATGTTTACTACTTCCGAATGGTCAGTATTGTTGACCCTTTCTAAGACTCCTCTGAGGAAGCCCAATTTGGTAGGGGTTCTGGGTGGATCCATCTGCGCACTAAGCACAGCCCCCCATGTAAATCTACGGGCCCACACGGGAGCCCGTAAACATATTTCATGAAGCTGCTGTAAACAATCAAATTTATACTTGATTTGGTATAATTAAGTAAATGTAAAACCTAACACTTGTTATTCAGGCTTTCTTTTAATACCACTCTCATGTCATGGTAGCAGTTTAGTCTTTTCTCCTCCCTTCCATCCCATACGTCTGTAGCTCTGTTACCATAGTGACCAAGTTTTGATTGAGAGAGAGTGCTGGAAAGAGTGGCATTGACAGGGACCTAGGTTTACCCAATGTGGATATTAGTTGGGTTGGCCAGATAGGGTTAATGTGACATCAATTCCTGCCTTTGGTTGAAAGCATTGTGGATTGCCAACATCCAGACCTCATGATTGTGCCATGTGGTGGCAATGAACTAGGCCTAATTACTGGAGTATGACTGGAAATATTAATGAAAGATACCTTTGGTAAATTAATGGCACTTTTCCCACACACTGCCTTAGTGTTTTCTAATGTTTGCCAAAGGCAGAAATGGAACTAGTCAACTGATGTCTGTGCACAGATCAAGGAAACATAAATAAAATTGTGTCTGCATTCCTCAGAGACCACAACATGGGCTCTCTATAGCATAGCACAGTAATTAACACTTTGATATGGACGGTATATAGAGAAATGGAGTTCATTTCACACAGGAAGGCAACAGAACGTGAAAGAATGCATCCTGTTTTTTGTGTAGTTATCCTCTAAGGATCATAAACACAAAGGCTCTTTTCAGAGCCAATCCTTTTACCATTAAATCATTTCTTTATCTTTCAAATCCTATTTTTAAAAAAAATCTTCCAGATCCGCAGATCCACCACTGAATCACAATCTAAAAGCAGACATCCAATGAACACAAGAAAAGCGTAAGAATGTTTCAATGGATGTGTGACTGGTTTTATCGGTCTATGAGCAGATGTGTCAGTGTACCTGTGACTTAGGGCCTGATTTTGATATTGGCAGAGGGGAGACTCCATCACAACAGTGAAGGATATCATGTCTGCCGAACAATAAATCCCATTGTATATAATGGGATTTAGATTTTGGTGGAAGGGATAGCTGTCACAGTTGTGATGGATTAACGACTCTGCCAATATATAAACCAGGCCATGTCAGTGGCTCTGTAAGTGTTTGCTTTGGTCTGTGACTAGGTCTGACAGTGTCTGTGACTGGGCATGTAACTGTATGTGTACATCTGTGACTGGTTCTGCAAGTGGTTGTGGGAGTTAATCAGTTAGTGGGTATAAGACTCTCCGAGTGGTTTTGGGAAAGGGTGTGAGAGTGTCTGAGTGGGTCTGTGAGTGAGTGTGAGAGTGTCTGTGTGGGTCTGTGAGTGGTATTGAGAAGGTCTGTGTGGGTCTGTGAGTGGGTGTGAGAGTGTCTGGCCTTTGGGTGTGAGAGCGTTTGTGTGGGTCTGGGTGGGTGTGAGAGTTTCGGTGTGAGTGTGTGAGTGGATGTGTGAGTGGCTGATTGGGTCTGTGAGTGGATGTGAGAGTGTCTCAGTGAGTCTGTGAGTGGGTGTAAAAGTGTCTGTGTGGGTATGTGAGTGGTTGTGAGAGTGCCTGTGTGGCTTTGTGAGTGGATGAGAGTGTGCCTGTGTGGATCTGTGAGTGGGTGTGAAGGTGTTTCTGTGGTTCTGTGGTTGTGAGTGTGTCTGCATGGGTCTGTCAGTGGGTGTGAGAGTGTCTGTATTGGTCTATGAGTGGCTGTGAGAGAGTGTGTGAATCTGTAAGTGGATGTGTGAGTGTATGAGTGGGTCTGTGAGTGGGTGTGAGAGGGTTTCTGTGAGTGGGTGTGAGAGTGTCTGTCTGGGTCTGTTAGTGGTTGTGAGAGTGTCTTGTGGGTTTGTGAGTGAGCGTGACAGTGTGTCATTGAGTCTGTGAGTGTCTGTGAGAGTGTCTGTGTGGGTTTGTGAGTGGATGTAAGTTCAGTGTGGGTCTATGAGTGGGTGTGAAGATGTCTGTGTTGTTGCGAGAGTGTCCCGGTGAGTCTGCAAGTGGATGTGATAGTGCCTGCGTGGGCCTGGGAGTGGGTGTGACAGCATCTGTGTCAGTCTGTGAGTGGGTGTGAGAGTTGTGTGGATCTGTGGCTGGATGGTTGAGCATCTGAGTGGGTGAGAGAGTGTCTGTGGGGGTCTGTGAGTAGGTGTGAGTGTGTCTATGTGGGTCTGTGAGTGGGTGTGAGAGTGTCTGTGTGGGTCTGTGAGTGAAAGTGTGAGTGTCTGAGTGGGTCTGTGAGTGGGTGTGAGAGTGTCTGTGTGGGTCTGTGAGTGGGTGTGAGAGTGTCTGTGGGGGTCTGTTAGTGGGTGTGAGAGTGTCTGTGTCGTCTGTGAATGGGTGTGAGAGTGTCTCAGTGAATCTGTGAGTTGGTGTGAGAGCATCTGTGTGGGTCAGTGAGTGGGTGTTAGAGTGTCTGTGTGGGTCTGTGAGTGGGAGTGACAGTGTCTCGTTGAGTCTGTGAGGGGGTGTGAGACAGGACGTGTGGGTCTGTGCAGCTGTGAGAGTGTCTATGTGGGTCTGTGAGTGGGTGTGAGAGTGTCTCAGTGAGTCCGTGTATGGGTGTGAGAGTGTCTGTGTGGGTCTGTGTTGGACAGTTGTGATAGTGTTTGTCTGGGTATGTGAGTGGGTGTGAGAGTGTCTTGTGTGTCTGTGAGTAGATTTAAGAGTTTCTGTATGGCTGTGTGAGTGGAAGTAGGGATGTCTTTGTGGGTCTGTAAGTAGGAGTGAGAGTGTCTGTGTGTTTTTGTGACTGGGTGTGAGAGTGTCTCAGTGAGTCTGAGTGGGTGTGAGAGTGTCTTTATGGGACTGTCAGTGGATGTGAGCATGTTTGTTTGGGTCGTTCAGAGGCTGTGTAAATGAATGGGTCTGTGAGTGGGTGTGAGAGTGTCTGCATGGGTCTGGAAGTGGATGAGTGAGTGTCTGAGTCAATGTGAGAGTGACTTTGAGTTTGTGAGTGGTTGTGAGAGGGTCTGTGTGGGTCTGTGAGTGGGTGCGAGAGTGTACCAGTGAGTCTGCAAGTGGATGTGAAAGTGTCTGCGTGGGTCTGTGAGTGGGTGTGAGAGTATCTGTGTCAGTCTGTGAGTGGGTGTGAGAGTGTCTGTGTGGGTCTGTGAGTGGGAGTGACAGTGTCTCAGTGAGTCTGTGAGTGAGTGTGAGACAGGCCGTGTGGGTCCGTGCAGCTGTGAGACTGTTTATGTGGGTCTGTGAGTGGGGGTGACAGTGTCCCAGTGAGTCTTTGTATGGGTGTGAGAGTATTTTGTAGGTCTGTGAGTAGTTGTGAGAGTGTCTGTGTGGCTCTGTGAGTGGAAGTGGGAATGTCTGTGTGGGTCTGTGTAGGAAAGTACCATCTTGCCTGGCATGTTACCCCCATATTTCAATGTATATATGTTGTTTTAGTCTATGTGTCACTGGGACCCTGCCAGGCAGGGCCCCAGTGCTAATAAGTATGTGCCCTGTATGTGTTCCCTGTGTGATGACTAACTGTCTCACTGAGGCTCTCCTAACCAGAACCTCAGTGGTTATGCTCTCTCTGCTTTCCAAATTGTCACTAACAGGCTAGTGACCAATTTCACCAATTCACATTGGCATACTGGTACACCCATCTAATTCCCTAGTATCTGGTACTGAGGTACCCAGGGTATTGGGGTTCCAGGAGATCCCTATGGGCTGCAGCATTTATTTTGCTACCCATAGGGAGATCTGACAATTCTTACACAGGCCTGCCAGTGCAGCCTGAGTGATATAACGTTCATGTTATTTCACAGCCATTTTCCACTGCACTTAAGTAACTTATAAGTCACCTATATGTCTAACCTTAACCTGGTGAAGGTTGGGTGCAAAGTTACTTAGTGTGTGGGCACCCTGGCACTAGCCAAGATGCCCCCACATCGTTCAGGGCAAATTCCCTGGACTTTGTGAGTGCGGGGACACCATTACATGCGTGCACTATCCATAGGTTACTACCTATGCATAGCGTCACAATGGTAACTCCGAACATGGCCATGTAACATGTCTAAGATCATGGAATTGTCACCTGAATGCCGTTCTGGCATTGGGGAGACAATACCATGATCCCCCGGGTCTCTAGCACAGAACCCGGGTACTGCCAAACTGCCTTTCCGGGGTCTCCACTGCAGCTGCTGCTGCTGCCAACCCCTCAGACAGGTTTCTGCCCTCCTGGGGTCCAGGCAGCACTGGCCCAGGAAGGCAGAACAAAGGATTTCCTCTGAGAGAGGGTGTAACACCCTCTCCCGTTGGAAATAGGTGTGATGGCTGGGGAGGAGTAGCCTCCCCCAGCCTCTGGAAATGCTTTGATGGGCACAGATGCTGCCCATCTCTGCATAAGCCAGTCTATACCGGTTCAGGGATCCCCCAGCCCTGCTCTGGCACGAAACTGGACAAAGGAAAGGGGAGTGACCACTCCCCTGACCTGCACCTCCCAGGTGAGGTGCCCAGAGCTCCTCCAGTGTGCCCCAGACCTCTGCCATCTTGGATTCAGAGGTGTTGCTGGCACACTGAACTGCTCTGAGTGGCCAGTGCCAGTAGGTGACATCAGAGACTCCTTCTGATAGGCTCTTACCTCTCTTAGTAGCCAATCCTCCTTCCTAGGTAGCCAAACCTCCTTTTCTGGCTATTTATGGTCTCTGCTTTGGGGAATTCTTGAGATAACGAATGTAAGAGCTCACCAGAGTTCCTCTGCATCTCCCTCTTCACCTTCTGCCAAAGGATCGACCGCTGACTGCTCAGGACGCCTGCAAAACCGCAACAAAGTAGCAAGACGACTACTAGCAACCTTGTATTGCTTCATGCTGCCGGCTTTCTCGACTGTTTCCAGGTGGTGCATGCTCTGGGGGTAGCCTGCCTCCTTTCTGCACCAGGAGCTCTGAAGAAATCTCCCGTGGGTCGACAGAATCTTCCCCCTGCAACCGCAGGCAACAAAAGACTGCATCACCGGTCCTCTGGGTCCCCTCTCAGCACAACGAGTGTGGTCCCTGGAACTCAGCAACTCTGTACAAGTGACTCGCACAGTCCAGTGACTCTTCAGTCCAAGTTTGGTGGAGGTAAGTTCTTGTGTCCCCACGCTAGACTGCATTGCTGGGTACCACATGATTTGCAGCTGCTCCGGCTCCTGGTCACTCTTCCAGGATTTCCTTCATGCACAGCCAAGCCTGGGTCCCCAACACTCTAACCTGCAGTGCACAACCTTCTGAGTTGTCCTCCGGCATCGTGGGACTCCCTTTTGTGACTTCACGTGGACTCTGGTTCACTCCTCTTCTAAGTGCCTGCTCTGGTACTTCTGCAGGTGCTGCCTGCTTCTGTGAGGGCTCCCTGACTTGCTGGGCGCCCCCTCTGTCTCCTCATCCAAGTGGCGACATCCTGGTCCCTCCTGGGCCACAGCAGCATCCAAAAACCCTAACCGCAACCCTTGCAGGTAGCAAGGCTTGTTTGCAGTCTTTCTGCATGGGAACATCTCTGCAAGCTTCTTCACGACGTGGGACTTCCATCCTCCAAAGGGAAAGTTCCTAGTCCTCTTCTTTCTTGCAGAACACCAAGCTTCTTCCACCCAGTAGCAGCTTCCTTGCACCTTCAGCTGGCATTTCCTGGGCTCCTGCCCACTCTCGACACTGTTGCGACTCTTGGACTTGATCACCTTGTCTTACAGGTACTCAGGTCCGGAAATCCACTGTTGTTGCATTGCTGGTGTTTGTTCTTCCTGCAGAATCCCCCTATCACGACTTCTGTGCTCTCTGGGGGTTGTAGGTGCACTTTACACCTACCTTTCAGGGTCTTGGGGTGGGCTATTTTTCTAATCCTCACTGTTTTCTTACAGTCCCAGTGACCCTCTACAAGCTCACATAGGTTTGGGGTCCATTTGTGGTTCGCATTCCACTTTTGGAGTATATGGTTTGTGTTGCCCCTATACCTATGTGCTCCCATTGCAATCTACTGTAATTTTACATTGCTTGCATTACTTCCTTTTGCTATTATCTGCATAATTTTGGTTTGTGTATATATATCTTGTGTATATTTCTTATCCTCATACTGAGGGTACTCACTGAGATACTTTTGGCATATTGTCATAAAAATAAAGTACCTTTATTTTTAGTATATCTGTGTATTGTGTTTTCTTATGATATTGTGCATATGACACCAGTGGTATAGTAGGAGCTTTACATGTCTCCTAGGTCAGCCTAAGCTGCTTTGCCATAGCTACCTTCTATCAGCCTAAGCTGCTAGAAACACCTCTTCTACACTAATAAGGGATAACTGGACCTGGCACAAGGTGTAAGTACCTCTGGTACCCACTACAAGTCAGGCCAGCCTCCTACATTGGTTGTGCAGCGGTGGGATAAGTACTTGTAACTACTTACCACTTTGTCATTTTGTACTTTTCATAAGAGAATAATATACAAAACAAGTTCAGTGTATGTACACCTAACCAAAAAGTTTTGCTTTTCTTCTCTTACACTGTCTGCTAAGTGCTGAAAAGTACTTCTACACTTTCTAAAAGTTTCAAAAAGTTTGAAAAAGTTTTTTTTTCCTGTTCTTTAAAAAGTCCTGAAACTTTTTCTCTCTTCTCACTGTCTCTAAACCTTCTTCTATCATGTCTGATGTAGGAACTTCTCTTAAAATGGTCAATACAACTTATGACAATTTCAACTTTAAGAGCCTAAGGAGTCCCTGCATTGATAGAGGTTTAGTCATAGGAAAGAATCCTTCAAGAGGATTTCTATTTAACCTGCTCATTGAGAATGATAAGTCCCTAGCTGGCACTTCAACTGAGAAGTTAGTAGATAGCTCACACTCTGACTCAGGGGAACCCCTTGAGGGAGGTGTGGAGGGTTCTATTCCAAATCTGCCCCTCAGCAGACCTCAGAGCAATGCTGGTAATAATAGGAGCTCCCATCATAGTAAGGATGTTTTTATTCCTGGAAGCCAGGTTGTTAGAGTCCAAGCTGTTAGGGACATATCTCCCTCTGTTGGTTCCAATTTATCCTCAGTGTCCAAGCATTCCCAACCCACCCACCCTGCAGACAACATGTCAGAAAGGGAACTCAAAAAGTTGAGAGTGGAAGAGACCAGGCTGAAGCTTAAACAGCAACAGCTGGCTCTAGACAGGGAATCCCTAGACCTGGAGAGGGAGAGACAGAGATTGGGGTTTGGACCCCATGGTGGCAGCAGCAGTATTCCTGATAGTAATCCTGTGAGAGAGCATGATTCCAGGAATCTGCACAAGATAGTTCCCCCTTACAAGGAGGGGGTGACATTAACAAGTGGTTTGCTGCACTTGAGAGGGCCTGTATGGTACAGGGGGTCCCTCAAAGGCAGTGGGCTGCTATATTGTGTCTACCTTTCAATGGAAAGTGTAGGGATAGGCTCCTTACTGTTAGAGAAAATTATGCTAACAATTTTGCAGTTTTGAAGGATGCACTCTTGGATGGATTTGGCTTAACCGCTGAACAATACAGGATTAAGTTCAGAGACACCAGAAAAGAGTCCTCACAAGACTGGATAGACTTTGTTGACTGTTCAGTGAAGGCCTTGGAGGGGTGGTTACATGGCAGTAAAGTTTCTGACTATGAAAGCCTGTATAATCTTATTCTGAGAGAGCATATTCTGAATAACTGTGTGTCTGACTTGTTACACCAATATCTAGTGGACTCAGATCTGACCTCACCCCAAGAATTGGGAAATAAGGCATACAAATGGGTCAGAACAAGAGTGAACAGAAAAGTTCATACAGGGGGTGACAAGGATGGCAAGAAGAAGGATGGTAAGTCTTCTGACAAGGGTGGGGACAAATCTAAAAATGAGTCTTCATGAGGCCCACAAAAATCCTCTGGTGGGGTGGTGGGTCCAAATCCTCTTCAAATCAAGTAAAAAAGCCTTGGTATTATTTATGTAAAGTAAACGGCCATTGGACAACTGATGCCAGTTGTCCAAAGAAAAACACCAAACCTCCCACTACCACAACCCCTACTACAAACTCTAGTGCTCCTAGTAATAGCAGTGGTGGTGGGAGCAAACCTACTAATAGCCAATCCAAGGGAGTAGCTGGGCTCACTTTTGGTAATTTAGTAGGGGTTGGTCTTGTTAGGGAGACCACAGAGGCTGTGTTAGTCTCTGAAGGTGCCATTGATTTGGCCACCTTGGTTGCTTGTCCCCTTAGTATGGATAAGTACAAGCAACTTCCCCTAATCAATGGTGTTGAGGTTCAGGCCTACAGGGACACAGGTGCCAGTGTTACCATGGTGATAGAGAAACTGGTATACCCTGAACAACACCTACTTGGTCACCAGTACCAAGTGACAGACGCTCACAACAACACTCTTAGCCACCCCATGGCTGTTGTGAATCTCAACTGGGGGGGGGGGGTTACTGGTCCAAAGAAAGTTTGGTTGCTTCAGATTTACCTGTAGACTGTCTACTAGGAAAGAATTAGAGACATCAGCTTGGGCAGAAGTGGAGTTGGAGGCTCATGCAGCAATGCTGGGCATTCCTGGGCATATTTTTCCTTTGACAAGGGCTCAGGCCAAAAAGCAAAAAGGACAGGGTGACGTGGATCCTGGAACAATGGACCAAGTGCTCCCTAAAGCTAGGAGTAGCAAGGGTAAATCCCTACCCACTATCCCTCCCTCTACAGATGATTCTCCTTCTGAGGAAGAAGAATTTCCTCCCTGTGCAGAACCTTCACCAGATGAGCTGGCAGCAGACACTGCTGAGCTTTTGGGTGGAGGGGGGCCTGCCAGGGAAGAGCTGAGTGTGGCACAGCAATCCTGTCCCACATTAGAGGGTCTCAGACAGCAAGCTGTCAAGCAGGAAAATGGGGATGTCAGTGACTCACATAGAGTTTACTGGGAGGACAACCTCTTGTACACAGAGGCAAGGGACCCAAAACGTGGAGCAGCCAGGAGATTGGTCATTCCCCTGCAGTACAGAGTGTTCCTCCTAACTCTGGCACATGACATTCCTTTGGCTGGGCATTTGGGCCAGATTAAAACATGGGAAAAGCTTGTCCCCCTGTTTCACTGGCCTAGGATGTCAGAGGACACAAAAGATTTTTGTAAGTCTTGCGTGACCTGCCAAGCCAGTGGCAAGACTGGTGGCACACCAAAGGCTCCCCTTATTCCACTACCTGTGGTTGGGGTCCCCTTTGAAAGGGTAGGGGTTGACATAGTTGGCCCCCTTGACCCTCCACTGCTTCAGGCAATAGGTTTATCTTGGTGGTAGTGGACCATGCCACAAGATATCCTGAAGCAATTCCTCTAAGAACCACTACAGCACCTGCAGTGGCAAAAGCCCTCCTGGGAATCTTTTCCAGGGTGGGTTTTCCATAAGAGGTTGTATCAGACAGGGGTAGCACCTTTATGTCTGCATACTTGAAGGCTATGTGGAAGGAATGTGGTGTAACATACAAATTCACCACACCTTATTATCCACAAACAAATGGACTGGTAGAGAGGTTTAATAAAATCTCAAAGGAATGATAATGGGACTCCCTGAAAAACTCAGGAGGAGATGGGATGTCCTGTTACCTTGCCTCCTTTTTGCTTACAGGGAGGTACCCCAGAAAGGAGTGGGCTTCAGCCCCTTTGAACTCCTATTTGGGCACCCTGTAAGAGGTCCACTAACACTTGTGAAGGAGGGTTGGGAACAACCTTTAAAAGCTCCTAAACAGGACATAGTGGACTATGTACTTGGCCTAAGATCCAGAATGGCCGAGTGCATGAAAAAGGCCAGTAAAAACCTTCAGGCATGCCAAGAGCTCCAAAAGAAATGGCATGACCAGAAGGCTGTTCTGATTCAGTACCAACCAGGATAGAAGGTGTGGGTATTGGAGCCTGTGGCCCCAAGAGCACTCCAGGACAAATGGAGTGGACCTCATCTCATTGTTGAAAAGAAGGGCGAGGTCACCTACTTGGTTGACCTGGGCACTGCCAGGAGTCCCCTTAGGGTGAGTCATGTCAACCGCCTAAAACCCTACTATGACAGGCCTGATCTCACCCTGCTCATGGCAACAGATGAAAGACAGGAAGAAGAGAGTGACCCTCTCCCTGATCTCTTCTCTTCCACTGAAGATGATGCTTTAGTGGAAGGTGTAGTTTTGGCAGACTGTCTTACTGCAGAGCAGAAAGACAACTGCATAAATCTCCTTGGACAGTTTTCTGAAATCTTTTTAACTGTGCCAGGCACCACATCTTGGTGTGAACACACAATTGATACTGGAGACAGCTTGCCTGTCAAAAGTAAAATCTATAGGAAGTCTGACCATGTCAGGGACTGCATAAAGCAAGAAGTTCAGAAAATGCTTGATCTAGGAGTGGTTGAACATTATGAAAGCCCATAGGCCTCTCCTGTGGTGCTTGTACCAAAGCCTCACTCAAAAGATGGAAAAAGGGAGATGAGGTTTTGTGTAGATTACAGAGGTCTCAACCAGGTGACAAAAACTGATGCTCACCCTATACCCAGGGCAGATGAGCTCATAGACACACTGGCATCTGCCAAGTATCTAAGCACCTTTGATTTGACTGCAGGGTATTGGCAGATCAAATTATCAGAGGATGCTAAAGCTAAAACTGCATTTTCAACTATAGGAGGGCACTACCAATTTACAGTGATGCCCTTTGGGTTGAAAAGTGCAGCTGACACTTTTCAGAGGTTGGTGAATACAGTCCTGCAAGGGTTGGAGGCTTTTTGTGCAGCATATCTAGATGATATAGCTGTCTTTAGCTCCACCTGGGATGATCACCTGGTCCACCTGTGGAAAGTTTTGGAGGCCCTGCAAAAGGCAGGCCTCACTATCAAGGCTTCAAAGTGCCAGATAGGGCAGGGAAAAGTGGTTTATCTGGGACACCTGGTAGGTGGAGAACAGATTGCACCACTTCAGGGGAAAATCCAGACAATCATGGATTGGGTTCCCCCTACAACTCAGACCCAGGTGAGAGCCTTCCTAGGCCTCACTGGGTATTACAGGAGATTCATTAAAAACTATGGCTCCATTGCAGCCCCACTTAATGATCTCACCAGTAAAAAGATGCCTACAAAGGTATTGTGGACAGCTAGCTGTCAGAAAGCTTTTGAGGAGCTCAAACAGGCCATGTGCACTGCACCTGTCCTAAAAAGCCCATGTTACTCCAAGAAATTCATTGTTCAATCTGATGCATATGAATTAGGGGTAGGGGCAGTCTTATCACAACTTAACTCTGAGGGCCAGGATCAATCAGTAGCTTTTATCAGCAGAAGGTTGACCCCTAGAGAAAAGTGTTGGTCTGCCATTGAGAGGGAGGCCTTTGCTGTGGTCTGGGCACTGAAGAAGTTGAGGCCATACCTGTTTGGCACTCACTTCAATGTTCAGACAGATTACAAACCTCTACTTTGACTAAAACAAATGAAAGGTGAAAATCCTAAATTGTTGAGGTGGTCCATATCTCTACAGGGAATGGACTATACAGTGGAACATAGACCTGGGAGTACCCACTCCAATGCAGATGGACTCTCCAGATATTTCCACTTAGACAATGAAGACTCATCAGGTCATGGCTAGTCTTATTCTCCTTCGTTTAGGTGGGGGGGGGGGTGTAGGAAAGTACCATCTTGCATGGCATGTTACCCCCATAATTCACTGTATATATGTTGTTTTAGTCTATGTGTCACTGGGACCCTGCCAGGCAGGGCCCCAGTGCTCATAAGTATGTGCACTGTATGTGTTCCCTGTGTGATGACTAACTGTCTCACTGAGGCTCTGCTAACCAGAACCTCAGTGGTTATGCTCTCTCTGCTTTCCAAATTGTCACTAACAGGCTAGTGACCAATTTCACCAATTCACATTGGCATACTGGTACACCCATATAATTCCTTAGTATATGGTACTGAGGTACCCAGGGAATTGGGGTTCCAGGAGATCCCTATGGGCTGCAGCATTTCTTTTGCCACCCATAGGGAGATCTGACAAATCTTACAGAGGCCTGCCAGTGCAGCCTGAGTGAAATAACGTCCACGTTATTTCACAGCCATTTACCACTGCCCTTAAGTAACTTATAAGTCACCTATATGTCTAACCTTCACCTGGTGAAGGTTGGGTGCAAAGTTACTTAGGGGGTCATTCCGACCCTGGCGGTCCATGACCGCCAGGGCCGGGGACCGCGGAAGCACCGCCAACAGGCTGGCGGTGCTTCCAGGGCTATTCTGACCGCGGCGGTAAAGCCGCGGTCAGAAAAGGGGAACCGGCGGTTTCCCGCCGGTTTTCCCCTGGCCCAGGGAATCCTCCATGGCGGCGCTGCTTACAGCGCCACCATGGGGATTCCGACCCCCTTCCCGCCACCCTGTTTCTGGCGGTTTTCACTGCCAGAACCAGGATGGCGGGAACGGGAGTCGTGGGGCCCCTGGGGGCCCCACAAAGATTTTCACTGTCTGCTTAGCAGACAGTGAAAATCGCGACGGGTGCCACTGCACCCGTCGCACCGCTGCAACTCCACCGGCTCCATTCGGAGTCGGCTTCCTCGTTGCAGGGGCTTTCCCGCTGGGCCGGCGGGCGGCCTTTTGGAATGACCGCCTTAGTGTGTGGGCACCCTGGCACTAGCCAAGGTGCCCCCACATCGTTCAGGGCAAATTCCACGGACTTTGTGAGTGCGGGGACACCATTACACACGTGCACTATACATAGGTCACTACCTATGTATAGCGTCACAATGGTAACTCCGAACATGGCATGTAACATGTCTAAGATCATGGAATTGTCACCCCAATGCCATTCTGGCATTGGGGAGACAATTCCATGATCCCCCAGGTCTCTAGCACAGAACCCGGGTACTGCCAAACTGCCTTTCCGGGGTCTCCACTGCAGCTGCTGCTGCTGCCAAACCCTCAGACAGGTTTCTGCCCTCCTGGGGTCCAGGCAGCCCTGGCCCAGGAAGGCAGAACAAAGGATTTCCTCTGAGAGAGGGTGTAACACCTTCTCCCTTTGGAAATAGGTGTGATGGCTAGGGAGGAGTAGCCTCCCCCAGCCTCTGGAAATGCTTTGATGGGCACAGATGCTGCCCATCTCTGCATAAGCCAGTCTACAGCGGTACAGGGATCCCCCAGCCCTGCTCTGGCGCGAAACTGGACAAAGGAAAGGGAAGTGACCACTCCCCTGACCTGCACCTCCCAGGGGAGGTGCCCAGAGCTCTTCCAGTGTGCCCCAGACCTCTGCCATCTTGGATTCAGAGGTGTTACTGGCCCACTGGACTGCTCTGAGTGGCCAGTGCCAGCAGGTGACATCAGAGACTCATTCTGATAGGCTCTTACCTCTCTTAGTAGCCAATCCTCCTTCCTAGGTAGCCAAACCTCCTTTTCTGGCTATTTAGGGTCTCTGCTTTGGGGAATTCTTGAGATAACGAATGCGAGAGCTCCAGAGTTCCTCTGCATCTCCCTCTTCACCTTCTGCCAAAGGATCGACCGCTGACTGCTCAGGACGCCTGCAAAACCGCAACAAAGTAGCAAGACGACTACTAGCAACCTTGTATCGCTTCATCCTGCCGTCTTTCTCAACTGTTTCCAGGTGGTGCATGCTCTGGGGGTAGCCTGTCTCCTTTCTGCACCAGGAGCTCTGAAGAAATCTCCCGTGGGTCGACGGAATCTTCCCCCTGCAACCGCAGGCAACAAAAGACTGCATCACCGGTCCTCTGGATCCCCTCTCAACACAACGAGCGTGGTCCCTGGAACTCAGCAACTCTGTCCAAGTGACTCCCACAGTCCAGTGACTCTTCAGTCCAAGTTTGGTGGAGGTAAGTCCTTGCCTCCCCACGATAGACTGCATTGCTGGGTACCGCGTGATTTGCAGCTGCTCCGGCTCCTGGTCACTCTTCCAGGATTTCCTTTGTGTACAGCCAAGCCTGGGTCCCCGACACTCTAACCTGTAGTGCACAACCTTCTGAGTTGTCCTCCGGCGTCGTGGGACTCCCTTTTGTGACTTTGTGTGGACTTTGTGTGGACTCTGGTTCACTCCTCTTCTAAGTGCCTGTTTTGGT
Organism: Pleurodeles waltl; assembly: GCF_031143425.1. Taxonomy (NCBI): domain Eukaryota; kingdom Metazoa; phylum Chordata; class Amphibia; order Caudata; family Salamandridae; genus Pleurodeles; species Pleurodeles waltl. The sequence continues at coordinate 306,280,025 of NC_090449.1, forward strand.
ACTTCTGCGGGTGCTGCCTGCTTCTGTGAGGGCTCCCTGACTTGCTGGGTGCCCTCTTTGTCTCCTCATTCAAGTGGCGACATACTGGTCCCTCCTGGGCCACAGCAGCATCCAAAAACCCTAACGCGACCCTTACAGCTAGCAAGGCTTGTTTGCCGTCTTTCTGCATGGGAACACCTCTGCAAGCTTCTTCACGGCGTGGGACTTCCATCCTCCAAAGGGGAAGTTCCTAGTCCTCTTCGTTCTTGCAGAACACCAAGCTTCTTCCACCCGGTGGCAGCTTCCTTTCACCTTCAGCTGTCATTTCCTGGGCTCCTGCCCACTCTCGACACTGTTGTGACTCTTGGACTTGGTCCCCTTGTCTTACAGGTACTCAGGTCCGGAAATCCACTGTTGTCGCATTGCTGGTGTTTGTTCTTCCTGCAGAATCCCCCTATCACGACCTCTGTGCTCTCTGGGGGTTGTAGGTGCACTTTACACCAACCTTTCAGGGTCTTGGGGTGGGCTATTTTTCTAATCCTCACTGTTTTCTTACAGTCCCAGCGACCCTCTACAAGCTCACATAGGTTTGGGGTCCATTCGTGGTTCGCATTCCACTTTTGGAGTATATGGTTTGTGTTGCCCCTATACCTATGTGCTCCTATTGCAATCTACTGTAATTTTACATTGCTTGCATTACTTCTTTTTGCTATTATCTGCATAATTTTGGTTTGTGTATATATATCTTGTGTATATTTCTTATCCTCATACTGAGGGTACTCACTGAGATACTTTTGGCATATTGTCATAAAAATAAAGTACCTTTATTTTTAGAATATCTGTGTATTGTGTTTTCTTATGATATTGTGCATATGACACCAGTGGTATAGTAGGAGCTTTACATGTCTCCTAGTTCAGCCTAAGCTGCTTTGCCATAGCTACCTTCTATCAGCCTAAGCTGCTAGAAACACCTCTTCTACACTAATAAGGGATAACTGGACCTGGCACAAGGTGTAAGTACCTCTGGTCCCCACTACAAGCCAGGCCAGCCTCCTACAGTCTGTGAGTGGACGTGAGAGTGTCTTGTGGGTCTGTGAGTGGGTGTGAGAGTGTGTCATTGAGTCTGTGAGTGGCTGTGAGAGTGTCTGTGTGGGTTTGTGAGTGGAGTTGTGAGTGTCTGAGTGGGTCTGTGAGTGGGTGTGAGAGTGTCCAAGTGAGTGGGTGTGAGTGTCTGTGTGTGTCTGTGAGTGGGTGTGAGAGTGTCTGTGTGGGCCTGTGAGTAGATGTAAGTCCAGTGTGGGTCTTTGAGTGGGTGTGAAGATGTCTGTGTGGGTCTGGGAGTGCATGTGTGAATGTCTGAGTGGTTGTGAAAGAGTACCAGTAAGTCTGTAAGTGGGTGTGAGAGGGTCTGTGTGGGTCTGTGAGTGAGTGTGAGAGTGTCCTAGTGAGTCTGCAAGTGAATGTGATAGTGTCTGTGTGGGTCTGTGAGTGGGTGTGAGAGCATCTCTGTCAGTCTGCGAGTGGGTGTGAGAGTGTCTGTGTGGATCTGTGACTGGATGGGTGAGCATCTGAGTGGGTCTGTGAGTGGGTGTAATAGTGTTTCTGTGAGTCTGTGTATGGGTGTGAGGGTCTGTGTGGGTCTGTGTTAGGGAGTTGTGATAGTGTTTGTGTGGGTATGTGAGTGGGTGTGAGAGTGTCTTGTCGGTCTATGAGTAGGTGTGAGATTGTGTGGCTCTGTGAGTCTGAGTGGGAATGTCTGTGTGGGTCTATGAGTAGGTGTGAGAGTGTTTGTGTGTGTTTGTGAGTGGGTGTGAGAGTGTCTCATTGAGTCTGAGTGGGTGTGAGAGTGTCTGTGTGGGACTGTCAGTGGATGTGAGAGTGTTTGTGTGGGTCTATCAGTGGATGTGTAAGTAAATGGGTCTGTGAGTGGGTTTGAGAGTGTCTGCATGGGTCTGTGAGTGGATGAGTGAGTGTCTGAGTCAGTGTGAGAGTGAGTTTGAGATTTTGAGTGCGTGTGAGAATGTCTGTGTGTGTCTATAAGTGGGTGTGAGGGTATCTATGTGAGTGGGTGTGAAGGTGTCTGTGTGGGTCTGTGAGAGTGTTTGTGAGTGACTGGGTGTGAAAGAGTCCCTGGACTGTGAGGGGGTCTGTGTGGGTCTGTGAGTGGGTGTGAGAATGTCTTTGTAAGTCTGTGAGTGGGTGTGAAAGTGTCCCAGTGAGTCTGTGAGTGAGTGTGAGAGTGCCTCTGTGGTCTGTGAGTGGATGTGTGAGTGTCTGAGTGGGTCTGTTATTGGGTTTGAGACACTCCAAGTGGGTTTGTGAAGGTGTGTGAGAGTGTCTGAGTGGGTCTAGGAGTGAGGGTGTCTGTGTGGGTCTGTGAGTGGGATTGAGAGGGTATGTATGGGTCTGTGAGTGGGTGTGAGCGTGTCTGTGTGGGTCTTTGAGTGGGTTTTGGTGTGTCTGTGTGGGTCTTTGAACGGGTATGAAAGTTTCTGTGTGGGGCTGTGAGTAGATGTGTGAATGTCTGAGTGGGTCTGTGAGTGAGTGTGAGAGTGTCTCAGTGAGTTTGTGAGTGGGTGTGAGACAGTCTGTGTGGGTCTGTAAGTGGGTGTGAGAGTGTCTCATTGGGTCTGTGTATGGGTGTGAGAATGTCTGTGTGGGACTGTGTTTGGCATCAGTGACAGTATTTGTGTGGGTATGTGAGTGGGTGTGAGAATGTCTGTGTGGGTCTGTGAGTAGGTATGAGAGTGTCTGTGTGGGTCTGTGAGTAGATGTGAGAGTGTTTGTTTGGGTCTATCAGTGGATGTGTAAGTGAATGGGTCTGTGAGTGGGTGTGAGAGTGTCTGCATGGGTCTGTGAGTGGATGAGTGAGTGTCTGAGTTGGTGTGAGAGTGAGTTTGAGTTTGTGAGTGGGTGGGTGTGAGAATGTCTGTGTGTGTCTGTGAGTGGGTGTGAGAGTATCTGTGTGGGTCTGTGAGCGGGTGTGAAGGTGTCTGTGTCGGTGTGTGTGTATTTGTGAGCGTCTGGGTGTGAAAGAGTCCCCGGAGTCTGTAAGTGGCTGTGAGGGGGTCTGTGTGGGTCTGTGAGTGGCTGTGAGAATGTCTTTGTGGATCTGTGAGTGGGTGTGAAAGTGTCCCAGTGAGTCTGTGAGTGGGTGTGAGAGTGCCTCTGTGGTCTGTGTATGGGTTTGAGAATGTCTCCGTGGGACTGTGTTGGGCATATGTGATAGTGTTTGTGTGGGTATGTGAATGGGTGTGAGAATGTCTGTTTGGGTCTGTGCGAAGGTATGAGAGTGCGTCTGTGTGGGTCTGTGAGTTTAATGTGTGAGTGTCTAAGTGGGTCTGTGAGTAGGTGTGAGAATTTCTCATTGATTCTGGGTCGGTGAGAAAGTGTCTCTGGGGGTCTGTCAGTGGGTGTGGGAGTGTGGGTGTGGGTTTGTGAGTGGATGTGTAAGTGAATGGGTCAATGAGTAAGTGTTAGAGTGTATGTGTGGGTCTGTGAGTGGATGAGTGAGTGTCTCAGTGGGTGTCAGAGTGTCTTGATGAATCCGTTAGTCAGGATGAGACTCTCCGTGTGGGTTTGTAAAGCAGTGCGAGATTGTCTGAGTGGTCTGTGAGTGAGTGTGATAGTGTGTGTGGGGGTCTTTCAGTTGGTGTGGGAGTCTCTCTGTGGGTCTGTGAATGTGTGTGACAGTTTCTGTGTGGGTCTGTGAGTGAGTGTGAGAGTGTCCGAGTTAGTCTGCAAGTGGAGGTGATAGTGTCTGCATGGGTCTGTGAGTGGGTGTGAGAGCATCTGTGTCAGTCTGTGAGGGGTTATGAGACTGTCTGCGTGGATCTGTGACTGGATGGGTGAGCATCTGAGTGGGTCTGTGAGTGGGTGTGAGAGTGTTTCTGTGAGTCTGTGTATGGGTGTGAGGGTCTGTGTTAGGGAGTTGTGATAGTGTTTGTGTGGGTATTTGAGTGGGTGTGAGAGTGTCTTGTTGGTCTGTGGGTAGGTGTGAGATTGCCTGTGTGGCTCTGTGAGTGGAATTGAGAATGTCTGGGTGGGTCTGTGAGTAGGTGTAAGAGTGTCTATGTGTGTTTATGAGTGGGTGTGAGAGTGTCTCAGTGAGTCTGAGTGGGTGTGAGAGTGTCTGTGTGGGACTGTCAGTGGATGTGAGAGTGTTTGTGTGGGTCTATCAGCGGATGTGTAAGTGAATGGGTCTTGAGGTGTGAGAGTGTCTGCATGGGTCTGTGAGTGGATGAGTGAGTGTCTGAGTCGGTGAGAGAGTGAGCTTGCGTTTGTGAGTGGGTGTGAGAATGTCTGTGTGTGTCTGTGAGTGGGTGTGAGAGTATCTGTTAGAGTCTGTGAGTGGGCGTGACGGTGTCTGTGTGGGTCTGTGAGTGTGTTTGTGAGTGTCTGTGTGTGAAAGAGTCACCAGAGTCTGTATGTGGCTGTGAGGGGGTCTGTGTGGGTCTGTGAGTGGGTATGAAAGTCTCCCAGTGAGTCTGTGAGTGGGTGTGAGAGTGCCTCTATGGTCTGTGAGTGGATGTGTGAGTGTCTGAGTGGGTCTGTTAGTGGGTATGAGACACTCCAAGTGGGTTTGTGAAGGGGTGTGAGTGTCTGAGTGGGTCTATGAGTGAGTTTGAGAGTGTCTGTGTTGGTCTGGGAGTGGGATTGAGAGGGTATGTGTGGGTTTGTGAGAGGGTGTGAGAGTGTCTCTGTGGTTCTTTGAGTGGGTTTTGGTGTGTCTGTGTGGGTTTGTCAACGGGCATGAAAGTTTCTGTGTGGGGCTGTGAGTAGATGTGTGAGTGTCTGAGTGGGTCTGTGAGTGGGTGTGAGAGTGTCTCAGTGAGTTTGTGAGTGGGTGTGAGACAGTCTGTGTGGGTCTGTAAGTGGGTGTGAGAGTGTCTCAGTGGGTCTGTGCATGGGTGTGAGAATGTTTAGTGTGGGACTGTGTTGGGAATATGTGATAGTGTTTGTGTGGGTATGTGAATGGGTGTGAGAATGTCTGTTTGGGACTGTGAGTAGGTATGAGAGTGTCTGTGTGGGTCTGTGAGTAGATGTGTGAGCGTTTGTGTGGGTCGATCAGTGAATGTGTAAATGAATGGGTCTGTGAGTGGGTGTGAGATTGTCTACATGGGTCTGTGAGTGGATGAGTGCTTGTCTGAGTTGGTGTGAGAGTGAGTTTGAGTTTGTGAGAGGGTGTGAGAGTGCCTGTGTGGTCTGTGAGTGGATGTGTGAGTGTCTGAGTAGGTCTGTTAGTGGGTATGAGACACTCCAAGTGGGTTTGTGAGGGGTGTGAGAGTGTCTGAGTGGGTCCATGAGTGAGTATGAGAGTGTCTGTGTGGGTCTTTGAGTGGGTTTTGGTGTGTCTGTGTGGGTCTGTAGGTTTAAGAGTTTCTGTGTGGGACTGTGAGTAGATGTGTGAGTGTCTGAGTGGGTGTGAGAGTGTCTCAGTGAGTTTGTGAGTGGATGGGAGTCAGTCTGTGTGGGTCTGTAAGTGGGTGTGAGAGTGTCTGTGTGGAACTGTGTTGGGCATATGTGTTAGTGTTTGTGTTGGTATGTGAATGGGTGTGAGAATGTCTGTGTGGGTCTGTGAGTTTAATGTGTGAGTGTCTAAGTGGGTCTGTGAGTGGGTGTTAGAGTTTCTCAGTGATTCTGGGTGGGTGACAAAGTGTCTCTGTGGGTCTGTCAGTGGGTGTGAGAGTGTGTGTGTGGGCTTGTGAGTGGATGTGTAAGTGAATGGGTCTGAGTGGGTGTTAGAGTGTATGTGTGGGTCTCTGAGTGGATGAGTGAGTGTCTCAGTGGGAGTGAGAGTGTTGATGAATCTGTTAGTCAGGATGAGACTCTCCTTGTGGGTTTGTGGAGGGGTGTGAGAGTGTCTGAGTGGGTCTGTGAGTGAGTGTGAGAGTGTGTGTGTGTGTGTGTATCTTTTAGTGGGTGTGAGAGTCTCTCTGTGGGTCTGTGAATTAGTGTGACAGGTACTGTGTGGGTCTGTGAGTGGTTGTGAAAGTGTCTGAATGGATCTCAGACTGGGTCAGAGAGTGTTTCAGCGAGATTGCGAGTGGGAGTGAGAGTGTCTGTGTGGGTCTGTGAGTAGTTGTGAGACTGTCTGTGTGGGTCTGTGTGAGAAAGTAGCCTCTTTCTAGCCTTGTTACCCCCACTTTTGGCCTGTTTGTGAGTATATGTCAGGGTGTTTTCACTGTCTCACTGGGATCCTGCTAGCCAGGGCCCAGTGCTCATAGTGAAAACCCTATGTAGTCAGTATGTTTGTTATGTGTCACTGGGACCCTGCTAGCCAGGACCCCAATGCTCATAAGTCTGTGGCCTATATGTATGTGTTCCCTGTGTGATGCCTAACTGTCTCACTGAGGCTCTGCTAACCAGAACCTCAGTGGTTATGCTCTCTCTGCTTTCCAAATTGTCACTAACAGGCTAGTGACCAATTTCACCAATTCACATTGGCATACTGGAACACCCTTATAATTCCCTAGTATATGGTACTGAGGTACATAGGGTATTGGGGTTCCAGGAGATCCCAATGGGCTGCAGCATTTCTTTTGCCACCAATAGGAAGATCTGTCAAATCTTACACAGGTCTGCCAGTGCAGCCTGAGTGAAATAACGTCCACGTTATTTCACAGCCATTTACCACTGCCCTTAAGTAACTTATAAGTCACCTATATGTCTAACCTTCACCTGGTGAAGGTTGGGTGCAAAGTTACTTAGTGTGTGGGCACCCTGGCACTAGCCAAGGTGCCCCCACATCGTTCAGGGCAAATTCCCCAGACTTTGTGAGTGCGGGGACACCATTACACGTGTGCACTATACATGGTTCACTACCTATGTATAGTGCCACAATGGTAACTCCGAACATGGCCATGTAACATGTCTAAGATCATGAAATTGTCACCCCAATGCCATTCTGGCATTGGGAAGACAATTCCATGATCCCCCGGGTCTCTAGCACAGAACCCGGCTACTACCAAACTGCCTTTCCGGGGTCTCCACTGCAGCTGCTGCTGCTGCCAACCCCTCATACAGGTTTCTGCCCTCCTCGGGTCCAGGCAGCCCTGGCCCAGGAAGGCAGAACAAAGGATTTCCTCTGAGAGAGGGTGTGACACGCTCTCCCTTTGGAAATAGGTGTGATGGCTGGGGAGGAGTAGCCTCCCCCAGCCTCTGGAAATGCTTTGATGGGCACAGATGCTGCCCATCTCTGCATAAGCCAGTCTACGCCGGTTTAGGGATCCCCCAGCCCTGCTCTGGTGTAAAACTGGACAAAGGAAAGGGGAGTGACCACTCCCCTGACCTGCTCCTCCCAGGGGAGGTGCCCAGAGCTCCTCCAGTGTGCCCCAGACCTCTGCCATCTTGGAAACAGAGGTGTTGCTGGCACACTGGACTGCTCTGAGTGGCCAGTGCCAGCAGGTGACGTCAGAGACTCCTTCTGATATGCTCTTACCTCTCTTAGTAGCCAATCCTCTTTCCTAGGTAGCCAAACCTCCTTTTCTGGCTATTTAGGGTCTCTGCTTTGGGGAATTCTTCAGATACCGAATACAAGAGCTCACCAGAGTTCCTCTGCATCTCCCTCTTCACCTTCTGCAAAAGGATCGACCGCTGACTGCTCAGGACGCCTGAAAAACCGCAACAAAGTAGCAAAGATGACTACTGCAACCTTGTATCGCTTCATCCTGCTGGCTTTCTCGCCTGTTTCCTGGTGGTGCATGCTCTGGGGGTAGCCTGCCTCCTTCTTGCACAAGGAGCTCTGAAGAAATCTCCAGTGGGTCGACGGAATCTTCCCCCTGCAACCGCAGGCAACAAAAGACTGCATCACCGGTCCTCTGTGTCCCCTCTCAGCACAACAAGCGTGGTCCCTGGAACTCAGCAACTCTGTCCAAGTGACTCCCATAGTCCAGTGACTCTTCAGTCCAAGTTTGGTGGAGGTAAGTCCTTGCCTCCCCACCCTAGATTGCATTGCTGGGTACTGCGTGATTTGCAGCTGCTCCGGCTCCTGTGCACTCTTCCAGGATTTCCTTCGTGCACAGCCAAGCCTGGGTCCCCAACACTCTAACCTGCAGTGCACAACCTTCTGAGTTGTCCTCCGGCATCATGTGACTCCCTTTTGTGACTTCACGTGGACTCCAGTTCACTCCTCTTCTAAGTGCCTGTTCTGGTACTTCTGCAGGTGCTGCATGCTTTTGTGAGGGCTCCCTGACTTGCTGGGCACCCCCTCTGTCTCCTCATCCAAGTTGGAACATCCTGGTCCCTCCTGGGCCACAGCAGCATCCAAAAACCCTAACCGCAACCCTTACAGCTAGCAAGGCTTGTTTGCGGACTTTCTGCATGTGAACACCTCTGCAAGCTTCTTCACGACGTGGGACATCTATCCTCCAAAGGGGAAGTTCCTAGTCCTCTTTGTTCTTGCAAAACACCAAGCTTCTTCCATCCGGTGGCAGCTTCCTTGCACCCTCAGCTGGCATTTCCTGGGTTCCTGCCCACTCTCGACACTGTCGCGACTATTGGACTTGGTCCCCTTGTCTTACAGGAACTCAGGTCCGGAAATCCACTGTTGTTGCATTGCTGGTGTTGGTTTTCCTTGCAGAATCCCCCTATCATGACTTCTGTGCTCTCTGGGGGTTGTAGGTGCACTTTATACCTACCTTTCAGCGTTTTGGGGTAGGCTATTTTTCTAACCCTCACTGTTTTCTTACAGTCCCAGCGACCCTCTACAAGCTCACATAGGTTTGGGGTCCATTCGTGGTTCACATTCCACTTTTGGAGTATATGGTTTGTGTTGCCCCATACCTATGTACTCCTATTGCAATCTATTGTAATTCTACACTGCTTGCATTACTTTTCTTGCTATTACTTACCTAATTTTGGTTTGTGTATATATATCTTGTGTATATAACTTATCCTCATACTGAGGGTACTCACTGATATACTTTTGGCATATTGTCATAAAAATAAAGTACCTTTATTTGTATTAACTCTATGTATTGTGTTTTCTTATGATATTGTGCATATGACACCAGTGGTATAGTAGGAGCTTTACATGTCTCCTAGTTCAGCCTAAGCTGCTTTGCCATAGCTACCTTCTATCAGCCTAAGCTGCTAGAAACACCTCTTCCACACTAATAAGGGATAACTGGACCTGGTACAAGGTGTAAGTACCTCTGGTACCCACTACAAGCCAGGCCAGCCTCCTACAATGTGTGAGTGTTTGAGTTGGTCCGTTAGTGGGTGTGAGTGTCTGTGAAGAGGGTTAATATGCCTGCCACTAAGAACAGAACTATATTTTATGTGGATAACTGACTGGATTAGTAAAGCCTTTACAAGCTCTTTTCCACAAATGAACGTATGTTAAAGGGGGGCTATGGAGAGATGAGGTGCACATATGCCTGGTGGAAGTGAGTGAATCCGAGAAGGTGGTCATGGGATGGGGGGGTGCCAAAAAGGACTGTCACACAGTGCGCCACCAGCGCTAAAAGCCGGCCCTGGATGAGAGTGTGCCTGTGTGGGTCTGTCAGTGTATGTGAGAGTGTCTGTGTGGGACTGTGAGTGGGTGTGAGAGTGCTTGTGTGGTTCTGTGAGTGGATGTGTAAGTGAATGTGTCTATTAGTGGGTGTGAGAGTGTCTGTGCGGGTCTGTGAGTGAATGAGTGAGTGTCTGAGAGGGTGTGAGAGTTACTCTGTGAGTGGGTGTGACAGTGTCTGCGTGGGTCTGTGAGTGGGTGTGCGAGTGTCTGTGTGGGTCTGTGAGTGAGTGTGAAGGTGCCTGTGTAGGTCTGTGACTGGATGTGTGAGTGTCTGAGTGGGTGTGAGAGAGTACCAGTGAGTCTGTAAGTGGGTGTGAGTGGGTCTCTGGGTGGGTGTGAGAATGTTGGTGTAGGTCTGTGCTTGGGAGTGAGAGTGTCTGTATCCATCTCTGAGTGGATGTGTGAGAGTCTGAGTGGGTCTGTGAGTGATTGTGTGTTTGTGTTTTTATAAAACACAAGTGCTCCTAATGCGCCTTAAGTGTGTAGAGGTATTGAACACATTATAATTATTTGTATTGAAGAGTAACTGTGTGCAGATGACAGTTGACTTCTGTCTAGTACGTTCCACACAAGTTTTTTGGTTCTGCAGAAAGTTTCAAACAGGGCAAAGATTCTACTGCAGTTGTGCCATTTCTTTAATGCAAATGCGGTGATAACTGAGCACCCTATTTACAAAGTGGCACTAGACATGTTTAGCGCCACATTTACAAGGCTTGCGTCATTTTTTTAAGAGTGCCGTCTCACCTTCCATGATTTACTGATAATGATATGCAAGGTATGTGTTCCCTCTTAAAAAAGACCATTGTCTCCTAGCGTCATATTTACAAGCCTCACGAAAACAGACATGTGCTAAGTAAAAATAACGTTAGCCTGCATTAATGTAGAACTTTTAACACCTGGTCAAACTAGGCATTAAAATGATGCACAGGCACAGGTATATAAGGAGACCACTCACAAAACACTCTGGCAACCCACAGCATACCATGGAATTGTCTGCTGCTCCAACTTGGAACCCGCAGATCAAGCCAGCCATGACGGCAGGCACCACAAACACCATCACAATACTCACCATCACCACCACAGCAGCCAGAAAATCAGCGCAGGAGAAAAGAGCCCATATATTGACAAAGGGCAACAATTATTGCGGTTCGAAAAGAAAATATCATAAGATATTACTGGTTGAAGCGTGAGTCAGTCATATGGCTGCTCCAAAAAATTGCACCTGCCATTATGGCAACTGGCAGAAGGCAAACCAACATTCCACCCCTCACAAAGCTCCTGGCTTTGCTGCCCATGCTGGCCTCTGGGTTCTTCCAAACAACTACAGCATGAGTGGGTGGAATATCCCAATGCTCCTTTTCACACTTCCTGCCTACTGTACTGGATGGCATCATCTGCCTAACTCCCCGCCACATCCTCTTCCCAAACACCCCACAACTCCAGCAGGAGATCAAAGAAGGGGTCTTTGCCATTGCTGGCTTTTCTCAAGCTTTGGGTGCCATGGACTGCACAAATGTGCAACTTGTCCCTCCCGCTGCTATGAAACACAGGTACCGCAACAGGAAGCATACACATTCAATAAACGTGAAGGCCATTGTGGACCATCCGGACCTCTTTACGAATGTCCTAGTGAAATATCCCAGAAGCGTTCATGATGCCTTCATCTTCAGGCACTCTATCATCAATCAATGTTTCCAGGATGGACAATATGGAAATGGCCTACTCGTAAGTAAGTCAGCAGACAGTACACAACACATACAACACATAAGAGACATGGGACAAACAATGCACAATACACACTCTGCACACATTGATTGCCACTCATACAATGTTGCTCACCAAAAACATATGCAACATACATCACTCCACATATATCCAATGCACATCACCCACACACATCACACACACTTTGGGCCCTATCTACAAGACCGTTGCACCACTAGAGAATCACCCGTACTGATGCTCTGGTAATGCAATGCACACTCTGCATTAACAAGGCGGCTTCAGCCATATTTTTTTGCTTGACGCTCTCTTTAAATGTCACACTTTTACGCACAACACTTAGGGGCATGTTGTAATACCCCTAGTGCTGTGTTACTGCCATCTTAGTGTCATGTTTATGGTGCCAAGGCGGTGGTAAGGTGACCATACATCTGGGTCTTGTAACAAAGTTGGAATATGCATGCATTGTGCCACTTAGCAAACTATTGCGCCATATCTTGCCTGTGTTTGCATTGTGAATGCAAGGGTGGCATTTCCATGCAGTGAAGACAGAACAAATTGGCACAGGAAAAATCACTACATCTCACTGTGGTATTGTTTACCCTTGGTACAAATGCCCGCTCAGTGGAGGCATAAAAATAAAGTCCCAACCAAAATCCATGAGTCTCCCTGACCTTAAATGCACTAGCATAGAAATAATAATTTGCCCAAGTCTAACTGAAGCACCATAACTGCATCAAGGAAATTGACACTGTGTCTGGCAATGACATTCATGTAGTGCCAGTTAGCCAATACTGCACAACCTTGTTGTTGTTTGGAGGGGTAAGGAGTCTGCATTAAAACAGGTACACTGGGAGAAATGCACAACGTCCCAAAACATGGCCCTTAGTGTGGAAGGTGTGTGCAATGGGTGTTGCCGTGGGTATTCCATTCAATACTGCAATAAAAAAATGGTATTACTCAACCCTGTGGATGGCGTTATCATAGTCCAACCAACATAATTTCTAGATGTCACTAAAGTAATACCATCTACCTATGTCAGATGAAGTCTGCAGAACACCTAGGAAGAACAAATATCAATTATTGCTTGGACATGTACAGAAAGGACCATCTCACAACACATAATCAATCAAAGCCACAACACATGCATCTGTGCATTTTGTAAAGTGAGACTACACCAAAACAGATGGGTAAAGAAGTAGGAAAATACTCTGGAAGACCATTCAACCACACCAATAGCAATGTGAATGCAATTTGTGTGTGTCATGTTTGCTATGCCAGTTTCACATACATGTTCATTGAAACAGATTTTTTACACAGGTCTGTTGCCTTGAAATATTATATTAGTCACAATAGTACTCCTTGTGATGAATGTTAACCTGATGTCACCCCCTGGTAGGACAAGAGCAGTCATTGCCCGCAACAGATGTTCAATGTCAGCAATGTGACATAGCAATTTCTTAATTTCCAAATTACATATAAAAACTCATAATATATCCATCAGTGACCCACACATGCATTACAAAAGGCCTATAATATATACAGTGAACAAAGCACCAGTAGGTCTAGGCCTGTACCACTCAAACAACTGCTCATCTCCCATGTATGTCTAAAAATGTTAATGGATCCCTCATTTCCTTGACAAAATCCATGTGTCAATCTAGACACAAACTTATGTACAAATGCATGTGTGTACCATAGCTATCAAGAGTACACATACAATCCATCCACACTCATTGTGCGTCTCACAAAGGATGTACACAGCACCTGTGTAGGAGTGCCCATGTTAAACATACTCATATAGAAGGACAGTTGAGACACTCCTGTAGTAAACTGGCACAGACACTTTGTGGAGGTGACTTACATACAGCAGAGTGCTGTGGCAGGAGTCCAGAGATGTGTGGAAGTCAGCATGCCATGCTACATACAATGGAACATCAAAAGTTAACATTGCTTCCCCTGTAGCAAACTCTAGTGTCATTGCCAAATATAACATGGAAAATATAGAGTGACATTCATTTAGGACTAGACAGTTAGATTGAGGAAGGCGAGTGCCTAAAACCACTTGTATAAACACTGCCAGCTAATTGACGATTTAGGCCTAAAATATGCTATCAGGTGGGAATGGCTACACAATATCAATGTAACATTCAACACTACATATATGAGAACATAAACATGTCTACCCAGATTGTATAGGCTACTTGATATCCCAGTCATGCTGTCTGCAAGTCCACCTGGGTGTTTTCTCATCAAAAACAAGCATGAGTGACGCATGTTGAAACTGACAACATATGCACACTGGGTCTACTCACATGTCCATGTCCAAATATCTACCAATGGGGTGCCAAACTACAGCCGGCTAAATAGTTTAGGAAATCATTGACAATTGTCATACCAAGTAGTAAAGAGTCCAATCCTGACAGATATCCCCTGTGACTCCCTAGTAGATGTTACGGCAAGGATGACATAAATCCGTATAAGTCCCTAGTAGATATTTTGTCAAGCCTGACCTCTACATCCTTTAACACCCTAGTAGATAATAGGGTAGGAGAGTGTGGATAGACTATTGGACACCTGCATTTTTCTGTGCATCAATGTATAGCCACCTATTCCTCTCTGATTGCACCTCTGCTGTGCATAGTGTGTGATAGAAAGCAATTCAGAGTTAAAGTATGTGGTGAGGATATGTGCTCCCATGGTGAATCTTGAATATCAATTGTCACAAATTGTGAGGTAACTATACCCCTTAGGTGCCCATGGCTCTGTGTGGCCCACAATTGTGAGCATTAGCAAAATGAAAGATGCGTCATAGCTCATGGTGTGTGGGGAAACCACACTTAACACATACAAACAATAGCAATGTATCTACAGAGTGTTACAAGTTGTTCACTCATATGAGCAAAGCTTTTATTCAGAAGGAGCACTAATGCCAGATATCCAAAGAAATTGGCATATCAGTAATGATGGGCCACTTTTCTTGCATCACCCTTACCCTATCTAATGACACCATGTGTGCGCTGGATTAGAACAATAGCATCAGAATTTCTGATGTTATACTGAGCTACACTAGCATCCACAGTTCTGACACTAGTATAGTAAAGTGCACGGAGACACATTGATTTGAATAGGTGCATCAATTTCATGCCTGCCCTGAGCAGCTGTTAAAAAAGACACCAAAAATGGCGTAGGGAAATCTTGTAGGTTTTACTGTGCCAATTTTTGGGGGCCTCCTAACGCTGGAACCCCCCTCCCTTGCATACATCTTGCCTGGCACAGGCATAATGTGGCGCAAGGGGTTGCAAAGTGGCACAATGCATGCATTGCTCCACTTTGAAAATATGGTGCAGCAAAAATTTAATTCTTGAGCCACTTTAACATTAAAAAAAATTTATGTTGCACAAGGAGGCTCTAGGGCCTTGTAAATCTGGCCCCATTAGTCATGTATGCATCACGTAGAATGTAGCACTGTTATCCCAGACATACCACTGCAGTAGGCGGAAGACATCACACATGAAGTACACAAACCAAGCACATGCATGCCATGACTAAGAGATCCATGGCACATGTTACTTCTATACATCACCACACTTGCCTGCAAGGGCAACTGTACGTTATCCATCATGCATGACAGGCTGATCTTTCCTCCTTTGGACACACATTAGATTAACACACCAATGCAGTGTCATAGTGAAGGGTCAGATGGCCACGATCTTGGTAAATTCAACTGCATTCCAGGACAAAAATGTATCAATGGTATCATGTGAGTGAACATGTTGAACACATGTGATCTCTATCCTAAGCTGTGTGGCTACATTATCAGTGTAAGAAACATACAGAAACATACAGAAACTTACACAAAAGATGTTGCTGACATGGGAAGGTGGGTATGTGTGAAACAGTATTGCTCCAGTCATTGAAGTGGCTGGACATTTTGATCACCGAACTTAATGAAACAATTCAAACACCACCCCTTCTGTAACAGCTTGATGTCTGTACATTTGAATAAGCACATTTTGTCACACTTGTGTCCAGTCCTACATACTGTTGTATTGGCCACATTCCATGGTGTGGACATGCAAACCCTAGGTGTGAAGTAATCAATTTTCTAAGGTCAACACACATAGGACCATACTCTCAGTAAACTGAATGCATTGTCTATGATGTCTGTCACCGGATTGCCCAGCGACCCACACACCACACCATGGTAGCACACTATTCAAAATACAGAGCTCCATGGCATTCTTTAGCACAGATGTGACAAATTCAATAAACGTAGTTGTGGTGCTTTGCTGTTCTGATACCCAAAACTGTTTCACTAGCCTATAAAAGATGAGGACAAACCATAGTCAATGGCAGTAGCATCAGTCTTACTACTGCTGTACCAATCCATTAGAAAATGTGGAAAATGAAGTTGCAAAGACCGCTTGTTACTTTAACAACACTATGGGGGTGATTCTAACCCTGGCGGTCGGTGATAAAGCGGCGGCCAACCCGCCAACAGGCCGGCGGTCCAAAAAATGGAATTCTGACCCTGGCGGGAACCGCCAACACAGCCCGCCACATTAACACTCCGACCGCCACCGCGGTACAGACAAACAGCGCGGCAGTCACCGCCAACAGGCAGGCGGCAGACAATGTACCGCCCACAGTATCACAACTCACCAATCCGCCACCTTTTCCGGGGTGGGAGCCCCGCCGATAAAAACACGGCGGAAACAGACTACGGACGGGAAAACGCTCACCAAAACACCCTCCACGAGTACGGAGGACAGCATGGAACCCGAATTAAACATCCTACCTGCACTCGTCTACCTGCTCATCTACCACGAGTACGAACTCTGGCGCAGACGACAACGGTGAGTACTGCACCTACGACACACGGGAGGGGGGAGGAGGAAAGGTTACGGGCACACACATATGCGACCCCCACCCCCCCAAACTATGTACACACCAATGCAGAGCAACAATGCACAGTGACACCACCCAAACCCCCCTGAAAAATGCAAAGACATAATTAAATTGTGAACCAAATTTTTATATAAAAAATAGACTCTGAGACGTATCGGCAACTATGCAAAATATCCATAACAAAATAATACTATACACACTGCCATGGCGAACCAAGGCAATTAGTCCGCTACATCCAAGTCAAATGGAACAGTCCGTGGGCTACAGTGTAGCGACACAAGGGCAAAGCCCACACAGGAGACCTGAGTCCTTTGGAGAGAACACTGCAGGGGCATCTGATGAAAATACTACAGGCACCTCAGGGGGAAGGGAAGGGGGGGGCACCACAGCCACATGAGTCCACGACGCAAGATCCACGAAGGGGCCACCATGCCCACTGTGCCATCCTGGGGAGTGCAAAGCCACAGTCTCTCAAGTCTCTACAGTGGGTGGGTTGCCCACTCTGCCATCCTGGGGAGTGCAAAGCCACAGTCTCTCAAGTGGATAACAGTCTCCACTGGTCAAGGAGGAGGCATGGTGGGCACAGTGAACCATAAACAGTGCTTGAGATGAAGGGGCCCAGCGGAGCGGTGCTTGAGATGAAGGGGCCCAGCGGAGCGGTGCTTGAGACGGCGGGGCCCAGCGGAGCGGTGCTTGAGAAGAAGGGGCCCAGCGGAGCGGTGCTTGAGATGAAGGGGCCCAGCGGAGCGGTGCTTGAGATGAAGGGGCCCAGCGGAGCGGTGCTTGAGATGAAGGGGCCCAGCGGAGCGGTGCTGGACCCGGCGGGGCCCAGCGGAGCGGTGCTTGAGAAGAAGGGGCCCAGCGGAGCGGTGCTTGAGATGAAGGGGCCCAGCGGAGCGGTGCTTGAGATGAAGGGGCCCAGCGGAGCGGTGCTGGAGCCGGCGGGGCCCAGCGGAGCGGTGCTTGAGAAGAAGGGGCCCAGCGGAGCGGTGCTTGAGATGAAGGGGCCCAGCGGAGCGGTGCTTGAGATGAAGGGGCCCAGCGGAGCGGTGCTTGAGATGAAGGGGCCCAGCGGAGCGGTGCTGGAGCCGGCGGGACCCAGCGGAGCGGTGCTTGAGAAGAAGGGGCCCAGCGGAGCGGTGCTTGAGACGGCGGGGCCCAGCGGAGCGGTGCTTGAGAAGAAGGGGCCCAGCGGAGCGGTGCTTGAGATGAAGGGGCCCAGCGGAGCGGTGCTTGAGAAGAAGGGGCCCAGCGGAGCGGTGCTTGAGATGAAGGGGCCCAGCGGAGCGGTGCTGGAGCCGGCGGGGCCCAGCGGAGCGGTGCTTGAGAAGAAGGGGCCCAGCGGAGCGGTGCTTGAGATGAAGGGGCCCAGCGGAGCGGTGCTGGAGCCGGCGGGGCCCAGCGGAGCTGTGCTTGAGAAGAAGGGGCCCAGCGGAGCGGTGCTTGAGACGGCGGGGCCCAGCGGAGCGGTGCTTGAAAAGAAGGGGCCCAGCGGAGCGGTGCTTGAGATGAAGGGGCCCAGCGGAGCGGTGCTGGAGCCGGCGGGGCCCAGCGGAGCGGTGCTTGCGAAGAAGGGGCCCAGCGGAGCGGTGCTTGAGACGGCGGGGCCCAGCGGAGCGGTGCTTGAGACGGCGGGGCCCAGCGGAGCGGTGCTTGAGAAGAAAGGGCCCAGCGAAGCGGTGCTTGAGACGGCGGGGCCCAGCGGAGCGGTGCTTGAGAAGAAGGGGCCCAGCGGAGCGGTGCTTGAGATGAAGGGGCCCAGCGGAGCGGTGCTTGAGACGGCGGGGCCCAGCGGAGCGGTGCTTGAGATGAAGGGGCCCAGCAGAGCGGTGCTTGAGACGGCGGGGCCCAGCTGTTCAGCGGTGCCTATCTTCACGGCGGGCCCTGTTCAGCGGTGCTCTTCTGCACGGCGGGCCCTGTCCAGCGGTGCTCTTCTGCACGGCGGGCCCTGTTCAGCGGTGCCTATCTTCACGGCGGGCCCTGTTCAGCGGTGCTCTTCTGCACGGCGGGCCATGTCCAGCGGTGCTCTTCTGCACGGCGGGCCCTGTTCAGCGGTGCTCTTCTGCACGGCGGGCCCTGTTCAGCGGTGCACATCCAGTAGGTTCAAGGGAGCCAGACCTGGCCTGGACTCCGTGCTCAAACGCCCTCCGGCCGTGATGTTCCTGGGCCCTTCGGTGACGGAGTCCTGGGCCCTTGGGTGTCCTCCTTTACAGCTGGGATGTGGCATGTGGGGCTCCGCGCTCCTGCTGGCTGACGTCTCCGCCCTGCTGCCCTTACGCTCCTTAGATGGGGCTCTCGGGCCCTTGCCTCCCCTAGACGCTGTGGCTGGTGAAGTGGGCGAACTCTGCTCCTTGGGGGCAGCCGTGTCAGTCTTCGCACGGCGGCCCTTGTGTTTCCTGGTCCTCTTGCCGGGGGGGGTGCTGGATGTGTCCTTGCTGCTGATGGAGGTGTCACTGCTGGCAAAGGGTGGGCTCCAGAACCCATGCACAACAGTGACACCCGAAGTTGGGCTGGTGGTGGCTGTGGTGCTCTTGGGACTCTTTGCAGATGGAGGGGGTAGGTCATCGGAGGGGAAGAGGTCAAGATTAGCCAGGAAAAGTTTTTTAGGGCCAAGGTAAAAGGTAGGAGAAATGGAGATGGAAGTGGAGGAAGAGGATGTGGTTGTAGGAGAGTCAGGTGTGCTGTCATTGGGTGAAGGTGCAGGTGCTGTAGGCTGTGGTGAGGTGGATGTCTGTTGGGTGGGTGTCTGCCTGCGTTTGTGTGTCTTGGAAGGGGTGGTGACAGACACAATGGGAGAGGACACAGGGGACGTGTAAATGGCAGTGGGGGTGGTGACTGCATGCGTGCGGACTGTACAGGAGGGTGTGGTGGTGATGGAAGCACTGGCTGATGTTGGTGTGCATGCAGGTGTGAGTGGAGACGTCACAGGGAGGGAGGAGGGAGACGAGGAGGAGGGGGACACAGGGGTGGTAGTGACTGTTGGGATGTCTGCATCTGTGTGTTGCTTGGGTGAGTGTTTGTGGGATCTGTGGTGCTTTTGTCTGGATGAGCTGCCCTTGGGTGTTGAGGTGTGTGCAGGCTGGTCAGATGGTGTGGATGGGATAGGCTGAGGAACAGGAGACAGAGACAGGGTGGAGGCAGTCAGAAGAGGGAGGCTGGAAACAGGGACAATGGCTGCCGTCAGTGCTGAGGCCAGAGCATTGAACGATCGTTGATGGGCAGCCTGACCCGAATGAATGCCCTCCAGGTAGGCATTGCTCCGATGCACCTCCCTTTCTACCCCCTGGATGGCATTCAAAAGGGTAGTCTGCCCAACAATGAGTGTCCTGAGGAGATCAATGACCTCCTCACTGAGGGCAGCAGGGGTAACAGGGGCAGGGGCTGAGGTGCCTGGGGCGAAGGAGACGCCCGCCTTCCTGGGTGAGCGGGCACGGAGCGTAGGCTGAGGGGCTGCTGGGAGGGCGGGGCTGGTGCGCTGGGTGGCGGCTGTACCTGTAGAGGGGGGGGGCCCGGATGTTGCCGCCACCGCTAGGGAGCTCCCATCCGAGGACGTGTCGCTGTCGCTGCTCTCACCAGCGGTCCCCGTCGTGGTGCTCCCCTCGCCCTCCGGCTCACTTGGGCCCTCGGTGTCTGTTCCTGTGCCCACTGGGGCCTTGTGGATTGCAGCTCCCTCGTGCTCCGATGCCAAATCTCCTCCGCCTGATGATGCTAATGCACACATGCACAAGAAGATGAAGAAGAAGGGTGGGGGGAGAAAGAGAAGACCTGGTTGAGTGCATGCAATGTCAACACCGTTGGCGGAGAGGACAGACACAGGAGCCGCATGCACTAAGCCGCGCATTCGGGGCACACTACTCAGTACTTCTGACTCGGACAACAGGTCAGGGGACGACAAGCGCGCACATGTGTGAGGCTGGACCATCAATAGCTGGACTTGTCACCCTACGGAGGTGGGGGCCGGGAGCACAGGGCCATGCCTAAGGGAGAGGACTACACTACAGAAAGCGCCCTGGCCTAATGTTACCCCCAACCCTCCTCCCCCACCCAGACGCCTCCACTGCGCAGAAAGATAGCTGAATCTGCTGATACTCACCCCCTTGTGTCTGCTGTGATGCTCTCAAGCGCCCATCCAACTCCGGGTAGGCCACCGCCAGGATCCGGGACATCAGGGGGGTCAGGGTACGACTGGCACCCCTCCTAGGTTGGGAGGCCATCCCCAGCAGTGACTCAGCGGTCTTCCTGGTTCCGCGGCGGCTGTCCTCCCACCTCTTGCGGCAGTGGGTGCCCCGTCTGACGTGGACCCCCAGGGCCCGGACTTCCTTGGCGATGGCACGCCAAATCCCGACTTTCTGATGGGTGCTGACCTATGTGACATGTACAGGGTGGGAAGGAAACAATCATCAACTTACTGCATGTTAGATGTGATTGGCCCCCCCTCCCCAACCTTGCAATATAGCACATGCTCTCATCTGTCGTGCGTTGCACTCCTCATTCGCCCCCCACCCCACCAACTTACATCCACCCCACTCCACACAGGCATCGCCCATTCCATGTGCACCCGGTGTACTCACCTGTTGGTCTGGAGGACCGTAGAGTAACGCATACTGGGGGAGGACCCCATCCACAAGCTTCTCCAACTCTTCAGACGTGAAGGCAGGGGCCCTTTCCCCAGTCGCAGCAGCCATTGTCACTTCCAGACCGAGTTCACAGCAGCACTTGCAGTATAGGTCCTCTCCTGTGGATGATCAGGTCTCGAGTGATTAAGCAGATAGAAAATGGCGGTCACGCCCGCGGCGGTGCGTACCGCGGCGGTGCGTACCGCGACCGCCGGCGCACATCGTCATTGGCTCCTGAAACCCATAGGCTTCAATGTTATCCAATGCGGCTCCGTATAGCGGTCTTCGACCGCCTACCGCCACGGTGTGCTCCGCCAGCGCAGTGACCTCACATCCCATTGTCCCACTTCACAGGTCAGGCAGCCGCCATTACAAGGGCCCACATGGCATAATCTCTACTGCGACACACAGGCCTAGGCCTGGCATTGCCACACATACACGCCTTTCAATACCTAGATAACCGTGTGCCATGCAAGCAGTGGTGAACGTACCAGTGATTATCTTGACTCTGTGCTCCATGTTGTCCTTCCTAGGCACCGTCCGCTGGGATTTGCGAGGAGAAGGATGAATCCTCGCGTGTACCGACCGCTGGTGGACCTGTCGACAATGGAAGAACGCCACATCATACTACGATACCGACTTGACCGTGCCACCATCCATGAACTGTGTGCCCAGCTGGAGCCAGCCCTGATGTCCCCCATCCGCCAACCCACAGGAATTCCCCCTCTGGTGCAGGTGCTGTCAGTCCTCCATTTTCTTGCAAGTGGCTCATTCCAGACAACAGTGGCCATGTCATCTGGAATGTCTCAGCCAATGTTTTCTAAGGTTTTGTCTAGAGTGTTGTCTGCCCTGACGAAACACATGCGGAGTTACATTATATTCCCAGAGGAGGTTGATTTGCCCACTGTGAAGGGTGATTTTTATGTCCTTGGACATATTCCCAACATAATTGGTGCCATTGATGGGACCCATGTAGCCTTAGTCTCCCCAAAAGACGATGAGCAGGTGTACAGAAACAGGAAGAGTTACCATTCTATGAACGTCCAGGTGGTCTGTTTGGCTGACCAGTACATCTCCCATGTGAATGCCAAGTTCCCTGGGTCAGTGCATGACGCGTATGTGATGCGTAATAGCAGCATCCCTTTTGTGATGGAACAGCTACAGAGACAACGTGTGTGGCTAATAGGTGACTCTGGTTACCCCAACCT
This sequence comes from Pleurodeles waltl, assembly GCF_031143425.1. Classification (NCBI taxonomy): domain Eukaryota; kingdom Metazoa; phylum Chordata; class Amphibia; order Caudata; family Salamandridae; genus Pleurodeles; species Pleurodeles waltl. The sequence goes on from NC_090449.1 coordinate 306,301,978, forward strand.
GCCTTGGCTATTGACCCCAGTGAGGAATCCCCGGACCAGGGCTGAGGAACGGTACAATGAGGCCCATGGGCGAACTAGGAGGGTCATTGAAAGAACCTTTGGCCTCCTGAAGGCCAGGTTTAGGTGTCTGCATATGACAGGGGGATCCCTGATGTACTCACCAAAGAAGGTGTGCCAGATCATCGTGGCCTGCTGTATGCTTCACAATCTGGCATTGCGACGTCAGGTGCCTTTCCTGCAGGAGGATGGTCCAGATGGTGGTGTTGAAGCAGCTGTAGAGCCTGTGGAGAGTGAAGAGGAGGAAGACTCAGAGGACGACCCAGACAACAGGGACAGAGTTATCCAACAGTATTTTCAGTAGCACACAGGTAAGAATCACACACGCCATTTTAATTTTCCTGACTGCCTCGTTTTTCTCAACTTTGTCTATGACCCCCCAGTTATTTGAAACTGATGTTTGATTCTCCCTTCCCTTTTCAGTGCTGTATGACCCACTGCGTGACTTCTGCTTGGTTAGCCCATGGACTAATGCTTATTGATCTCGGTATGTGTTCAGCACAAAGTTTACAGAACATAATTGATCGGTAATGTGTTTTACATTTGTAAATAATACAGCCTGACTCCAGCATGATTTCAGTGCATTGAGTGATTTATTTTTGGTGCTAGATAATGGTACATGATATAAACACGGTGATGGGTGGGGGTGGAGTAATGGCCATGGCAGAGTCCAGTTCTCAGTCTCACAGGTGCATTGTCCATATGCCTGTGGAAGGATGGAGCAGGGGCAGTTCAAGGTTGGACAGGGTGGCAATGTGGGACAGTAGGATGACTTCAGGGGGTATCTCATGCTGGCGGGGGTCTTGACATCCTACTCTGTCTATTTTTTTGATCTCAGGCTCCTCTTGCGGGGTGGTTGTTCTTCAGCAGGAGGTGGGGTTCTGGTGGCCTGTCGTTGTGGTGGGGCCTCCTGTCCACTAGCGCCGGCGGAGGTGGTAGGCTGTTCCTGGTCCGGGCTAGTGACAGGGGCCCTATGTGGTGCCACATGGTCCCGCAACGTGTCTTCTATCCGGTGGAGGGCCTGGACTAGGCTCCCCATGGCGGTAGAGATGTTGGTGAGATGATTGTTGAACCCCATGTAGCGTTCCTCCTGCTGTGCCTGGATCTCCTGGAACCTGGCCAGTACCGTCGCCATCGTCTCTTGTGAGCGGTGGTAGGCTGCCATGATGGTGGTGAGGGCCTCTTGGAGAGTCGGTTCCCTGGGCCTCTCCTCCCCCCCCTGTCGCACAGCAGCCCTCCGAGTTGCCCTGTTTCCCCCGGACTCTGTCCCCTGGACCGTGTGCCCACTACCACTGCCCCCAGGTCCCTGTTGTTGTTGGGGTGGTGGGTTAGCCTGGGGGCCCTGTAGTGGCAGACACACCGCTGATTGACCTGTCCTAGAGACAGAGCCATGGGCCCGCTGGGTGGGAGCTGTGCTGTTGTTCCCAGAGGGGGTTGGGTCTGCTGTGGCCTGTGTGTGGGGAACCGACTGTCCAGAGGTCCCCGATGGTCCGGGCTGGTCGTCAGGTTCCAGGTCGACAGAGCTGCTGTCATCACTGGGTGCCTCTTCCGGGGGGGGGGGATGGACATTTCTGGACCCTCCTGGCCGCTGTGTTGGCGTTCGGGTCCTGCATGGGGTAAGAGAGTATGGTTATTGTTTCTGTGTGTGCTATTGTGTGCGATTTATGGGTGCCCTTGTCCCCCAGTGCTGTCATTCCCTTGGGGGAGGTGTTGTGGGGGTGTTGGGGGGAGGGTATGTGCAGTGGTCATGCTTAGGTGATGGGTGTCCATAGTTTGTGGTGGCATGTAGGGGTTGGTGTTGGGTGGGTTGTGCTGGGGAGACATTCTCAGGGAGGATGTGTGATGGGGGGTTGGGGGTGAGGGTGGTGGTGGGGGTTGGCATGCTGGGGGGGGGTGAAGTAGTTGAGATTGTACTTACCAGAGTTCATTCCTCCGTGTACTCCAGCGAGGCCATCAGGATGCAGGATGTTTAGTACCTCTTGCTCCCATGCTGTGAATTCGGGTGGTGTGGGTGGGGGTCCCCCGCCAGTCTTCTGCACTGCGATGTTGTGTCACGAGACCATCGAGCGCACCTTTTCTCCGTAAGTCGTTCCAACGTTTGCGGATGTCCTCTCGATTTCTGGGATGCTGTCCCACCGCGTTTACCCTGTCCACGATCCGCTGCCATAGCTCCGCCTTCCTGGCTATAGTTGTGTGCTGCACCTGTGAGCCGAAGAGCTGGGGTTCGACTCTTATGATCTCCTCCACCATGACCCGGAGTTCTTGGTCCGAAAAGCGTGGGTGCCTTTGGGGTGCCATGGGGTGGTGTGGATGAGGTGAGGGGTGGTGTATATGGTGAAGAGTGTGTTGGTGTGTGGTGCTTTGTGCTTCTATGTGGTGTGTGTGATGGTGTAGTGTGCCTCTGTGTGATGTAGCTCTCTATTCTGTGATGTGTCTCTCTCTCCTTCGTCTATGATCTTCGGTCGTAGGGGTTTGTGGGTGATGTGGGTGTGTGTTTTATAGTTGGTTGGATGTGTGGGAGTGTTGTTTGTATGTGTGTCAGGTGTGTGTATTTCAAATTGTCCAATGTGGCTGTGTTTTGGAGCTGTGTGTGTATTTTGACCGCGGCGGTGTGTCCCGCCAATGGAATACAGCGGTTGAAAGACCGCCGCGTGGATTCGTGGGTCAGAATGGCATGGGCGTGTTTGTGTTGGCGTGACGGTGGAGGTTTGGTCATCTCCAGTTTTCCGCGGCCCGCTGATGTGGCGGCCTTCCTTGGATGTCGGGATTTTGGCGGTTCCGCCGTTGTGGGTCAGAATGACCGTGGCGGTTTACCGCGGCCGCGGCGGTAGAATGGCGGACATCTGACCGGCGGTAAGGGCCTTTTACCGCCGAGGTCAGAATGACCCCCAATGTCTATTTGGCATCCCTGCGGAGGTATGCCCATCTGGCACAAATCATACCTTGCACACGTATGACGTGTCAAAAAGGCTTTATAAATTGGGACTCTCCAAGCTTGGAGACACTTTAAACATATGTGAGGCATGTTGTGGCCCTGTTTAGTGCCACCAGTATGTTAAATTGTATGACCAAATATAGGCACAAATGTGCTCAAAGATTTTCTAATGTTTCACATATGACACACATAAGGCTACCCTATGTACCTAACATTGACATGACTCTTGTGAAATCAGAACTAGGTAATGTTTGTTCCTTGTAAGGCATGTACAATCACACATGTACTCACAAGACATACCTTAGACACATGAAAAGAGAGCAGGATTTTGATCTGACATATTCACTAGTAACACAACACCACACATGACTGTTTAGACATAAAAAATTATGCTCCTATTACTCCTTACATTTTATCAAATTTTACCATGCATCGCGTAAAACAAATCCGCGCATATCCACAAATATCATTTTTTTTTGCAAAGAGTCTACCAAAAATTACGCAAACAATGTGATGCATTAAGACTGTCGAATGTCCTTTTAACATGCGTCAAAAAAGATTCACGCACATGTGGTTTACGTGAAAAAAAACAATGCTTTCTCAAAAACATGATGCATCATCACAGGAAGTGAGGTAATGGTTCTACGAGGCACAACAGGAACTGAAAAAACGACTTTCACTTTATTTTACAGTCACAAATGTATAATTAATTTCACTTTCTCTTACAGTCACATGCTTTTTGTCTGTCTTGGTGAGAGGAGGTGCTTTTGAGATCTGTGTGAGAGAATGTTGTTTGAGGTGTAATTTTGTGCTGTTTTGTCTTTTTGTCCTTGACCTCTGTAATTGTCCTGTCCTTTTGTCTTTAATATTGTTGTGTCATTGTATTGTTGGCAGTCTGTCTCTGGGATACAATAGTTATTTAGGATATTTAGGGGTTGTTGGGGTTAAACTTTGGTTTGGGTTGTGTGTACGGAGGGTGTTTTGGAAAATGTTGGGAAAGGAAAGAGCTGAGGAGCCAGGGGGATTTTTATGGCTGGTGCTCCATTATCTGGCAAACATGGTGGCCATGGGTGGATGAGTCATGTAGGGTTACAGGACCGAGGTGATAAAGCTGCGGTGGGGGAAGGTCCTCGCCACATAACCTGTATATATGAGGTGGAGCGGACTGACCGTCAGTTGAAACATCCCTGGGCAGACATTGTCAGCAGGGAGTAGGACATTCTGGACCACCTTGGCATTTAGGTCGAGGAACAGTTGGTGAGTAAACAAAGTTTGTGATTGACTTTTGCTTAAAAATTGCTGAAACTTGTCATTTGGCCATATAGCCTCCTTTATCAAATGAAGGCAAAGGGCAAGGTTGTAAGTATAGTGTTCATGGAAAAAGTGCTACCATGACAATGGGAAAACTGCACCATTAGGAAGACAAAAGGCTTAGGGCCACATTTACAAGCCCAGGTGGCACAGTGCAGCACAAAATGTACTTTGTTATGCCACCCTGGGCCACCAGGGAAAGGCAGGAATTCGCTGTTTCTACAAGATAGGGTGCATACCTGTCCACTCCTCCTGCGCTGGTGGCCAAGTTTATGCATAGCACCCACGCAAGAACCCTTGCACTATGGTGCAAGTATGGCTGCGTTTTGGGGAATATTGTTGTTGTGCAGGAAGGGAAAACTCTCTGCACAAAAACAATCAAGAGAGGCATTTACCTCTCAATATGTGTGTCGCAGAATGCAGCACACATGGAAAGTATAAAATACCTGGCAGAAATAGATGAATTTCTCACCATTGTGACACCTCTACGCCACCTCTGAGGTGGTGCAGAAATCTGACGCATTTCCTGATTTGTAAATATGGGAATGCATGAGATACCTTGGTGTTCAATGGGTGTTGATGTGGGAACACCCACAGCAACACCCATGGAATACCCCTTTCACTCTGTTACATGTGTGAAAAGGCCCATAATTACAAGGCCATGAAAAGACACGCTAGGTGGCTTTGCGTAGCCTTGTAAATATTGAATGCCACACTGTGCCACTGGAGAATCAAGACAAATGATGCTCTGGTGGCACAGTGTGCCGCTTGGGCTTGTAAATCTGCCCCTAAGTGCCTAACTACTGTTGTATGTTGCATAGTCCTGTACATTTGATGGCACAATTCAGACTTGAATTAAGGCCGTTATGGCTGTGTATGTTCTGTGAGCCATGTAAGTGGAGGCTGACATTACAACTAACAATGTTACAAAAAGGTGGCATCTTGAAATCATCAGCTCTGACTTAACAATGTATTAGAGACACTTATGTGAGGAACAACCACCTATGTGTACATTTCAGCCTGGCTATCCACTGTATGTCACTCGTACATGTATGATGCCATTCTTGGATACTTATCAACATAGGTATACTAATGGCAATTGCAATGGCAACTGATGTGTGATATGCAGTACTTGTACATAGTTTTCATAGTGCAACATTCACTGTGCCATCTTTCATGTTTCGTATTGCAGGTGGACTCCAAACATTTACAACTGGAGAAGTGGAAAGCTTCAAGGACCATGAGGCAACCAGTGAGTAACAATCTGTAAATGTAATGTGTTGTGCAAATGATGTGTATGCCGCTAAATGTTGAATGCAATGGCATGTACCAATTGCCTGTGTGCTACCACCAACATAGGGGCATATTGCAAGCCCATTTCTGCACACTGCAGCACCACAGCTTCTTGTAACTTTGTGCTCCGGTGGCACTGTGTGCCATCCTATAATTACACGGCCACACAAAGCCAGCTTGCGTGGCTTTCATGACCCAGTAAATATGTGCCTTTTCACGCATTTAATTATGTGAAAGGAGTGTTTCCATGGGTGCTGCATGGGTGTTCCCACATTAACCCTCATGGAATGCTCACAAATCTGACACATTCCCAAATTTACAACTCTCAATATATGCTGCAAGTGTGCCTCAATTGGCAGTAGACAGCTGCATATGCAATAGTGTTAGTCAAAATTACATTTTCTGTACATTATCATGTTGCATACAGTAATTAGCGACTTTTTTGTTATGTAGCATCTCAGCCCTGCTAGATTGATTGCAGCACGACACTGCACAATGTTCTTTAGGTGCATAGGTCTCTCAATGTATAGGCTTCCTCGAATGCATAAAGTTCACAAAGTTACTGACACAGAAACAGAATTAAGAAATTTGATGTTTTGAGTGAATGTATTAGAATGATAAATGATGACATAGGTTGTACAGTAGAGTAGACTGGAGACTAACCTCACATTAGAGATCCCAAATCATCGGAAGTCCGAGCAGAGTCCAAGAGAAGGAGAACATGTCATGAGACATGAGTAGGAGAGGAGTGCATCCGTGAGGAGGTGATTACTGTGCCAATAGGTAGGAATTGGCCAGTTTGAGAGTTCAAATGTGTCAACAATGGGAGAGTGAAGAGGGGGCGTTGATAGTTGTTGTTACACTGGCATGATCATCAGCACAGAGCAAAAGAGTGACTGACCATGTGCCACAGACTTTAGCTACTAGATGGTTTTTCAGGAGAATGAAGTTCCTTCCACATCTTCATCCTCTGATGTGTGCGTTGCCTCCTATGCCATGTGTGGTGCTGCTGTTGAAGTTGAGGGAGGCATTCACACATCAGGGGCTGGAGATGTGGGATCAAAGTTCCCAGTAGCTTTCATCAGTGGAAAGATGAAAGGCATCACTGCAGCAAGGAGGTACAGCTGCTTCCACAACACTGCAGCAGTGTCACAGTGGTAGGCAGCCAGGCTGTCATTGAGGGAGCCTAGCATCCGCTGCATCGACTCCATGATAGTTTGGATAGCCCCAGCCTGGCTGGTGCCACTTTGAGAGGGTGATTGTCCGAGCCTCATCATCACAACACCAGCTATGTCAGCTAGCAACTGCTGGAGTCCACATAGAAGAGCGTGGGTGCCTTGAATAGCAGCTGAGTTGCCCTTATGTGGACTGAGGTACCTCTGGACTCCAGCTAGGCTGCCCACCATTGTCTCCATCTCCACCCGCGCATGCTGTGCCAGCTCCCACTGGACTCCTACTGCTGTATTTTGAAAGATGATGTCTGGGTCCTGGGAGTCCAGGGTTGCAGATGAGGTGGCAAGTGGTGTGTATTGTGAGTTGAGTGGTTCATTTGGAGACCCCACAATGCTTGGTATCCTCCTTGCAAACAGAGATGGTGTGTGGATGGCACCAAGAAGCTGCTGGAGAGTCTCACAATTGATGCTTTGCAGCTGGTCATCGTCATCATCAGAGAAGTCCAGGACACGCAGCTGGCCATGAGGTGAGGCTTCATCCTCTGCAAAGAGATGTAGATATGTCAATGTTTATCAGTGGTAGGGGTTCACATGAGTCAATTGGTTGGTAGACATGGTGCTTCACTGACATGGGGCAAAGCCACATAACAGATTCCCTAATTTAAGTGCCTGTAGCAGTTCAAAATGCCATCAGGGTGTTACATTTTTTTTCACCACACTGTTGGCACAATATGCCGGGCCACATATTTTAGTCCTATCTCAAACATGTAGTGTATTTGTTTTAGCACAACTGCATGTAGACCCCTTTGATGCATTACACTGTGTGGCATTTGTGTGGCATGGGTGTGGCTTAGTCTGTTCTCATGAAACACAAAAAGAAACTTACAGATTCAGTTGCTTTTAATGTGTGACACTATCTTTAGCCAACCCATGGGAGTTAAAACAGTGATGTAAGGGGAAACAACTGTCCACATGCATTCTCCTTGTTACCCCTCATCATGTGTATTGTATCCCAAACCACCCATAATAAGATGCAACCACCTCTCCTTTATGGGATTGTACAGGAAGAATACCTCTTTCAGCGTGACAACACTCATCCCTGCAGCACACCAACACTTGCACTCATGCTGCAAGAAGTCTTGGGTTGCAGGGATGAGTGATATCATGCTGGAGAGAGTGTCTGTTTGGGACTGTGAGTGGGGTCAGGCAATCTCTACCCTGACCTCTTCATGTAAATTGCAGCCAACCCAGGGACCATATCCTGATACATAAAATTACACCCTTTTCTCTCAGGTTGCAGCCATCCAATCAGGGCCTTGCTGTGGCGGTTGTATCCGTAGATCCACCTCTGGTGGATCCCCGAAGGATCTTCATCACTCGATATCTATATTTCTTTCCTTTACTATCTCAGAAACCACTGAACTGATGCACACCACATAGCAAAAAGTGTTCTTTCTGGACTAAGAGCTACCTTTCTGCCAAATTTGGTGTAATTCCATCCAGCGGTTCTGTCTGTAATTGTTTTCCAAATCCATATGGGAAAATGAATGGGGAAAGAGTGTTTTGGCCCACCCCCCCTTTTTGTCAGTCCCCGCTTGGCAGGTCACCCTGAAAATTTCAGGACAGCAGCTGAACTGAAACAGTGTCAAAGTAATTGACAAAACAAAAAAACATTTACTATGGAGACTAGGCCTTAACTATAAGTACCTATATATATATGTCTCATACATCTAAATATTTAGATCTGTCTATATATACATACATATTAAACAATGTTACAACAAAAATGGCTTAATTGAATTACACTAAATTTGGAAGACAGCTAGATCTTTACCCACAAAGTGTTTTTTTTGTGATTTAATGAAAAATGTTTCCATCACACCTGACATGCTCTATGATATCTTTCATAGCATCAATGATGACATCTGAAATGGCATCATTAGTGACATCATGGTGCATGGCAACTGTGGAAGTTATAGTTACTGCATTTAGCTATACTGGTCCATTTCGGTGTTTTTTGTAGTTTGAAATAGTATTTTTAACTGACATTTTTACCAGACTGTAGCGTCAGTATAATATTTGTGTTTTCAGATTATATATATATATATATATATTAAATATACAAACTTGAAATGTTTCGATCTGACATTGTATACATATGTGTGTATCTATCCATCCATATGTATACTTAGATGAAAAAAACCTTAAAGATTCAATGAACAAACAAAGATTTTTGTGAAGTTATAGTAGGTGAATATGTCACTGACAACATTAACGTTTTGAACTAGAAAATACACATTCATCCGTTAGAGTTAGCAGAGCTTACTATAGCTTGCGCCACCACCATTACTCATGACATGTTCTATGACATCATTTATGACATCACTGATGATATCTCAAAGGCTATAATTGATAACATCATAATGACATCATCCAATAAATAAGTTAATTTTTTTTAATACTTTACATAGTGGCGGGTAACTGCCATATTACCTCTTCAAGTAATTTTGAACACTCTGTGTCCAGCTAGTTGGTGTAAGTGTTTATAAAACACACGAGCTCCTAATGCACCTTAAGTGTGTAGAGGTTTTCAACACGTTATATTTTTTTGTTTTAAAGAGTAACCTGTGTGCAGATGACAGCTGACGTCTGTCTAGTACATTCCATTCAAGTTTTTTGGTTCTGCAGAAAGTTTTCAACAGGGCAAAGATTCTACATAGTAGGTACTTAGGGCCAGATGTAGTAAACTAACATTTTGCGACTTGCAAATTGCGAGCCTGACCGACTCACAATTTGCAACTCGCTAAATGGGATGCAGAAAGGTGTCTCAGACACCTTCTGCGACTCGCTATGGGGTCGCAAAGACCCACCTCATCAATATTCATGAGGTGGGTCGCAGTTTGCGACCCCATAGCGAGTCCCTGCACTCACAGGGATGGTGGCCTGCTGTAGTCAGCAAACCTCCATGTCTGTGACTGCTTTTTCAATAAAGCAGTTTTTTTTTTTTCATTTTGCAGCCCGTTTTCCTTAAAGGAAAACGAGTTGCAAAATGAAAATACTTCCGAAACCATTTGGTTTCGTTTTTTTCGGAGTAGGCAGTGGTCCATAGGATCACTGCCTGCTCTGAAAAAATATTTTTTTCGGCATTCACAAAGGGGAAGGGGTCCCATGGGGACCCCTTCACTTTTCCGAATGAGTTACCACCAGTGTGACACTGGTGGTAACTGCGAGTTGGTTTGCGACCGCATTCGCGGTCACAAAGCAACTCAGCATGGCGATGCGGTCGCAAATAGGAAGGGAACACCCCTTCCTATTTGCGTGTCACATCCCCAAATTGCGAGTCGATACCGACTCGCAATTTGAGGATGAGCATCGCGTTCGGCCTTTTGCATGCCGCAAACTGCGTTTTTCGCAGTTTGCGACATGCAAAAGGCTTGCTACATCTGGCCCTAAGTACTGTAAGCAGCCTAGAGTTTTTAAACATAACCGTGGTAGCATGTCAATTTCAACATAATATAAAAGATAGTGTGCACCAGGTGCTAACCTATGTACATGTACTTGTTTAGCTTCAAAAGGTTTGGTTAGCTGTAAAGTTTTCACCACAGGATCAACGCTGCAAGTGGTATGTTGTCCACTGATTGCAGAGAAAATGCTGGTTGGCCTGAATAGATGTTTGCACATCAAATACCTAATCCCAAATGATAAAAGGGAGGGCAGTCACTCCCTTACATAATGCCTGGCATTAGAGTTAGCCAATCAAATCTCTTTTTATGGGTGAGTCTCAACTCTCGCAAGAGTCTCACGAGCCACTCGTGAGATGCTCCTGAGATTGTACTTCTATACACAATTCATTCATCAGTTGTATGTGTATTTCATAGAAATAATAATATAAGGTGTCATTAAAGTGTTTACATTACATTTTTATTTTACCTTATTATATATAACCCTTGCGAGAAGTTTGCAAGATCGTAGACTCATAAATTTCATTTTATAGTGTTCCATACACAGGTCAATGATGAGTTGTATATGTGTTTCATATTAATACTGAATGAAGGTGTCATTCAAGTCTCTATATCATATTTATGTTTATTTTGGTGTACCATTTAACTCCCTCGAGACGAAAGCGTACAATCACCCACGTGCAGTTTGACAGGGCTGAACTTCCTACTTCACTCTCGCAGACAGCTTGTGAGACCGTATTTTAGAAAGAAAGGGCAAGATGTACAAAGCCATTTAGCATTACTTAAAGGTCCGAAATACTATTTTGGGCATTAAGAAATGCTAAATGGGCTTTTCAGATGTACAAAGCCCATTAGGGGACCACAAATTACAATTTCTACAAAGCAGAAATTGCAATTTGCGACTTTCTAAATAGGAAATTGCAAATAGGGATTACCTATTTGTAATTTCTATTCAGATGCACAAAACATTTCCTAAATGCAAATTGGGCATTTAGGAAACACAATTACCATTGACTCCAAGTAGATGGTAACCATGTGCAATTTAAAAAAAACACCCAAAGATGCTTTTTTCAAAGTGCAATAGAGCACACACATGCCCAGAGGGCATATGTGTGCTTTACATGTGCACCACTAGTTCTGGGGTGCATTACAGTCGCCTTTTGCCCATAGCCATCTTTGGTTTTGCATTTCAAAAATAGTGATTTCCTAACAGGAAATCGCTATTTTGAACATGTAAAACTGGCACATTGTAACAATTGGCATGGGATTTGTTAATTGCGATTTTGCAACTTTGTAGGAATTGCGATTAGCCAATCGCTATTTTGATACATATAATTCTACATTTCCTAAATAATTATTTCTGTGAGTCGCTACATAGGAAATGAAAATTGCATCTATGTGTATCTTAACCTAAGACCACAATAATCTCCTCTAGTAATGGTAACGGAAGCCTGATCCTACAGGTTATCTGAAAGAGTCATAAAATAACCGTTCATTGCAAAAGTACAATAATAATTTTTTCAAAAGTTTTACGATCCCACGATACACTCACTAGCCACCTGCTGGAGGTTTGCAAGAGTGAAGACACACTCATCAAAGAGATAATGATTGGTGAACATAATGTCACCACTTGTTAAAGAAAGAATGCACCCAGCTCACTCATTTGTGCTTTGGATTTTAAAGTGGAGAAACCTATTCAAAATAGTTTCCATCTGCTTATGACTTCCTGTTATATTAGAAGAGTTATTGCCATGTCTTCATCAGATTCTGATGAACAGGAACCTCAACCTGCAAAGCAACCAAAAGAGTCAATTGTTTGGCCGTTTTTTGACATGTCAAATATGTTACTTGCAAACTCTGCAGAAAAGAATTGAGAAGAGCAACATAAGAACTATACCGAATGGGAACAACTGGCATGTTGAGCCACTTAAAATCTATACATCCCCATAGACTTTCCTCTGCGGAAATGCAAAGATCTCCTGAAATGGACAGCATTTCAGGAGCCTCTATATCTTTTGGTCCTGAGGATACAATATCACCTCAAGGGCTGTCCAGTCAGGCTGTGATATGTAATATACAAAGATATGTTTTGTTGCCTCTGCAAGCAAATTATTTTTCCATTAAAGCTTAGCAGAACTGTTCAGGGAAAGCTAACACAGAACCATAGGAGGTCCACTAGGCCTTAGTTTTTTTTTTTTTATGGTTTTCTTCAAAGTTGTTGTTTCCTGCTTCTTCATAAAGCAAACTGTGTTGTGTTTTTTGACTCCATATATCCTGCGAGGTGGTATTTTTGTTATTGAAAATATGTTTTCCATTTTGCACCTATAAAAAAGAAAACAATACCAAAAAATAGAAAAAAAATGTTCAAAGAAATAAAAAAGCTCTTATTAGAACTAACTTTTGCTAGACTTGTGGGAGCACCCGTAGAACACCAACTCTTCATTTATTTTATGCACTCTCATGACACACTCTCGTCTGACACCTCCCTCTGGGAGGATGATTTGGGTGTTGAAAACAACCGGCATCTCCGCTAACACTTATGTCCGGGATAATGGCTGTGCTTAGTAGGGTACGGAGAAAAGCTGACTTCGTTCAGAGCTATCATCAGGGTAATGATTTAGATTTGGATTTTTTTGTAAAGTGCTTTCAGCTTTAGGATGAACAGAAATGTCTTTCACACAAAGAATGAATAAAATAGTGCCAGCAGCCACTAAACACAATTGGTCACATTGTACGTATAAAACAATTAAAATGACTCTAATTTAAATCCCCAAGCTCTGATAGTATAGCATAAAATCCATTTCTCAGGTACATTTACAAAAAAGACACAGTTACAATCATTCCCTTTTAAAATCATACTGTAAAACACGCAGTGCTAAAATTGTTCCCCTTGTACTACCCGTTCTGATCCCTGACAGATTTGTTATGTTCTTGAAACTTCGCCCACACATCCCGCCTTATCCTAAAACACAAGTTGTTTTTTTTGGCAGCAATTGTCAAGTCACTAAACAGAAAATATAATTTCTCTGCTGTATTCTCTAGTTTTTCTTTGTATAGAATCTTGGCTGTTGAGCGTGACCTGTTCTTATACAGATGGCAATGTAATATAAATATCGCCATATCATCTGTTTCCCCGCAGGTACATCAGTGCTTAATTTGTAAATAAAAAGCCCTCCTCAAACACGCAGCTGCTTCAATTGTGGGGCATATTTATACTCCGTTTACGCCGAATGTGCGTAAAACTTTTTGACGCACATTCAGCAAAAACCTTGCCCCATATTTATACTTTGACGCCCGACCCCGCGGACGTCCAAAATCTTCAGTGCGCGTAATTTTTTGGATGTGGGAAACCGCCTTGTGTTAATGACATGCAAGGTAGGCGTTCCCGTCCAAAAAATGACTTTAATGCCTGTGCGCCTTATTTATATTCCCGTGTAATTTTGACGCACAGGAGGGGGGGGGCCTTAAAAAACGGCGCACAGCCTGATGTGCGCTGTTTTTTAACGCCTGGGTGAGGGCAGGCATTAAGGAACCTGTGGGCTCAATTCCACGGTCTCTGACCATGGAAGCAGTCCAGAGGTGCCCTTCCCTGCCCCCAGGGACACCCCCTGCCACCCTTGCCCACCCCTGGAGGACACCCATGGATAGGTCATTTCAATGGGGGTTGTGCGTCATAAAATGGCGCAAGTCCGGTTTGAGCCATGATTTTTGACTCAGACCTGACTTGCACCATTTTTTGATGCACAAACCCCATTTTCCCCTACGCCGGCGCTGCCTGGTTTGAGTATTTTTTTTTTACTCCGACCAGCCCGCAGCGCCGGCTAAAGTCAATCCTTAAATAAGGCGCCCGCCTTGCACCTAGGAATGGCGTTAGCCGGTGGTAAATATTTTGACGCAAACCATCGCCGGCGCTGGTTTGCGTCAAAAAGTATAAATATGGGCCTGAATGTGTGAACATGGAATACTCAGGCAGGGTAATGCTGAAGCCATCTCGGGCCTCTTCAAACCATATAAAGCCACTACTGGCCCCTTCAGCTCACTCTTACAGCTTTCTACTTTCTCTCTTTGTGACGCTTTTTCGTTTTTCCCTTCCTCCGTCTTTCCCATATGTGCCTTTTGCTTGCAGCAAATGCTTGAGACAGAAGAATAAGCCCCGGCCCTAAAAAATAAGTGCCGGTGCTCAGCACTGGAAACAACAAGCACAAATTAAGCACTGAGGTACATTTATCTGAGAGGGTTTCTCCCGTTCTTAATAGCATTCAATAGCAGACAGTTTCCTCTTGCTAAAGCGGTCTTCTTTCCCTTCGGTTGTCTAAAAGAACAAAATACTTTTGGGCATTGGGTGAAGGATTGAAGAGGTCAGTATGAGATCTTGGATAAAAATTGCTTCGAGCGGCTATTTTCTGTTTGTGCTTTAAACTGAGAAATTGCATGCTTAGCGTGTCATTTGCCCCTTTGCGTGTCAACAGATTAATGTTCACTGTTATAGACAAAGCGAGTCTCTTGGCTTCCTTTCCCCATTGAATTACGAACAGTGATTTGGTATTCATAGACAAATGTTCTCTCCAGGCATAATCTACTAAATGTGTGCCTTGCAATCTGAATCTTTTTAAATCATATTTAATAGGAGCAATCTGGCACCTGGTTTCAATTGAGAAAGAAATGTCTGATTCTGATGCTACTGTTGGGAAGCTAGATGGCAAGTTGAGTGGTAATTTCTAGAACTTTCTTTCAAATTGACACAATACTTGACTGGACTTATCCATTCCCCATAGCTCTGCTCCATACATAATTAGGCTTCCAACTTTTGCTTGGAAAACTTTATCACTGAAGCTTCAGAATCGGTGACTATTCCGGTGGCTTCAGATTTCTCTATAGCCGATTGTATAGTCGTTTTCCAGCTTATAGTTCACCTCTCCCCAGGCTGATACACATGCATAATACAGAAGTGTAAGGAGTGACATTAGAATTTGAGTTAAAAATGTTCTCTGGGGTGAGAGTTGGTTGGATGAGAGAAGTGGGTAGTAGGCTGCTATGAAGGACTGGACTATCTACTTACACATTTGTTTGGATCTCACTTGTGTAGTAGAGTGTGGGGAAGGACTTGCCTCTCTGCTGAGACCCCTCCACAGGGTGATGATGGTTTGTAGTAGGGTATGGAAAGATACTGACCTCTTTTGTGTCACTTCCTATACTGATAGACAAAAGAGAACATATTAACTTAGTTCTATTCTGCACATCTTACAGCTATAATGTCATAATTACATTTATTCATTTCTAACCCCCAAAAGTTATTTTTTGTTATCCTCAGAAATTATATTCACACTGAATATATCCTGATTTAATACTTAATAACTATCTCTATCAGAATACAAACTTTGTGCATACTCTGAATGATTAACTATAATACAAACCATCATTGAACTGAGGGGAAAAGTAATCATTAAGATTTGTAAAAAAACATCTCAAACTAGTACCTTAGACAATAGTTACATGACATCACTGCCAGTAACTCAATACTGCAACTTTAATTACCAAAATAAACTTAGCAGTAAACTAACATAAGATATTTTTAAAATGCACATTGGTACTAATTAGGTTATTTTATGAAACTTCATCTATTACTATTAAAAAAGTCCATTCATTGTATAGTTCGGGGGCCTCCAACCTTTTCTATATTGAGAGCTACTTCTGATCAGTGAAAATGATTGTGAGCTATTGAAGGCCAAGACACTCACACATTGTTACTAGAAATTCCCCACAGAGCTCACTTACTAAGTCTAATGTCCATAAATCCAGTAACTGTGTTTTGAACAAAATACTTTTTGACTAGGTGCGCCATGACAGGGCTGATGTGTGCGAGTGAGAGCATGGTCTTCTGTGTGTATGAATGGGATAAATGTGAATAGGCGAAAGAGAGCTTTTTTCATATGTACTTGTGGCACAGGACATACACTTCCCCGTATGTGGAATTGTTATATGTATAACACAAACATGCAGCAATTTTTTTAATGGGAGAATTTTAAAGTGCTTAATAATGTTTGGCAAAAATATAATATGGAATATTTTTTTGCACTTTAAAAATTTCAAAGATGGCATTGTAAAGAAAGGGACCCCCTGCTACTGTTGAGAGTGCCAACCAAGGGATAAAACATAAAATTGTAAAGAACATTGGACACTCTACACTCACATATGCCACTTGCATACCAATTACTAGGAAAAGCAGGAACAAATGCTTCAGAAAATGTTACTTATACATGAGTATTATTTATGGTTGTAAGTTATATAATAACTTATACAAACATATTTAAAAAACTATAATAAAATAAGACACTCAGGGGGTCATTCTGACCCTGGCGGTCATCGACCGCCAGGGTCGACGACCACGGAAGCACCGCCAACAGGCTGGCGGTGCTTCCTTTTGTATTCCGCTGCGGTCGCCCAGCCGGGTCCGGCGGTTTCCCGCCGGATTACCCCCGGCTGGGAGAATCCTCCAGCGCCGCCATGGGGATTCCGACCCCCTTCCCGCCAGCCTGTTTCTGGCGGTTTTCCCTGCCAGAAACAGGATGGCGGGAACGGGTGTCGTGGGGCCCCTAGGGGCCCCTGCACTGCCCATGCCACTGACATGGGCAGTGCAGGGGCCCCCTAACAGGGCCCCAGAATGATTTTCACTGTCTGCATTGCAGACAGTGAAAATCGCGACGGGTGCAACTGCACCCGTCGCACCCCTGCAACTCCGCCGGCTCCATTCGGAGCCGGCTTCATTGTTGCAGGGCCTTTCCCGCTGGGCCGACGGGTGCTCCGTTGGCGGGCGCCCGCCGGCCCAGCGGGAAAGCCAGAATGGCCTCCGCGGTCTTTTGACTGCGGAGCGGCCAAGTGGCGGTTCCCGCTTCCCGCCAATGTAGGAATGACCCCCTCAGTCCCTCATTACGAATTTGGCGGTCTTTTAGTAAGACCGCCGCGGTTGTGGGCACCGAACGACAGCCAACACCCCCGCCGTATTAAGAGTCCACAAATAAATCTGCTGAAAAACAGCCACAAACCCGACACCGCCAGGATGACCGAGGATAGGATAGATGCGGTCTCACCACCAGCACTGCCAAGCCAAATAAAATCTGCATATTTCGACCCACAAATCAGCACAGCTGTTATTGCACGGCTGAAAACTATTGGCAGTGTGAACCACCACTGTCAAAAACACAACTCTACCAGAACACAGCACCACACTGGACAAATATAATACCCCATACCTGACAAATATACACAAATTAGAAACACCAACACACACCACTATAAAACACAGCCCCACACAACCCACAACCCTTTGCAACCAAAACGACATACACCAACAGCGAGGATCACACAAACCAAAGACACTGCATTTGTACACCATACACACTATCACACTCAACACTCAGCACCCACCACACAACTGCACCATTGACACTATACACACACATCATCACAGCACGCAAATACCACAAACAAACAGCACACACAACCAAGCAGCCCCATCTTATCAAGGACCATACACTGCACCCTTGCACACTACACCCTACCCCACTCACAACACAACCACCATTTTCCGTCAAAAAGGCCCAAGCTTCACAGACGAAGAGTTGAGGGTCATGGTTGATGAAATCATCAGGGTAGAGCCACAACTGTTTGGAGCACAGGTCAAGCAAACATCCATAGCCAGGAAAATTGAGTTATAGCAGCGAATCGTTAACATGGTCAATTCAGTGTCAACCATCCACGCACAAGGGAGGACATCCGGAAGAGGTGGAACGACCTTCGGGGAAGGTGCGTTCCATCAAGTCTAGGCACCAAATTGCCATGATGAAGACTGGTGGTGGGCCCCCCACCTCCTCCCCCTAAGTTCGTATTGTGGGAGAAGAAGTTCTTGGCTATCCTGCATCCAGATGGCCTGACTGGAATACCTGGAGGACTGGACACTGGTAATGAACCAATGTGACCCTAGCACTAATTTGACCCTTCCAGCATGCTACCCCACCACCCTTTAACTCCCCAAGTCACCCTATTTTCCACTACACTACCCACACCATCACCTAAAGTCCCTGCTCTGCATGCCATCACCCAGCCACAATGGCCAGAAAGACCCTGGCCACTGCACGGATAGAACTGCCTATAACTATCACTACGACTCCCACAATGCATCTGCGCATCTGCATGAAAGCTGATCTGTTCACGTCATTGTGCAACACCTGCATGTACAACTATGGAACATGCAACACCAACAGGATGCTACGACTGAGGACTTATACATGGCTATGACAGAAATGAAAACCTCATACAGCAACCCTCAATGTAACTTGTGACCCATTTCACTATCCATTACCAACAAACAGTGTGTGATGCATCTGTCATTGCCATAAGTGGGAATCAAGTTGAGCCACTGTATGCATCAGACAGATACCAACATTCACATCTCCACCAGATACTCCTGCCACTACCAACATGGAGAGGATGCCAGAGACAGCCAGCCCTCCTCAGGATGAAGGCATCAATGAGGGCACTGCCGCAGGATGTCTGGACATAGGCAACTTACCTGGCCCATCTGGGAAACGTGGTCAGTCCACCACTCCCAGTCTCACACTGTCCACATACAACACCCCCAACCTCTGGCATCTACATCTCAGCCAAACCCTGCTCCCCACACCTGTGTCCCAAAGACTGGTCAATCAGCAATGTGCCCCACAGTACAGGGAGCTGAGTTGACCCCTCATACCCTAGACAATGACGGTCCTGGGGTAACTGGGAGTGGGCACACCATGCCAGGGGCACAGGCACAAGTGGTCAGAGGCCATGGGAGGGCACCTGTGGGCCAGTGGATGGGCCCCCCAAGGGACTCGACTAGGCAGGAAACCATCTCCCAAGTCCTGGGAGCATACCAGCAATCCTGGGGCAAGGTGAGCCAAATATTCACCATTCTGGAGGAAAACCAAAGGCTGCAGAGGCAATACCAGGAGGAGGAAATGTGGCAGTGGCAGGCCCACAATTCCACCATAGCCTCCATTGCAGGGGTGCTCAAGGAGCTCACAACCATCCTGCGTGCTTCCTTCACCCACCCGCAGGCCCCTTCCACTAGCCAGATACCAGCTGAGCCATCAACATCAGCCTCAGCTACTGGAATGGATGCCCTGCCAGAGGAACCACAGGCTTCTAGTGCCCACCCTTTGCAGCTTAGGAACCCCCCCCCCCCCCAGAAACATGGTTGTCCATCCAGACATCCCGCTGGAGCAGATTCCTAGACCTAACCCACTGCCAGGAAGTGACCCTCTTCAGAAAATTCTCCCTTGTGTGCCACTGAGACACCCTGTTGGCTGTTCAATGTCATTACTCCGTTTTTACCGCCAGGAACAGGATGGTGGGAACGGGTGTCGTGGGGCCCCTGGGGGCCCCTGCACTGCCCATGCCACTGGCATGGGCAGTGCAGGGGCCCCCTAACAGGGCCCCATAAAGATTTTCACTGTCTGCGTAGCAGACAGTGAAAATCGCGACGGGTGCAAGTGCACCCGTCGCACCCCTGCAACTCCGCCGGCTCCATTCGGAGCCGGCTTCCTTGTTGCAGGGCCTTTCCCGCTGGGCCGGCGGGCGCTCTTTTGGCGGTTGCCCGCCGGCCCAGCGAGAAAGCCAGAATGGCATCCGCGGTCGGCCATTTGGCGGTTCCCGCCAGGGTCAGAATGACCCTCTTAGTATTCTTTACTGCTTCTCACACAGTTATCACTAAAAAAATCAGTTTATTTCAGAATAGTTTAGAGATAATGATATTTAGAACTAACTATGTAGTGACTGTTCTGAACAGAGGTAATGGTCACTCTAGAAGATTTCAGACAAACACTAGGTCCTGTGCTGCCACACTTTACAGGATGCATATTATATATGGTTCAGTTTAATGAAAGACTGACTCCTTGTCATACCACTTAACACAGATTAAACCATTCATTTACGTTTGAATTTGATATGAAAATAATCTGTCTACTCACACATCTATACATTGTGAAAGCTAGGTATAAAAGGCTTTACTAAGGAACAAACTACTGTGCAGTGTAATCTTTCCTGTATGTCATTAAAGTGAATGCTTGACTTTCTGGAGAGATCTCTGCAGTGACAGCTCTGTATGTAAAAGCATTACTATGTTCTGTGCAACAACAGAGTTTGGTGAAGGACGTCTTCCTTTTCATACACATCTATACAGTCTCAATTCTTGAGTTTAATGACAACATGGATTCTTTGCTGAGACTTTCCTGCTGGGTGAAGGGAGAATGTAAAATACTTTACTGATGAACTCCAGGTTTTGGAAGAATATGGTGCCCTTTGTTATGTCATTATAAAACAGTACAGATCCTCTATATTAGAGTTTGATGGAAAATTGATTACTTGTCTCATAACTATACACAGAGTGAATTCTTGAGTTCCATGACAAGATGACCTCTCTGCTCAGACTCTTCTACACAATGAAGTCTAATTGTAAAATGCTTTAGTGAGAACCTGACCCCTTTGCAACACTTTTTCTCTGTGACAATAAGATCAACAATTGTATTTACTAAGTGCAGCCTCTCTTCTTACACCTCTGAACAGAGGAAAGGTACTGTGTAGAAGTTCTGAGAGAACTAATTCACCATCTGTTTTTAACAGGGTGCACCTTGTGTATGGTAGTCTTTGTTAAAAGACTAGTTGCTTATTTTACAATTGTAAACACTCTGAATCAATAGCCTTCATGACAACATAGCCTAATTTAGAGAGACCTCTTTAAAGCGCAAAAAGTGAGTGTCAATCGATTTACGCCCTTCTATAAAGACCTTTTCTCCCAGTAAGCAGAATAAAGAGTTTCCTTAACTAACAGCAGCATCTCTAATAACATTTCTCAACAGAGTAAAGAGTCTGTCTAGAAGGATTAGGTCTAGGCCCTGACTTGCTTCATTTTAACAGGGTGCACAATGTGTTTAATAACACACCACTCCATACTTGTTATATATAAGTATGCAATCACTACGGTAGAATTTGCTACAAAAGCAGTTTTTCTTAGAAGTCTATACAGGGTGAATTCCTTGGTTTTACAACAACATAGCCTCTCTGGTGACTGCTCTCTACAGGGTGAACAGTAGGTGTCAATGCCTCTAGTGAGAAACTCACCCTTCTGCAAAGACCTTTCCCCTTGGTAAACGGGATATATGTTTGAGTTTGCAAAGAGGTGGCTTTACTGAGAAACTCACCACTCTATGGGGGTTATTCTAATTTTGGAGGAGTGTTAATCCGCCAGCCGTATTACGAGTTCCATAGGATATAATAGGATATAATAGGATATAATGGACTCGTAATACGGCTGGTGGTAAATCCGTTACTTTTCTGTCACTTTTGGGACGGATTAACACCTCCTCCAAAGTTAGAATAACCCCCTATATCTGTAAAGCTCTTTTTTGGGAGGGAATAGGGTGTTTGGTTCAGTATGGCAACACCACCTTCTCTATTGATACCTCTGAACAGAGTAAATAGTCTGTGTAGAGAATTAAGAGAAACAGTAAGCTCTGCGCTAATACATTTTAACATGCTGCACATTTTCATAAAACGGTGCTTCTATCCCATACTACTCCATACATGCAACCTCTTTAGTGATGCCTCAGTAGAGAGTTAAAGCTTTGTCTAGAACAATTTAGAGATATCCTGGCTGCTGTGTCATGCCAGTTTACAAACAGCATGCTCTCTACTTATATCTCTGAATAGAGTTAAGGGTTTGTGTAGAAGGTCTTAGAGAAATACTAAGCCCATTGCTACCACATTTTAAGAGAATACATATGGACCATGGTAACATCTGATGAAAAAGTAAACATTTCTGAGACAGTTCTATATGGAGTGAATGGCTGACTTGTATCACAACATTCCCTCTCTAGTAATACCAGTGTAGAGGGTAATGGCTGGCTGTAAAAGGCTTAAGTGAGTAATTCACCCCTCTACAAAGATTTTTTCTTTGAGTCAACACAGTGTACGAATAGGTTCGCAAACAGCAAGCTCTCAATAGGTATGTCTGAACAGAGTAAATGGCCAATGTATCAGATTTTAGAACAGGGTACAGATTGTGTGTGGTAAAGTTTGATGAAAGACTGACTTTCTCATACAAGTCTGTGTAGAATGAATGGTTCAGTTTTATGACAACATACCATCTTTACTGACACCTGTTTAGGCGATAAACGGTGGGTGTGACGGACTTTGGTAATAAACCCATCTCTCTATAAAGACCTTTTCTCCAAGTGAACACGGTGATTGATTCAGTTTACAAAGAGCAATCTCTCTACTGACGCCTCTGAAAAAGGTAAAGGATCTGTGTAGTAGATACCACAGGAACACAAGGCCTTGTATTATCACATTTTAAGAGGGTGCAAATTCTGTAAGGTACAGATTGATTAAAGAGTGACCCCTTTTCCTATACCTGTATGCAGAGGAAATGCTTCGTTTTTATGACATCATAGACTCTCCGGTGAAACCTTTCTGCAACGTTAAGAGAATGTGTGAAAGGCTTTATTGAGAAACCAACACTTTGCAAAGACTTTTTCTTTGAGTGAATAGGGTGCTTGGTTCAGTACAGTAAGACCACCCTCTCTAGTGATAGCCCCTGGACAGAGAAAGCAGTCTGTATAAAAAGGTTAAGAGAAAAACTAAGCCCTGTACTAGTACATTTTAACATGATGTATGTTCTGTACGGTTGAGTTTCAAAAAACCGTGATTTTATATTATACTACTGTATGACAGCATCCTCTCTAATGACAACTCGACAGAGAGTTAAAGGCCTCTGTAGAAGACTTTAGAGAAATACTAGCTGCTGTGTTACAGCAAGCTTTCTACTGAAATCTCTGAACTATGTAAAGGGTGTGTAAAAAAGGTCTAGGAGAAGTACTAGGCTCTTGGCTACCACATTTACCAGAGTGCAGATTCACTGCGGTAAAGTACCTTTCAGATACCATTCTATACAGATTGAGTGGTTTACTTTCATCACAACATTGCCTCTCTACTAATACATCTGCGCAGGGTAAAGGCTGGGTGTGAAAGTGTTTAGTGGGTAATTTACTCCTCTATAAATACCTTTTTCTAAGTGAACGCTGTAGGAAAGTACCATCTTGCCTGGCATGTTACCCCCATTTTCACTGTATGTATGTATGTTTTAGCCCCAGTGTCACTGGGATCCTGCTAGGCAGGACCCCAGTGCACATAGTATGTGCCCTGACTGTGTTCCCTGTGTGGCGCCTAACTGTATCACTGAGGCTCTGATAACCAGAACCTCAGTGTTTACGCTCTCTCTGCTTTCTAAATTTGTCACTGCAGGCTAGTGACTAAATTTACCAATTCTCATTGGCACACTGGTACACCCATATAATTCCCTTATATATGGTACTTAGGTACCCAGGGTATTGGGGTTCCAGGAGATCCCTATGGGCTGCAGCATTTCTTTTGCCACCCATAGGGAGCTCTGACAATTCTTACACAGGTCTGCCACTGCAGCCTGAGTGAAATAACGTCCACGTTATTTCACAGCCATTTTTCACTGCACATAAGTAACTTATAAGTCACCTATATGTCTAACCTTCACCTGGTGAAGGTTGGATGCCAAGTTACTTAGTGTGTGGGCACCCTGGCACTAGCCAAGGTGCCCCCACATCGTTCAAGGCAAATTCCCCGGACTTTGTGAGTGCGGGGACACCATTACACGCGTGCACTATACATAGGTCACTACCTATGTATAGCATCACAATGGACAACCTAACTGTTTTCTTACAGTCCCAGCGACCCTCTACAAGCTCCCATAGGTCTGGAGTCCGTACGTGATTCGCATTCCACTTTTGGAGTATATGGTTTGTGTTGCCCCTAGACCTATGTTCACCTATTGCATCCTATAGTAATTCTACACTGTTTGCATTACTTTTCTTACTCTTACTCACCTGTTTTGGGTTTGTGTACATATAACTTGTGTATATTACTTACCTTCTTACTGAGGGTACTCACTGAGATATTTGTGGCATATTGTCATAAAAATAAAGTACCTTTATTTTTAGTAACTTTGAGTATTGTGTTTGCTTCTGATATTGTGCATATAAGTGGTATAGTATGAGCTTTGCATGTCTCCTAGTTCAGCCTAAGCTGCTTTGCCATAGTTACCTTCTATCAGCCTAAGCTGCTAGAAACACCTCCATTCTACTAATAAGGGATAACTGGAGCTGGCACAGGGTGTAAGTACCACAGGGTACCCACTATAAGCCAGGCCAGCCTCCTACAAACGCAGAGTATGAATATGTTTAGAAACAGCAGGCTCTCTAATAACATCTCTTTTTAGAGAAGCTCTAGGCCCTGTGCTAGCACTTATGAACAGGTTTCAGAGTGTGTATAGTTGAGTCTGATGAAAGACTGACTCTTTCTCATACATCTCTGAGTGAATGATTTAGTTTTATGGGAATATACTCTCTTTGCTGACATCCCTCTTCAGGATAACAGACCTGCCAACTCACACAATGCTACTGTGTGACACATGATATTGGCATATTGGCTCCCCTCACACGATCCTCCAGTGAGGAGCCAATATCACACGGTGGCAGGGAAAACTAGCTGAAAACTACTGCAAACAGTTGTTTTCAGCTTGTTTTCAGAGGCTTTTAATTGCCGATGCCCATTAATGGGTGTGAAACCACCCCAGGACATAGGCAGAAGCCTCAGAAAGCATTTTTTTCTTTTTCTAAGGAGGGCGTTTGGGGCCTGGTGGGGGCAAAAGTGCCTCTTAGTTGCTTCTCGGCACGAGGCCCTGCCCCCTCCATGGCCCCCCTGACACCGTGATGTTTTTGATGAAGTTGGGAGGTCTGGAGTAAACGTGGGTGTAAAAAGCTTTAGAGAGTATCTGCTCCCTCTGCAAAGACCTTCTCTCTGAGTGATCATGGTGTATCAATCGATTTACAAGCAGCAATCCCTCTAGGTGCTGTGCTAACACATCTTAAAAGAGTGCAAATTAAATAAAGTACAACTTAATAAAATACTGAATCTATCTCATACAATTCTTTACCGCATGAATGCTTCTGTACAATGACAACATGCTCTCTCTACTAACACTTCTCTACAAGGTGAAACCTGAGTTTTAAATAGTTCATGCCTGTGCAAACATCCTCCTACTTGTACTTTGCTAATGCAAAATACTTTCTATTCTCACTGTCCAATCCAGCTTGGGAGATTTTTGTGGGATCATAAAAGCAATTCATGGCAGAGTCACTCTGTAAATTTCCATGTGACTTTAACTCTTTCAAGAGTCTTGTGGGATTTTATGACTCCACAAGGCAAGCTTTCCCGACAGAAGCTTGTAAATGATGGGATCGTAGAAAAATTTCAAACTCACTCAATAGTAAACTCATAATGTTTAACCAATAACTGTGCACTTTACAAACAGCAGTTGCTTACCACCAAACATACTTTTCTAACTGTCAAAAATCTACAATAGTATGTGTATGTTTGCCTCTCTCCCAATTTAAGAAACTGGGCTATTTACAGATGCTACCCCCTGCTTTTTATCCCCAGTTACATTACTGATGCTGTTGTTTTTAAACTGAAAGTTCACTGAGGCCTAATAATCAGACCCCAGTGCCAGTCTTCTTTTTCATGAATGTTACTGTGGTTTAGTAAAGCCAAATGGCAAGGACATTACTACCCCTGTAAGACCATAGTAAATGGTACCAGTGGTACCCAGGGCAGGGATGGTAAAGGGGTCACCAGGACTGCAGCACTGATTGTGCTACCCTGCTTGGCCCGAGTAAAAACAATGTTTGGAGAGCTGCCATGTCAGCCAGCATGAGCAGCTTATCTGCTCAAGGTTGACTCTACCCACACCAAGTGTAGGCAGAGTCCCTTCACTACCCATAGTACAGGTCAGTCACCCCTAAAGTAGGCTTCCTACAGCCCAGGAGGCAGGGTGCATTGTGATATGAGTGAGGACATATATGCACAAGCATACATGACCCTGTAATAGCATTTAAAACTGAGTGCGAACGCAAGTGACCAGCGGTCCATAGGATGACATGGGCTGGCACCCTGGCAAACCACAGATGTCGAGCTCCATGATGACCTGACTGATTTCACCCCTGTTTGGTGTCAAACGCAGTTCTTTTCGACCCTAAGCATGATTCTTGTGCTCAGGATTAGCTAGTATGTACCCTGTTGGCGTCCTTAGAGGAAGCCCACCAGGTTGCCAGATTTCTCTTGCATTGGCAGGATCCCCATGAGCCATTTGCTACCAAGACAAGAGTGTGTCCTCCTCCTGCTTATGCTAACACTTTCTCCAGGACAGAAACAAAGGCTCGGGCTGGGAGGAGGGTACAGCTCCGCGCTCCCAGGATGGCTAGTGCTAACAGTAATCAAGTCAGTGAGCCTCAAATGCTTTCACCACCCTTGATATGTAATCCCTTGTCCCCCACTCGAGGACAAAGCCCTGCCTGTCCTGTCCAGGCTGACAGGTGGGAAAACTAGTTATGCAGGAGGAGTACACCTCCAAGAGGCTAGCCACACCTTTAGAGTGGGTTAGGAGGTCTGTACAGCCAAGGAAAGGTCCTGCCATGTTGGCAAGCCCTTAAATTAGAGGGTTCTGAGTAGAAAAATTAGATACTCCTATAGGAAGTCATCATCTCAGGGGAAACTAGTGGCAGGGACCAGTAGCCCATTGGCCCAACAACAGGACTTTGGACTCTACTGCAGCGCAAAGAGAGGACACATAAGTGCCCTGAGCAGACCCATATACTGGAACTGTGTGTTTGACGTGTGCATGCGGCAAAAGCTTGTTGCCCCCAGCAAGAGGGACTCCAGTAGATGCCAAAGTTGAAGCAGATTCCCCTGACTGGTGGAAGCAGTCACCTGCAACCTGCAGAAGAATTGTTGTCTGTGTTTTAAGAAGTAACCCTTCTGGCCCCTCTTTAGTGAGCCCAAAGAAAATTAGTGACCTGCACTCCGGGACTTGTAGTGAGGCTCACACCAAGTTTTGAGCAGCTACACCACTCCTGTCGACCACAAGCCAATGAAGTACACATGGATTACTTTTGGTGCTGCCAAGGCTTGTTGGTCACCAGCCTTGTAACCAACCTGTCCCTGGAGGTCAAGAATTCCGGAGCAGCTCCCAGCAATAATGACCAACATCGGCCACGACCACACTGCTGACATCCTGCATCCTGAAGAAGGCAACTTCGACTTAGTGGCAAAGCATCTTTGATGAACCCCACTGGGATTCACAGCTGCAAGCCCACATGTGCACCCAGAGCCACCAGACGTGGTGGCGGAGTGCCAGCTGTGGAATCCAGGTCCTGGGATCCCAGAGGCCTCTACTATCTGAGGGTAGAGTGTGACTCTCTCCATCTCCAAGTGTGGTTTTACAGAGTGCTGCATCTTTAATTTACAGCACTCGCGCTTCCCAGTCTTTTACAAGGACAGCAAGGCTACCTCTGCAACCAGACTCCTTAGGTACTGTCTATAGAATCTTGGTCTTTGGACCCCTCAAACCTTAACTCCAGGTGGGTTCCACGGAATTCACTCCACAAGTGACCGAGTGCACACTGTGCTTTCCCCCATTGACTTCAGTGGTATTCATTTGACAACTAAAAGTGCATCTATTTTTAACATTTTAAAAATCTATAACTCCATTTTTTGGTGTCTAAATTAAGATAAAAATCTGCTTTATTTTTCTAAATTGGTGTTGGATTTCTTTTGAGTCATGTCAACTACTTGTCGTCCATGTTGGTGTTGTGGAATGCTTTACACATGTTCCTCTAAGTGGCATGACTGCTCTTTGCCACCCTACCAGTTCTGAGCTAAGGATTACTGGTGTGAACCTGAGGTCCACATCTGGGTAATGTGTTAGTATTAAATGGTAAGGCCCCCTCAGTCATACCATATAATACTATCAACTTGCTACACCCATTTTTTGCCCTCATATGTACGTAACTCCATTTTCTTCCTGACTATGACTCATTCTGCTGAGCACTCCTTTTGTGATTGACGTCTCCATACTGCATCGTGGTTCTCCTCTGGATTTTGGGGCACAGCTTCATCCATTCTGTCAGAGAATATGCTATTGATTATGGTATTGACAAAAGACTAGGATTTCCAAACTTAGACATTACTTGGATTAGCCACAGAGGTATGAAGTGGCATCCATTGTTACCAATAGTTGAGAGCCTTTTGGATTGTGAGCACCCAGACCCCATGATAGTACATTGTGGTGGCAATGACCTAGGCACAATCACAAGAGTTGCTCATGAAATCCAAATGACAGAGACCTTTCCACAACTTTCCTCACACAGGATTGTGTGTTCTAATGTATGTCAAAGACAAAAATGGCAATGGTGAGAACAGTTTTGTCCTAAGATTGACAACTCCCGAAAACGTGTTATAAAACAGTTTCTGAATTCCTTCATAACCGTGGCGTGCACTCTATTTATCAAAACAATATATGTTTTGATATGCCAGGTGCCTACAGGCGAAATGGAGTGCACTTCACTGCAAAAGGAACAGGATCTTCCTTAATAAGAAATACACCCACTTCTATGTTTAACTGAACACTACACACTATAAACTCAATGGCAAGTTTTGGACCCACTCCTAGATTACATGATTGTTTCATGTTATAAATTCATTTTTTAGAGAAAATGAATGCCCACAATCCTCTTGTGGGAAAACCCAAACAGTTACACTGTTACATTTGTCCAGGTCCCTCAACAGTCTTGTGAGCTTGAACAGATAATCTATATAAACAATCTATGAATTGTACATGTACAACTGTGAGTTGTAGGGTGTGGTAAGGACCGTGCTTCTCCACAAGTACCTCTCCCCAAGGTGATGGGCATGCATAGTAGGGTGTAGGGAGGGACTAGTGTCTCCACTGAGTGCTCTCTGCAGAGTGACAGTTGTACATAGAAAGGTATGGACAGGAACTAACCTCTCCGCTGCAACCTCTCCCCTGACTGACAGGTGTCTGAAATAGAGTGTGGGGAGAGGTTCCTCTATCCACAGGGTGATAAACGTGTGCAGCACAGTGTGTAGAAGGGCTGGCCTCTCTGTTGACACCTCTCTCCAAGGTGACACCCATATGTAGTACAGTGTGAAAAGAGAAAGACCTTTCCTCTGACACCTCTTCTGAGAGCGATGGGTGTGCATAGTAGCTTTTGAGAAGAGACTGCCTCTCTGCTTATATGTCTCTGTTGGTGGACAGGTGTGCAGAGTAGGATATTGGAGGGGAGTGACCTTCCGACTGAGACCTATCCCGAGAGTGACAGGCATGATTACTAGGATGTGGAAAGGAAGTGGCCTCTCCAATAAGACCTCTCCCCAAGGTGTTGGGGATGTGCAGTAAGTTGTGGGGAGGGAGTGGTCTCTCAGCTGACACATCTCCCCAGGGTGATATGTACGTACAAGGGTGTGGGGGTGAGTGACCTGTCTGCTGAATCCTCTCCCCATAATGACAGGTGTGCATACTAGGGTGTGGTGAGAGACTGGCTTCTCTGCTGAGACCTCTCCCCAGGTGATCCGCATGCATAGTAGGGTGTGGAGAGACACTGGCCTCTCCACTAATCCATCTTCCCAGGGTGACTGGTGCACATAGTAGGGTGTGGGGAGAGACTGGGCTCTCTGCTGAGACCTCTACCCAGAGTTACAGGCATGCACAGCAAGGTGTGAATAGAGAACGGCCTCTACGCATCCCTGAGACCTCTCACAAGGTTACGGGTATACCCAGTAGGACGTGAGAAGGGAATGGCCTTTCTGCAGACACATCTTCCCAGGGCAACAGGTACAAGTGTGCGGGGAGAGAGTACCCTCTCTGCTGAGACCTCTCCCCAAGATGATAGGCGTGCATAGTATGGTATAAGAAGAGACTTCTCCCTCTGCTAAGACCTCCTTGCAAGGTGATGTCCATGAACAGAGGGCTCTGATAAACAACTATACTTTCCACTGACACTCCTCCCTACAGTGATAGGTGCCCATCGGAGACTGTATTGAGAAATTGCCTACTCCTTTCTACTTTTCACAATGCCTTGAGAGTCCTGCAGGCTCACAAATTAAAAACATTATAATAATTTACATTTTGTTTCATCAAGACATGTCTTACGGACCTCACCTCAATAACTAATAGGACAGGCTCCCTTAGTCTTCCTCCCCCTTATATAGCTGATTTACTTCATTCTCACAACACTAGCAATTTTCCACAATAAACAGTAATGGCGGACATTTCATTTCACTGACTCCAGCAGTCAGCTAATCACAGCACGTGCTCCCACAGGGACTTATGGGAGTCTCTCGCTCCTGCGGGAGCAAGAAGGCTGAAAAAGGAGCTTTTCTACCAAGCTTATGGATATTTTTTTTAAATTGTGCTCCTGCAAGATTATTGTAGCCCCAACTGTCCAGATATAAAAATATTTATTTTTTAACCTTAATTTCTCAGAAACTACTAAATGGATTTACACCAAATCATAAAAAGCACAATCTGTCTACCAAGATCTAGCTTTCTGCCAAATTTGTGGATTTCCGGCAGTTTATGCCATGGCCTACAGAAATTGAATGGGGAAATTCGCTTACGGACCCCTCTTTCTTTTTGGACCCCTCCTTGATGGGTCAGTCCAATATCATTCCACAAAGGAGATGAAGTGAACTGGCTTTTTTGGACAGTTATGTGAAGATTTGTCAAACAGAGCTAAAGTTATTAGCAAACCAAAAAACATCTTGTCTATGGAAAAGCTGATCTAACTAAAACTACCCAGTGGGGATCGCCACTGGGCGATACATAAATGCACACACATAAAATGTAAACATTTTTAAACAAACTGTGGGGGTGATTCTAACCCTGGCGGTCGGTGTTAAAGCGGCGGCCAACCCGCCAACAGGCTGGCGGTAAAAAAAATGGGATTCTGAGCCTGGCGGGAACCGCCAACACAGACAGCCACCTTAACACTCCGACCGCCACGTCGGTACAAACAAACAGCGCGGCGGTCACCGCCAACAGACAGGCGGGAGACAATGTACCGCCCACACTATTCCAACTCACCAATACGCCACCTTTTCCGGGGCGGGAGCACCGCCGATAAAAACACGGCGGAAACAGACTACGGACGGGAAAACGCTCACCACTACGCACTCCAGGAGGAAGGAGGACAGCATGGAACCCGAATTAAACATCCTACCTGCTCTCGTCTACCTTCTCATCTACCACGAGTACGAAGTCCGGCGCAGACGACAACGGTGAGTACTGCACCTACGACACACGGGAGGGGGAGGACGAAAGGTCACGGGCACACACATATGCGACCCCCCCCCCCCCAACTATGTACTCACCAATGCAGAGCACCAAGTCACAGTGACACCACCCAAACACCCCTGAAAAATGCCAGGACGTAATCATATTTGGAATAAATATTTATGTACCAAAAAGCTCCAGAAAATTAGAGTACAACCATGAAAGATATCCACAACAAAACTAATGACATACACATCAGTGTATAACTGAAGTAACAAGTCCTGCACATCCTACGAATTCAGCATGTCCGTGGGCCAAAGTCTTGAGAAACAAGGGCAAAGCCCACACAGGAGACCTGAGTCCTTTGGAGAGAACACTGCAGGGGCATCAGATGTAAAAACTACAGGCACCTCAGGGGGAAGGGAAGGGGGGGGGGGCACCACAGCCACATGAGTCCACGACGCCAGATCCACGAGGAGCCACCATGCCCACTGGACCATCCTGGGGAGTGCAAAGCCACAGTCTCTCAATGTCTCTACAGTGGGTGGGCTGCCCACTGGACCATCCTGGGGAGTGCAAAGCCACAGTCTCTCAATGTCTCTACAGTGGGTGGGCTGCCCACTGGACCATCCTGGGGAGTGCAAAGCCACAGTCTCTCAATGTCTATACAGTGGGTGGGCTGCCCACTGGACCATCCTGGGGAGTGCAAAGCCACAGTCCATCAGGTGGATGACAGTCTCCACTGGTCAAGGAGGAGGCATGGTGGGCACAGTGAACCGGCGGGGCCCAGCGGAGCGGTGCTTGAGACGGCGGGGCCCAGCGGAGCGGTGCTTGAGACGGCGGGGCCCAGCGGAGCGGTGCTT
Source organism: Pleurodeles waltl (assembly GCF_031143425.1). Lineage (NCBI taxonomy): Eukaryota > Metazoa > Chordata > Amphibia > Caudata > Salamandridae > Pleurodeles > Pleurodeles waltl. Next base: position 306,334,326 of record NC_090449.1, read on the forward strand.
GAGACGGCGGGGCCCAGCGGAGCGGTGCTTGAGACGGCGGGGCCCAGCGGAGCGGTGCTTGAGAGGAAGGGCCCAGCGGAGCGGTGCCTCAGAGGAAGGGCCCAGCGGAGCGGTGCTTGAGAGGAAGGGCCCAGCGGAGCGGTGCTTGAGAGGAAGGGCCCAGCGGAGCGGTGCTTGAGAGGAAGGGCCCAGCGGAGCGGTGCTTGAGACGGCGGGGCCCAGCGGAGCGGTGCTTGAGACGGCGGGGCCCAGCGGAGCGGTGCTTGAGACGGCGGGGCCCAGCGGAGCGGTGCTTGAGAGGAAGGGCCCAGCGGAGCGGTGCCTCAGAGGAAGGGCCCAGCGGAGCGGTGCTTGAGAGGAAGGGCCCAGCGGAGAGGTGCTTGAGAGGAAGGGCCCAGCGGAGCGGTGCTTGAGAGGAAGGGCCCAGCGGAGCAGTGCTTGAGACGGCGGGGCCCAGCGGAGCGGTGCTTGAGACGGCGGGGCCCAGCGGAGCGGTGCTTGAGACGGCGGGGCCCAGCGGAGCGGTGCTTGAGACGAAGGGCCCAGCGGTGCGGTGCCTCAGAGGAAGGGCCCAGCGGAGCGGTGCTTGAGAGGAAGGGCCCAGCGGAGCGGTGCTTGAGAGGAAGGGCCCAGCGGAGCGGTGCTTGAGAGGAAGGGCCCAGCGGAGCGGTGCTTGAGACGGCGGGGCCCAGCGGAGCGGTGCTTGAGACGGCGGAGCCCAGCGGAGCGGTGCTTGAGAGGAAGGGCCCAGCGGAGCGGTGCTTGAGAGGAAGGGCCCAGCGGAGCGGTGCTTGAGAGGAAGGGCCCAGCGGAGCGGTGCCTCAGAGGAAGGGCCCAGCGGAGCGGTGCTTGAGAGGAAGGGCCCAGCGGAGCGGTGCTTGAGAGGAAGGGCCCAGCGGAGCGGTGCTTGAGACGGCGGGGCCCAGCGGAGCGGTGCTTGAGACGGCGGGGCCCAGCGGAGCGGTGCTTGAGACGGCGGGGCCCAGCGGAGCGGTGCTTGAGAGGAAGGGCCCAGCGGAGCGGTGCTTGAGATGGCGGGGCCCTGTTCAGCGGTGCTCTTCTCCACGGCGGGGCCCTGTTCAGCGGTGCTCTTCTGCACCGCGGGCCCTGTTCAGCGGTGCCTATCTCCACGGCGGGCCCTGTTCAGCGGTGCTCTTCTGCACCGCGGGCACTGTTCAGCGGTGCTCTTCTCCACGGCGGGGCCCTGTTCAGCGGTGCTCTTCTGCACCGCGGGCCCTGTTCAGCGGTGCCTATCTCCACGGCGGGACCCTGTTCAGCGGTGCTCTTCTGCACCGTGGGCCCTGTTCAGCGGTGCTCTTCTCCACGGCGGGGCCCTGTTCAGCGGTGCTCATCCAGCAGGTCAAGGGAGCCAGACCTGGCCTCGACTCCCTGCTCAGTCACCCTCGGACCGTGACGTTTCTGGACCCTTCGGGGACGGACTCCTGGCCTCCTTAGTGTCCTCCTTCCCAGCTGGGATGTGGCATGTGGGGTCCACCTTCTCCGCGCTCCTGCTGCCCTTCCGCTCCTTTGATGGGGCTCTCGGGCCCTTGCCTCCCCTAGATGGTGTCGGGGGTGAAGTGGCCGCACATTGCTCCTTGGGGGCAGCCCTGTCGGTCCTCGCACGGCGGTCCTTGGTTTTGCGGGTCCTCTTGCCGGGGGGGGGGCTGGACGTGTCCTTGCTGCTGATCGATGTGTCACTGCTGGCAAAGGGTGGGCTCCAGAACCCAGGCACAACAGTGACACCCGAAGCTGGGCTGGTGGTGGCTGCGGTGCTCTTGGGACTCTTTGAAGATGGATGGGGGAGGTCATCGGGGGGAAAGAGGTTAAGGTTAGCCAGGAAAAGTTTTTTAGGGCCAAGGTAAAGGGTAGGAGAAGTGGAGATGGAAGTGGAGGTAGAGGAGGTGTGCTGTCATTGGGTGAAGGTGCTGGTGCTGTAGGCTGTCGTGAGGTGGATGGCTGTTGGGTGGGTGGCTGCCTGCGTTTGTGTGTCTTGGAAGAGGGGGTGACAGACACAGTGGGAGAGGACACAGGGGACGTGTACATGGCAGTGGGGGTGGTGACTGCACGAGTGTGGACTGTACTGGAGGGTGAGGTGGTGATGGAAGCACTGGCTGATGCTGGGGTGCATGCAGGTGTGAGTGTAGACGTCACAGGGAGGGAGGAGGGAGACGAGGAGGAGGGGGACACAGGGGTGGCAGTGGCTGTTGGCATGTCTGCATCTGGGTGTTGCTCGGGTGAGTGTTTGCGGGATCTGTGGTGCTTGTGTTTGGATGAGCTGCTCTTGGGTGTTGAGGTGTGTGCAGGCTGGTCTGATGGTGTGGATGGGATAGGCTGAGGAACAGGAGACAGAGACAGGCTGGAGGCAGTCAGAAGAGGGAGGCTGGAAACAGGGACAATGGCTGCCGTCAGTGCTGAGGCCAGAGCAGTGAACGCTCGTTGATGGGCAGCCTGACCCGAATGAATGCCCTCCAGGTACGCATTGCTCTGTTGCACCTCCCTTTGCACACCCTGGATGGCATTCAAAAGGGTCGTCTGCCCAACAATGAGCGTCCTTACCAGGTCAATGAACTCCGCACTGAGGGCAGCAGGGGCAACAGGGGCAGGGGCTGAGGTGCCTGGGGCGAAGGAGACGCGCGCCTTCCTGGGCGAACCGGCACGGAGCGAAGACTGAGGGGCTGCTGGGAGGGCGGGGCTGGTGCGCTGGGTGGCGGCTGTACCTGTAGAGGCGGGGGGCACGGATGTTGCCGCCACCCCTAGGGAGCTCCCATCCGAGGACGTGTCGCTTTCGCTGCTCTCACCAGCGGTCCCCGTCGTGGTGCTCCCCTCGCCCTCCGGATCACTGGTGCCCTCGGTGTCTGTTCCTGGGCCCACAGGGGCCTTGTGTCCTGCAGCTCCCTCGTGCTCCGATGCCATATCTCCTCCGCCTGATGATGCTAATGCACACATGCACAAGAAGATGAAGAGAAAGGGTGGGGGGAGAAAAAAGAAGACCAGGTTGAGTGCATGCAATGTCAACACCGTTGGCGGAGAGGACAGACACAGGTGCCTAATGCACTAAGCCGCGCATTCGGGGTACACTACTCAGTACTACTGACTAAGACAACAGGCCAAGAGACGTCAAACGCGCACATGGGAGATGCTGGACCTTCAATGGCTGTACTTGTCACCCTACAGAGGTGGGGGCCGGGGGCACAGGGCCATGCCTAAGGGAGAGGACTACACTACAGAAAGCGCCCTGGCCTAATGTCACCCACAGCCCTCCTCCCCCACCCAGACGCCTCCACTGCGCAGAAAGATAGGAGAATGTGCTGATACTCACCCCCTTGTGTCTGCTGTGATGTCTTAAAGCGCCCATCCAATTCAGGGTAGGCCACCGCCAGGATCCGGGACATCAGGGGGGTCATGGTGCGACTGGCACCCCTCCTAGGTTGGGAGGCCATCCCCAGCAGTGTTTCTGCGGTCTTCCTTGTTCCGCGGCGGATGTCCTCCCACCTCTTGCGGCAGTGGGTGCCCCGTCTGTTGTGGACCCCCAAGGTCCGGACTTCCTTGGCGATGGCACGCCAAATCTCGATCTTCTGATGGGCGCTGACCTATTAGACATGTACAGGGTGGAAAGGAGGAAATCATCAATGACCTGCATGTTAGATGTAATTGGCCCCCACCCACCCACTTTGCCATATGGCACATGCTCTCATCTGTCGGGCGTTGCACTCCTCATTCGCCCCCCACCCCACCAACTTACATCCACCCCAATCCACACAGGCATAGCCCATTCCATTAGCACCCGGTGTACTCACTTGTTGGTCTGGAGGACCGTAGAGTAGCGCATACTGGGGGAGGACCCCATCCACGAGCTTCTCCAACTCTTCAGACGTGAAGGCAGGGGCCCTTTCCCCAGGCGCAGCAGCCATTGTATCTTCCAGACCGAGGTCACAGCAGCACTTGCAGTATAGGTCCTCTCCTGTGGATGATCAGGTCTCGAGTGATTAAGCAGATAGAAAATGGCGGTCACGCCCGCGGCGGTGCGTACCGCGGCGGTGCGTACCGCGACCGCCGGCGCACTTCGTCATTGGCTCCTGAAACCCATAGGCTTCAATGTTAACCAATGCGGCTTTGCGCTGCGGTCTTCGACCGCCTACCGCCACGGTGTGCCCCGCCAGCGCATTGACCTCACATCCCATTGTCCCACTTCACAGGTCAGGCAGCCGCCATTTCAAGGGCCCACATGGCTTAATTTTGACTGCGACACACAGGCCTAGGCCTTGCATTGCCACACATACACGCCTTTCAACCCATTGCCATTCTTTAACTGTGCAAGCTGTCTGTACGTACCTGTGGTTTGCCTGACTCTGTGCTCCATGTTGTCCTTCCTAGGCACCGTCCGCTGGGACTTGCGATGAGAAGGAGGAATCCTCGCGTGTACCGACCGCTGGTGGACCTGTCGACAATGGAAGAACGCCATATAATACTTCGATACAGACTTGACCGTGCCACTATCCATGAACTGTGTGCCCAGCTGGAGCCAGCCCTGATGTCCCCCATCCGCCAACCCACAGGGATTCCCCCTCTGGTGCAGGTTTTGTCAGTCCTCCATTTTTTGGCCAGTGGGTCATTCCAGACCACAGTGGCCATGTCATCTGGAATGTCTCAGCCTATGTTTTCTAAGATTTTGAGCAGAGTGTTGTCTGCCCTGATGAAACTCATGCGGACCTACATCATTTTCCCCGAGGAGGGTGACTTGCCTACAGTGAAGGGTGATTTCTATGCCCTTGGACATATCCCCAACATCATTGGTGCCATTGATGGGACCCATGTGGCTTTGGTACCCCCAAAAGACGATGAGCAGGTGTACCGAAACAGAAAAAATTATCATTCAATGAATGTCCAGGTGGTCTGTTTGGCTGACCAGTACATCTCCCATGTAAATGCCAAGTTCCCAGGGTCAGTGCATGACGCGTATGTGATGCAAAATAGCAGCATCCCCTATGTGATGGAGCAGCTACAGAGACAACGTGTGTGGCTAATAGGTGACTCTGGTTACCCCAACCTGCCGTGGCTACTGACCCCAGTAAGGAATCCCCGGACAAGGGCAGAGGAACGCTACAATGAGGCCCATGGGCGTACTAGGAGGGTGATTGAGCAAACCTTTGGCCTCCTGAAGGCCAGGTTTAGGTGCCTGCATATGACAGGTGGATCCCTAATGTACTCACCAAAGAAGGTGTGCCATATCATCGTGGCGTGCTGTATGCTTCACAACCTGGCTTTGCAACGCCAGGTGCCTTTCCTGCAGGAGGATGGTCCAGATGGTGGTGTTGTAGAAGCCGTGGAGCCTGTGGAGAGTGAAGAGGAGGAAGACTCAGAGGACGACACAGACAATAAGGACAGAGTGATACAACAGTATTTCCAGTAACACCCAGGTAAGAATCACCCACGCCATTTCACAATTGCTTATAGCCTCCTGCATCAGTACTTTCTGTAGTTCCCCACAGATGTTTGTCATTGATTTTTGCCTTTCCCTTCCCTTCTCAGTGCTGTCTGACTCAGTACCTGACTTCTGCTTGGTTCGCCCATGAAATACAGCGTATTGACATTGGTATGTTGTCATGACTAATTGACAGAACAGAAATCGAACAGTAATATGTAATACATTTGTCAATAATACAGCATGACTCAAAACAGATTTGTGTGCAAAATGTGATTTATTTACAGTGCTAGATATCGGTACATGTGATTCTTAGGGTGATGGGTGGGGGTGGAGGAATATCCATGGCAGAGTCCAGTTCTCAGTCTCACAGGTGCATTGTCCTTTTGCCTGTGGAAGGATGGAGCATAGGCAGTTCATGGTTGGACAGGGTGGCAATGTGGGACAGTGGGAAGACTTGAGGGGGTATGTCCTGCAGGCGGGGGTCTTGACATCCTACTCTGTCTTTTTCTTTGGTCTCAGGCTCCTCTTACGGGGTGGTTGTTCTTCAGCAGGAGGTGGGGTTCTGGGGGGCTGTCGAGGTGTTGGGACCTCCTGTCCACTAGTGCCGGCGGAGGTGGTAGGCTGTTCCTGGTCCGGGCTAGTGACAGGGGCCCTGTGTGGTGCACCATGGTCCCGCAACGCGTCCTCTATCCTGTGGAGGGCCAGGACGATGGTCCCCATTGCGGTCCCGATGATTCTCAGCTCCTTCCTGAAACCCATGTAGCGTTCCTCCTGCTGTGCCTGGATCTCAGTGAACCTGGCCAGTACCGTCGCCATCGTTTCTTGGGAGTGGTGGTATGCCCCCATGATGGTGGTGAGGGCCTCTTGGAGAGTGGGTTCCCTGGGCCTCTCCTCCCCCCACTGTCGCACAGCAGCCCTCCGAGCTGCCCGGTTTCCCCCGGCCTCTGTCCCCTGGACGGTGTGCCCGCCACCACTGCACCCAGGTCCCTGTTGTTGTTGGGGTGTTGGGTTAGCCTGGGTGCCCTGTAGTGGCAGACACACCGCTGATTGAGCTGTCCTAGAGACAGAGGCATGGGCCCGCTGGGTGGGAGCTGTGCTGGTGTCGGCAGAGGGGGTCGGGTCTGGTGTGGCCTGTGGCTGCCTGAGGGGAACCGACTGCCCAGAGGTCCCCGATGGTCCGGGCTGGTCATCAGGTTCACTGTCGACAGAGCTGCTATCCTCAGTGTGGGCCTGTTCCGGTGGTGGGATGGACACTTCTGGACCCTCCTGGCTGGTGTGTTGTCGTTCGGGTCCTGCATGGGGTAAGAGAGTTTGGTTATTATTTCTGTGTGTGCAATAGCATGCGTGTTGTGGGTGCCCTTGTCCCCCAGTGCAGGCATTCCCTGGAGGGAGGTGTTGTGAGGGTATTTAGTGGGGGGGAGGGGTTAGTGCAGTGGTCATGCTTAGGTGATGGGTGCCCATGATTTGTGTTGGCATGCAGGAGTTGGTGTTGGGATGGGTGGGTTGTGCTGGTGAGACATTGTCAGGGAGGATGTGTGCTGGGGGGTTGGGGGTGAGGGTGGGGGTGTGGGTTGGCATGCTGGTGGGGTGGAGGGGATATAGTAGTTGAGATTGGACTTACCAGAGTCCATTCCTCCGGCTACTCCTGCGAAGCCCTGAGGATGCAGGATGGTCAAGACCTCTTGCTCCCACGATGTAAATTCGGGAGGGGTGGGTGGGGGTCCGCCGCCAGTCTTCTGGACCGCGATGTTGTGCCTGGAGACCATCGATCGGACCTTCCCCCGTAGGTCGTTCCATCTTTTGCGGATGTCCTCCCTATTCCTGGGATGCTGTCCCACCGCGTTGACCCTGTCCACGATCCGCTGCCATAGCTCCGCCTTCCTGGCTATACTGGTGTGCTGCACCTGCGAGCCGAAGAGCTGGGGTTCCACTCTTAGGATTTCCTCCACCATGACCCGGAGTTCTTGGTCCGAAAAGCGTGGGTGCCTTTGGGGTGCCATGGGGTGGTGTGGGTGAGGTGTGGGGTGGTGTATGTGATGAGGAGTGTGTTGGTGAGTGGTGCTTTGTGCTACTATGTGGTGTGTGTGATGGTGTAGTGTGCCTCAGTGTGTCTTGCTATGGATTGTGTGCTGTGTCTCTCTCTCCTTCTCTCAGTAATTAGGGTCGCAGGGGTTTGTGGGTGATGTGGGTGTGTGTTTTATAGTTGGTTGATTTTGTGGGAGTGGTGTGTGTATGTGTATCAGGTGTGTGTATTTCAAATTGTCCAATGTGGCTGTGTTTTGGTGATGTGTGTGAATTCTGACCGCGGCGGTGTGTACCGCCAATGAAATACCGCGTTTGAATGACCGCCGTGTGGATTCGTGGGTCGTAATGGCATGGGCGTATTTCTGTTGGCGTGACGGTGGAGGTTTGGTCATCTCCAGTTTATCGCTGCCCGCCGATGTGGCGGGCTGCAGTGGAGGACGGATTTTTGGAGGTTTGGCCGTTGTGGGTCAGAATGACCGTGGCGGTTGACCGCGGCCGCGGCGGTGTTATGGCGGTCTTATGACCGGCGGTAAGGGCATTTTACCGCCGAGGTCAGAATGACCCCCTGTGTTGCTTTACAATGAAAGGTAGTTGGATAAGTTATGTGCGGTTCGGTGCAGTGCTGGTTTGGTTTTTCTGTGTCACCTCCTGACACATTAAGCATATCTTCTGGTGGGGAAAATGGGTACCAGTGCAAATAGTGCTGGGGCAGAGACCCGAGTGCCATCTGCCCTTCTAGAGATGCCACTGAAAAATTGTCAGGTCTGTTCCCAGACTTTGGATGCAAATATTTGTACATCACGCGTGACATCCACCCAGTTATGTTGAAAGAGGCCCCTCCTCTTTGGAACTCATTGCCTGAACAAATGAGAGGCATTAAGGACATTTTTCAATTCCAGTAAAAAACCTAAAAACATACCTTTCAATGCTATTTTTGATATATACCTTTGCAATTATATCCAAGATGCTGTCACACCTATTTTCTCCTCTGTTCCTCCCGCAGTTCTCTGCTCCATACACTTACTCTTCTAGATTTCTTTCCATCCTTTTCTTCCTGCATTCACCTCTCCCCTCTCGCCCTACTCCTTTCATTCCCTCACTCCTAGTTTTCCTTTCTTCCTCTACAATCTCCCTTTCCCATCTTTCTGACTCCCTTTATGTCCGCTGCTGTCTACTTTGTCCCAGGAGACAATCATTAAAAATAAGGTTCCTCTTCCTCCTTCTGGTATTAGATATTCTCCTGTTTCACATTAATGAGCTAATCCATCCATCTAGCCATTTCCTTGCAGTAAGCTAACACATTCGTGATTGAGCTGCGCTTTATAAAAATGCATTAAACACACAAAAGGTGATGGGAGCAATGTTTGCAATAATTCTAACCACTGGAAATCACTGTCGGTAGCATTCCAAAGAATCGTTCTGCTAACCACCATGCCACCTCCATTTGGATCTAGCCATATGCCCATCAGTCTTGGCACTGCTCCAATATGAAGGGTCCAGCCCGAACGTCCAGACCAGTTTCACCCTGATTGAAGCTTATCTGTTGAGTGCAGCTGAGATCCAGTGCCACAGTGAGGACGAAATCCTCGTCCAGGCAAACACCTGCCACTTAGGGCACTACATCAAAAGTATGGGTTGGAATGCTAGCCCCAGTGACTCACAGAGGTTAGGCTTATTGGAAGCATTCCTCGCATCACCTTTTGTATGTTTGATGTAACACAAGTGTCCAAGGATAGGCCAAGACGTGAAATGCGACTGCGAACGATTGCCGGTGGTTTGACCTATTGCAAGCATTCCCCCCACCACCTGTGGCGTGTTTGATCTTTATAAAATTGCAACATAAATAAAAATTTAGTACATGATAAATACATACATAAACAAGCAAATAAATACATGAAACTAAAATGTTCTCCTTCATCTGTGATACAGCATTTGTTGAATGTTTCTGATTAGGAAAATAAAATCATAAAAATGCTGTTGCAAGGAGGCATGGATAATAAGACCCCTATCATCTAGGTGATTGTGCCATGGTTAGAGGTGGGCGGTAAACTTTTGATTGCTGTTATTATAGATGCCATAAATGCTACCACAAAAGAATCAATTTCTTGATAGTGATGACAGATAGCCATAACTAACGTAGACGATCAACAAAATAACATGGACAGTTCACACTTGATAGAAACATAGTCTGCTGAAAATGGTAAAATCGGATGCGCTCAGTCGTTTTTTTTATGGTGGGCTCAAAGTCTGCTCTTCTAGATTGTTCACCTTTTCCGACCCTATTTAGTCTTTAGTAAACAGGAGTGTGGCTGGTGTGCCATGGGCTCTAGAGGAAGGAAGGAAAATACCCCACACCCTGCTGTTTGAATTAGAAAATAAACCGATAATAAGGATTCGGGGTGCCCCCCAGGGCCAGTGCACCAGCTGAGCTAATTATTGGAAGCTACACCCCTCATATGGACCCTATTATTGCCAAACAGACAAAGATCTGTGTAAGTCCTGTCCCACATTGTTCCAGTACAACCTTTCTAAAGCTGTGTCGTGAATGCTGATTTGTGATTTAACCAATGCCTTCTTTCCAGCGTGTCACGCACCAAACTGAAACGACTTTATGATATTTTTGGTAGCGTTGAAAAAACTGTAGCTCTTCAACGCCGTCTAAACTTAACCTTGTCCTTGAAATCTAATCTCACCTTAAATCAACATCCAATAGTTAACTATAACAGCAACCCCATCACTCAAACAAGAGCAACACCCATTACCAAAAAATCAGCAACCAACATCACTCAAACAAGAGAAACCTCCATCACTCAATTGTCTTCACACTGCCTATAGAATGCCATCTCTAGTTGCAATGTAGCTTCTTTGTTTAAGGTGCTTTTTAACTCCTGCCTCTCTTCAATGTCACTGAAGCATGTGTCAAACCCATTGGCATGGTGACCCCAGCGGCATTTCACACCAACCATGCAGTACTCAATCATTGGTGTACTACAAGTGCTCTGGAGTTTACCTTCTAACTAATACATTCTACCATGCCACTCACAGTGTCCTCTTCCACCTCTTTGGAATTTCAAAAAATGTCTCAGGTCTCTCCAATCATGGTACATATTATTGTGATCTGTCAGAAAAGAAGCTAGTGCAACAATCTTGATTCAGTTCTGCAGTCATTGTCTTCCTCCTACTCACTCATTATCATTGGCAACGTGAACTAAAATCTAAGCAACTACTCACAGAAAGCTTCTTTACTAAACTGCCTACCAACCGCTCCCTTATTCATTCTTACACTTCTCCACCCTAGGCTTCATTTTCACCCAGCTGACTTTCTCACCCTTCCGATCAACCATTCTGTATGTCATTGTTTCATCATCCATATGCACCAATGACTTTCTCCTCCTCAGTGCTCAAGAATAGTCAAACGTGAATTTGCCGGACTTGTGAATTGCCCCCCATCCGTTTACTTCCTTAGTCACTTTGTCTGCCACTAACCCTGGTTCATCCCTGCATGATTGTGGGTTTTCCACTCATCTGCCCTGGTGGGTTCTCCTGTACGGTGTCCTGAACCCATCCCACAAGAACCTAATTGCCTCCCATGCGGGTATTCCAATACCCAAGTTGCATGGATTCTTGCTTAACTGGTGAAGCTGCCCTTGCCCACAATCCTTCTGTTCTCACCCCTGCCTTGCCAGGCAAGGTGTTCCACATTCCCTGTTTTGCAGCACCTGGCGCCTCCCAACAAACCCACCACTCTTAGAGCATTTGTACTGTAACCCGCAAAGGTACCTATAGCAGGTCTCTTTGTTAAAGTTCCAGCACTCTCCTGTTGGACCTTATCTGGATGTGCCCCCACACACCCACCCAGGCTAGCACATCCCTGAAAAGGATGGAAGGTAAGGACAAACCACTTGTGTTGACTGTGGTGGCCAAGTGGGAGTCATATATTTGAGCCATAGCTCGTTCCCCAACTCACCCACAAGATTTTGCCTGTGAAATGCTCTTCCTGGCTCAAAACTGAAACAGCCCAAATAAGCCTCTAAAACTGATGCCAGCCAATCTGATGACATCCAGATACTTCCACAGTGGAACGCTGCATTCTGTGTTTATTTATTCAGATTATGATTGCATGTACAGCAAACTCTACAGTCCCTGTGTTAATACGAGTCGGTACCTTGGGACATTTCGCTAATGCTCTCTTTTCTGCCTTCTATCCCTCCTCGTACTTTGCCTCCTTGTGAAGCAATTTTAAAATGTCCACGTATACTTTTGCCCGAATCTTACCTTTCCTGTTCATCAGCAGGTGCCCACCCTAGTGCGTCACCAATCCCCATATATTGGAATGTCTCCAGAGCTAATATGTTACTTGCCAGCCCTGGCAATTACCTTTTTCCCATTAATGTCTCACAGCCCTTGAGTGTCCTGTAGCCCCAACTGTGGGTGTTCCTCCGCTGTCTTTCCACTACCTTCAGCTGGAATGGGCAGATCCTTCTATTCTGCTGATCCTTTCACTGAAGGGCCGCCCCTCACAGCCTCAACTCCTCCAGTTTGCACTGAGGTCGCCTTAGTGTTGGGTCAAAAATATTTCCCATGATTCCTATCATATTCTCTGCATGCTTTCAGACTCACTAACACTGTTCTCACAACTGCAGTCTGATCTTCCTCCTACATTCATTCTCTAGCTCATCTCAGCTCCTCCCCCGCTATATCTCCGCTCAGCCTTCGCCACACTCACTTCTAAACTTTCCCGGCGCTACCTCTACTGGTCTCCTCTCTTGATGCTGGCTTCTTTCAATCAGTCTTCCTGCCTTTCACCCTTTCATCCTACCTGTGTCTCTTTACCTGCTCCATGCCTATTCCCAAGGCCCATTCTCTTCACTGTCTCGAGAATCCTAACCTCAGGTTTAGCCTTCCCTCCTGTTGCCCCAACTCAGATCCACCTTTTTTTTACTACTTCTCCGACTTCTTTGGATACTGCTCTGTGAGGTGAACCGCCCACCTTCTTCCTCATCGCCTAATACTCCACCGCTGCAGCTCCCATATCTGATGCCCTTGTAAGGATCCCATGCCACACTTCTAGAATACTTCTCCACTTCTCTGCCTCTTTTGGTGTGTTGCACTCAGGGCCGGCTTTAGGGCAGTGCGACCGGTGCGGCCGAACCGGGTTCTGACCTGGATGGGATGGCGCTGTGTAAAGCAATAACTTAACGAAACTAGCGATTTGAAAACACCTTCTGAAAATGTCCTTGTGCGTACAGCCTTCGGGAAGCAATCAAAATGCCAATATTACTCTTGTGATTAATGTTCTTGTCAGAGAGAGAGATCGGAGTATTGTCTAGTGGCAGTTTTGACTGTATATCGAGTAGCGCAGAGGGTTAATTTGCTTACTGCAAAGCACAGAACTATAATTTATGTGGATAGCTGAGTCGATCAGTAAAGTCAGCCTTTACTAGTGCATTAAAACAAATGAACTGCAAGTGAGAGAGGGGATATAGAGAGATGAGGGGCTCTTTTGCCTGGTGGTAGTGAGGGAATGCGAGGAGGAGATAATGGCGGGAGGGGGCAAAAAAGATTGTCGCACAGGGCACCACCAATGCTAAAGTCGGCCCTTGCACTCTCACCACCACTAAACTGGGAGCAGCCCTGTGCTGCACCATAGCTGCGGTATGCTCCCCCTCTAACCGTTTTGCCACATAAACCTATTCCCTTCTTCACTTGCCCCATTCAGGCAGTCTTCCACACAGTCTAATGTCTTGCCACCCTCCACCATCAGTCTTGTTCCCTGGGATGTTTCCAATTCGTCGCTTCACCAATGTTGTGATGGTCGCCCTCCCTTAGCACTGGCATGCTGGATTATGAGTCTCTCCATATGGGTCTCCCGTCACAGCCTCGGTCCCTACGCACTCTGGCTTAGGCTGGCATGGGGTCGTCTGCCAGCTCTTTGGCCCTCCAGTACCTGCCTGCCATTGGTCCCATTGCTCCACTCTGAGGGTGCCAAAATGCCCCCAGCACCCGTCATCCCGGACAACACATCCCCATGCCAGAGAAGGGTCTACCTCCACTGTCGACTCCTTCTGAATTTCCACTGCTATGGCACTCAGACCATGTGGTATTGGCTCCTTACTTCTTCATCCTTTGTCTTTCTTGCTTGCTTCCTCTAGTCAGCCTCTTACTTCCTGCGGAGCACCCCGCTCAAAGAGGCTGCCCCCATAGATGGCTTGAGTTCTCCATGCAGTGCTGCTGCTTTTCTAGTTGACGCCCCGCTGCTCTGCTTTGCTGGTCCTGTAATTGGTACTGGGACTGAGGTACTTCTATCTGCATCGTGTCCCTGCTTCTCTGTTTTTTGGTCTGGCCTGGAAGGTCGTGGCCAAATATTTGACTTAGGAAGTGACAAATTAACCAATGTATTTTTCTGTCTTTGTGAGCCCTCACCCTCCACCGTCACCTTGGAGAGGAGCCATATATATAAACTGAAGCTTTGCTCCTGAAGACTTTGCCCTGCTATCTACGAAGCTCCAATAGGGAATGGTGGTACTATCGGTGGCAGTAAGCAGCCGGCAGTGGGCAGGACTACCTCCGTCCACTCTATTTCCGTCACTGATGCAGCTTCTAGTTTTGACAGACGCACGTTCTCCCACGTCATTCAGTGGCTTCTCCCACATCCTCCCAAACTCCTCCTTAGGCGCAGTGTGTTGCACGCTCCTCAACACAGGGCCCTCAATGTGCTAAAATGTTTACAGCAATGTCTTGCATTTGTTGCAGCTGTTGGTGACCCTACCAAATGGTGCCTGAACATGTTTGGAAGGAGCTCTGTAAAGGTTGCAGACACTCAATTCTATGTCAAAACCAGAGGCGAGAATTATGCACTTCTTTCTTCACTTTTATTATGTAGCAGTCACTTTCAAAGAAAGTCTTTAATGAAAAATAACACAACAGACACCACAACTCCCATCAACCAGTGTGTCATAAGTGTCCATACCAGCAGTCCTCCAATCACATTACGTTCCATGTCCATATATATAGCCATGACTTCCCTTCCTGTCCCTCTTCTTCACCCTTGGAACTGTCCTAATTTGTTTTTTTGGTCATTACCTATGGTATAAAAACAGTAATGTTATCGGGTTCCCTAGAAACTCCTTACTGCAAGATACATGACATGTACAATGTTATCTTAAGACAAAAAAGTGTAAGCAAACATAATATACCATCCACAGAGACTGCAAAACACTATAACTCATAATATGCCTTATATTATTAAGATATACCTACCCTTAGACCCATCAATTCCGTGTGGGAACAAGGTCTGTGAGCTACAGATCTCCTAAAGCGATAATCCTTGCCTCCATATCCTTAATAGGTTGAAACTTTCCATCATACAGCTTGAAATTTTTCATCCTATGTCAGGACCAGAGGCGAGGATTGTGCATGTTCAAAGCTTACTCACCACCAAGGCTGCTGCCTCCGAAATCGATTTGAAATAGAAAGTAGACTCCGATTACCAATGTGTGCCATTTATAATATCTTCCAATCTGCCACCTACCTGAATCAACTCCTTTCCTCTTCCAGAGGGCTAGGTCGTATCCTTTGCTCTATTTTTAAGCCTTTCCTGATCTCGCTCACATTTGAATTCTTTCTGTTATTGTTTACATGCTTATTACTTTATTTTGTTTTTCTTTCATAATATGTGCCCAGAAGTAACTAAACCCTTATCAGTGTATCAATCACATGCCCTTGATGTTCTGTTTGTTCTGTTTGCTGTACTTTGCTGCTTATTGGAAAGTTCTCCCATTTCTCCTCATCACCCGATTAGTCAAGAATTACCACGTGCAACGCCTCATGTTGTGTCCACGAATATCTGTGAAATGCAACAGTTGGGAGTGTGCCCAGCCTGCTGAGGCTGGTACTTGAGATGACAGTCCTGGCGCGAAGATGAAAGGAAAACAACCCATAGAAGCAAAGCAAAATGCAAAAGAAGGAAGTAAAATTGTTCATTTGCTGAAGTTGTAAAGTACATGATAATGTGGTACTGTCATAAACATGTAAATTCTATGGATTTCCTTCCCACTAATGTTTGCAGCAAAATAATACACCTGCAGCTGGACAGGCAACACGATGTTGCTCTTCGGTGCTAAACAGGTGCTTTGAAATCCTTACTTCTGAAGGCTGTGATTTGGAGGAAGCAATCAATTCTAATGTGTGGACAAAGCAGTCAGTGGTCATGTGACTGCTCATGCGGGGCACAGCTGCTCATTGCTCTCCTAATAATGAAGAGCACAAGCTAATCCCGCATGGCAGGTGCATGGTCCACTCGCCAAGGTATTGGCAGGCCAGAGAAACAGCTGTGGCACCTGTTTCAAGATTCCCCTGGACAGAACATTTCTAGGAAATAGTCATTATATCAGAGGGAAAAAATGGAGGACTGGATCAGCTGTGAGGTACTAGCATGTTTGATGATAAGGTCATGAGGAGAGCTCTCCAAGCCCATAAAGTAACTCGGAGGAGCTCTGACACCCATTGACCACTTGCCCGACTCACTACACAATATAGAATTCAACTTTTTTATTAGATCAACTCCTGGTTTATTCCCTACATTGCTGTTATTTATCAAGAGGGTGTTATAGATGCATTTCAGGGTGCAACAAGAGAGCCTGCAGGATAGCAAAGGTTAGAGGATCTTATGTGACTAAGCTCACACATTTTGAAGGAGGTCACTGAAAGAATATAACACATTAACATCAGGAACATTGGGCGCAGGGTGGCACTAAATCTGAAAAGTGAAAAAGAGCATAGACCAGTGGTTCCCAAACTGTGCGCCGCGGCACCCCGGTGCGCCGTTACAAGTTGCCGGGGGCGCCGCGCGCATTTTGGACAACATTAAATGCCGCACTTCAAAAAAAGATTTATGCGCGCGGACGTTACCTTACGCGCGCATAATTTTTTTTTTCCAGCCGGCCGAGTAAAGCATGATTAGCAGCATTTCATGTTGGGGGGGATTACATGAGCCCCACCTGCCAACACCTTGCATATGGTTTCACCCGGTCCCAGCGTGATTACGTTCTTCAAACCTTCGGCATTTACAGGCGCGGCAATTCAGAAGAGAGCACTGGGACTGGGGTGTTATTGCCCCTGCGATCCTCAGCGTTGCGCCGTTGCCGTTCCTTGTTGAATTTCGGCTCGTTAGGACAGGTAATTATTATCACCGGCAATCTTTTTTCCACAAATATAATACTTTGTGTTATTATTGTTCATGTATATTGAGTTTCATTTCTTGATGACTCCTGTCTAACATTAAATGCAGGTTAATATACAGTAAAATTAATAAATTAATGAGTGAATCGCTGATGTATATTGAGTTTCATTTCTTGATGACTCCTGTCTAACATTAAAAGCAGGTTAATATACAGTAAAATTAATAAATTAATGAGTGAATCGGTTAAGAATTCATTAAAAAAGGAAAAAAGGAAAGGAAACAGACTTTCTCCACCAATGCAAACAGAATGTGGAACAACATTCCTGTATCGGCACTAGAACCCTCCTTCAAATTAGGAAACAGCTAAAGACACACATATTTGAAGAATTACAATGATTATATCAAGGTCACGATCTACGCCTACTCTCAGAATCCGGCCATCTCTCTAAACTCGGGCACTGTACAAATACCACATATTAGCACTAATCCTGGCCTCGGGTCAGAATATAAACAAGGTGACTGCTCCTAAGGAAACTTTGAAGATAATACATTTCACAATGAAAATGGATATCTATAATTTTCAATAGTTTCTGTTATAGGGAGGCTAAGGAAACAGAGCTCTTATTTTATTACCGAGCTGAGTGAGCTGAAGGGGAAGGATATACCAATATGTATAGCTGACTGAAATAAGGACTGCATTTGAGATACATAGTGCACCTCAATATGTGGGTGTGCAGTATGAGCACAGTGGCCTTAAGAGGCTTCCAGAGAGATCCAATATATGGCAGAAAAGCTCGATCCTCACTATATTTCTGAAACTCCAAAATGTAAATTTTTTCATGAAGAAATAGCTGCACTCTTTATACTGCAGCGTAGTTTAGAATACTAAATGCCGTTCATTTAAGACTTACATTTTAAGTTAATTCTGGTGGTGGTGTTGGTGGATAAGTAGTGGAGCTGATCGAGCGGTAAACATGGTTTGTAGTTTGTAATTGGGCAATATGCTGTGATTTTTAGCATTGTGTTTGTGTTTTTGTGCGTTTGTTGTTGGGTAACAACTTTGTCTTGCACCATAGTTGTTAATGCCTTCCCCGATCTGTCCTATCTTGTTGTTAAGAATTGCACCCTGCAGAAACCACCCCTTTTCTCAAGAAACTGCAGAGTGGGAGTGTGAACCTCAGTGCTCAATTTGTAAATAAGAATGTGCCAGTGCCCAAGGTCCTCCTCTTAAACATGGTCTGCTGAAATTAAATGTGGGAAAACGGAATACTGAGGCAGTGTAATACTAAATCCATCTCAGGCCTCTTCAATGATTTTAAAACCACTTCCTTCCCCTTCAGCTCACTCTTGCAGCTTTCTGTTTTCTACCATTGTGACACTATTTCGTTTTTCTCATCCTCAGTCTTTCCCTTTCTTCTCTTCTCTTCTACGTGTGAACTGATTGGCATCTTTATGATTGACAATGAAGAGATTTTTAATACCGAGTTCAAGTTCGTCTGAGCAAAGTGAAGTCTCAGGTTCTTCAGAGAAAAAAGAGGATGGGAAGCGAAAAACCAAGTACAGAAAGTATGATGACAGGTATCTAGATTATGGTTTCACATGTGTACAGGTTAATAATGAGGAGCGTCCTCAATCTGTAATCTGTTTAAAAGTTTTGGCTTTAGAATCCATGCTTCCACGTAAACTAAAGCGTCATCTTGAAAGTCTTCACCCAAATGTGGTTGGAAAGCCAAGGGAATTTTTCCAAAGAAAACTAACAGAAGCCAAGTTACAAAAGACCACTTTTTCAAAACAAGCCAAAGTTAACAGTAACACCCTCTTGTCTTCTTATAAAGTGGCCTATCGTGTTGCACAGTGTAAAAAACCACACACAATTGCAGAAGAGCTGATTTTGCCTGCTGCTGTTGATATGGTAACCATCATGCTTGGCGAAGATGCTGGTAAACAGCTGCTCAAAGTGCCTCTTTCTAATAATACTATCAGCCGGAGGATAAACGATATGGCTGACGATATTAACGATCAGCTCATCTGTAACTTAAAAGGCAAAGACTTTGCACTCCAACTGGACGAGGCAACAGACAACCAAAAAGACACCCATCTTATTTGCTATGTCAGGTTTGTTAATGAAAAGAAAATAGTTGAGGATTTGTTGTTCTGTAAGGAAATGAAAGGTGGAACTACCGGTCAAGATTTGTTTGCAGTTGTGGATGATTTTATGGTACAGAATCAGATTGACTGGGAGAGATGTGTTGGAGTTTGTACTGACGGGGGTCGTTCAATGGCTGGATGCTACCAAGGACTTCAAGCTCGCATACGGTCTAAAGCACCTAATGCTATTTGGACACACTGTATAATACACAGAGAAGCACTAGCAGCAGGAAACCTCAGTGAAGAACTGCATAATATTCTGAAAATAGTCACCAAAGTGATAAATTTTATTAAAACAAGACCAATGAAAGCAAGATTTTTTGCTAAGCTGTGTGAAGACATGGGTGCCGAACACTCATGCCTCTTGTTCTACAGCAGTTCTCGATGGCTGTCTCTTGGTAACTCCCTGCTTAGGGTGTATGAGCTTAGGAATTAAATATACTCATATCTACACGATGATGAACATTGTTTTGCTGACAAATTTATTGATGCAGACTTTCTAATACAAATGGCTTTTCTTTCGGATCTTTTTGAAAAACTGAACACACTGAACAAGTCCTTGCAAGGTAATAATACTAACATCTTGCAGCTCTCAGACAAAGTTTCAGGGTTTAAGAAAAAAATCATCCTTTGGAAAGGCAGTGTAAGCAAAGGTGACTATAAATGTTTTCCTTCATTGGACAAGTTTCTGCAAGACAATGAGATGGCATTAAAGGAGGAACTGAGGACAGTTTTTGTTCTGTATTTGTCACAACTGCATTTTCACCTTCAGAAATATTTCCCAGAGGATGAAGTGGAGCCAATAAAATGGGTGAGAGATCCCTTCAATGCTGAGATACCTCAGCATTTCAATAACGAGGAAGCAGAACAGCTCATTGACATTTCAAGTGACTCAACATTGAAAGTACAATTCCAGTCTCTGTCACTGCTTGAGTTTTGGTGCCAAACTCAAGATGAATACCCAGTGATTAGCAAGATTGCCCTGCGTGTTTTGATCCCGTTTGCTACTTCCTACCTTTGTGAAGCTGGTTTCTCAGCAGTTGCAGTGATAAAGTCAAAATATAGGGCAAAAATTCACCTTGAAAAAGAAATGCGTGTTGCGATCTCAAAAATAACACCAAGATTTGAGGAGCTTTGTAAAGAAAAACAAGCACATCCATCTCACTAGGATTTTCCAAACATAGGCCTTTCTATTTTGTTCACATTCAGACTCCCTGGTTTTTCTTGTTAATTAAAAAACATTTACTACAGAACTTTGTTGTGTGGTTAATCTTACATGTGTTCAAAAAAGGTTGCTAATTCGTGGAAACATTTTTGGCTCTTGATATTGTATTGCTTCTGACTTAACTGAATAAAAAAAAAAGTAAACAACTTGTATTTTTATTTTGTTACCAATATGATAATACCTTCATCGCCTACATCCCAATTATTTGCAGGGAGAAAATTTGAAGTACTCCTGAGGCTGGGCTTACATCGCCCACCCGAAAAAAAAAGTAACATAATGGGGAGCCGCGGGCAATGGCCAATGTAGGTGAAGGGAGCCGCCGGTCGAAAAAGTTTGGGAACCACTGGCATAGACCAAAAAACACACTCAGCCTGATGCTTCTCTGTAGAAGACACAAGCTCAAAAGAAACAAACAACAAAAAAGAGAACATCTAGTTCAAGTAAGATTTCTGAGCAATGTAATAGAGTGGGTGAGCCCTTGAATTATGTTATATCAAGTCTCAATTGCTGGCAGACAGGGTACATTGGTGCGTTCTATTTTGAGACTTCTAGAATTAGTACTAGGGAGGCGCTTTTTTCAGACCTGGACACAAATGCAGAGAACTCCTTCAAAATTGTCTTTCAGCTCAGAAAAATTGTAATAATTCCAGTCCTTGCTTAATTTGTTTATGCTGCAACCAGACAAAGAAAATAAACAAAACAGACAACCTCGGAATCAAAATCGTGATCTGCCTCATCCTCTTCCCACAGCATTTGGAAGTCCATGTCTCCAACATTTGACAAGTTTGATCTTGCTTTTGGGGGTGGACGTCACTGAATTGTTGGACTTATTCAAGAAGTATTCGTTCCCACCGACATCTGTAATGAAAAAGCATGAACGGGGGCCTTAAATTTTGTCTCCATCTTCAACCAATTAGGCCAGTGCGGAGATCTGCTACGCGGAACTCTGTGAACTGCCAAACAAACCTCTGCAGAGGTACGAGGAGTTCCCTGAGTGGCACGGTTTAGGTAAGTTGTGCTTTTCACGCTGATTTTCAGGGCCAGCAGTTTCTCCAGTGCTGCAAAATCAGTGCAAATGGCATCAAGAGGAACACCAGAGGGCGCTAACTTCTTTCTGCCGCTCAAGTAGATTTTCTACTCGAGCGTCAGCTTCCTCAATGCGAGTGGCGGGTTTCTCAATGCTGTCAGAAATCTCACTTGCGCTCACCAACATAGCGATTTCTCTCACCAACTTAATGTAGGTGAGAGAAAAAAACTCTGTTCAACTGCACTTCATGGAGTTTTTTGGAACGAGCGTGGAGTGGTCAAAACTCTTCGAACTCCTCCGGCAGAATGGAATTCTTCGCCTACCCCTGCAACCAATACCAATCTCATTGTACGTAGTTTTAGACTTGAACTGTTGTGCAAAACTCAAATATGAAGCCATCAGTACATTGCTCTAAAACAAAGATGCTGACCCTAAGATCCTACCAGATTGTAGACCTATCTTGGTTCGCCTGAGAAGCGCAAAATCATGGAATCAGCTGTAACTAAACAAGGGTGCACCAATTTAACGAACATGACTTGCTGAGTGCCCTTCAATTTAGAATTAGCCAAAATTAAAGAATGCCCCAACTTATCATCAAATATTTTGGCCCAAGTTTACTAATATTTTGCATGTGCACTCCTGCAATGCTAAAGTGGTGCTTTGATTACGACTATAAAGTGGTACAGTAGGTCATACAAAGCAAACGTATGATGATGAACTACACCATTTAACTGGTTATTTCGGTAAAGGCATAACTTGATGTCACCAGAGGTCCACTTACTATTTTACAAGCCTTTTAATGTTATATTTTGGTGTATATACAAGTTAGCATGTGTGGTTACATAGTAACTGAAAGGCTCACTCACCTGATTGCATAATCAATGGATGAAATTTCCTTCCTATGCATTTTTGTGGGGTTTTCTCTAGGCCTCTAATGTGACCATAATGAAATATTATGGCTGCCCTTTGTTGTACGCCATGGCAATGCACATACTGGGATTGTTGTTCATATAAGAGGGGAGGCCTCCATGGGGAGGAGAGATTCCTGTAGAAGGATTTGCCTTCATGATTTCTTGTCATCTAAGTTGCAAGGGGCAGGCAGCCCTTTCAAGAGGTGCACCGGGTGAAGACCTGGACAGCGAATCCTACTATCTTGAACGTGCTGCCCCGGGGCATCAAACTCGAGGCTGTCCTGGGTGCATCATATTCAGTGAAAGACTGAGTGAGTGCTCCCAAGCTGCTTCATATTTCACAATGCAAGTGGCAGCCACCTGCACTTTAAAGATGGGGCATAGATCCTGTCTTCAGGGGGATGTCTGGGGTTCCATGGGAAAACCTTTGCCCTGCTCCAGTGGGCTGTTTGGAGCATCCGCGCTAACAATGTTCCACTTTTTTATGGCGTGCTGTCAGTGTGCCTTCTAAGGGCCTGTTTGCCTCTACGCCTGTATCCATGATGTAAGCTACTGCCAACATGCACCAAATGAGTGGCGTCAGCTGGGAACATTTCTTCTGCTGGGTGGACCAACCCATTTGAAATACTTATTTTCAGGTATGTTTAGCATTGGAAGTCCTACCACACTTGCACATGAATCTCCTCATGTTTGTGTACCCTCCTTTTTCTGTACTTGTATGTAGCGGCACTCCACATGCTGGGCTTGTCATAGTTACCCAGATGCCCTGCAGCCTTCCAGATTCTTTATAGAGCTGGGGATAGTACTTGTAGGCTCCTTGTGCAAGATGTTTTTCTTCTCAGGGAAGATGTGTGGCCATTTTATGCGTCTCCTCAGCCATCTCTGGGGTTAAAAAGTGTCAAGAACAAGAGGATGTATCGACAAGGAGGTGGAAAGGTCAACCACCGGGTATTAGTACAATCATGAAACATAGTGGAAACTACTAACTGTATGTTAGTGGCAGTCAAAATAAGAGTTGTTCCAATAGGAATGCCTCTAGTGGTCAAACAGTGCATGAGGACGTTCAAACTGGATAAAGGACCATGGAAAATGCTCAAAGTTGTGATTCCAGCAAATATGCGACCAATTAAACACTTTTAAAGTCAAAATTATACCTGCCTACTGAACCCATAACGTGGGTCACTCCTGGTCACCCATACCTTATTTTATCAACAGCACTGAGCTTGCTTGTACTTGTTGATTTTTCCATACAATGGGAACATGTAAATTGAAAGTGCCAGCATTGCCAGTGATGTACTTTCTCAAAACAGAATTAGCTGACAGAAACCTCCAATTGATTGTGCCCTTGATAGCTAGTTTACACAGTGACAATAATTTAGACCAGTGGTTCCCAAACTTTTTCGACCGGCGGCTCCCTTCACCTACATTGGCCATTGCCCGCGGCTCCACATTATGTTACTTTTTTTTTCGGGTGGGCGATGTAAGCCCAGCCTCAGGAGTACTTCAAATTTTCTCCCTGCAAATAATTGGGATGTAGGCGATGAAGGTATTATCATATTGGTAACAAAATAAAAATACAAGTTGTTTACTTTTTTTTTTATTCAGTTAAGTCAGAAACAATACAATATCAAGAGCCAAAAATGTTTCCACGAATTAGCAACCTTTTTTGAACACATGTAAGATTAACCACACAACAAAGTTCTGTAGTAAATGTTTTTTAATTAACAAGAAAAACCAGGGAGTCTGAATGTGAACAAAATAGAAAGGCCTATGTTTGGAAAATCCTAGTGAGATGGATGTGCTTGTTTTTCTTTACAAAGCTCCTCAAATCTTGGTGTTATTTTTGAGATCGCAACACGCATTTCTTTTTCAAGGTGAATTTTTGCCCTATATTTTGACTTTATCACTGCAACTGCTGAGAAACCAGCTTCACAAAGGTAGGAAGTAGCAAACGGGATCAAAACACGCAGGGCAATCTTGCTAATCACTGGGTATTCATCTTGAGTTTGGCACCAAAACTCAAGCAGTGACAGAGACTGGAATTGTACTTTCAATGTTGAGTCACTTGAAATGTCAATGAGCTGTTCTGCTTCCTCGTTATTGAAATGCTGAGGTATCTCAGCATTGAAGGGATCTCTCACCCATTTTATTGGCTCCACTTCATCCTCTGGGAAATATTTCTGAAGGTGAAAATGCAGTTGTGACAAATACAGAACAAAAACTGTCCTCAGTTCCTCCTTTAATGCCATCTCATTGTCTTGCAGAAACTTGTCCAATGAAGGAAAACATTTATAGTCACCTTTGCTTACACTGCCTTTCCAAAGGATGATTTTTTTTCTTAAACCCTGAAACTTTGTCTGAGAGCTGCAAGATGTTAGTATTATTACCTTGCAAGGACTTGTTCAGTGTGTTCAGTTTTTCAAAAAGATCCGAAAGAAAAGCCATTTGTATTAGAAAGTCTGCATCAATAAATTTGTCAGCAAAACAATGTTCATCATCGTGTAGATATGAGTATATTTCATTCCTAAGCTCATACACCCTAAGCAGGGAGTTACCGAGAGACAGCCATCGAGAACTGCTGTAGAACAAGAGGCATGAGTGTTCGGCACCCATGTCTTCACACAGCTTAGCAAAAAATCTTGCTTTCATTGGTCTTGTTTTAATAAAATGTATCACTTTGGTGACTATTTTCAGAATATTATGCAGTTCTTCACTGAGGTTTCCTGCTGCTAGTGCTTCTCTGTGTATTATACAGTGTGTCCAAATAGCATTAGGTGCTTTAGACCGTATGCAAGCTTGAAGTCCTTGGTAGCATCCAGCCATTGAACGACCCCCGTCTGTACAAACTCCAACACATCTCTCCCAGTCAATCAGATTCTGTACCATAAAATCATCCACAACCGCAAACAAATCTTGACCGGTAGTTCCACCTTTCATTTCCTTACAGAACAACAAATCCTCAACTATTTTCTTTTCATTAACAAACCTGACATAGCAAATAAGATGGGTGTCTTTTTGGTTGTCTGTTGCCTCGTCCAGTTGGAGTGCAAAGTCTTTGCCTTTTAAGTTACAGATGAGCTGATCGTTAATATCGTCAGCCATATCGTTTATCCTCCGGCTGATAGTATTATTAGAAAGAGGCACTTTGAGCAGCTGTTTACCAGCATCTTCGCCAAGCATGATGGTTACCATATCAACAGCAGCAGGCAAAATCAGCTCTTCTGCAATTGTGTGTGGTTTTTTACACTGTGCAACACGATAGGCCACTTTATAAGAAGACAAGAGGGCGTTACTGTTAACTTTGGCTTGTTTAGAGAAAGTGGTCTTTTGTAACTTGGCTTCTGTTAGTTTTCTTTGGAAAAATTCCCTTGGCTTTCCAACCACATTTGGGTGAAGACTTTCAAGATGACGCTTTAGTTTACTTGGAAGCATGGATTCTAAAGCCAAAACTTTTAAACAGATTACACATTGAGGACGCTCCTCATTATTAACCTGTACACATGTGAAACCATAATCTAGATACCTGTCATCATACTTTCTGTACTTGGTTTTTCGCTTCCCATCCTCTTTTTTCTCTGAAGAACCTGAGACTTCACTTTGCTCAGACGAACTTGAACTCGGTATTAAAAATCTCTTCATTGTCAATCATAAAGATGCCAATCAGTTCACACGTAGAAGAGAAGAGAAGAAAGGGAAAGACTGAGGAAGAGAAAAACGAAATAGTGTCACAATGGTAGAAAACAGAAAGCTGCAAGAGTGAGCTGAAGGGGAAGGAAGTGGTTTTAAAATCATTGAAGAGGCCTGAGATGGATTTAGTATTACACTGCCTCAGTATTCCGTTTTCCCACATTTAATTTCAGCAGCCCATGTTTAAGAGGAGGACCTTGGGCACTGGCACATTCTTATTTACAAATTGAGCACTGAGGTTCACACTCCCACTCTGCAGTTTCTTGAGAAAAGGGGTGGTTTCTGCAGGGTGCAATTCTTAACATCAAGATAGGACAGATCGGGGAAGGCATTAACAACTATGGTGCAAGGCAAAGTTGTTACCCAACAACAAACGCACAAAAACACAAACACAATACTAAAAATCACAGCATACTGCCCAATTACAAACTACAAACCATGTTTACCGCTCGATCAGCTCCACTACTTATCCACCAACACCACCACCAGAATTAACTTAAAATGTAAGTCTTAAATGAACGGCATTTAGTATTCTAAACTACGCTGCAGTATAAAGAGTGCAGCTATTTCTTCATGAAAAAATGTACATTTTGGAGTTTCAGAAATATAGTGAGGATCGAGCTTTTCTGCCATATATTGGATCTCCCTGGAAGCCTCTTAAGGCCACTGTGCTCATACAGCACACCCACATATTGAGGTGCACTATGTATCTCAAATGCAGTCCTTATTTCAGTCAGCTATACATATTGGTATATCCTTCCCCTTCAGCTCACTCAGCTCGGTAATAAAATAAGAGCTCTGTTTCCTTAGCCTCCCTATAACAGAAACTATTGAAAATTATAGATATCCATTTTCATTGTGAAATGTATTATCTTCAAAGTTTCCTTAGGAGCAGTCACCTTGTTTATATTCTGACCCGAGGCCAGGATTAGTGCTAATATGTGGTATTTGTACAGTGCCC
The DNA here is from genome assembly GCF_031143425.1 of Pleurodeles waltl. Lineage (NCBI taxonomy): Eukaryota > Metazoa > Chordata > Amphibia > Caudata > Salamandridae > Pleurodeles > Pleurodeles waltl. The sequence continues at coordinate 306,360,916 of NC_090449.1, forward strand.
GAGTTTAGAGAGATGGCCGGATTCTGAGAGTAGGCGTAGATCGTGACCTTGATATAATCATTGTAATTCTTCAAATATGTGTGTCTTTAGCTGTTTCCTAATTTGAAGGAGGGTTCTAGTGCCGATACAGGAATGTTGTTCCACATTCTGTTTGCATTGGTGGAGAAAGTCTGTTTCCTTTCCTTTTTTCCTTTTTTAATGAATTCTTAACCGATTCACTCATTAATTTATTAATTTTACTGTATATTTACCTGCTTTTAATGTTAGACAGGAGTCATCAAGAAATAAAACTCAATATACATCAGCGATTCACTCATTAATTTATTAATTTTACTGTATATTAACCTGCATTTAATGTTAGACAGGAGTCATCAAGAAATGAAACTCAATATACATGAACAATAATAACACAAAGTATTATATTTGTGGAAAAAAGATTGCCGGTGATAATAATTACCTGTCCTAACGAGCCGAAATTCAACAAGGAACGGCAACGGCGCAACGCTGAGGATCGCAGGGGCAATAACACCCCAGTCCCAGTGCTCTCTTCTGAATTGCCGCGCCTGTAAATGGCGAAGGTTTGAAGAACGTAATCACGCTGGGACCGGGTGAAACCATATGCAAGGCGTTGGCAGGTGGGGCTCATGTAATCCCCCCCAACATGAAATGCTGCTAATCATGCTTTACTCGGCCGGCTGGAAAAAAAAAATTATGCGCGCGTAAGTTAACGTCCGCGCGCATAAATCTTTTTTTGAAGTGCGGCATTTAATGTTGTCCAAAATGCGCGCAGCGCCCCCGGCAACTTGTAACGGCGCACCGGGGTGCCGCGGCGCACAGTTTGGGAACCACTGATTTAGACATATAAGTGGTTATGCGAAGATAATGGCCACGATAAGTTCGTATGTGAGACCAGAAATCCACCAGCTGTTATGTTGAAGGTACCAAAACTGCGTTTTCTGAGTTTATGTTTGACATATATGAATTGATAGAATGTATATAGTAGTCACATGCGTAGCAGAAGAAAATATTTAGACCCTCGTTGCAAGTTTGTCAGAGTTGGGCGGGATAGTTATCACACGTGGTAAACACCATTACCCCAGGATGATTTACCATATGTGGTAAATACCTCCTATTTGAGTTCTCAAAAGTAAAATGAGACAGAATGTGCAGAATCAAATTTTAACTAACCTAATCATGCATGTTTTGCCTTTTTCCCGATCTTTACCCCAATACGTTTCAGCAGGTTTGACCTAGCAGAATGAACCAGGGGACAACTGAGAGGGTCAATGACACAACTTGTAATTCATGCAAACACCCGCCTGCACAGGGATCGGAATTTAGCCCTTAACTAGTAACAAGGGCCTTAGGGCCAGATGTAGGAAGCATCTTGCATGGTGCAAACTGCGAAAATCACAGTTTGCGCCATGCAAAATGCCGATCGCGATGCTCATTCACAATTTGCGAGTCGGTACCGACTCGCAAATTGTGAATGCGACTCGCAAATAGGAAGGGGTGTCCCCTTCCTATTTGCGACTCACATCGCTAGGCTAAATTGCTTAATGACTGCAAATGCGGTTGCAAAGCAATTTGCAGTTACCACCAGTGTCACACTGATGGTAACCCATTCGCAAAAGGGAAGGGGTCCCCATGGGACCATTCCCCTTTGTGAATGTTGCCAAAAAGTGTTTTTCAGAGCAGGCAGTGATCCAATGGACCTTTAAGGAAAACGGGCTGCAAAATAAAAAATAAAAACTGCTTTACTGAAAAAGCAGTCACAAACATGGAGATCTGCTGTCTTCAGCAGGCCACCATCCCTGTGAGTGCAGGGACTCGCCATGGGGTCGCAAAATGTGACCCACCTCATTAATATTAATGAGGTGGGTCTTTGCGACCCCATAGCGAATCACAGACGGTGTCTGAGACACTGTTCTGCATCCGAATTGCAAATCGGAACTACCTACATCTGGCCCTTAGTGTCTTTGCCAATGTATTAATTCTAGATGTAGCATAGGAAAAGGTCCTAAAATAAAATGTTATATAATTGTTGGAAAATAATATTTTTCCTTGTGTGTGCTTGTGAAAATGACACTAGTGCTCTTTATGGACTGTGTCAACATAAATCATGTCGGCTGACGAGACTTTGAAACATTATCTATTCTCACCAAATAGACAAAGTCAATACTGGGGAGGGAGGCACAGACAGAGATCCTGCATCTACCGACTGCACAACCACTGGCAATTCCCATAAACAAGTACTGTGGATGCATCTACTGCACCTTGCATCCATATTAAAGCTCAGAAAAAACTTCCAAAACGTATTGGAGTCTCAAATCGACATGATGATATCAATATCCTCCTTTTTCCTCGCCCTCCTAATGTTGTAAGTAACTAACTTCAGAGTACAACTGAACCTTGCAAATGGGGTTTCACAGCCGCCATTTTCAATCATCTTCTCCCATGCAGGTTTCATTGTGCTTCCACAAGTTACCTCTAAGATGCAACTTGTTTTAATAATATCAAGGCTGATCTTTACCAGCTGTCATACCCATTGTTGTTGGTGACATTAGCTGACTGATGTGGCCATCACTCATCCCAGGGAATGTGTACTGCCATTGTGGAACTGGTGCACTACCACAGCATCAGTGTGCAGACTGCGCTTGATGTCATCCTGTGCTTTATTAATGTAGATGCATTATTCTGTGGATCAGGACAGGACACAGCGGTATCCCACAAGTAAATTGCAAACGTGGACTCAAAAGCATTTTCCACATTAGTGAGTACATAATCACATATATATCATCAGATAGCCCTAGACAAATGGTACATGAAAGTGACAGTACCTTTGATTTGTGGATGATATTGGATATCCAGCAAGAAGATGTGTTTCCTGGAGAAACAGTGCAGGGAGTGATTCTTGGCAAACCTAAGGACCACACATCTCTCTAAATAATCAATGAGGCCATTGATGTTCCTTGACATGATCGCAAATGGTGTCAGTACCTGATGACTCAGAGGAGTGCTAACTCAGGTTGGTGCTCTGACAGATTTGGATGTCCCTCATGGCAAACAGGTACAGTTGGCAATTTTAATTTCTGCTTGAGAGTGGATGGGACTATATCTCCCCATGACTATAGTACTTGTAAAATGTGACTTGTTTGGGTAACAAGCATGACTGATCACTAAGTATGCCGGGTGGAAGGAATATAAGTACAGACATTAGCAGGGGCCACAATGAGGGTCTCATAGCTAGGTCCTGGAGAGAGCAAGATACTATCTGTGCAGTGAGCTACAAATATAGTCTCAAAATGATTTGTTCTGCAGCACTGATCCAGTAGGTCGCCTGCATGGGGGATCAGGATGATGGCATGGTTGCAGGGGAGGCAATTAACCCAGGTAGTTGCCAGTCTATTGACACCATTCCAAAGCCCCGACAGATCACTGCTGCCTCCGTATTTCCGGTGTCCTCATGGCACCACCTGCCACTTCTTGACAGGCAGCGCCTAGCACAAAGCTGATCCCATAGCTACATAGTCTCTGTTGCACGGCCTGCCCACCAGACAGTACCCTCATCAATTCAACATCCTTGTCATTGACCAAAGCACATACACTACTACCAAACCAGCCCACCGAAACAGGATTAGCATCACTGACAAGGTGTGAAACATTGCTCTCAACACCCATCCTCTCACTGCAGCTTCACTTTCAGCAGGTGGGGGCTGCTTCAGGCCTCTGCGCCCTCTGTGTGGAGTGGCCCAGAAGTCAAAGTACCTCTGGCGGGTGGTCAGGGCAGCTCAGGGCCAATGGCAGCAGACTCCACAGCTGGACACACCCTTGCCACAAGCCTGCCACTCACAGGGCCAGTCGTGACTTGCGGCTACCACCTTTTCCATCCCTGATGGGCGGGCCGGTATTGTGGACACCCTTGTGCTACTGGTGCAGGCTGATAGTCAGGATCAGAGCAGCCGGGAGCTTTGTCTCCCTGTTTTAGACTTACTGTTTAGTCTACAAGCAGCAAGATGTCGATGATTGAGCTTCAGAGAGTGCTGGTACTCTCTAAATAGTGACTGCCATTTTGGCCTCCCAGGTCATGAGCTCTTTTTGAGCAGAATGTAAGTTTTCCTTTTGCTCAGGCTGCATGCCATGCCTTCTCCTTAGTCGAAATAAAGGTGATCAACAATGTTCTTAAATAAATAAAATCAACCAATTATTTGTTTAGGCTGAGCTATTTTTAAGTCGGTCCTACCAGACAGTGTAAGCTGTCTAGTTGCAAAAGACATATTGTGAGCTTACCAAGAACGTACAACGGCTTGCCTCTGCCCACTGCTTGTCATCAGATGGCTTTACTGTCACTTTCATTTGCCTACTTCTTGTCTCCCAGCTTGTCAATCTTGTGTTTGTCTCTTCCGTGGCTCACAGCCTTTTTACCATCTCTTTGATTGGCTTTCTTCTGTGCTTCCACTGCTTCATTTTAAGGAACTACTCTTTCTTTTTGTTTAAGCAGTCCATGATATTGCAGGTGTATTTCAGCAGTCTACCCCATGCATTTTCCCCTCCACATTACTCTCTCTCGTCCATGTGCTTCTCTCCTCCATCACATTTGAGTAGCGCTCTCTCACTCTGTGATTCTCACACACACCATATGGTCCCTATTGATCTCTTTAGCTCGTGTTGCTTCTCTCCCTGCCTACCATGGTGCGTCTTTCCCCCCACCTGTTGTGTTGCTTCTCCGCGACCCTTGCCACAACCCGCTCCTGCAACCAGGTCACGCTTTTTCATAGTTGACACTTTTTAAGAGCTTTCAAGCTGCGTTTTAAAACAGTGCGCATGGTCCCTTTTTCATTTTATCAAGATCTGATCAATATCAAATCTGTAAATAAAAAGAAAAAGTCCCCAGGTCATTTTGTAGCCATACGTGTTGAGTGCAAGTCTGCACCCACAAAATGACACAGCGGTCTATACATAACACTCTTTTTTAATAACCACGGTGCACAGCAGCCGCGATGCTGTACAGCATGGTTACCAAAGATTAAAAAATAGATCTGATAGGGGTGGCCTACTGGCTTTGCCAATGCTTGTTAATGCCTTACCTAAACTACCAATTCTGACATGTATGTGAGACTTAATTTTGTTTAAGTGAAATTGTGGCACCAGATTTATTGCAACAGAGAAGCAATTCACCATACATAAAGTCTAGTTTTTTTTTATTTCACTTCGCTAAGTAATGTGTCAAACTATTACTGAACCTTTCAAGGTGACATTCCAGGAACAGAAGGTAAAAGAGATGGCCCCCACTCTCAGTATTAATCCTGACATGTTTTGCTATGCACAACTCACATTCAACCAAGGGCATTTTATGTGATGTATTTAAGCTCTGGGTGGCAGCCAATTAAGATAATATAAAGAAAGATAACGCAAAGTTAAAGTCGTAAATGAAAGAGACATATTTGTATTCGCTCTGGCGATGAATTGTAAATTTTGACATGACTGGTCATTGTGAAAGTAAAAATAAAACCTATTCGGTGTTGTAGGAGCCTAGAACAAATCTATCAAGTTAATTCCTGGAAAATTATTCTGTATAGGGCATTTCTCCTCTTTTACTAGTTCGGATTAACTTTAGCTGCCGTTTCATGGAAGTATTTTCTTTGTTTCCTTGGATCAAGATTTTGTCTTCATGTTTGTTTAAATGTGCATTATAGATATTTTGTAATTGTTGACAATTTAAGCTCACATCACCTTCACCGTCCTATAAAAAGCTACTGTTGTCTTTGACTTATTAATAGACCCGGTCATCCAAACCTGCGCACAAAATACACATATTTCTTAAAGCAGAGTGAAAATAAGATGTTGTTAAAGCACCGGACTATGTATAAACACACTTCAGATTGAGTGCTGGTATTGTTAATAATGTGGGCAGCTATACATCGAGGTTACCCATTTGCCTTTTGTAAGAAAATTACTGCATAAGTAGTTATCTTTGTTGTTTCTTTTGTTTGTGAAAAAGAAGACTTGAATGTATTCAGCATGGTGTCTATGTAAATAGGGGAACTCTTGGTGCAGTTCTGTTTACATGACGCCCTTCAGCGATTAAATTCGCTTCCCTTGTAAACTAGGAACAAGCCAAAAGCAATCAGTGGAACCAAGACAGGACATAGCCAGTTTTATTAAGGCTCGCCTATAGGGCTGCCACCTTTGATCAAGAAAAATATGGGCCACGCTTTATTGTACACAATCTTAAATGTTGCATGATACTGATGAACAAACAGCAGGGCCGGGTCGGCCTTTCATTGCTCCGGGCGTTTCGAAGTCGGGCCATTCTGTTGTCCAGGTCCACCCGCTGCTGGTGACTCTGTCAATTTCCCCATTTTCCGAGGATAACTACACGGGGCATGGGGATGCTTCAAGAGAGCGAGAAAGAAAGTGAGGGCGGGGGAAGGAAGAACAAAAGCAGACAGAGAGGGACAAAGAGGAAAGAAGGAGAGAGAGAATAAACAGAGAGGGTGAAAGAGGAAAGAGAGAGAGAATGGGTGGATTGATAAAGAGAGATAGCACAAAGAGATGAATGGAGAAGTAGGGCTGGTTTGAGCATTTTTGCCAGGGTTAAATTAAATAAAGATACTTCACACAGATTTGTACTCCCAAGTATCTTTACTGTAGCCCCAGACATTCACAAGACAGCTCTGCCCCGTGCTTCACATTGCCATCGACTGACCCTAGAATCTCGGATTCTGGAGCATAGAACACACTGACGGCAGCAAGATTAAGCAAAAACTCTACACATATCTCCCTTTCTATAATAGCAATTAACACATACTGAAAACATCTAAGAAAATATAACACTATATAACAACATATTACTAGAACTAATAAATACATTTACCCTGAAATAAAATGAAAAAATCATTACTGAATATTCAGCAAATACAGTGTCTACAATTTTTCACAAATGCAGTCATCAAGATTTTTTGGTTTAGTGATTTTCCTCCCAAACTTGCTTTTACTATCTTCTTGAACAGCAGAATTACATTCGGAGCTTTCTATGCTTTCAGACTCTCCACAGTCACCATTTCCATTCTTGACTCTTCATACTCACGATTACAACAAATAATAACAATAGCATCTTTACCATTATTTTATGTACCAATATCGTTTTCCCACCATTTGTTCAATCCTTCATTCGGGTTACTGCTGCAGCTACACAATCTACTTACATTGCACAACTTTCCATCACTCAATAAAGCAGAATTACAATCAATTTCATTTCCATGAGAGGAGGATAAGAATATCTACAACTACTTTTCTTTCCCTTTCCACTCTTTTTGATCTTTACCCACTTGTCGACTTTCAAGTCAGCTTCCTTCACTACATGTTTCACATCATGTCCTTTCTTCAGTATAAATCCTTATTTCTTCCAAATTGTTTTTTCTAGACAATTGTATGACTCCCTTAATAACCCTGTTGAATATCTCAACATTACCATTTCCAGCCAGATGATATTTAGAAGAAATGTTGTTTGCAATGCCACTCCTTTTAAAATACTTCTTGATTACTTCTGAAACAAACTGTGGCCTACTATCACTAATAACCACCTTTGGTAATATTTCCTTCAAAAAATCTTGTTTAAGAATCTGATAACAGCAATAGTATCCACAGGTTCCTCAAATTTAACATCAGCCCACTTGAAATAAATATCAACCAACACTATAGCATACACATTAAATTTCTTCTCATGCCACAACGGTCCCTTAATATCAATTTCCAACATTTCCAAAGACATGTTAGCAGAGTTCATAGGACACACAGGATGTCTAAATGTTACCTGAGACTAATCTGAACTTTCACACATCATACAATCCCTCAATAATCGTTCAATGCCCATATCCGTTTCTGGCCACCAATACCACTCCTTGACCCGCCTTTTAGGTTTTGCCACCCCAAAATTACCTTAATAGCAAATATTCAATAATTTCCTTCTCAAGTCATATTGGTGGAACCACCCGTGATCCTCTCTTCACTCATCACTTATGCTTAGTTTATCTCTTAACTCTCAGAATTTCCATAATTTACTACACAATTACTTTTACCCCACCTTCCAATTACACTATATTCTTTTACCTGCAACAACTCCTCACCCCTTGACATTTTAGTACACACTTCAAATTCATCTGTCGAAAAATTTGACTTTTCCCATACAAGAGCACATTACATTCATTGCACACATTTTGTGGTACCACGTTAGTTGGCACATGTATTTGACTTAAAAAATTAGCAACTCTATTTCTAGCACCAGGAAAATATTCAATGATATAATTATTATCCAATAGGCTCAGTGACATTCTTGCTGTACAGGGAAATGCCTTTTTTGTTCCTTGTGAAGTAATGACTTTAAAAAGTGGTATATGGTCACTTCTCGATAATATAGACATTTGCCAAATATACCATCTACATTTTTCCAAACACCCCATACAAGCAAGTGTCTCTTTTTTAATAACAGAGGACTTCTCCTCCACTGGGGTCAAAGATCTTAATGCAAAGGCAATAACTTTTTCAGATCCATCAATTTCTTTATGATATAGTAAGCATCTACTCCTTTGTTGTTTACATCACTAGTCAAAATAGTGCATACTTTTGGGTCAATTCCTTGCAACTGAGTTTCATTACATACATCTTCCTTTCTTTCATTATTTATATCTTCCTTAATTACCTCAGATGCTTGCTGACATTCTGCATTCCAACACATTTTCCTACAGATTTTTCATAAAACTCAGCTAACCCTAAAAACTCTGACACCATCCTTATTTTTAGGGGCGTTCTTTATACTTTCAAACAGCTCTTTCTTGTGTATCATTCCATTACCATCTATTTTGTGACCATGATACATTACATTGTGTTGTGCAAATGTACATTTTTTAATTGAGCTGTTAAACTATTGTGTTGTTGAAATTTTAAGACCTTCCTTAATAAATGTTCTACTCTCAATTTCCTTTTTACTAAAATGTCATCTTAAATTTTTTTACACATTAACATCCTTCAACAATACAAACTTAAGAGGTTTGAAAGCAACGGCTGTTAACACTAATACAAACAGAACTCTGCATAATTGAAAGCAGTCAAATGGAGTGATAAATGTGGTACATCGTCTACTCTTCCTATGTAAAGGTAACGGTCAGTAGGCTGCTGAAAATCTATGGTAGAAAACCATTGTTTCCTTTTTGTTTTAGACACATTTCCTGAATTCAAATTCTTGGTAGTGGAAATTTATCAGCCAAAATGTCTCATTCAACTCTCTTAGGTCCCCACACAAACACACCTTACTGTTGTCTTGTCTCGCGACTACCATTAGGGACACCCAATCAGACAATTCTATGGGTTCTATAACTCCAGTATCGTCCAATTTATTTAGTTCAACTTCCACTTTTTCTCTACTAGAAAATAGAATATTTCTCACTTTGTCGTGGACCACTATTCTCCTTTAAGATAATAGGGTGTGTAAACCCCTTCAATCCTATAATTGCCCCGGAGAAAACAGTAGGAAATTCTTTACCCAATTGTTCCACTACTTTCCTAATAAACCATAAGCAAAGGTTCTGGACTGTTTGGTTCTAACACCATGCCAATCACAATTCTCACCCTTTTGTTTTAAAGCTGAGCAAGATTTGTTATTGGCAAAATATTTTGTTCTACCGCACCTATCACTTAGCTCATTTGTTAGTTCATTCATCAACCCTTTAGTACTACTTTCCATTTTGTTTCTAGAATCATAAACTTTCCTTGTTTCTTTTTGTTTGTTGACAAATACCTTACTTTATTTATCTCAGTGATAACACATTCACTCTCATTATTATTGACCAAGCTTTCACACATCTTCCTCACAAATCAGCCTTTTGAACTATGGCCATGATATTCTTGAACAATGACTCCCCATTTATCCATAATCTATCCTGAGTCTGGATTTATTTGTGTACATGATAATTTGATCACTTATAAGTTCACTGTGTCAGTTTTTAAATCTGCAAGACAGAGCTAGTCTGATTAATAAGTAAGTAAAATAATAATTGATCACTTCCTTTATTCCTTTGAAAAAAATGAAATCAGTCCACCCCACACAGACATCTGGCATAACATAAGCATCCAAATCTTCCAGCGTATGTTCAAAAACATCTCCAACTCCTGCTTGTCTTGTTTTTTTTCAACATTCTGCAACATCCCTTCATTCTACAAGTCCTAAGCAATGCAAAAGAAACGTATTCATTCTTTCAGGAGTTAATTCATCCTCACTCTGAAATCTAGAAATATAATTTACAAAAGAGTCTTTCCACTCCTTCACTTGATTGTAGGTTCTGATCTATATTGCACACATTGTATCTTGGAATACATAAAGCACAAAAAATGGTTTCACGGATGTTAACTGGAGCTAAAATAGGTAAAATGTACAAGAGTATAATGGTTGTACTGCTGCAGATTTAAAGTTGTCACATACTGTGCGGTGTAGCTGAATAATAAAAAGTGGCAAAAAATATACTTTGGCAACTCAAAATTCTTTATTTCCGTTGTAGCAAAGCAAAGTGGTATAATTCGTGAATGTGACACCAAATTGTAATGAATATACAACAGAGGTGGCGCCCAAATCGCAAAAGCATCTGGTCAAGCAGCATGACCTGTCATCTGATGCGTGTGATTGAATTACCTTCTCAGAAGCTTGTAGCAATGCCGAAGAAGCTCCCACATGTCTCTGCAGTGAACTGCTTTCCAAGCATGAATGTTTAATTATGGCAATTGCTGTGAGTATATTTTAAATCATACTATCGTGAGGGCCTCTTGGAGCTGAGTTGGTTCCCTAATTTTAGTAACTTAATATTGAATTTTACATTTTATATGTTTTAGCTGCATCCCTTTTAGCACTGACATTTTACAGACTTCCTCAGCATGATATTCTTCTAGGAATATGTAGTACAACATGTGTTTAGTTAGTCTTTTCCCGACATGTAATTAGAATATTTTGTTCAAGGCTAAGAACACTGTACACAATATCTGGATTCTTTTGTTGCCCATTCAAGTGACACCTTCTAACATCCAGGCATAGCATTACATCAGAATTGTGCTTCTAGCACAGTGTGTGTTTGTTATATAAGTGAGGCGCTGACCCGCAAGGGGCAGAGGGGCATTCCAGCCACTGCCATCCCATATATTCAACATACGGCTTTGCTGGCGCTAATCTTCCATTCAAACTGCAGGCTGACTTCCAACACTATCTCCAGGTGTGGGGCTAAGGATAATCCCTTAGATGGGGCCGGGCAGAAGGGTACTCCTGCTGTGCTCTTAAGTTTAGTCTGAGGGTTAGGCATGAATCTCTAGAGCCTCTAGAACCTGTTTGCCATGGTTAGATTATTCATTGTCTTTACCATGTTCACAATGGTGGTTAATTTGCTTTGTTCCATGTGCCTAATTATCACAGCTTACTCTCTTTATGCAAGATTATGATTATTTTAATAAATGTATTGAAAACCTATCTTGTATATCTCTTGTGTTTATGCCTGGGCATGCATGAGTAAGCTGACAAAAGGGTAATATTTGTTTCCACTACTTCCTTGGGGAATTCAGAGTGCCATGTTCTGGTTGCCGTAACCACCCTCCACCCCGGTAGGTTCAGGGGTTCGGATGAGACACAGTGAGCTAGCTGGGAATTGGGCCAAAAGCTCCTGATTGTGTGGATGGATTCAGTCTTCCGTATTCTGAAGTTCTGTTGTCCTCATATGCAGTCCTACTAGCTAAGAAGGAACCATATAACAATACTTATACCTCACATCAAGCATGCAACACACAGATGGAAGGCTCATGTCACACACTCTACTAAACATTGACAACAAAACACTCATCATTATCTGCCTCTCCAATGAGCTCCTAATATGTAGCTGCTTCATGCACTGTTGTCCAGGATTCTGTTTTGCAATTTCTCAACAATTGCTCTGCAGACAATTTAACAGTGTCCAAAACCTGTATAACGCTGTGGGGACAATGTCAGGGGCCACCTGTTGCCAATTTTGTAGAGATACTGCATGCAGAATTGTGCTTCCAAGTATGTTTATCGTAGCCGCAGATGTCCACAAGATAGATCTACTCTGTGCTTCACACTGGCATCAACTGACCCAGTCTGGAAGACAGAACCCATTGACCCCAGAACGTTTTGGCATAGATACTACACTTTTGGTTCCCCAGTCTGGCCCTGCTATAGATTCTATCAGGTCATGTCCAAAAATGTGAGGCAAACAATTCCAGTACAACCACCCCGCTAAGCATTCTTGATCGTTAAACACATTTCAACTTGTGGGTCTTTGCATGCTCAAATCTCTAAAATTCTTGTCTCACTCTCACTCTTCTGTTGTATTGTACTTCTCTCCCTTTTGCTTACCTTGTTGTTATCTACCTTTAGTTTCTTTCTCTCCCAGCTGCCCCAGCCCAAATCCTCCATGTGTACATTTTTGTTTTTATTACACCCACTTTTCCTGTCCATCTCTTATTCTCCTCATGGGAAGGGAAGTCAGGGAGGCTGCCAGGGGCCGCAGCATGACCCGGGGGACGAAATGGGCCTCCTGTGCCGCACCGTAGCAAAAAACGCGAAAGGAGTCCCAAAACATGGGCTGCGGTGGTACCAGCATTCTGAAAGGCAGACTGCTGGCCCGACCGCAATCAAAAAAAGGGACGCTGGGGTAGACCGTGGCATCAAAGAAGGCCCCCTCCCCGGAGACCCGGGTTTGTCAGGAAAAAGAGAAAAAAAACTGCAAATAAGACAGGGTGCATGAACTGAAGAAACATCTTCCCATAAACAGTCACTGAGGGGATAACCTTTCCAGTGAATCAGGAATTGTAGCTTGTTCCAAAAAATGCGTGAATCACAGATCTCCTCTACCTTATATTCAGGATGGCCATTCACAGAAAGAGGAGGAAGACATTGTAAACGCCTATGGTAAGGATCGGAAACAAAAGGCTTGAGTTACATAAAACACTGGATGAACCTTCCAAGTTTGAGGTAAACAACATTTGGAGTTTTCAAAAAGGACCATAAAAGCGGGGTTTGAATTTGTTTTGAAAAAAACAAAAAGACAGAAATTTGGAAGAAAGTCAATGTATCACAACGGCCGCCAGGGCGGAAACAACATCCACCACGGCGGTATCCGCCTACAGCCAGGCAGAAGTCAATGTTCTGCCCACCATATTAAGACCCTGGAAACCGTGGCCTTTTCCGGGGCAGGACCAACGACATCAAAAGCCTGGCGGAAACTGAGCTCAGAAGGGAAAGGACTCACCATTGGAGCCACGCTGCCATGGAGCCCGAGCTGCATGACTTCCCCATGATTTTCTACGCACTGCTCCACCACGAACACCCACGCCGGCAAAGAAGACGACGACGGTGAGTACAGCCACCTAGCACACAAGGGTGGTAGGGAGGAAAACAATAGTGACACACACACGCACCGCACCCCCCAACACCATACACACAATCAGCTGAAGTACTAAAACATTTTACCCCGTACCTCGGATGAATAGTGCAATGACAAAACAATTTTGAAAAAATGTACGTAATGAGAGAAACACGTCAAGATAATTAAATTTGGCAAGATAATAGATATAGACATAGGTACACAAAATGGGACCCAGCCCAGTCCACAATGTACGTAGGACACATGGCCACAGGCCAAAGTTCAATGCACACATGGCACCTGCATCAACACGGACAGAACACTGCAGGGGCATCAGTTGGGAAATAGGCCGGCACCTCAGGGGGACAGGGGAAGGGGGGCAGCTCAGTCAGCAGATGTAACAAGACCACTGGTTCTGGATGGGGCAACATGCCCTGTGCTTGGTCCTGGGGAGTGCAAGGCCACAGTCTCTCAAGAGGGTGACTTGCCCACTGGTTCTGGAGGGGGCAACATGCCCCGTGCTTGGTCCTGGGGAGGGAAAGGTCACAGTCTCTCAAGTGGGTGACTTGCCCACTGGTTCTGGAGGGGGCAACATACCCTGTGCATGGTCCTGGGGAGTGCAAGGCCACAGTCTCTCAAGTGGGTGACTTGCCAACTGGTTCTGGATTGGGCAACATGCCCTGTGCTTAGTCTTGGGGAGTGCAAGGCCACAGTCTCTCAAGTGGGTGACTTCCCCACATGCTCTTGAGGGAGCATCGTGCCCTGTGTACTTGATCCTGGGGAGTCTGGGTTAGGTGGGTGTCCTACCCACTGGTTCTGGAGGAGGCATCGTGCCCTGTGCTCATGATCCTGGGTAGTCTGGGTTAGGTGGGTGTCCTACCCACTGGTTCTGGAAGGGGCATTGTGCCCTGTGCTCTTGATCCTGGGGAATCTGGGTTACGTGGGTGCCTTACCCACTGGTTCTGGAGGGGGCATCGTGCCCTGTGCTCTTGATCCTGGGGAGTACAAGGTCACAGTCTCTCAGGTGGGTGTCATACCCACTGGATTTGCAGGAGGCAGGCTGTACAACAGCCCATGGAGGCAGGATTACATACCGTCCGCCGACAGTGATGGCTGCTCAGTGGTGGTGCTGCTGCTGGTGGGGGGAGGCTCATGCCCATCCCCTGCAACCTCAGATGGCTGCTCACTGGAGGTGGTGGTGCTTCTGCTGGTGGGGGGAGGCTCCTGTTGATCCCCTGCAACCTTGGACGGCTGATCACTGGAGGTGGTGGTGCTGCTGCAGGTGGGGGGAGGCTCCTGCCCATCCCCTGCAACCTCAGATGGCTGCACAACAATGGTTGGTGGTGCGGGCTCCATCACAGTTCCTGCCCCAGGCCCCTTGCTCTTCCTGCCTGCTAGTGCTGGCTCCTTGCTCTTCCTGGTAGCTGGGGCAGGCTCCTTTGTCTTCCTGGCAGCTGGGGCAGGCTCCTTTTTCTTCCTGCCAGTTGGGACAGGCTCCTTTCCCATCTTAGCAGCAGCTGGGGCAGGCTCCTTTGTCTTCCTGGCAGCAGGTGGGGCAGGCTCCTTTGTCTTCCTGGCAGAAGCTTGGGCAGGTTTCCCTTGAGGCTGCCTCGTGCAGGCTCCTTCACCCTTAGGACATGTGCCCTGGATCATTTACCACCATGAGTGGGTATGGTAATGACTGGGCCCGTGGACTGGGGGGCTGAGGTGCTTGGCTGGGTTCTTCCCACCCTGGCCAGACGTGCAGGATGTGGGGGAGGGGTAGGGAAGAGGTCAGTGGTGGATAGGAACAGTTTCTTAGGGACACTGGGGCGGGAAGATGGAGAAGGAATGGGAGTGGAGGAAGAGGGAGTGGTTTTTGGAGGTGTCTGTCTGCTGATTTTGGATGCAGGAACATAGGCTGGATGCTGTTGTGAGGTGGATAGTTGTTGGGTATCTGAGTGTTTGCGTTTGTGTACCTTAGGAGGGGGAGGACAGACACAGTGGGAGAGGACACAGGGGACGTTTGCATGGCTGTTGTGGAGGTGTCCGCCAGTGAAGTGTGTGTTCTGCTTGGTGTGGTGATGATGCTGGTAGTGGATGAGGATGTAGTGTATGCAGGTGTGAGTGTAGACGGAACTGGGAGGGAGGTGCTGGAGGAGGAGGAGGAAGGGGAGACAGTGGAAATAGTGGATGTTGGTATGTCTTCATCTGGGTGGTGTTTGTGTGAGTGCCTGTGGGATGATATGTGGTACCTGTGTTTGCCTGAACCACTCTTGTGTGTTGTCTTGTGTGCATGCTTGTCTGCCTGTGTGCTTGGGATAGGTTGGGGTTGAGGAGAATGAGATTGGGAAGAGGAAGTTGGAGGGTGGAAACAGAGACAATGGCTGGCTGCCATCAGAGAGGAGGCCAGAGCCTGGATCGATCTCTGTTGGGCCGCCAAGCCAGTGTAAATGCCCTTGAGGAATGCATTAGTCTGTTGTGTCTGGGTTGCCAGCCCCTTGATGGCACTCACAATGGTTGACTGCCCTACAGAGATGGATCTCAGGAGGTCAATAGCCTCCTCACTCAGGGCAGCAGGGCTCACTGGGGCAGGTCCTGAGGTACCTGAGGCGAATGAGATGCCCACCTTCCTGGGTGAGCGGGCAGGGACAACTTGATGAAGGGCTGATGGGAGGGCAGTGCTGGTACGGGGATGGCAGATGTACCTGTAGCTGGGGTGGTCACAGAGGTGTTCTCCACCACCAGGGAGCTTCTATCGGAGGAGGTATCTGTGTCTGAACTGTCCCCTCCAGTCTCCGCGGTGGTGCTCCCCTTGCCCTCCGTCCCACTGGTGCCCTCAGCGTTGGCAGACTCTGCTTCCTGGGCCCTGTGGGATGCACCTCCCTCTGTGGCCTGTGCCACTGTTCCCCGCCAGTTGATGCTAATGCACATAAGGACAGGGTGACAAAACAATAAGGGGGGGAAGAAACAAAGGATACACTTGGTCAATGGCAGCACCAACACCACCGTTGTCATACACAGCACCTTCACACACAGGGAACAGCCCTACATACTATGCATTACACTAGCAGTGATATTGCTAGCCACCAAGGCATGGGGAGGGGCACACACCGGCAAATGCAGCACACCTGGGACCCATGCAGCCCTGACCAGTAGTGGATGCTTACGAGCTAGGTAGCAGGATTATCCCTTCAGAACCCTAGCCACCAGGGGACCTACTCTGCAATGTCAGGCCTGGCCTAGGGGCTCCCACTGACACACATCCCCCACCCGGATACCACCCTACTATGCGTAAGTTGTAATGATGGGCACTGTACTCACCCACTTGTGGCTGCTGTGATGCCCTCAAGCACCCATTCAGCTCAGGACAGGCCACCACCAGTATGCGGGCCATCAGAGGGGTCATGGTTCGACAGGCACCCCTTCTTTGTTGGGAGTCCATCCCCAGCTGGGCCTCTGCCGTCTTCCGTGCCCAGCGTCTCAGGTCCTCCCACTGTTTCCGACAGCGGGTGCTCCGCCTGACGTAGACACCTTGGGTCCGCACGTCTTTGGTGATGGCACGCCATATACCCTTCTTTTGATGGGCGCTGACCTGCAGAGGAAAGACACACAGGAAACTAGAATTAGTGAAACAGTCCTGCGTGTTACCCTTATGGCCTACTATACCCCTTCACATCACCCTTTACACACACATGGCCCTGCACACAACCAATACGCCGCCCAGAGGACATCCACCCACCCCCCTTACATGAAGCCTTCACACACACCACTCCATGCATTCATGCCACATGCATTGTGCCCACAGTGTACTCACCTGTTGGTCTCGAGGCCCATACAACAGTCCGTACTGGGTAGCACCCCATCCACCAGTCTCTCCAGCTCCTCCGAAGTGAAGGCTAGGTCCCTTTCCCCAGTCACACTGGCCATGGTAGGTTTCAGACACAGGTCACAGCAGCACATGCAGTCTAGGTCCTCTCCTATTGAAGATCAGGTAGCAAGTGAGGGATGAGATAGAAAATGGTGGTCACGTCTGCGGCGGTGCATACCATCACCGCCGGCGTAGATCACCATTGGCCACTGTAAGCCATAGGGCCCAATGTTATCCAATGAGGAGTTGCACCGTGGTTTCCGACCGCCACCCGCAACGACACACAACGTCAGTGGAATTACCTCACTTCACCCCTGTCCCTCCACACAGGACAGGCAGACACCGTTTCAGGGGGTGGGGGGTGGGGGGGTCAATGCCCTGGACATTTGCTGTGTCACTGGTGAACTTTGTACATACTGGACAATTCACACTTACCCATTTCAAGTTCACAGCATGCAAAGTTCTGTTGAAGCCCCATTCTTCAGTTTGTGACCGGCTTCTCACTCTTTTCCCCCATAGATTGCTACCGCTGCGGATAAATAGGAGATGGAGACATACCCTGTGTACAGACCGCTGGTGGACTTGGCAACAATGGAGGATAGGCACATCATCCTCACCTATAGACTTGACAGGGCCACAATCACAGAGTAGTGTGCCCAATTGGAGCCTGACCTGATATCTGCTATCCGTCACCTCACTGGGATCCCCCCTCTTGTGCAAGTTCTATCACTGTTCCATTTCCTGGCAACTGGTTCTTTCCAAGTGACAGTGGGCTTGGCAGCAGGAATGTCACAGCCAATGTTCTCAATAGTGCTGACCAGAGTGTTGTCTGCCCTGATTAAACACATATGCAGCTACATTGTACTTCCTCAGGTTGAAGATTTGGCCACAATGAAGGCCGAGTTCTATGCAATGGAACATATCCCCAACATCATTTTGGCGATTGATGGACACATATTGCATTTGTTCCCCCCATCAAAATGAACAGGTGTTCAGAAATCGAAAGAGTTTCCACTCTGAATGTACAGATGGTGTGCTTGGCGGACCAGTACATCTCCCACGTCAATGCTAAGT
Organism: Pleurodeles waltl; assembly: GCF_031143425.1. Classification (NCBI taxonomy): domain Eukaryota; kingdom Metazoa; phylum Chordata; class Amphibia; order Caudata; family Salamandridae; genus Pleurodeles; species Pleurodeles waltl. Next base: position 306,379,255 of record NC_090449.1, read on the forward strand.
ATCCTGAGCCAGTGCATAATGCCTTTGTCCTAAGGAATAGCAGTATCCCAAATGTGATGGGCCATCTACAGAGGCACAGGGTGTGGTTAATAGTTGAGCCCTGGTTCCCACCCAATATATGTAGGTGTTGGGTATGGTGTAGGCCATATGGGATAGTGTGTGGCTAAATGTTGTCCCTCAATATTTTCAGGTGACTCTGGTTACCCACCCTTATCATGGCTGCTGACCCCTGTGAGGAATGCCAGGACAAGGGCAGAAGAACGTCATAATGAGGCCCATAGACGAACCTGAAGGATAATAGAAAGGACCTTTGGCCTCCTGAAGGTTCAGGTGCCTCTATCTAAAAGGTGGATCCCTGTGCTACTCACCCAAGAAGGTCTGCCAGTTAATAATGTCATGCTGCATGTTGCACAACTTTGCCCTGAGACTCCATGTGCCTTTTCTGCAGGAGGAGGAGGCTGGAGATGCCCGTGTGGCAGGAGTGGACCCTATGGACAGTGAGGATGAGGAGGCAGAGGATGAGGATGAGGACAACAGAACATCAGTCATCAGGCAGTACTTCCAGTGACACACAGGTAAGACAGTGTTATTTCACATTTCTATGAAATATTTGGGAATTTCTGTGGCACTGGCATGCTGTTATTTCCCACTTCTATTCCCACTTGCTGTACCCATTGGCAATTCATTTTATAGATGTTGGTGACCTCACATATGCTCCTGGTGTGATCACTGCAGCCAGCTACAGGTCATACACCTATTCTAAATTTCTGTACAGTTGAATTTCAATGTCTGTACCTATTGAAATGAATACATACTTTAAAAAATTTGACATACTCCAAAATTATATTTTTCCAAGGGTGTTTATTGAAGTGCTAAAATAAGGAGGGGCAAGTGCAATGGGATGGGGTGATGATGGAGGAAAGTCCTGGGTATTGTAACAGTCTATTTGTAGCACAGGTGCCTTGTCCAAGGGGACAATGGAAGGGGAGCAATGTCAGTTCAAGGTGGATAGGATGACCTAGTGGGACACAAGGGTGACATTCAGGAGAGTCTCATTTCCTGGTGGGGGTCTTGGCAAGTGTCTCTGGCTTCTGTCTGGATTGCAGGGAACGTTTGCGGCGTGGTTCACTGCAGGGCGAGGGGTGCTGGTGGCCTGTTGGTCCTGTGGAGGGGCCTCCTGGCCACTAGCGGCAGCAGAGGTCGAAGGCTGTTCAGATATTTGGCTAGTGGCAGGGGCCCGCTGGTGTGACACTGCCTCCCTCATAATGTTGCCCATGTCTGCCATCACTCCTGCTATGGAGACCAGGGTGTTGTTAATGGCCTGCAAGACATCCCTGATCCCCTGGTACTGCCCCTCCTGCAGCCACCTGTTCTCCTGCACACTGTCCAGGATCTGGCCCATCGGTCCTGGGAATGTAGATATGCTCCCAGGATCTCTGCATGTACCTCCTGGAGAGTCGGTTCCCTGGGCCTGTCCTCCCCCTGGCGCACAGCACTCCTCCCAGTTTCCCTGTTGGCCTGTGCCTCTGTCCCCAGAACCGCATGCCCACTGCCACCGACCCCAGGTCCCTGATTGTCTTGGGTATGATGTGTGGCCTGGGGTCCCTGTAGAGGTGGACACACTGCTGATTGACGTGTCCTGGGGACAGAGGTGTGGGTATGCTGGGTGGGTGCTGTGGTGGTGTTTCCTGATGGAGGAGGCTCTGTGGTGGTGTGTGACTGGGCCTGGGTAACCGGCTGTCCAGAGGTCAATGAAGGGCCAGGTAGGTCATCCAGAACCAGAAGACCAGCGTTTCTGTCATCACTGTGGGCCTCTTCTGTTGGGGGACTAGATATTGCTGGCACCTCCTCTCCGCTGACATTGGCTGGGGTACCTGCGGGGATGTAAATGCTGTGTTATTGTTTCCTGTCTGACATCTTGTGCATCCGTGGCTTGCCCTCTTTGGTTGTATTTGCCCTGGCAGCTTTCACTTGTGTAAGTTGGCATGTGGTGGGTTATCTGATTCTCTCTAGTGTGCATGCTTTAGTGATAGGTATCCATGCAGGTCTGCGAGTGGTGTCCATGTATTGATATGGCATGCAGGGCTTGGCATTGGGATAAGTGAGATGTGATGGTGGGGTGTGTGGGAAGTGGTGGAGTGATGGGAGTGAGGGTGAGGGTGAGGGTGGGGGTATGTATTGGCATGCAGGTAGGGGGATTGTAGTAGTAGTATAGAGTTGACTTACCAGAGTCCAGTCCACCTCCTACTTCAGCCAGGCCCTCAGGATGCATGATTGCCAAGACTTGCTCCTCTCATGCTGTTAGTTCTGGGGAAGGAGGTGGGGGTCCACCGCCAGTCCTTTGTACAGTGAGTTGGTGTCTTGCTGCAATGGAATGTACCTTCCCTCGTAGGTCGTTCCACCCCTCCCTGATGTCATCCCTAGTTCTTGGGTGCTGTCCCACGGCGTTGACCCTGTCCACAGTTCTCTGCCATAGTTCTATCTTCCTAGCTATCGATATCTGCTGCACCTGTGCTCCAAAAGGCTGTGCATCTACCCTGATGATTTCCTCCACCATGACCCTTAGCTCCTCCTCTGTGAATCGGGGGTGTCTTTGTGGTGCCATGGGTGTTGTGTGAGGTGTGAGGGTGTGTAGGGTGAGAGTGTGTAGGGTGATGTGTTGGGGTGTTTTTTGTGGGGTGCATAAGTAACTTATAAGTCACCTACATGTCTAACCTTTACCTGGGGAAGGTTGAGTGCAAAGTTACTTAGTGTGTGGGCACCCTGGCACTAGCCAAGGTGCCCCCACATCGTTCAGAGCAAATTCCCCGGACTTTGTGAGTGCGGGGACACCATTACACGCGTGCACTATACATAGGTCACTATCTATGTATAGCGTCACAATGGTAACTCCGAACATGGCCATGTAACATGTCTAAGAACATTTAATTGTCACCCCAATACCATTCTGGTATTGGGGGGACAATTCCATGATCCCCCGGGTCTCTAGCACAGAACCTGGGTACTGCCAAACTGCCTTTCCGGGGTCTCCACTGCAGCAGCTGCTGCTGCTGCCAACCCCTCAGACAGATTTCTGCCCTCCTGGGGTCCAGGCAGCCCTAGCCCAGGAAGGCAGAACAAAGGATTTCCTCTGAGAGAGGGTGTTACACCCTCTCCCTTTGGAAATAGGTGTGAAGGGCTGGGGAGGAGTAGCCTCCCCCAGCCTCTGGAAATGCTTTGATGGGTACAGATGGTGCCAATCTCTGCATAAGCCAGTCTACACCGGTTCAGGGATCCCCCAGCCCTGCTCTGGTGCGAAACTGGACAAAGGAAAGGGGAGTGACCACTCCCCTGACCAGTACCTCCCAGGGCAGGTGCCCTGAGCTCCTCCAGTGTGTCCCAGACCTCTGCCATCTTGGAAACAGAGGTGTTGGGGGCACAGTGGACTGCTCTGAGTGGCCAGTGCCAGCAGGTGACGTCAGAGGCTCCTTCTGATAGGCTCTTACCTCTCTTGGTAGCCAATCCTCCTAACTTGGTAGCCAAACCTCCTTTTCTGGCTATTTAGGGTCTCTGCCTTGAGGAATTCTTCAGATAACGAATGCAAGAGCTCACCAGAGTTCCTCTGCATCTCCCTCTTCACCTTCTACCAAGGATCGACCGCTGACTGCTCCAGGACACCTGCAAAACCGCAACAAAGCAGCAAGACGATTACCAGCAACTTTGTAGCGCGTAATCCTGCCAGCTTTCTTGACTGTTTCCAGGTGGTGCATGCTCTGGGGGGTAGCCTGCCTTTACCCTGCACCAGAAGCTCTGAAGAAATCTCTAGTGGGTCGACGGTATCTTTCCCCTGCTAACGCAGGCACCAAAAGACTGCATCACTGGTCCTCTGGGTCCCCTCTCTTCCTGATGAGCGTGGTCCCTGGAACTCAACAACTCTGTCCAATTGACTCTCACAGTCCAGTGACTCTTCAGTCCAAGTTTGGTTGAGTTAAGTCCTTTCCTTCCCACGCTAGACTGCAAAGCTGTGTACCGTGTGATTTGCAGCAGCTCTGGCTCCTGTGCACTCTTCCAGGTTTTCTTTGTGCACAGCCTAGCCTGGGTCCCCAACACTCCGTCCTGCAGTGCACAACCTTCTCAGTTGTCCTCCGACGTCGTGGGCCCCCCTTTTGTAACTTCGCATGGACTCCGGTTCACTCTTCTTCTAAGTGCCTGTTGGGGTACTTCTGTGGGAGCTGTCTACTTCTGCGAGGGCTCTCTGAGTTGCTGAGCGCCCCCTCTATCTCCTCCTCCAAAAGGCGACCTCCTGGTCCTTTCTGGTCCTCAGCAGCACCCAGAAACCTGTACTGCAACCCTTGCAGCTAGCAAGGCTTGTTTGCGGTATTTCTACGTGGGAACACCTCTGCAAGCTTCATCACAACGTGTGACATCCGTCCTCAAAAGGAGAAGTTCCTAGTCCTCTTCTTTCTTGCAGAACTCCAAACTTCTTCCAACTGGAGGCAGCTTCCTTGCACCTTCATCTGGGGTTCCCTGGGCTCCTGCCCCCCCTGGACACTGTTGCGACTATTGGTCTTGGTCCCCTTGCCTTGCAGGTCCTCAGGTCTTGAAATCCATTGTCAATGCACTGCTGGTGTTTGTTCTTCCTGCAGAATCCCCCTATCACGGCTATTGTGCTCTTTTGGGGTAGTAGGTGCACTTTACTCCTACTTTTCAGGGTCTTGGGGTTGGGTATCTTGGACACCCTGACTGTTTTCTTACAGTCCCAGTGACCCTCTACAAGCTCCCATAGGTCTGGGGTCCAATCGTGATTCGCATTCCACTTTTGGAGTATATGGTTTGTGTTGCCCCTATACCTATGCTTGCCTATTGCAACCTATTGTAATTCTACACTGTTTGCATTACTTTTCTTGCTCTTACATACCTAATTTTGGTTGGTGTACATATAACTTGTGTATATTACTTACCTTCTTACTGAGGGTACTCACTGAGATACTTTTGGCATATTGACATAAAAAAAAGTACCTTTATTTTTAGCAACTCTGTGTATTGTGTTTTCTTATGATATTGTGCATATGATATAAGTGGTATAGTAGGAGCTTTGCATGTCATCTATTTCAGCCTAAGCTGCTTTGCCATAGCTACCTTCTATCAGCCTAAGCTGCTAGAAACACCTCTTCTCTACTAATAAGGGATAACTGGACCTGGCACAAGGTGTAAGTACCTTTGGTACCCACTACAAGCCAGGCCTGCCTCATACAGGCCTTCCCCCAGATCTTCCAAAATATTCCTTAGCTTTCTGTGAATAACACAATCGAATGCTGAGGACAAGTCTACATAAATCAAATGTAAGTTCCCTTTCTTGATCTTGGTATATTTCCCAATGAAGATGCTTAGGTTCAGACCGTGTTCTACCGTCCCTATTCCAGGGCGAAAGCCAAATTGCAAATCCGACCACATTTTATTTGTTTCTGCTCAGTCCTGTAGTCTATTCAAGAGAATCCGTCTGGCTATTTTGGCTAATGAGTCAAGGAGTGAGATGGGTCTACAGCAGGCGAGTTTAAGGTGATCACCCTTTTTAAATATGGGGACAATAATGGACGCTGCCCAGGTTGAAATAAACCCTGAGGTGCAACATGCCCTCAAAACCAGTCATCAAAGGGCTCCATAGTGGGATGTTAGCCTTGTACATATCCACTGGCACACCATCAGGGCCTGGGGCTTTCCTGCCTTTGCTTGCGTTAATGGCCCCCACCACGTCCTCCAAACTAAAAGGGGGAGTAATGAGGGAAGAGTTATCTATATGGTTGGTCATAGTTGCTGGGGGAACATGCCAATCTGTTTCCGGTTAAGAGGTACATATTGAAAAAGTGGTCAATCCACTCTCCCTCTGTTATGGCAATCTCCATTCTCCAGCAGTGGACTGTTAAATACCTTCCAAAATGCTATATTATCATTTATAAGGCTTGCTTCATTGAGTAGTTCCCAGGACTCTTCTTTTAGGCGTTCTTTCCTTTTTTTCACTGCAAACTTATACTCTTGTCTGAGTGTACGGACCTCATTTTTACCTCTTAGTGGTTTGCTAAAGGCCTTCTTAAATCTTTTATGGGCCTTCGTGCAAGCCGAGTCAAACCATCCTTTGTTTTTGCACTGTGCCGGCCTTCCCCTAGTTGAGCTAAGACCCTTTTTTGCCCTTCCTATGTTCGAGGTAAAGGCGCTAATGCATTTCAGTGGGTCTACATCATCCTCAAAACATACCCCAAAGTCCTCATTGTGGTCGCTAATTAGCTGTTTCAAGAAGCCTTGACGCTCATTCTGAGACCAACGTAAAGAGTACCCATTTCGTGATGTCAGTTCGAAATTATCGACCAGCTCAGGGGTTTCCTTTTGGCACCGTTTACCTGAAAATAAAGAGAGCTGTATGCTTTGGGGATAATCGTCACTGATCGCTATATCATGTGTTTGATGGCTATACACACTGTGGGAAAAATTTCATTTACAAAACACAAATCAAAACTATGCATTCGTTCATTCATAGCATTGCTGTATTGGTTATGTGTGAAATGGGAATGGACCCAATTGCCCCACTCAAATAAACCACAAACTTTTTCAGAGGGTTTCTTACATAAGGGAACATTAAAATCACCACCCCATAACATAATCGTCTCTTTCCTAGTGCCGGTAGTAGTTTGCCAATGTCTGTAGATAAGCTACACAAAAAACAATCACAAACGTTTCTGGATGTATGAGGGAACCTGCTGACACAGCACTCTCGCATTCAGATATTATAAGCCCCACATTACCTTTTCATAGAAGTAGCCGAACCTAGGGGGGCAGCCCAGTCCAGCCTACTCTGGGTTCCGAAGGGTGTGGATGGGCCTGCCCTTGGCCTGGGCTTTGCCTGGGCATGTCCCGAGCCCAACTCCTCAATGGTCGGCACTCGACAACAGCGCCTCCCGCGCTGTACTGGTCCTTTTGGTGCTTTGTAGGGCACGTCGGGCAGCTCCTCCCACACAGGCTGCACAAGATTCTGGAACCAGAAGTCCCCTCACTGGTCCGCACTTGACAACAGCACGTACCGTGCTGCAGTGGTCCTTCTGGCGCTTTATAGCGCATGTTGAGCAGCTCCTCACCACACAGGCTGCACAGGATTCTAGAACCAGGAGTCCCCTCACTGGCCGACACTCAATAACAGTGCTTTGCAGATAATCAGTACCTTCAATTCATTATATATGGAGGGTGAGGGTTCCACCTGTTGTCTTCTGTAGTCTTATTAGTTCACTCACTGGCCTCAGTAACAGTCTAGTGCAGCCGTTCTTAACCTTTAGACTTCTATGGACCCCCCCACTTCGTTATTTCTGGAAAGCTGGGAAGTACCAGTAAATTATAGTTGAAATCCAGGAAAACCCACTGAGTCAATACTGAAAGTCATGGATTTCGGCCTAAGCAATTTCAATGATTTGAACCTTGAAATAATACACAATACAGAAACAAGCATTCATCAAACAAATGCACAGAGATGACATATTTTATTTACTTCACATACAAGCATAAAAAAAACTAAATTTGAATCGGATGGTTGGAGCTTCGTCCCCCGCCATATGCAGCACATGAGGAAAATTCAAGCACCAGTGTAGATCCTACAGCCCCGATATCAGTTGAATTAACCCAGAGTCGAACACAGGTTAATCATAGTGCTCCAGTTATTTCGGCAACTCAAAGGCCTATGCCGCAGTTGGATATTCCTAGAATTTACCTAGATGTACCTGTCGCAGATACTACAACAGACGTGATAATGCCGGCAGGACAAGTTTACCAGAAGTCAACATTGGTTCAGATTGAGCCCACCCCACATTCGATGTCCCTCATACAGACACAGACGATCCCAAGATACACCCCCAAAACAGTTTCACAGACAGAAATGTCCACCTTGACAAATTGAAATAAAGGAATAATGCACTCATGAGACACAAATGTCTGACTGTGTCCAGATGCAGTGTCAGTACCAATCACTATAGGTCCAGTCATACCATTGTTCACCCAGGGAAACAACAAGGACAGTGAGCAGAAATCTCTGAACTCAAGTGTCGAGAGGGAGAGATGTAATGCAAATGCAAGAGTGATGACTCCCATGAGACCAACATTTGATGGAACAGGTCAGTTAATTGATTTAAGTCCTTTCATGACTCCTCCAAATAATGAGGTGGGATCATACATAGGTCCAAATCCAAACATGGTGACATCAGAAACCCCAAACCTAACATTATAGCAAGTCCCAGGTAGAAGTCACAACAATGTCATATTACTAGGTTTGACAGCTCAGCAGTTAACTGAATGGTTAGAGAAACTGAGTACCACACAAGGAGATTCTAGCGGAGGAAGTGCCCTGAATCTGACCAGGCTTAGACTTGAGGCAGAAGACCTAATTGAGCAAACAATAGGTTTAGACAGGATTGACACATTGAGAGAAGACGAGTTGCTTTACTCATGCAAGCTCATTACTTACAAAGCAGGAATAGTGCATCAGAAATTAACAAACCTGGCAGAAAAATATGACATAGAGGTTGAGAAAACAAAGCACTTGAAGAGGAGTTTCAGATTAGATTTTGATTTAAAGGATTTTGAAAACATGAGAATCTCAGGAATGAAAATTCACCTCAGGGAATTAATCCAGAACATTCAAACATGGGGAACATTAGACAAATGGGGAGGCAGATGGGTAAAGAAAAGAGACAAAAAGAAAAGGGATTCTGCTAATATTACTGCGAAATGTCCAGCAGATTGAGGACCCTGTGAAAATTCTACAAATGAGAAAGATTCCAGGAGGGGATTTTGTCCATGTCCCTTGGAGCAGAAGTGACATTGCGTCCTTTACGAATGAGGTTAGAGATAGTAGTTCCAGCAGACTTATGGGTAGAATGTAAGAGGTGTGTAGACTGGCCGACAAGAGAAACCCAGAGAGATCCAGCAACAGGTGCACCATCTCCTGATGTAATGAAATATTACTATAAGGTGATTGAATTTTTGAAAACGAGAATTTCACCAAAGAATATTGACTGGGAGAGAATAGATAGCAAAGCTCAGGAAGCAAAGGAGTCAATACCTACATACTATGAGAGATTGTTGCAGGCGTTCAAACATTAGAGTGTACAGAAACGACTGAGCCGAAAGGCATGATTAATTTTGTGTTCAGATTTGTCGAAGGACTGAGACCTGAAATTAGCCAGACGATTAAGAACCATTGGATTTTCTGGCAAGCAAAGCCGATTGATGAAGTATTGCAATTTGCAAAGTACTGTAGTAATGAGATTGAGTTGAAGCAGAGAAAGTTGAAGGAAATGTCATTGGTGATGCGGATTAAAGCGGCACAAACAGAAATGCAAGGAAGTTTTCCCCAACAGCAGCAGCAGGGAAACGAGGTGTTTCAGAATCAAGCAAGAGGCAGAATTCATGGTAGGACGGGAAACGTGAATCGTAGTACCGATTTGAATACTGTGGTGATTCAGAATGATGTGCAAGGAATAAAGAGATTGTTGCCATGTCTCGCTTGCGGAGGGCTCAGGTATTAGAAACTGGAGTGTCCGATGTTAGGTCAAGAAGTTTTTGTTCAGCAAACAAGTGATATCAATTATTTTCAGAACACGAGAGGACCAATAATGAGAGGTCACAATCCAAATTTTCAAAGTAATATGAATCAGATGCAAGGTTTTCAGCCAGTGCAACAAATGCATATGCCACATTTGCCGATGCCCCAGTCCCAGCAAATGCAACCACAAGTTCAAATGGTACCTAGACAGCAAATCCAAATACCTCAAGCCCCAATGGAGCAGCATCATGTGATGCTTTCTCAACGGGTCACAGGTCAAAGTTTTAATCGGAGTAATAACAAAGTGCACCAATTCCCGCTATACAGTGAAGATGGAATAAATGATGAATGGGTGAATGAGAGTTCAGATGAAAAGTAATGTGTGTTAGCAGCTTCCCTAGAAGTAAATCAGAAGGGTCTGAACGTGAAAGGAAAAGTAATGGGTCATAAGGTTTTATTCTTAGTCAACGCAGGAGCTACACGCTCTACAGTAAGAAATGCATAAGTTCCAAACCTGCCCCTTCCAGGGAAAACTGTCCAGATTGTAAGGTCACAAATCAATATTTGACAAACTCACTTACAGAACCAGTTCAGGTTACATTTGGCAACTTTAAAGGATTACACTATTTTGTAGTTTGTGACTCGAGTCCGTTATCCTTACTAGAAAGGGCCTTGTTGTGCAAAACAAGGTGTCCAATTACTTCCTCAAATGACGGAACTGATATTTAGACAAACAGTGATGATGAAGATGACCAGACCCCAGAAACAGATTGTGAGACAGTAAATGAGGAGTACTCGTTGATTAGCTTCTTTCTAGTTTTCACAGTGAGAGATCTTCCTTCTGACTACAGGGTGCAGTTAAAATGAAAAAGTCGGATATTACAGGAAATGGTCTAATAAAAGGAGTTGAGCCAGTTAAGGTTCCAGTCAAGCCAAATGTGATTTAAGCCCAGATTCCTCAATACCACATGACACAAGACACAATTGAAGGGATTGCACCCATAATTTCAGTATTTGTGAACCAAGGAGTTTTGAAAGAAGTGTTGAACAGTTCATGCAATTCACCAATATTGGGATTGCGGAAGCCCGTGTTAAATTTAGAATTGTTCAGGATTTGAGAAAAATAAATGACATTGTAATTAAATGTTGCCCTGTGGTGCCAAACCCAGCAGTGATTTTGTTTCAGATTCCATGCGCTGCTGAATGGTTCACCGTTATAGACCTGTCACAAGCGTTCTTTTCTGAACCCCTTCATGACAATAGTCAATTTCTTTTCTGTTTCAAATTTTTGGATCGAGTCTACTGTTGGTGTAGAATTTCTCAAGGGTTTTCAGAGTCACCTTCTATTTTCAACCGAAACTTGAAAAAGAACCTGAAGTCATTGGAAATGCCTTTCCAATTGACAATGGTGCAGTACATTGATGATTTGTTATTCGCATCAAAGATGAGAGAAGCATGCAAATATGATACTATTTCATTACTGAATCATTTGGGGAAGAGTGGGCATAAAGTGTCCCCAGCGAAATTACTGTACTGTCAGAAAGAAGTGAAATATTTGGGACACTTAATTGAAAAAGGAACTAGGAAAATATCCAAAGAAAGGGTCACAGCCATATTGCAGATGAATCCCCCGCCACATAGAGCGATGTCAGGATGTTTTTGGGAATGGTAGGATAATGTCACCAGTGGATTCCCAACTTTTCAATCATTTCAAAGCCATTGCAGAAGCTGACTCATAAAAAAGTTACTGATCCCTTAGTGTTAGACCAAGCCTGTATCAAAGCATTTTTGGAGTTGAGAGAGAGTCTATGCAAAGCCTCAGCTTTGGGAATGCCTGGATACACAAACCCTGCATGTCGTTTTGTCATGAGCGTGACGCATGTTCATTGTCTGTCTTGACTCAAGTCCATGGTGGTGTAAACCGCCCAGTCGCATATTTTTCAGCTACTTTGGACCCAGTTGCAGCAGGCTGTCAGAGTTCAGTAGCAGCGGTTGGACTGAGCCTCACTCAGAGTGAGAGCATTGTGATGGGACATCCTTTAACAGTCATGGTCTCTCACTCCATTGAAGTTTTACTTACACAAACCAAAATGCAGAACCTTACAGGTGCCAGGTTGATTCGTTATGAAACTATCATCCTGGGGTCCCCAAATGTATCAATCAAAAGGTGTACAGTGCTTAACCCAACAACCTTACTCCCAAAAGAGAATGTTGAAAGTGACAAATTGGAAGAAGTTGAGCATTACTGTCTCGAAATAACTGATCTGTTCACAAAAATGAGACTTGAGTTTAGAGATACTCGATTGGAGGAAAATGACCACATTATTTTTGTTGATGGTTCCTGTTTAAGAGACAACATGGGGACACTAAGAGCAGGATATGCTGTATGCACAATTTCTGGTACACTTGAAGCATCTTGGCTTTGAAAATTATATTCTGCACAGGTGGCGGAATTGGTAGCCCTTACTAGGGAATGCCATGTTTTTGCACTGCTTAAAGTTGCCATCTATACGGACAGCCAGTATGGATTTGGAATAGTCCATGACTTTCACCAGCTGTGGTCACAGAGAGGTTTCCTGACCTCTTCAGGTTCACCAGTCAGAAATGGTGAAAGGATTCACAAGCTATTCAATTGACTGAGAAGACTGCCGTGGTGAAATCTAGTGCAGACCTCAAATCACAAGATGTAGTTTCAATGGGAAATCGATATGCTGATCAAGTCGCAAGGTTTTGCACACTGAACTGTATATCCTTCAAAGACAAATGGAAACTGTTATCGGGTGAAGACGTAATGTGCCAAAGTTACGCATTGCATGTTGTAGATACCTTTGAAGAATTGAAAGCATTGCAGGATAACATTGGCAAAGATGAGAAAAGGACTGGGTCAAGTTAAAATGTGTTCAACGGGAAGACAATGTGTGGGTTTCAGAAGACGGAAGGGTAGTTCTGCCAAATAGTTTGTAACTTAAATGGATAGATTTTACCATGGTTCTAGTGTATTCCAAAATTTAGGCAGGTTGCCGAAGCAGTTTGCCATTGTTGCATCATATGCCAACAGATGAACATGGGTACAGGGACAGTGGTCAATTTGAGCTACATTGGAAGAGCAAGAGGTACATTCAGCAGAATCCAGATGGATATCATTGAGATGCCTGTATGTGAAGGACTGAGATATGTGTTGGTGATTGTCTGTATCTTTAGCCATTGGATTGAATCTTAACCTACATGGAGAAATGACAGCCTCACAGTAGCAAAGTTACTGCTTAGGGAATTGATACCACATTTTGGGTTTCCGGTCTCTTTAGAATCAGATAGAGGAAGTCACTTCAACAATGAAGTAATTACATTACTATGTTCAGCTTTAAACATTGAGCAGAAGTTGCATTATAGTTGCCCCACCCTAAAGCCTCATGACTTGTGGAACAAATGGATGGTACCTCGAAATCAACAATGGCGGACCTGTGCGCGTCCATGAATCTGAAATGGCCCAATGCACAACAGTTAGTTCTGATGACAATGAAAAACACACCCAACAGGAAAACAGAACTGCCACCGCATTAGATCCTCATGGGTAGAGCAGTGAGGTTGCCAGCAGTTCCTGCCAATGCTCTTGTGAACATGACAGATGATATGGTGTTGGACTACTGTAAAGATCTGGCTGATGTGGTTCTCTCTTTCTTTCATCAGGTGGAAGCTACCACACTGCAACCGTCTCAAGATCAAGGACACAACCTGAGAGAAGGTGACTGGGTTGTGATTAGAAAGCATGTGAGGAAGACGTGTTTGGAGCCTCGGTGGAAGGGTCCTTACCAAGTACTGCTGATCACTACTACAGCTGTGAGGTGCGGTGGAGTTCCGAATTGAATCCATGCAAGCCATACGAGGAAAGTACCATGCCCGTTGGACAATGAAGAGGAGCTGTTGAGAGTACCAACAACGTCCAGACCAACTCCAGAACTGGAGAAGGGAGAAGGAGAATCAGAAACTGAATATGAGCAAACCGCATCCGGTACAAACACTCCTGTGAGAGACAAAGGGGAAGACCTACTGGAGAGTGACAGTGAACCAACCTCAACTGAGGCAGCAGGAGAGTCTAATCATAGGAGGTCTCTCCCAGAAGCAGACGGTCATGAAAGTCAAACAGAGCAAATGACAGATCCCGAAGCGAAAGGAGTTGTGGTGGCCCGCGCCGCCTCCACTTGGCCGGTGATACCCTTCCCAGCCTCTGCCTGTTCTCTTCTCTAGAACCCCTGCCGCTGCGTCCTTGCGGCCCCTCCCACTCCCCCCACCTCCTTTCCGTCCGTTTCTTCTCCTTTTTAAAAAAACCCTGCTGCTGCGACCCCGCGTCCCCTCCCCCACCTCCTTTCAATCCGTTTCCTCTCCTTTTAAAAAAAAACCCTGCCGCTGCGTCCCTGCGGCCCCTCCCCCACCTCCTTTCTGTCTGTTTCCTCTCCTTTTAAAAAAAAACCCTGCCGCTGCGTCCCCGCCGCCCCTCCCCCACCTCCTTTCCGCCTGTTTCCTCTCCTTTAAAAAAAAAAACCCTGCCGCTGCTAATCCCTGCGGCCCCACCCCCCAGCCTTCCCATTCGCCCAGCCCTCCCTCCTCCCAGCTGCCACTCCCTCCCTCCTCCCCATTTATGGCAGCCGCGGCGCGGTAACAAGGAGCAACCCTAGACCCTGCTTCCAGCAGCAGGTCGCACCTCGCACCGCCGCCACGCGCCGCCTCCACTTGGCCAGTGATACCCTTCCCAGCCTCCATCCGTTCTCTTCTCTAGAACCCCTGCTGCTGCGTCCCCGCGGACCCTCCCCCCACCTCCTTTCCGTCCGTTTCCTCTCCTTTTTAAAAAAACACTGCTGCTGCGTCCCCGCGGACCCCCACCTCCTTTCCGTCCGTTTCCTCTCCTTTTAAAAAAAAAACCTGCAGCTGCTAATCCCTGCGGCCCCAACCCCCAGCCTTCCTATTCGCTCAGCCCTCCCTCCTCCCAGCTGCCACTCCCTCCCTCTTCCCCATTTATGGCAACCCCGTCTGCGCCCATCTGCGCCAAGACCGCGCCCACCGCCAGTTCCCTTGGCCCCCTCAGACATATTTAATCCCCCCTCACACTCCACGCTCCCAACCCAGGCCCTCGTCCCACCTGCACCCTTTCCAGCCCCACACACGCCCAGGGCCCCTTCACCTGCTACACCTGTAATTTCTCCTACTCTTCATCCCTCACACCACACACCAACCATAGCGACCCCCCCAACAACAAACACAACAACCCCAACGCAATACTCACCTGCTCTACCCCCACCCCCACCAACAAGCCCCGCCGCACACCACCCCACAACCAGAACACACCCCGCACAAAAAACCCTCATGCACCACACCAACACCACCCACCACAACCACCTCAACTGCCTGCTCCTCAACCCCCTCTCCCTTCAAAAACATGCCATAGAACTCTGGGACCTCATCACATCACACTCACCTGACATCGCCTTCCTCACGGAAACCTGTACCAACCCCTCCTCTGAACCCGACATAGCCACCGCCACCCCCAAGGGATATAAACTCTAAAGCAAAGACCGCCTCAACAGTCCAGGTGGTGGCATCGCCATCCTACACAGGGACACCATCAAAGTCACCACCAGCTCCCAAGACACTATCAACAACACAGAACACATGAAATTCCTAATCCACATTAACAACAACTCCACCCTCAGAGGTACACTAATCTACAGACCATCAGGACCACGCCCGCCTTCTGCGACACCATCGCCGACACCATCAGCTCGCACGCCCTCACCTCCACAGACTACATCCTCTTCTGTAATTTTAACTTTCACTTAGAGAACCTTCAAGACCACAACTCAACCTCCCTCAGAGACAACCTCACCAACCTCTGAGTCAACCAACTGCTCACCTCACCCACCACTCAGCAGGACACACGCTCGACGCAATTTTCACCTCAAGCCAACACATAGCCTACACCCACACCACTGCGTCCGCTTCTCCTTCACCAAACCCCCCACACACCACCATCAACACACCACACCCTACTGCATGTGGGACAAGATCCCCACAGAACGCCTGAACTCCCAACTGGCTCACAACCTCCCCCCCACACCAACTACCCCAACGCAGGAGCACACAACCTCTCTACATGGATCACTACCTGCGCAGACACACTAGCCCCCTCAGAAAACACATTACCACCGGCAACATCAAGAACGCCCAATGGTTCACCCCTGAACTCCAAGACTCCAAGTGCAAATGCCGCCAAGCTGAGAAAATATGGTGACAAGAACCCTCTACAAGAAACTTCTCCACCCTCAAAACTACCATTCGCACCCATCACCAACTCATACGCACCACCAAAAGAGATCACTACAAGACACGCCTTGACAACAACTCCCAAAACAGCAAAGAACTCTTCACCATCATTAAAGAGCTAGCCAAACCCAAAGCCAGCAACATAGACTTCACACACACACACACACAGCCCCTATGTGACGCCCTCTCCAACCACTTCCACCACAAATTCCTGGACATCCACAACAGCTTCATACCACACACACCCACCACACACACCCCTCACTCAGCCAACTCAACCCCCACTCATGACCCCCCCACCACACTCACCACCTGGGCCCCCACCACACACGAAGAAACCATAAAAACCATGAACTCCATCCACTCAGGATCACCCTCCGACCCCTGTTTTCATCGCATCTACAACAAAGCCAGCCCAACCATCGCCCCCATACTCCGCGACATAATCAACTCCTCTTTGGACTCCGCCACCTACCCAGACCCCTGAAAGAACGCAGAAATCACTGCTCTCCTAAACAAAACAAAAGCCGACCCGGAGGTCCTCTCCAACTATCGCCCCATCTCCCTCCTCCCTTTCCCCGCCAAGGTTGCAGAGAAACTAGTCAACACCCGTCTATCCCACTTTCTCGAAGAAAACATCACTCTTGACCCCTCACAATCCGGGTTCCGCAAGAACCACAGCACGGAAACCGCCCTCATCGCATACATTGACGACATCAGGACCAAAGTCGACAAAGGCGAGACCGTCACACTCATCCTCCTAGACCTCTCCGCAGCCTTTGACACTGCCTGCCACAACTAACTCCGCACACGCCTTCACAACACAGGAATTCGCCACAAAGCCAAAGACTGGCTCACCTCCTTGCTCACCGACCGGACCCAAAGAGTCCGCCTTCCACCTTTCCACTCCACCTGTACCAAGTTCATCTGCGGAGTCCCCCAAGGGTCCTCCCTCAGCCCCACACTCTTCAACATTTACATGATCCCCCTAGCCAACATCCTCTGACCACACGGAATCACTATCCTGTCTTACACAGATGACACCCAACTCATCCTCTCCCTCACCCGCAACCCAACCACCGCCAAAACCAACCTATATGCCGCTCTCCTCGACGACGCCAACTGGATAACAACTAACCACCTCAAGCTTAACTCCCGCCAAATCCGAGATCATCATCTTTGGCCCCAACAAAACCATATGGGATGACTCCTGGTGGCCCACCGCCTAGGCCCCGCACCCACCCCTGCAAACCACACACGCAACCTCGGCATCATCCTGGTCCCCTCCCTCTCCATGACACAGCAAATCAATGCAGTAACCTCCTCCTGCTTCCACACACTCCGTACTCTAAATAAATCCTTCAAATGGATTCCCCCAGAGACCAGGAAGACAGTCACCCATTCACTCATCAGCAGCAGACTAGACTACGGGAACGCCCTCTACGCTGGCACCACATTCAAACTCAAACGCAAACTCCAGAGAATCCAGAACACAGCCGCACGCCTCGTCCTTGGCCTCCCCGCCACAAACGAATCTCACCACACCTCAAATCCCTTCACTGGCTCCCCATAGAGAAAAGAATCACTTTCAAGATCCTCATCCACGCACACAAATCCCTCCACAACACCGGCCCAACCTACCTCAACGAAAGAGTGAACTTCCACACTCCCACCCGCAACCTCCCATCAGCCAACTTCGCACTAGCTACAGTCCCCTGCATCCAACGAACCACCACAGGAGGCAGGGCCTTCTCTTACCTCACCCCCACAACCTGGAACTCCCTCCCCACCAACCTCTGCAAAACCAAAGACCTCCTACTCTTCAGAAAAAAACCTCAAGACATGGTTGTTCGAACAGTAACCCCCCCCACCCCCACCCCCACCCCCTACAAGCGCCTTGAGACCCTCACGGGTGAGTAGAACGCTCTATAATTTTTTTTTATTGATTGATTGAAGCCAATGTGGTCTGTCTCCTCCTGAACCAGTTGCGGGTACGTCGAGAGAAAATCCTGCGGGACAAAGAGAAATCACAAGTCCAACATTGAAAAGAGCATTGTCAAAAGGTCCAGTGAAAAGAGCTAAAAGGCCAAAGTCACAAGTAAAGAGAAAAGAAGCAATTACAGTGACAACAATTGAAGAAGTAGACATGAGAAGGAAAGAAGATGTGAGTGATGGAGAATTTAATAGAGATTGAAAATTGAAAAGAAAGAGAATTGCAAGTCGAAGGTACGCTAGTCCTGAATGAGCATATGCAACGAAAGTGAATAGCAGAGTGAATTTTTGTCTTTTTGTTTTGATCAAGATATTCCTGGTCAATATTTTGGCACTTGAAGGAAATCAATGCCCTGAACTGTTGAGAACTATAAACTGAGAAAGGTGCAAGAAAAAGACTATTGAAAGTAACCAGGAAAATACTTTTTGGTAACCTGATTTGACAAGCTTTTAAAACCAATTTTTGACAAATTACCTATTTTTGACAAAGGATCCCGGAAGTAAGACTGAAAGCTGTAAATAATTGCTGAAGAAGATTGAAGATTTGTTTTTTGATTTTTGATGCATAGTTATAATTTTTTCTGTTTTAATTTCTGACTCTTTACAGATTATGAGTAACCTTAGTGAGCAAGGTTAGAAGAATAGGTGCTGTAAATTCATGGGTGTTGGCTTGTTGATTGCATGTGTGATCTTGTGTGTGGTGCTGATCATAGGTATGACTGTTGTTCACAACAGTAAGGCCAACCATTCCTCAGCTTTGGAGACAACTACTGCACTCACATAAGTAGAGAAGTTTAGGTTAGATGAGAAATATTTGCACATAGATGGGACACAAGGAGTACTTTCTTCTAATGTTTGTTATTGCTTATTGAGAGAGTATGTTGAGACGATGGATGTGAGCAATTGTTATGTTTGCACACATATTCCTTCATCAGTGGAGGAAGGAGTTAATTATCATAGTTTGCCTTATGGAATAAGTTGTAGTCTGTTATTAACAAGATAACAAGATTTTATAACCAGGAGTACATTCGGTATTTCTACTCCAACCATGACTTAGGCCCTCATTACAAACCTGGCAGTCAGTGATAAAGCGGTGGTAATACCGCCAACAGGCCGGCGGTAACAAAAATGGAATTATGACCACGACAAAAACCACTCAGACAAACAGCCACTTTAACACACCGACCGCCACGTGAGAATCAACAAGCACCATGGTGGTAACCGCCAACAGCTAGGCGGAAGACATTGTACCGCCCACACTATTATGACCGGCCTATCCACCACCTTTTCTGGGGCGGTACCAACAACATCAAAAGCCTGGCGGAAACAGATCTTAGAAGTCAAAGGACTCACCTGTGGAGACTCAGGGAACAACCACGACCCCATGGAGCCCGAGCTGCACATATTCCCCATGCTCGTCTACCTTCTGCTGGATTATGAACATCAACGCAGGCAAAGATGACCACGGTGAGTACTGCCACCTAGCACACAAGGGAGGGGGGAGGAAAAAGAGAGTGACACACATATGCAACACGCAACACCCCCACCACCAACACCATACAGATGCAGTAACATTACATATTCACCCTGTACCCCTCAGGAATAATGCAAGGTCAAAATTCTTTGAAGAAAGTGAGTGTAATATGAAAAAATACTATGAATTAGTGCATCAAAATCCAAACGAATCTACATATTTACAAATGTAGGGACACTACGCAGTCCTTAATGTCCGTGGGCCACAGGTCCACATCACATAGGCCAAGGCCCCACATCACTCCGGCAACAGCATGGAGAGAACACTGCAGGGGCATCAGGTCAAAAATGCACAGGCACCTCAGGGGGACGGGGAATGGGGGGCACCTCAGCCGGAAGATGGTCCAACGCCACTGGTCCTGGATGGGGCTACATGCCCACTGCTTGGTTCTGGGGAGTGCAAGGCCACAGTCTCTCAAGTGGGTGAGTTGCCCACTGCTGCTGGAGGGGGCAACATGCCCTGTGCTTGGTCCTGGGGAGTGCAAGGCCACAGTCTCTCAAGTGGGTGGTTTGACCGCTGCTTGGTCCTGGTGAGTGCAAGGCCACAGTCTCTCAAGTGGGTGGTTTGCCCACTGCCTCTGGAGCGGGCAACATGCCCTGTGCTTGGTCCTGGGGAGTACACCATATACCCTCCTTGTTTCTGATGGGCGCAGACCTGCAGAGAAATACACATAGGAAAGGTATCAGTCAGACCGTCCTGCTTGTTACACTCTTGGACCACCATAGCCCTCACATCCCCTTACGCACAGACATGGCCCACCATACATGCAGCACGCTGCCCAGTGCCCTTCCACCAACCCCCCCACACTAGGCATCATGCTCACAGTGTACTCACCTGTTGGTCTGCAGGCCCATACGACATTCGGTACTGGGGTAGAACCCCATCCACCAGTCGTTCCTTCTCCGCCATGGTGAAGGCATGGGCCCTTTCCCCAGTGACATGAGCCTTGGTTGGTTCCAGACACAGGTCCCAGCAACACATGCGGTGTAGGTCTTCTGCTGTTGAAGGTCAGGTAGCAAGTGAGTGCACAGATAGAAAATGGCGGTGGCGTCCGCAGCAGTGCTTACCATCACCACCGGCGTACATCACCATTGGCCACTGTAACCCATAGGGCCCAACGGTAACCAATAAGGAGTTAAACAGCGGTTTTCGTCCGCCTCCCTCAACGTCGCACAATGTCTGCGGAATTACCTTATTTTCACATGTCCCTCCTTTTTTGGGGGGGCAGGCCATGGCACCTAACTGTGTCACAGTACACATAAGCACCATTTGGGCTTATCTAACAACATACTGTTACAGTCACAACATGTAATGAGGTGTGGTGTTTGGAAATATGGGATACTGACCAGCTGCTCACCGTTTTGCCCCTTAAATTGCAACCGCTGCAGATGAATAGGAGATAGAGACATCCCCCCATGTACAGGCCCCTGGTGGACTTGGCAACAATGGAGGACAGGGACATTATCCTCACCTATAGACTGGATAGGGCCACAATCACAGAGCTGTGTGCCCAATTGGAGCCTGACCTGATATCCGTCACCCCACCGGGATCCCCCTTTTTTGCAAGTGCTGTTAGTGCTCCATTTCCTGGCAACTGGCTCCTTCCAAGTGACAGCGGGCTTGGCAGCAGGAATGTCACAAACAATGTTCTCAGTGGTGCTGACCAGAGTGTTGTCTGCCCTGATTAAACACATGCGCAGCTACATCATTTCCCCCCAGGTGGAGGATTTGGCCACAGTGAAAGCTGATTTCTATGCAATGGGACATATCCCCAACATTATTGGGGCTATTGATGGTACACATATTGCGTTTGTCCCCCCCCCCCCGGAGAAATGAACAGGTTTTCAGAAATCGAAAGAGCTTTCACTCAATGAATGTGCAGATAGTGTGCCTGATGGACCAGTACATCTCCCATGTCAATGCAAAGTATCCTGGGTCTGTGCATGATGCCTTTACCCTGAGGAATAGCAGCATCCCATATGTGATGGCTCAACTCCAGAGGCACCGGGTGTGGCTAATAGGTGAGCCCTGGTTCCCACCCAGTGGATGTTGGTGTATGGGTATGGTGTGGGCCCTAATGGTTAGTGTGTGTATAACAGTTGTCCCTCGATATTTGCAGGTGACTCTGGTTACCCCAACCTCTCATGTCTACTGACCCCTGTGCGGAATCCCAGGACAAGAGGAGGAACGTTACAATGAGGCACATGGGTGAACAAGAAGAATCACAGAGAGGACATTCGGCCTCCTGAAGGCTAGGTTTTGTTGCCTCCATCTGACAGGTGGTTCACTGTGCTACTCACCCAAGAAAGTGTGCCAGATCATCGTGGCATGCTGTATGTTTCACAACCTTGCCTTACGTCGGCCGGTGCCTTTTCTGCAGGAGGAGGAGGCTGGAGATAGCTGTGTGGCAGCAGTGGACCCTGTGGACAGTGAAGATGAGGAGGGAGAGGATGAGAATGAGGACAGCAGAAGTGCAAGAATTCGTCAATACTTCCAATGACACACAGGTATGACAGTGTAACTTCACTTTTAATTGACAGTTTTGTGTTTGACATTGTCACTGGCAGGCTGATTTTCCCACTTCTATGACCACTCACTGTACCCTTGGGCATCTCTATTTGCAGATATTTGTGCTCTACTATCGCTCCTGGTGTGTTGACTGAAGCCAACTAGAGGACATTCCTATGTATACATTACTGTACAGTTGTATTGCAGTGTTTAAAGCTTGTTAAACAAATACATAGTTCAATCATTTGACGGGCTCTATGCTTGAATTTTTTCAAATGGTGTTTAAGTGCTAATAGGTAGAGGGTGTTGTGCAATGGGCTGTGGTGATGGTGGAGGAAAGTCGAGGATCGAGTCCAGTCTATGTGGATCACAGGCGCATTGTCCAAGGGGGCATAGGCTGTGGAGCAATGGCAGTTCAAGGTGGACAGGGTGACAGGATGGGACACAAGGGTGACAACCAGGAGAGTTGTATTTCCTGGGGGTGGACTTGGCAATAGTCTCTGGCTTCTGCCTGGATCGCAGGGGCCGTTTGCGGGGTTGTTCTCCGTCTACAGGGGGAGGGATGCTGGTGGCCTGTTGGTCCTGTGGTGGGGCCTCCGGTCCACTAGTGGAGGTGGAGTGCTTTTCATTGGTTTGGCTAGTGGTAGGGGTCTGGTGGTATGCTCTGCCTCCCTCATAGTGTTGGCCATGTCTGCCAGCACCCCTGCAATGGAGACCAGGGTGGTGGTAATGGACTTCAAGTCCTCCCTGATCCCCAGGTACTGTCCCTCCTACAACCGCTGGTTCTCCTGCAACTTGCCCAGTATCTGGCCCATAGTCTCCTGGGAATGGTGGTAGGCTCCCAGGATCTTGGTGAGTGCCTCCTGGGGAGTCGGTTCCCTTGGCCTGTCTTTCCCCTGCCGCACAGCAGTCCTCACAGCTTCCCTGTTGTCCTTTGCCTCTGTCCCCTAAACCATGTGCCCACTGCCACTGACCCCAGATCGCTGATCGTTCTGTGTTTGTGGGGTGCCCTGGGGTCCCTGTAGTGGTGGACACACTTCTGATTGACATGTCCTGGGAACAGAGGTATGGGCGCACTGGGAGGGTACTGTGCAGGTGTTTCCTGAGGGGGGAGGCTCTGTGGTGGTATGGGACTGTGCCCTGATGGGCCAGGTTGGTCATCCATGTCCAGGCGTCCAGAGCTGCTGTCATCACTGTGGGCCTCTTCTGGGGGGGGGGACTGGATGTTGCTGGCACCTCCTCTCCGGTGACTTTGGCAGGGGGACCTGTGGGGATGTAAATACAGTGTTATTGTTTCTGCGTGTGACATCTTCTGCATGGGTGTGTTGCCCTCTATGGTTGTTATTGCCATGGCAGCTTTGCCTTGTGTGAGTAGTTATTTGGTGGGCTTGCTGTTTCCCTCTAGTGTGCATGCTTTAGTGATGGATGTCCATGCAGGTCTGTGGTGGAGGTCCATGCATTGGTGTTGCATGCAGGGCTTGGTATTGGGATTAGTGGGTTGAGATGGTGGGGTGTGTAGGAGGTGGTGGAGTGATGGGAGAGTCGGTAAGGGTGGGAGTCTGTGATTGCATGCAGGTGGGGGGTGATAGTAGTAAACAGTTGACTTAGCAGAGTCCAGTCCTCCTCCTACTCCTGCCAGGCCCTCAGGATGCATGATTGCCAAGACTTACTCCTCCCATGTTGTTAGTTGTGGGGGAGGAGGTGGAGGTCCACCGCCAGTCCTCTGTACAGCTATTTGGTGTCTTGCTGCTGTGGAACGCACTTTTCCCCGTAGGTCGTTCCACCTTTTCCTGATGTCATCCCTTGTTCTGGGGTGCTGTTCCACGGCGTTGACCCTGTCCATGATCCTCCGTCATAGCTCCATCTTCCTTGCAATGGATGTCTGCTGCACCTGTGATTCGAATAGCTGTGGCTCTACCCAAATGATTTCCTCCACCATGATCCTTAGCTCCTCCTCTGCGAACCTGGGATGTTGTTGTGGTGTCATGGGTGTAGTATGAGTGGTGTGGGTGAGGGTGTGTAGGGTGATGTGTTGGCGTGTGTGATATAAGGTGCGTGGATGGTGTATAGATGATGGTGGTGTGTGGCTGTGGTCTTGTCTGTGGTCTTGCTATCTCTCTTGTGGCATTTGTTTGTAATGGTAAAGGATTGTAGGTAATGTGGGTGTGAGTTTTATAGTGGTGTGAGTGTGTGGGTGTGGTGTGTATATGAGTGTCAGGTGTGTGTAGTTTGAATTGTCCAATGTGGTGTTGTTTTGTTAGTGTGTGTATTTTGAGTGAGTGGTATGTAGCGCCAATGGTGGAATGTAGTCATTGAATGTCCACCGCAGTGATTAGTGGGTCATAATGTTGTGGGCGTAGTTCTGTTGGCGTAACGTTGTGGGTTTTGCTACCAACAGTTTATCACTGACCTTTGGGCTGGCAGACTTGTGTGTGTGGCTGTATAGTGACGGATTGCTACGTGTGTGTCATAATATGGGTAGAAGTGATCTGCCGCCGCGGTATGTGGGCGGCAGTCAGCATGGCGGTATACGGTACTTACCGCCAATGTCATAATGAGTGCTTTCGTGTTTTCGTTTGTCCCCATAATCAGATACCTGAGTAGAGTAGCTAAGGACAATGATTTGGTATTACTGAAAGGTTTCTTTGAACCTACATTGACATTTGGCACGGCTTATGCACACCGAAATAACCTTACATGCTTGCTGACACCTATAGGAAAGAGCTTCTTAGATCATACAGATGATAGGAGGAAAGCATTAAAGGAGAAAATAGAAAAGAGCTTAGAGAAGAGAACATTTAGAAATGATCATGCATTTACTGACATAAAGGGACAAGGGAGGTTAGCTTTGGATGCGCAACACACAGGAAAGCTTTGTGTATATAGGCCTAAATATAGGATTGATACATTGTATGTGGGAACGAGTGAATGCAGATGTATTTTTGTTTCAGAATAAATGGACGTTCATGTTGAATGGACAGGATCCAGTAATTCCAGGAGTTTATTATATCTGTGGACCAAATGCATATTATCGTCTTCCTAGAGAATGGTATGGCACATGTTACTTGGCAATAGTTTTTCCAAAGGTCTTCCAGCTTGAAGACTTGAATAAAGTACCTAAAGTGACTGAATTGCATCATACTAGGCAAAAGCAAGAATCATCTTCTGGCATTGCCAGATAGATATTTTGAGCGATAATTCCTTCAATAGGAGTTATTTTGAATTTGATAAAGATTCGAAAGTTGCCTACTATTGTGGATAACATGCTGACAAATTATTCCGGAGCCATGATCATAATGAGTAAAGAAATGGCTGCGGTACGATCGATGACTCTTCAGAACCCCCTTGCACTAGACATTCTTTTAGCAAACTTCCCTCCTTTGAGTTTTTAAAATGCTGAACCCGCAACATTATTGCTCATATATTCCTGACAATAGAAAAGAAATTAGAAGCTTGATTAACAATCTGACTAATGTTGAAAGAGCCAGGAGTTTGGGAAAAGGTTGGCAAAGGATTTGCTTCTGTGGAAAACTTGTTTGGCAACCTAGGAAAAGGGATAATGATGAAAATAATACGAGTGATACAGATTATTGCGATATATATATATAGCTAGAGCATGGGGAATATGTAAAATGTATCATGTGATTAGACTAAAGAAATTGAAAAATGATCGGAGGAGAGAAGAAATTAAAATGGAAAAATTATTCTGGTAAAATTTAAAAAGGGAAGGGAGGAATAGGGAGGACAAATTTTAGGGGAGGTAAAATTTGTGTGGGAAGATGTAAGTGTGATGACATATTTGGTCATCAGAGGAGGGATTGTGAACTTTGAAATTTTTACCAATATATATTTGAGTAGAATTTGACTAAATATGGAAAAATAATGCAAGACTTGGAGAAAATGCCTTCTTGAGTGGCCGTCAGAAATCACAAAGTGTCCTTATTAAATGCTTATTAAAATAAATTGATGTGCTCATGTTTAAATTAATGATTAATAATTATTTATTTGCTTTGTAGGTCTTAAGTTAGTGAGGTCTTGGGTCCAGTTGCACTGCCTCATGTTGAACTGTACTGTTGAGAAAATTCTGTGAAAAATGTTTGCCTGGAAACAATTAATATGTGAATTGTTTTCCACTGAGTAGACCAAATTCTAGCAAATGCTTCTTCTTCTTTCTTTTCACATGAGAACTGCTTGCTGGAATGTGCTGAGCTAGTTATGGTTACTTTGTATAGGTTAGTGTGTGAGAAATCAATGTTCCCAGGAGCTATCAATGAATGCACTAACTGGAGGACAGAGAGATACAAAAATTGTTACCTGACGAGCCTGACGATGGGAACAGGAGAGGGGGAGCCATTCATCGACTTATGAAAGACAGTTTAGTTATATCTTAGATTTAGAAATTAATCCTTATTGGACTGAATATAGATGTACGATTCCTTGACCAATGGCAACATGGGAAGTGTTTTAGGCGATTTTAACTTAGTTCGACTGCACAGAGAGAGAGGTGCTCATTTTTCCAAAAATTTTGCTGAGAATCGCGTCATTACAATCATTCTGATGCTGAATGCTGATCCTTTAGACATTGCTTTATAAATGGTTCAGATAGCTTAGAGTCCCCAGGTTCTGAACCATTCCCCTTCATGGCGCATTGATGATGCTGACCGAACAGATGTCCAATTGATGAAGACAGTTGCAGCTTGCTGATCCATACTGAGGAGAGGTATAACAAAATGCTATTGTTCTTGTTGTAACTTGTCTCTTGTTTCTAGGTACCAACCGCTATTTTGATAGAGCCATAGCTAGATGTTTTTCCAAATTTATGTTGAATATATTGTTTTGCATGAAGTCCAAACATGCCATTATAATCGGAAGGTTAGTGAGGGAAGACCCTGAATGCTTTTAGGTTACTCTTAATGAATAATTTATGTTACTCAGTTGCTGAATCTAGATGTATGCTATTTCTATTGCGCAGTTGTTCTTGCTTTTGATTTGTACTGTAACTCTTGAGTGTGTCGTAATTCATGCTTTAGTTAAATTGAGATTCTTTAGAATATTTGGTCAACCACTATTGTTTTTGTATGTATATCACTTGATTTTGAGACTAAGGGGATCATTCCTAGATTGGCGGGCGGCGGTCGCCGCCCGCCAAGCGGGAACCGCCAGAAGACCGTACCGCGGTCAAAAGACCGCGGCGGTCATTCTGAGTTTCAGAAGACCGTACCGCGGTCAAAAGACCGCGGCGGTCATTCTGAGTTTCCCACTGGGCTGGCGGGTGACTGCCAGAAGGCAGCCCGCCCGCCCAGCGGGAAACCCCCTTCCACGAGGATGCCGGCTCCGAATGGAGCCGGCGGAGTGGAAGGGGTGCGACGGGTGCAGTTGCACCCGTCGTGATTTTCAGTGTCTGCCACGCAGACACTGAAAATCTATGTGGGGCCCTGTTAGGGGGCCCCTGCAGTGCCCATGCCAGTGGCCAGTGGCATGGGCACTGCAGGGGCCCCCAGGGGCCCCACAACACCCGTTCCCGCCAGCCAGGTTCTGGCGGTGAAAACCACCAGAACCAGGCTGGCGGGAAGGGGGTCAGAATCCCCATGGCGGCGCTGCTTGCAGCGCCGCCGTGGAGGATTCCCTGGGGCAGCGGGAAGCCGGCGGGAAACCGCCGGCTTCCCTTTTCTGACCGCGGCTTTACCGCCGCGGTCAGAATGCCCCCGGAAGCACCGCCAGCCTGTTGGCGGTGCTTCCTCCGTCACCTACCCTGGCGGTCATAGACCGCCAGGGTAGGAATGACCCCCTAAGTTACGTGATAACAGCATTGTTAATTTAGGGAAATAAACATTCTAACTTTACATAAAGGTGTGGTTATTCATGGCCAAAGGTGTCATGGTGTGTGACAATCACTGAATCCAAAAATTAGTGATATTGCTGATTGATTTTTGTTGGTGATTTGTACTGAGATTGTCATAAGGGGATGGAATACATCTAAGCGCAGTCAAATGGTCCATTGAAACTCTAACATATCCCCTTATAAAGTAAAATTAAGAAATGAAATAAGGTCAGACGTGCTAACAATACTGCAGTGCCAGCCAGTGCAGGCTTCCTTGATACACATGGAACAAGACTGGTACTGTAGTGCCAGCTAGTGCACACTTCCTTCAAAGACATGGAAAAAGTGTGCTACTGAAGGGCCATTTACTGCAAGCTTCCTTCAAGACACAGAACACGTTATTGTATTGTAGGTTCAGTGCTTCATTCAAAAACCTGGAACAGTTTAGTACTGAAAGGCTCGTGAAAGATTCCTTTAAAGACATGGAAGCAATGGTGTACTCATGGCTAGTGTAAGCTTTCATGAAAGACATGGAACAAGTGTGGTACTGCATAGCCAGCCAGTGCAAACTTATTTTAAAAACATGGAACAAGTGTGGCACTGGGAAGAAACATTTATCACCTATTTTACACGGAATGAACGTGCTGCATTTTAGATTTGGTACAAGTGTAAGGAACTGCACTGGAGTGCTTGAGTGCATGCTTGACTCACATGCTTAGCATGAGTTTTCACAGACAAAGCGTACAGGATCAGGCAGGAGTACACATTTTCCTCACACTCATAAAACACATACTGATCTGGTTCAGAAACAATACAAGCTTCATTCACATGCACAGAACATGGGCAGTAACTGCAGCAGCAGTCCAAGTCTTTGAGTACACGCACACAATCAGCAGTATTTGGCAGCAGTGTAAGTTTCCATCACACACGTCACAATCAAAAGATGGCCATCAACAACATAAGGTAAAATATGCTCACATCCAAAATAGTTATCACACTTGCAGCAGCAGTGTTTCAGGCACCAAACACCCAGAGTAAAGTACAGAAGTGGGTGCAGAAGTGAAGGCACAACCCAGATGTTTGGCTGTGATTCAACTCAAGGTCCTCTTGAGCCCTCAAGC
Organism: Pleurodeles waltl; assembly: GCF_031143425.1. Taxonomy (NCBI): domain Eukaryota; kingdom Metazoa; phylum Chordata; class Amphibia; order Caudata; family Salamandridae; genus Pleurodeles; species Pleurodeles waltl. The sequence continues at coordinate 306,408,105 of NC_090449.1, forward strand.
CCGAGATGAGATGAGTTTTCTATGGCTTATGTTTGCTGCCGCGATTGAACCTTATGTACCAGAAATGAAAGACAAAGCATTAAAATGTAATGTAAAAAGGAGAGAGAAAGGGTGACCAAGCTTGTAGCTCAATTGCACAAAGTCATATCAGGAAAACTGAGATTTGTCCTGGCTTGACCACTTCACCAACCAGTGTGATCCTAGGTAATTATTTTAATTCATCAAGCCGCTTATTTTTTCTCATTAATGCATTCGAGAAAACCCTGAAATACATGAGGATGTGTGTTGAACAAAAGTCTCTCTTGTCTTTGACTTAATGAACTATAATGAGGCTCCTTGTAAAATAAAAATCTGGGGCCAGATGTAGCAAAAATCCAATTTGCGAGTTGCAAATTGCGAGTCCTTCCGACTCGCAATTTGCAACTCGCAAATTGGTATGCAGAACGGTGTCTCAGACACCGTCTGCGAGTCGGTATGGGGTCGCAGAGACCCACCTCATTAATATTAATGAGGTGGGTCGCAAAATTGCGGCCCCATAGCGACTATGGGCACTCGCAAACAGGGAGACCTGCTGTAGTCATCAGACCTCCATGTTCGTGACTGCTTATAAATAAAGCAGTTTTTTTTTTTAAAGTGTAGCCCGTTTTCCTTAAAGGAAAACGAGCTGCACTTAAAAAAAAATCCGAAACCTTTAGTTTCGGTATTTTTTCATGGCAGGTAGTGGTCCCTTTGACCACTACCTGCCCTGAAAAAATAATTTGTGGTCCATACAGAAAGAGGAAGGGGTCCCATGGGGACCCCTTCCAATTTGTGAGTGGGTTACCATCCACTTCAAGTGGATGGTAACTGCGACACCATTTGCGACCGCATATGCGGTCGCAAATGGTATTGCATACCACTGCAAATCGCAAATAGGAAGGGAACACCCCTTCCTATTTGCGATTCGGAAATGCATTTTGCGAGTCGGTCCCGACTCGCAAAATGTATTTCTGCATAGGAAACTGAGATTTGCGACTCGCAAATGGCATTTTTTGCCGTTTGCGACTCGCAAATCGTTTCCTACATCTGGCCCTATAGTCCCCATAAAGGATGCACCATGACAACTGATTTTCCTCTTAATTCACTAATGATATTGTCGTTGGAGCAGAGGTTGTGGGCATGAATGTATCTAAGTTCATGCTTAAAAACTATCACTTTTATTAACTGCCTCTCAAAGATATATACATTTTTAAAATTTGAAAGATACCTGATCACATTTTTACAAAGTTTTTGATACATGTTTTCCATGTCAAATGTTCCCATGGCTCATCTCATGCTGGGGTTCTTAGAGCCAAGATGGGCTCTTAGATTCAAGACAGACCCTTAACGCGGCAAGCTGTAAATTTGATGTCTCACCCATCTCAATTGCAGTACTGTGTATAACAGTTACTCAATATCTCACTCTCACTCTGAGGAGCAAGATCCTGTTTTCCACTATTTGGGACAGTTTCCATGGATCTCAGAAGGATAACTATTTCTACTTCTGGCTTTAATAGGTAAGAATTGTGCGTTAGCGATCCTATGACGTTGTTTAAAGTTAACTGTGCATTGTTTTATCATAAAATGAAACAAACAACCCTCAGATCTTTCATTTTTCCAATTCCAGCACCCTATCCTAAGTATGAAATATATTTTTTAATAACTGCCATTGTTTGCCCTCTGCTTGTAAGGCTGAACTCATTGATTACTGTGACTGTCTTGTCTTGAGAAGCCACCTAACAGCATAGGCATAATTTCTTCTCTGACATCTAATGGAGTCAGGCAGCCTGGGCTGAACGGCACACTCTGCATTTACCAAAATGGGCATGCACACTGCTCAGCCATTCAGTGTGTGCAATAAGGCCTTTAAAGTGCCCCCACAGGTTCTTCTGTAGATTATGCTGCTAGGAGTCCTGCTACTGCAGCTGAGAGAATCAGACTGAACTAACAGAAAGCTCCCATTGCAGTAAGAGCTGCTGTTGCTCTACTAGGCAGTGGTGCTAAAACAATTTTCAGGCTGGTGATGCCTCCATCAATTATATATCACTGAACTCGTAGGATTTGGAAAAATCCAAGCATCACACAAAGAACAAATGAACCTCGTCCAGTCAGCAGGAGAATGGCATGAGTGTAGTGCTTGGTGCTGCATTAGGAGTAAACCGGAGCAAATATATTACTAAACCATGGGGTGGTAGCCAGAGTCATTTACAGACAGCACATTTTCCATTGATATGGCGACTACATTTGCACAGACTTACAATTTTACAGATAAAACTACATAGTGCACAACCGATGTGTAGAAAATAGGTTTTAGCGAATGTCATTTGTACATCATCAAGTAAAGTCTCTTGATTTGTTTTGACCCTATTAATATCTCTGTTTCCATGACTAGAATTGGAATAAAATGCTCAACTTGATATTTCCTCTTTATTTTGAAATATTCGTACAGTTCATTTATAAGTATTTACATTTTGTTTTGTGTAGAAGAAAACAACACCCTACAGTCTTTCTTTTCACACCAGCAAGGTTTTACATGGGTCACTTTACAAAATCCTCACACTTTGCAGGCAGTAAGCAAAGAAAAGTAAACACTAGTCTCCCTTTTAAAAGCATAAGCAGCAATGTGGCAGAAGACTAGACTAACAGTTGACCTACGTCTTTGAATGCACAGCAAATGTGACAGGGAAAAAAATCAAAATGTAAAGTTCTCTTAATGCTCTGGGTGAGAGAAGGAGCCAGAGGCTCAGCGTAAACTGATAGCCAGGCCTGGCTGGAATGAGTAACACTTGCTACGGCCACGTACAAACCTGCCCAAAGCATCAGTGCAGTAGTTTCACAGCACTCCTGGTGCATCATTAGTGAGCAGTGGGAGGGCTTTATTATATACAAGGCTAATATTAAATGAGATTCTTGTCTATTATCCGAGAACTGTGATGGCAGTATTTATCGTGCAGGCAGCGGACATCTCAGGATGAATATGTCCAGTCAGTGTTTTTCACTGACACTGTTTTGCGATGCACCCACTCCACATACCCACTGCCTCCGTTGGCAATACGAGGTACAGGCACAACGTGCCGACTACAGCTGACATTGGTTTAATTTGGACCATGGGTTAGCCCAATCAACTACTGCGGCTCGATGTAATGGTGACGCTGGATGGATGAGCCACAGACACTGTTGCCAGCTCACCAAGAGATGATACTGGGCCCATCCATAGGCAAGGGACACCAGTCAGCTTTTGGAGTTGTTACATGCATGAACACAATCCATGTTATATGGGCCATACTAGGGAAGGAAGCGTCATGGCACTTTTTGGATTTAAAATTTTAATTGCTACTCATGAAATATGTGCTGCGGCCCATATCCCCAATGGGCTAAGATACATCACTGGCTGTCATGGTTGGGTTAGCGCCTGTGTACCATGGTGGTGCAACGTGCTGAGACTGAAGTCACTGAGCAGGATGGGTGTTGACAAAACTGGCTCACAGCAGTTGAGTAATGTAAAATGATGGATTCCCACTAAAGAATGTAAAGATGGACCCCTGAGTCTCCCACATCTCAGAAATGTCCATTGGCCTTGGGCGGAGTTGGGCCTTTCTGAGGGATTTGGGAGGCACTGAAGGGTTGGAGACCCCCTTGCACCGTGGGGCCTGAATGGCCCCAGGCTCACAGGAGGGAAAAAAGTGGTCCATGGAACAAAAACACTGGCTCACACTCTTGCCCTGTTAAGGTAGCCCATTGGCAATGCTGTTTAGCCTGAAAGGTAAGTCCAACGCCTTAGGCCTACCATCAGCACAATCTTCGTTGGCGCTTGGGGATGTTTTTGACTCCATCTTACTTGATCGTAGTTATAGTTCACTTTAAAAACATCCTCTTCACGGCCCATTGCTTGCAGCCATTAGGACTGGGTGTATGCAAAGTGAAAGTGTGGATGAACCAATGTTGGTATAGGTGGTGGTAGACATGACATACCAGTGCTTAGTAATATCTGACACTTGGAGAGACACAAATGACTGAGGGCAATATAAAACACCCTGACTGAGGCCCATATAAAGTTGCATGCTGAGGCACTCTTGGACAAGAAATGGGGCCTCACAGCATAATAAAACAGGGCCTCTGCTGTAAGTTGTTCGGGGTCCTGTCCCACCTAAGTCATGATTACCTCACCTCATTTAGAGGTGGGTAAATGGCCAGATTTTAGGCGGTGGGGCTACAGCTGGCTCTGCTGTTGGAAAATGTTTGAATGGCAGCCCCTACACCAGAGGAGCATTGGTCAATGTATGTCAGAAGGCTATCTTTGGATGGTCGTTACACCAGGTATTTTCTTGTTTGGAACCTCCAGGAAGAGCCTAGAGGTTTGTTTCTGAAAAACAGAAGAGTATGCTGAGCATTTCCAAAAGAACATGGTACCTCTTTGTGACATTTTCTCTCTCTTCTGTTTAGCCATACTGACTGAGGGATTACACAGAGAGAACCCCGCACCCCCAAAGACAGACAGGGATCTTATAATGCAGTTGATTGTCCTCCACCAGGACTTTGCAGATCTGGTGGTCTCTCAATCAGCCCGCATGACATTAATGAGGCACACACAATACATTGTAAGTTTTGAGTGCATGCTTGAAGTGGAAAGAGCAGCCAAAGTTGGGATGACGTCTGATGTGTAGCAGCGTTATAGAAAATGTAAGGTATGTGTGCTTGAGCGTGAATGTGATGGGATAAGGTGTTGTACTGAATGTGGAAGGAACAGTGGTTTATTGTGTGTAGTCGCAGCCCAAAAGGTTGTTTCCTATCATGCAAGTCTTTGGCACATCCATAGCCTGAGGCAATTTCAGAGCTCGATAACGAAGGTGTGCGTGGGGTAGTTATTATTATGCACCACTGGCTGGTGCATACATGTGACGCCAGGGCCAGAGATACCATAGCTCTGAACCTGGTCCATTTGTCAGTGACATACCCTCAATAAGCTCTGTGTGCGCCAGTGTGCCTCCTAGTTGCTTTTAGAGTATGTCACTTGCAAGGACAGCTAATGTCCATGCTTATGAGACAAAGCATAAAGTTGACATAGATAACCTATTGTGGAATCATGTTCCCTACATGAGGCCGCTGTGTTTCCTTGCAGGGGAGCGCTGTCCATTCTTCATTGATTTAGTTAATTAGAAGTTTGGTTTCTAGCACTGTGTATATCAAAAAGACTAAATATTGTCTGATAAATATATTGTGTCCTGAGTATTGGTTTTGAAAGAATCTCCCCGCTGGGGTTAATGGCAGAAAATTAACCCCAAATTAGGCAATATTTTTGTGAGCAATATTTAGGGCACTGTATTCTATCACTCATTATTTTTGACACTATTCTTAAAAATAATAAACAATTAATGGTTTGGATTAGTGTTCTAATAATGTTCATATAACTTAATTTTATTTTGTCTTAAATAAATCAATGTTTACTGTTAAAGTTATATTAATTGGTTGTAGGGACAAAATTGAATGCAATTAAATAAAGAACACAAATACAAGACTTTAATAAAATATAAGGTTAAGGTCAGTTTCAATCTATTAATGTTGTTTGTTAACATGTTTAGGATTAGAGTTGGTATTATTATTTATAATAAAACAATATAATTGATTTCAATTTATTTTGGAGGTTGTGTTAGGGATAATGCTGCATTAAGGTAGCTTATGTTAATTACTAAAAATAATGTAGATTTTCCCAGTATATTATGAAGGAAAGTCTTAATTTTACTAAAGACACAGAGGCAAGTATTATGCCTTCTAATCTTGCTTTTATTGAAATAGCAGCAGTGAAGATAAAGGAAAGAACTATAAATCCCGAGAGGCTAAACGAAATTAGCCAATGGGAAGACAAAATGTAACCATATTAACATCCAAGAGTGTGATAGGCATAAGTATATTACCTAACTTGACAGCGAACAGCCCTCTTTTCTTGCGCGAGAAGTCAGAAGTGAACATTAAACAATGGAAAAATAACTAGAACAATACAAATGGCTGAGGTCAGTGCAAAGACGTCCTGACAAACGTTCATAAACGTTGACCCTAAACCTAGGAACGGAGGAGGAAGATCCAGAAAATCAGGCAAGAAATGTAGTGGAGGAGAACAACTTGTTGGTCCAAGTGGGGGAGCTGGACCTTTAAGAAGAAATTGAATGCTGTGAGTGATGGAAACAACAAAGAAAATTGCAACGCATGTTGAGGTGGGATAATACTCGCCTCGTGTCTCTAATAAAATTAAGACTTTCCTTCACAATATAATATGAAAATCTACATTTTATGGCAAGGCTGGAGGTTCATGTTAAGCTTATTTTAAAGCACACCAACTACAACAGAGGAGGCTGTAAGAACTGGTTTAAAATAAAAAGTTTGAGAAACAGGGTCATTAGACCAATCAGCTGATCTCAGAATATCCTCCAGACAGGAGCCAGCCCAAAAAGCTTTAGAGGCCATAGCTCCCCTGGCTGAATGTGCACCAAAACAGGAAGTATCAATCCCTGCCAAAGACATAACCCGTTTAACCAACGAGCAAGGGTAGGAGAAGAAACAGGCTTATGGGGCTTTCTGAAGGAAATGAGAAGTCGGGAATCCGAGGAGGTTCTGAGATCAACTGTAAGATGTTCGTACACTTTGAGAAATGTCTCAATGTCCCAATGGTGCTACATAAAGTTTGGGATGGTCTGGGAAGTATGGATAAAATACAGAGGTTCAATTAGTTTTTGTCCGTTTATGGATAGAAAACAGTACACCTAAAGGAGTAAATTGTCCAGAGGTAACATCTAACGCTCTGACATTTGAAAGTCGTTTAATAGAAATGAGACACAACAACATAGTGAGTTTGGCTGATAACATTTTAAGAGATAATGCATCATTATCTGCCCAAGATAGGAACAAATTAGAAACAACATTTACATCCTATAATTAACTTTTTTTTGGAATGGGAGGATTAGAAAAGTTTACTCCCTTTAACAGTTGACAGACAAGTGGATGTTCACCAACCGGTTTTCCATTGACCTGATGATGGACAACAGAAATAGTGGATCTGTAGAGATTTATGGTACGATATGAGTGTCCTTTACTGGCTTCTGGTGCCAGAAAATTAATGTTGTAAATTATATCTGCTGAAAAGGGATTGACGTGTTTCTCCAAACACCAGCTTGACCGAAAAGGCCAGCCTGACTTGTAGTCTTTTGTTGTTCCAGGGACCCAGGATTTATTGATGTAATTTGCAGCCTCTGGTGGAATGAACGGAGAAGGTTCGAAAGCCCTGTCACTTTCCATGCTGATTAAAAGAGGGAATTGTCCAGAACTAGAAGGGGAGGATTGCCTGATGGGTCTAGCAGAAGAGAGGGGAAAGAAGGAAGAAGAACGGGAAAATCCATGGTCAGTTCCAGAAGAGATGTGAACCAGACTTGAGCATGCCAAAAGGGAACTACTAAAACAAGAGTTGCTTTCTGTCATCTGATTTGAGCTACTACTCTGTTTATCATGATGAAAGGAGGGAAAGCGTAGTTCACCATCTGGGACCAGTCCTGCAAAAAGGCATCTGATGCCAAAGCCAATTGATCTGGGTGCCAGTTGTAAAATGAGGGCAATTGTTGATTGAGTCTGGAGGCAAAAAGGTCTATATGGAACCGACCCCAATTGCGAAGAAGAGATCTGAACAGACAGGGATGAAGTTTCCAGCCGTGTGAATTTCTAAGGTGACGAGATTGCCAATTTGCTTCTGAATTTTGTGAACCTGAAAGGTATTCTGCTTTCAAGGAGATTTTGTCAAGAAGGCAGAACTCCCATAGACTTTTGCTAGTTTTGCCAGGGGTTTGGATTTTGTGCCCCCTAAGTGATTGATGTACCTGATAGCAGAGATATTGTTCATGCGAAGAAGAATGGAACAAGAGACCTTGATTTTTGCAAGGCTTTAGATTGCAAAAGAGCCTGCAAGCATCTCTAAACAGTTAGGTGGTCATTCTGACCTCGGCGGTAAAAGGCGCCTACCGCCGGTCAGAAATCCTCCATAATCCCGCCGCGGTCGCGGAAACCCGCCACGGTCATTCTGACCCGCAGAAGGCAAACCTCCGAAAATCCGACCGCCACAACAGACCGCCAGACCAGCGGTCGGCGGAAAGGTGGAGGTGACCAAACCTCCACCGCCACGCCAACAGAAATACGCCCATCCCATTACGACCCACGAATCCACGCGGCGGTCATTCAAACGCGGTATTCCATTGGCGGGACACACCGCCGCGGTCAGAATACACACAAACGAACAAAACTCAGCCACATTGGACGATTTGAATCCCACACACCTGATACACATACACACACCACTCCCACACACACAATACAATATAAAACACACACCCACATCACCCACAAACCCCTACGCTAAAAAATTCGGAAAGAAGGCAAGAGCGAGACACCAGCATCCAAAAAATAACAGCCACAGCCACTCAACACCATCACCCACACACTATCCACACACAAAACAACACACACCACCACACTCAACTCACTTAAATACACATACTCCACCCCACACATCATACACACCACCCCATGGCACCCCAAAGACAACCCCGCTTCACAGACGAAGAACTCAGGGTCATGGTGGAGGAAATCGTTCGGGTAGAGCCCCAGCTGTTCGGCACACAGATACAATACACCAGCATTGCCCGGAGGACGGAGCTATGGCAGAGGATTGTCGACAGGGTCAACGCAGTGGGACAGCACCCCAGAAATCGGGAAGACATCAGGAAGCGATGGAACGACCTACGGGGGAAGGTGCGTTCCATGGTATCCAGGCACAACATCGCCGTGCAGAAGACTGGCGGAGGACCCCCACCTCAACCCCCACAATTCACATCATGGGAGGAGGAAGTCTTGAACATCCTGCATCCTGACGGCCTCGCAGGAGTCGGCGGAGGAATGGATACTGGTAAGTTGAAGCTTCAATACTGCTTCCCCCCCACCTGCATGCCAAATCAGACCCCAACCCTCACCCCCATCCTCGAACCCCACCCTCACCCCCACCCCCCTCCTCACCCCCACACTCACCCCCACCACCATCCTCACCCCCACCCCCAGCACACCTATTCCCCGCCAATGTCTCACCATCACAACCCACACATCCCAAAACCTAGGCCTGCATGCGTCCACTAAGCATGGACACCCATCACCAAAGCATGCCCAATGCATATACACATCCCCCCCACAAGCCACCCTCACCAAAGCCCCCACACACGAATGCCAGCACTTGGGGACACGAGAACCCACAGATACACCCATATGCGACACATTTAAACTATAACCATACCTCTATACCCCTGCAGGACCCGACCGTCAACACACCGCGGCTGAGGGGCCAGAATTCTCCACACCCCCCACCCAAGAGGCCGTCAGCGAAGACAGCAGCTCTGTCGACCTGGACACCGATGACCAGCCCGGACCATCGGGGACCTCTGGACAGTCGGTTCCCCTCACACAGGCCCAGGCCACTACAGACCCAAACCCCTCTGGGAACACCAGCACAGCTCCCACCCAGCGGGCCCATGCCTCTGTCTCCAGGGCGCGTCAATCTGCGGTGTGTCTACCACTACAGGGCACCCAGGATAACCCACCACCCCAACAACAACAGGGACCTGGGGGCAGTGGTAGTGGGCACACCGGCCAGGGGGCACAGGCCCAGGGAAACAGGGGAACTCGGCGGGCAGCTGTGCGACAGGGGGGGGAGGAGAGGCCCAGGGAACCCACTCTCCACGAGGTCCTCACCACCATCATGGGAGCATACAACCGCTCCCAGGAGACGATGGCGACGGTACTGGCCCGGTTCCAGGAGATCCAGGTGCTGCAGGAGGAACACTATCGGGGGTACAGGGAGGACATCAGAGCCATCAACACCACCCTGGTTACCATGGTAGGGCTGCTGCAGGACCTCGTAAACAGCAGGGCGGACACTGAACAACACCCAAGGGCCCCTGCCACTAGCCTGGACCAAGAACAGCCATCCACCTCCGCCGGCGCTAGTGGACAGGAGGCCCCCGCACAGCAGCAGCCCACCAGACCCCCACCTCCTGCAGGAGAAGAACCACCCCGCAAGAGGGCCCTGAGATCTCGCAAGAAGACAGAGTAGGATGTCAAGACCCCCGCCAGCAAAGGATACCACCTGATGTCATCCCACTGTCCCACATTGTCACCCTGTCCATCCTTGAACTGCCCATGCTCCATCTCTCCACAGGCCTCTGGACAATGCACCTGTGTGACTGTTACTCTGGACTCTGCCATGGACATTCCTTCACCATAGCCCCCACCCACTTGAAACCACCCATCCCATTTTGAGCACTTCAATAAACACCTATTTTGCACCAAAATATCAGGAGTCTGGCTGTGATTTCAATAGATTGTAATTGACATGACAGTGCAAATATGTCCTTGTACATGGTGAAGTCAACAAACAGCTGCCACAAAGCTGTAGTCCATGGGGAAACGAAGCACAGGACTCGTAGTGGGGACCCCAGATCTGAAATAGGGAGGGAAAAGCCAAAACTCAGTCATCATACACTGGGGCAAATAGACAGGCAGCAGAGATGCTGGAGAGTAGTTAACATTTACAAAATTATCTTTGAAATGTTACCTGTGTCCTATTGGAAGTACTGTTCAATGATTCTGTCCCTGTTGTCTGTTTCAGCCCCGTCGTCTTCCTCCTCGTCACTCTCCTCAGGTTCCACCGCTGCCACAACACCACCGTCTCGACCATCCTCCTGCAGGAAAGGCACCTGGCGGCGCAAAGCCAGGTTGTGAAGCATGCAGCAGGCCACGATGATGTGACACACCTTCTTAGGTGAGTACATTAGGGATCCACCTGTCATATGCAGGCAGCGAAACCTGGCCTTTAGGAGGCCAAAGGTGCGTTCGATCACCCTCCTAGTACGCCCATGGGCCTCATTGTACCGTTCCTCTGCCCTGGTCCGGGGATTCCTTACTGGGGTCAGTAGCCACGACAGGTTGGGGTACCCAGAGTCCCCCACTAGCCATACACGGTGTCTCTGTAGCTGTTCCATCACGTAAGGGATGCTGCTATTCCTGAGGATGTAGGCGTCATGCACTGACCCTGGGAATTTGGCATTTACATGCGAGATGTACTGGTCAGCCAAACACACCACCTGGATGTTCATTGAATGGTAATTTTTTCTGTTCCTGTACACCTGCTCCCTGTCTATTGGGGGAACCAAAGCCACATGGGTCCCATCAATGGCACCAATTACGTTGGGAATATGTCCAAGGGCGTAGAAATCACCCTTCACTGTAGCCAATTCGCCCACCTCAGGGAAAATGATGTAGTTCCTCACGGATTTCATCAGGGCAGACAACACTCTGGATAACACCTTCGAAAACATGGGCTGAGACATCCCGGAAGCAATTCCCACGGTTGTCTGAAATGACCCACTTGCCAAGAAATGTAGTACTGACATGACCTGCACCAGAGGGGGAATCCCTGTGGGTTGGCGGATGGGGGACATCAGGTCGGGCTCCAGCTGGGCACACAGTTCATGGATAGTGGCACGGTTAAGACGGTAGGTCAGGATAATGTGGCGTTCTTCCATTGTCGACAGGTCCACCAGCGGTCGGTACACGGGAGGATTCATCCGTCTCCTCGCCCAACCCAGCGGACGGTGCCTAGGAAGGACAACATGGAGCACACAGTCAAGCAACCCACAGGTACGTACTCACAGCTAGCACAGTATACGATTCTCTATGCAGTGAATGGCGTGTCTGAGTGGCTATGCAAGGCCTAGGCCTGTGTGACGCAGTTGAAATTGAGCCATGTGGGCCCTGGAAATGGCGGCTGCCTGACCTGTGAAGTGTGACAATGGGATGTGAGGTCAATGCGCTGGCGTGGCACACCGCGGCGGGCGGCGGGCGAAGACCGCGGCGCGAAGCCGCATTGGTTAACATTGAAGCCTATGGGTTTCAGGAGCCAATGGCGAAGGGCGCCGGCGGTGGCGGGACGCACCGCCGCGGTACGCCCCGCCACGGACGTGACCGCCATTTTCTATCTACTTATCCACTTGCGACTTGAACTTTCACAGGAGAGGACCTATACTGCAAGTGTTGCTGTGACCTCGGTCTGGAAGGGACAATGGCTGCTGCGACTGGGGAAAGGGCCCCTGCCTTCACTGGAGAGGAGTTGGAGAAACTTGTGGATGGGGTCCTCCCCCAGTATGCGCTACTCTACGGTCCTCCAGACCAACAAGTGAGTTTAATTCAATATGGATTTGGGGCCACTGGCTGGCTTGGGGGCCTGGCGGGGATGGGGGGCATGTTGGGGCTGGCGGGGGGCCTGGCGGGGGGCCTGGCGGGGATGGGGGGCATGTTGGGCATGGCGGGGGGGCCTGGCGGGGGGCCTGGCGGGGATGGGGGGCATGTTGGGCATGGCGGGGGGCATGGCGGGGGGCCTGGCGGGGATGGGGGGCATGTTGGGCATGGCGGGGGGCCTGGCGGGGATGGGGGGCATGTTGGGCATGGCGGGGGGCATGGCGGGGGGCCTGGCAGGGATGGGGGGCATGTTGGGCATGGCGGGGGGCCTGGCGGGGATGGGGGGCATGTTGGGCATGGCGGGGGGCCTGGCAGGGATGGGGGGCATGTTGGGCATGGCGGGGGGCCTGGCGGGGGCCTGGCGGGGATGGGGGGCATGTTGGGGCTGGCGGGGGGCCTGGCGGGGATGGGGGGCATGTTGGGCCTGGCGGGGGGCCTGGCGGGGATGGGGGGCATGTTGGGCATGGCGGGGGGCCTGGCGGGGATGGGGGGCATGTTGGGCATGGCGGGGGGCATGGCGGGGGGGCCTGGCGGGGATGGGGGGCATGTTGGGCATGGCGGGGGGCCTGGCGGGGGGCCTGGCGGGGATGGGGGGCATGTTGGGGCTGGCGGGGGGCCTGGCGGGGGGCCTGGCGGGGATGGGGGGCATGTTGGGCCTGGCGGGGGGCCTGGCGGGGATGGGGGGCATGTTGGGCATGGCGGGGGGCCTGGCGGGGATGGGGGGCATGTTGGGCATGGCGGGGGGCATGGCGGGGGGCATGGCGGGGGGCCTGGCAGGGATGGGGGGCATGTTGGGCATGGCGGGGGGCATAGCGGGGATGGGGGGCATGTTGGGGCTGGCGGGGGGCCTGGCGGGGGGCCTGGCGGGGATGGGGGGCATGTTGGGCATGGCGGGGGGCATGGCGGGGGGCCTGGCGGGGGGCCTGGCGGGGATGGGGGGCATGTTGGGCATGGCGGGGGGCATGGCGGGGGGCCTGGCGGGGATGGGGGGCGTTGGGCCACTGGAAAGGAAAATGCTGAGAAACTTGAACGTGGTATTTCTCCCTCCCTGTACGTGTCACATAGGTCCGCGCCCATGAGAAGATCGGGATTTGCCGTGCCATCGCCAAGGAAGTCCGGGCCCTGGGGGTCCACCATCGACGGGGCACCCACTGCCGCAAGAGGTGGGAGGACATCCGCCGCGGGACCAAGAAGACCGCCGAGTCTCTGCTGGGGATGGCCTCCCAACGTAGGCGGGGTGCCTGCCGTCAACTGAGCCCCCTGATGTTCCGGATCCTGGCGGTGGCCTACCCTGAATTGGATGGGCGCGTGAGGGCAGCACAGCAGACACAAGGGGGTGAGTACAAGCATTATCTACTCTGTTGTCGCGCAGTGGAGGTGTCTGGGTGGGGGAGGAGGGCTGGGGGTCCCCCTAGGCCAGGGCGATATCTGTAGGCTGGGCACCCCCGTAAGCCCCTGTGTCCCCAGCCACCACCCTCAGTAGTTTGTCAGTCCAGCCATCCCTGGGCCGTGTCATCCATGGGTGCAGTTGTCAACTCTAGGCGTGTAGGGCATGTTCCACGGAATGCGTAGCGTACCCCAAGTGCGCAAGTTAGTGCAGGGGGCATCTGTGTCTGTCATGTCCGCTAACTGTACCGGAGATCCATGTACTCAATATCCCTTTATTTCTCTCTCCCCCCCCCTTTTTGTTTGTCTTTCTGTGCTTGTGTGCATCAGCATCATCAGGCGGAGGAGAAGTGGCATCGGGGCAGGAGGGAGCTGCATCTCACATGGCCCAGGAGGGCCATGCCACAGAGTCAGACTGGACCAGTGAGACGGAGGGCGAGGGGAGCTCCACGACGGGGACGACTGGACCCTGCAGCGACACGGACACGTCCTCGGAAGGGGGCTCCCTTGCGGGGGTGGCACCATCCGTGCCCCCCGCCATTACAGGTACAGCCGCCACCCAGCGCACCATCTCCGCCCTCCCAGCAGCCCCTCAGCGTTCGCCCCGTGCCCGCTCTGCCAGGAAGCCGGGCATCTCCTTCGCCCCAGGCACCTCAGGCCCTGCCCCTGTTACCCCCGCTGCCCTCAGTGAGGAGGTCATTGACCTCCTCCGAACGCTCATTGTTGGGCAGACTACCCTTTTGAATGCCATCCAGGGGGTGGAGAGGGAGGTTCATCGCAGCAATGCGTACCTGGAGGGCATTCATTCGGGTCAGGCTGCCCATCAGCGATCGTTCCAGGCTCTGGCCTCAGCACTGACGGCAGCCATTGTCCCTGTCTCCTGCCTGCCTCTACTAACTCCCTCCTCCCAGTCTCCTGTTCCTCTGCCTGTCCCACCCACACCATCAGACCAGCCTGCACACACCTCAACACCCAAGAGAAGCTCATCCAAACATAAACACCACAGATCACGCAGACATTCACACACGCAACATTCCGATGCAGACATGCCAACAGTCACTACCACCTCTGTGACCCCCACCTCCTCGTCTCCCTCCTCCCTCCCTGTGACGTCTACACTCACACCTCCATTCACCTCACCATCAGCCAATGTTTCCATCACCAGCACACCCTCCACTCCAGTCCGCACACGTGCAGTCACCACCCCCACTGCCATTTACACGTCCCCTGTGTCCTCTCCCACTGTGTCTGTCACCCCCTCTTCCACACCACACAAACGCAGCCACCCACCCACCCAACAGCCATCCACCTCACGACAGCCTATCCCTCCTGCACCTGCACCCAAAGACAGCAAACGTGACTCACCTACAACCACATCCTCTCCCTCCACTCCCATTCCCACTGTACCTACCACTCTCCATTGTCCCAAGAAGCTCTTCCTCGCCACTACTAACTTCTTTCCTGACCCTGAGCCCCCCCCTCCTTCTCGTCGGGGTAAGAAGAGCACCTCAGCCACCACCAGCCCTGCAGCCCCCTTGACCAGGGTGCAGGGGTATTGGAGCCCGCCAGCCCGCATGTCTGGATCTTCGCCCAGCAGCAAGGGGACAGCCAGCCCACCCCCTGGGAAGAGGAGCAGAAGGCGGAAGGGTCGCCGCAGGAGCCCGCCTTCTACATCCCCCCCGGACACCACCCAGAGACAGTCACCAGCCACAGCTCCAAAGGGAGGAAAGGGCCACAGGCCCACGACTAAGGAGGGCAAGGGCAGCAAGTCGGAGAGGTCAGGCAGCAGGCCTGCTGCCCAGGAGGAGCCCACAACCCCCATAGCCGCTGCCTCGGGAGGAACCGGCACAGCTGCCCCGGGAGAGCCCACCACCCCCATAGCCGCTGCCCAGGGAGGACCCAGCCCAGCTGGCCAGGAGGGCCCCACCACCCACAGCCCAGGTGGGCAGTGAAGGAGCACCATCCCCGCTGCCCAGGAGGGCACCACCAGGCAATTAGCAGTTGGCCATAGACCGGCTGCCGTCTCCAGAACCGCTGAACTGGGCCCCGCCGTCTCCAGAACCGCTGAACTGGGCCCCGCCGTCTCAAGAACCGCTGAACTGGGCCCTTCAGGGCAAGGAGCGCTGAACTGGGCCCCGCCGTCTCAAGAACCGCTGAACTGGGCCCCGCCGTCTCAAGAACCGCTGAACTGGGCCCTTCAAGGCAAGGAGCGCTGAACTGGGCCCTTCAGGGCAAGGAGCGCTGAACTGGGCCCCGCCGTCTCAAGAACCGCTGAACTGGGCCCCGCCGTCTCAAGAACCGCTGAACTGGGCCCTTCAGGGCAAGGAGCGCTGAACTGGGCCCCGCCGTCTCAAGAACCGCTGAACTGGGCCCCGCCGTCTCAAGAACCGCTGAACTGGGCCCTTCAAGGCAAGGAGCGCTGAACTGGGCCCCGCCGTCTCAAGAACCGCTGAACTGGGCCCCGCCGTCTCAAGAACCGCTGAACTGGGCCCTTCAGGGCAAGGAGCGCTGAACTGGGCCCCGCCGTCTCAAGAACCGCTGAACTGGGCCCCGCCGTCTCAAGAACCGCTGAACTGGGCCCCTCAGGGCAAGGAGCGCTGAACTGGGCCCCGCCGTCTCAAGAACCGCTGAACTGGGCCCCGCCGTCTCAAGAACCGCTGAACTGGGCCCTTCAAGGCAAGGAGCGCTGAACTGGGCCGCGCCGTCTCAAGAACCGCTGAACTGGGCCCCGCCGTCTCAAGAACCGCTGAACTGGGCCCTTCAAGGCAAGGAGCGCTGAACTGGGCCCCGCCATCTCAAGAACCGCTGAACTGGGCCCTTCAGGGCAAGAACCGCTGAACTGGGCCCCGCCGTCTCAAGAACCGCTGAACTGGGCCCCGCCGTCTCAAGAACCGATGAACTGGGCCCTTCAGGGCAAGAACCGCTGGCCCTTTGGCAGACGTGGCAGGGCAGGATCTATCTCGGGCAGGGCTGCAGGATGTCCTCTGGCCAACTTGCCTCCTCCAGTGGCAGTGGGGTCTGTTATGGACTGTATGGACTGTGGCTTTGCTCTCCCCAGGATGGCCCAGTGGGCAGCCCACCCACTGTATGGACTGTATGGACTGTGGCTTTGCTCTCCCCAGGATGGCCCAGTGGGCAGGCCACCCACTGTATGGACTGTATGGACTGTGGCTTTGCTCTCCCCAGGATGGCCCAGTGGGCAGGCCACCCACTGTATGGACTGTATGGACTGTGGCTTTGCTCTCCCCAGGATGGCCCAGTGGGCAGGCCACCCACTGTATGGACTGTATGGACTGTGGCTTTGCTCTCCCCAGGATGGCCCAGTGGGCAGGCCACCCACTGTATGGACTGTATGGACTGTGGCTTTGCTCTCCCCAGGATGGCCCAGTGGGCAGGCCACCCACTGTATGGACTGTATGGACTGTGGCTTTGCTCTCCCCAGGATGGCCCAGTGGGCAGGCCACACACTGTATGGACTGTTTGGACTGTGGCTTTGCTCTCCCCAGGATGGCCCAGTGGGCAGGCCACCCACTGTATGGACTGTTTGGACTGTGGCTTTGCTCTCCCCAGGATGGCCCAGTGGGCAGGCCACCCACTGTATGGACTGTTTGGACTGTGGCTTTGCTCTCCCCAGGATGGGCCAGTGGTCATGGAGTCCCCTCGTGGATCTGGCGTCGTTTACTCAAGTGGCTGAGGTGCCCCCCCTTCCCTTCCCCCTGAGGTGCCTGTCCTATTTTCTTTCTGATGCCCCTGCAGTGTTCTCTCCGTGGAGTTCTTGTCGTGGGACTGGGCCTTGCCCCTTTGCACAGGACCCCTGTGATCCACTGACAGTGGTTGGACTACATTTAGTAGCTGTATATATTTTGTACATAGTTTATTTATTTATTGGGATTACTGGTGTACATATTTCAATATATCTGCCCGTTTATGATCTCTTCTTTTGGTCTTTGCATTATTTCGGAGGGGGGTGGTTTGTGGGTTGTGACAGTGATCTGTGGGAATGCATTGATGTGTGTGTTGTAGTGGGTGTGGGTGGGTGGGTGTGTGCCGGTAATCTTTTCCCTCCCCTGTGTCGTAGGTGCCGTACTCACCGATGTCTTCCGCGCCGCCGGGCGTGCTCCTGGTATATGAGCAGGAATAGGAGTGCGGGGATGACCTGCAACTCTGGCTCCATACTGCCGGAATCTCGCGTGGAGTGCGTAGAGGTGAGCGTTTTCCCGTTCGTAGTCTGTTTCCGCCGTGTTCTTATCGGCGGTGCTCCCGCCCCGGAAAAGGTGGCAGATTGGTGGGTCGTAATAGGGTGGGCGGTACTTTGTCTGCCGCCGGGCTGTTGGCGGGAACCGCCGCGCTGTTTGTTTGTACCGCTGTGGCGGCCGGAGTGTTAAGTTGGCGGGCTGTGTTGGCGGTTCCCGCCAGGGTCAGAATTGCATATTTTAGACCGCCGGCCTGTTGGCGGCTTGGCCGCCGCTTTATCACCGACCGCCAGGGTCAGAATGAGGGCCTTAATGTGCAATTTGGACTTCTCTGAAAACCATGGACCTCCAGTCGAGATTAGACCACAACGAGCACCCCAACCAGTCAGGCTTGCATCTGATTCTAACACAAGATCTGGGGTTGATGCAAAATAGTCCTGCCATTCCAGGCATTTAAATGGTCTATTTACCATTGAAGTTATAAATGAGATTCTATGTCTAGGGATATGGTGTCTGAATACGCTAGGCCTCTGCGCAAATGGCAACGTTTTAGTCTCTGAAGAGCCTGGGAATATTGCCTGAATGGAAGAAGAGAGGAGTCTCACTACTCTTGCTAGAGCTCTAAGAGATATGACCGAGCTTCAGAACATCTGAACAATCTCTGATTTTATAGTCTTCATTTTCACAGAAGGTAAATGCAGAGTGGCCGAAGAGGAATTGATTAGAAATCGCAAAAACTCTATTTGTTTTGAAGGGAGCACACAGGATTTTTCTTTGTTGGTGAGGAAACCTAGATCTAAGAGAAGAGAGTGTGTAGCTTGAATCTGAGACTGAAGAAAAAGATTGCATTGGTTCATTAAGAGGATATCGTCTAGGTATATTTTTAATCTGATGCCCTGAGATCTGAGAAAGGCCACCACTAGTTTCATTAGTTTGGTGAAACACAAGGGGGTTGATGAAAGGCCGAAAAAGGAGAGAAGAAAACTGATAAGTCTGGTTGTGCCACTGGAATTTAAGGAACTTTTGTTGTTCTGGGCAGATGGGCATGGAAAGATTAGTGTCTTGGAGGTCCAGACGAACCATCCAATCGTGTTGTTGCAGAGTGTCTCTGAGATGGAGAATAGTTTCCATTTTGAATTGACAGTAAACTACAAATTGATTGAAGTGTTTGAGATTCATCACATTTTTTTGTTTTTCTTTTGAACTAGGAAGACGAAACTGAAAAAACCTGAAGGATCGGGTAGTGTAATCTGAATTGTTTGCTTCCTTAGGTCAGACATTTCTGGAAAAATGTTGGTAGGAGAGGAAGCTCTGTTTGAAGAGGAGAGGAGTAGAATTCGATGATATAACCTTGAACTGTATATATGACCCAAGGGTCCTCTGTTAAGGTTTGCCATTTTGGAAGAAATAAACGAAGATGACCCCCTATGGGAGGAGGGCCAAAAGTATGACTTACTTACTTGTGGAGGATATCTGGAACTCCTATGTCCGCCGACCACTGAAGCCTCAGCAACGTTGTGGATAAAATTGTGGTCTGTATTCTTGGGAGGAAGACTGGAAGGAACTTCTGGATCCTTGATGATATGGATTGCAGCCGGTAAAGCGGCTCCTGCCTCTACTGGCCCTGACAAAAACACGTTGAGTAAAAACTTTCTTGAGGGACTGTTGTGCTTTGTCTAAAGAGGCAAACTTAGAAACATATTTACCTAATTCTTTGATGAAGGAATCCTCAAAGAGATGTCTGTATGCTTTGATACCTTGGTCCATGGTAGCTAGGTTCATAAGTTTAGGGTCTAACTTTAACAATAGGCCTTTTCTTTGTTCTTGGATAATAGCAGAATTGGCATTACCAAGCAAACAGAAGGCTCTTTGTACCCAAAGAGACAGGGTTTCCAGATCAATAGAAAAACCTTCAAAAATACAAGAGAGGGGCCTACAATGTCAAGTAATTTGTCGTGACATATGGCCCAAGCCTTGTCCAATCCTTTATATCGATCATTCACGAATTTTGAGAACAAGGTGACCATAGGAGGGTCTATAAAAGGGATAAGAGAAATTTTGGAAGCTAAGGAGGTGCGAGGACATTTGGATTTAAGTTTTGCCCTGGTTTGTTTGTCCAGTGGTAAACGGAGTCTTGAGGCAATGTATTCACCCACGTGATCAGCTGGAAACCATTCAGTGGAATTGGGGTGGTGAATTAACGAAGGGTCAAACATTGGGGTACCCTTCGCATCCAGGTTTGTGACTGGTGCAAAGGGGTCATTAGCAGTAGACAATAATTTAGACTTTTTGGGAGGAGGACATGAAAGGGAGTCAATGTCCCTAGCATCATCTTTGTCTGACTCAGTGTCATATATGTATTGTCATCTGTGTCTGCAATATGGGCAATCAAAATAGGAATGACGTTACCTTTGTATATACCTTTGTATATTTAGGTTTTTCTTTACATTTTGTTGCAGTCAAAATAACCTTGTTACTGGTATTTTTACTTGAAGCATTATTCCCCTTTTTAGAACGAGGCCTGTGAGGAACCGCGTCCTCTGTGGTATCCATTTGTGCAACATTACCTTTTTTCCTGAGTTTGGAAAAAGATGGTATTGGATAACCCTTTGCTTTGCGCTTTCTGCATTCCCCCGCAGAATGGGCCAAAATAGATTTAGAAGCAGGTTAATGACCGCATTTTCTATATTTTTAGTCATTTTATACATAGAAGATGCAACAGTCTGAGCCACCTAAGCCTGAATAAAGTCATTTAAATTGTCATTTAGGGCTTCTTGTTCCTCATCCTCTTGATGTAGGAGAGGCAAACTATTGAAATCCATGACAAAACTTGCCCAGTGAAGAAAAACAGCCAAAAAAAGGGGTTAAAGTGGAAGAAAACTAGGGGGTTTATCGAGAGGGGGTGTGAAGGGAAGCTGAGGATCATCCAGAAATGGGACCTGATAAAGGAAGGAGAAAAACCACCAGAGGCAGTCAAGGAATGAGGAGCCTGCGAAGCGCTGCAGAAAAGAACCTCACTGGATAAAAGACAGAGTAGCTAGAAAAATGCGCATGGGAAAGCCGACTTCAACAGTATAAGAACTGCGTCACAAATAGAGGATGGGGTCTGCTCCATGAAGTGCGCTTGTGACACTCAGATCGAGCGCAGTGCGGCAACATGCCGGCTGTGCAAGACCAAACACAGTGAAGGTAGACAGCGTGCATGTCAAACAAAACTATTAAACAGCATGTAAACAGTAAAGAATTAAATAACAATAGTAATGTAGAAAAATAATGAAGTATAATACTTATCTTGACTGCGATCAGCAATTAAAGAGGGCTGTTCGCATTCAAGTTAGGTATTATACATATGCTTGTCACACTATTGGATGTTATTATGGTTACGTCTTGTCTTCATATTGGCTACTTTCATTTAGCCTCTTGGGATTTGTAGTTCTCTCAGTTATCTTGACTGCTGCTATTTCAATAAAAGCAAGATTAGAAGGGACAATATGAGCCTCGGGTCTTGCCATAAAATGTTATTTATTTTAGGGCTATAGTTAGGGTTGGTGTTAGTAAATTGTAAGATACATGGAAGTAAAAATAGAAGTGAGGAAACATTATGATAGGATTTATAGCTGTGGATAAGGAAAAATTAAAATTAGGACAACGTAAAGGGATAGTAATTTTAATGTAATGGATATAAGGGCAACACATCCCAGCCAGGTAGCCACAAAACAAAGTAAATTTTGGAAAAATAACCCTAATCCTTCTAATCTTAACTTCTCCATAACCCCATGAAGTAGAATTTGGTTTTGAGCCTCCTTCACTGAGAGCTAGGAAGAAGGCATTGTACAAAGGGTAAATCAGCAAACTGACACAGGCCCTCATTACAACCCTGGCGGTAAATCCCGCTAACCGTCGTGCCGACGACTGCCAAGATACCGTGCCCGCGCCAGTAATCCGCAACAGGTATTATGACCCACACAGGGAATACCGCCACAATACAGACACCCACACAAGTACGCCACACCAAAGGTCAGCGATAAATTGGCGATAGCAAAACCTACACTGTCATGCCAACAGGAATACACCCACAGTATCACAACCCATGAATCAACATGGTGGTCTTTCAACCGCAGTAAACCATTGGCGGTACACACCGCTGCACTCAAAATCCACACACACTTTCAAAACTACACCACATTGAACAATTCAAACTACACACACCTGACACACATACACACACCACACCCTCACACTCATACCACTATAAAACACACACCCACACTACCCACAAGCAAAGAGCACACACTCAATCAGAGGCACAGAACACCATCACTCATACACCATCCACGCACATCACAGTATACACCCCAACACACCACCCCACACATCACCTCACACATTCTCACACATATCACTCACACCACATCCATGGCACCCCAAAGACACCCCTGGTTTTCTGAGGAGGAGCTAAGGGTCATGGTGGAGAAAATCATCCGGGTAGAGCCACAGCTATTCGGATCACAGGTGCAGCAGACGTCCATTGCAAGGAAGATGGTACTATGGCGGAGAATCATCAACAGGGTCAATGCCGTGGGACAGCATCCGAGAACGAGGGATGACATCAGGAAGAGGTGGAACGGCCTATGGGGGAAGTTACTTTCCGTGGTTTCAAGACACCACATTGCTATACAGAGGACTGGCAGTAGACCCCCACCTCCTCCCCCACAACTAACAACATGGGAGGAGCAAGTCTTGGCGATCATGCATCCTTAGGGCCTCACAGGAGTAGCAGGAGGACTGGACTCTGGTAAGTCAAATCTTTACTACTTTATCCCCCCACCCTACCTGCATGCCATCACATACCCCCACCCGTACCCTCACTCCCATCACTCCATCACCTCACATATACCCCACCATCACAACCCACACATCCCAATACCAAGTCCTGCATGCAACAACAATGCATGGGCACCCATCACAGCCCTGCATGGACACCCATCACCACAGCATGCCCAGTAGAGAGACTCACCCAGCCCACACAATCAGCAATCACACAAGGCCAAGGCGACAGGGAAAGCACAATTATACAAGGAAACACACCCATTGCACAACATGGCACACACAGATACAATAACAATGCATTTGCATCCCAACAAGACCCATACCCAACGTCACCGGAGAGGAGGTGCCACCAACATCCAGTCCCCCCACAGAAGAGGCCCACAGTGATGACAGCAGCTCTGCACACCTGGATCACGATGACCAACCGGGCCCATCAGAGACCTCTGGACAGTCGGTTCCCCTGCCACAGTCCCAACCCACCAGAGAGCATCCCCCTCAGGAAATACCAGCACAGCACCCACCCAGTGGGGCCATACCTCTGTCCCCAGGACATGTCAATCAGCGGTGTGTCCACCACTACAGGGACCCCAGTAAACCCCACTAACACAGGACGATCAGGGACCTGGGGTCAGTGGCAGTGGGCACACAGTTCAGGGGACAGAGGCACAGGACAACAGGGAAGCTGGGAGGACTGCTGTGCGATGGGGGAGGACAGGCCCAGGGAACCGACCCTTCATGTGGTACTCTCCAACATCATGGGAGAATACCACCATTCCCAGGAGACCCAGCGGCTGCTGGAGGGACAGTACCTGGGGATCAGGGAGGACCTCACAAAAATCTACACCATCCTGGTCACCATAGCAAGGGTGCTGGCTGACATGGGCAAGACAATGAGGGAGGCAGTGGCACAACAAAGGGACCCTGACACTAGCCAAACTGATGAACAGCCTTCCACCGGCACAGGTAGACAGGAGGCCCCGACACAGGACCAACAGGCCACCAGCACCCCACCCCCTGCAGAAGGAGAACCACCCCGCAAACGGTCCCTGCGATCCAGGCCGAAGCCATAGAACATTGCCAAGACCCCCGCCAGGAAATAGGACTCTCCTGATTTTCACCCTTCTGTCCTACTCTGTCACCCTGTCCACCTTGAACTGCTATTACTTCCCTTCCTATGCCCCATTGGACAAGGCATCTGTGATATCAAGAGACTGGATCCAACCCTGGACCTTCCTCCACCATCACCCCAGCCCCTTGTACGTACCCCCATACTATTTAGCACTAAATAATAAACACCATTGAAATATAAACCATATTGGAGTCAGTGTAATGTTTGGAAAGATGTATTCTTACAACATTCTCAAAGCATTGCAATGTCTATGTTCATTGAATTATACCAATGTATGACAGCTGGTGGGCAGCAGTACACATAGCAGGAGCCAGAATGGGGTGCACAGATCTGAAAAAAGGGAATCCAAAGGGAACAGTCAGTGGCCATAGACAGAGGGTAAGAGGCTGCCATGTACAATGTCCGAAAGTATACTGAAATGTTGAGAGGAGTTACAATCTCTTACTTGTGTTACTGGAAGTACTGCTGTATAATATTTGTTCTGTTGTCCACATCTTCTTCATCTGCCTCCACTTCCTCACTGTCCACAGGCTCTACCGCTGCCACAAGACCATCACCAGGCTCATCCTCCAGCAGAAAAGGCACCTGGTGTCTCATGGCCAGGTTGTGCAACATACAGCATGCCACGATGATCTGGCACACCTTCTTGGGTGAGTAGTACAGGGATCCACCTGTCAGATGGAGGAACCGGAACCTGGCCTTCAGGAGGCCGAAGGTACTCTCAATAATCCTCCTTGTTCGCCCATGTGCCTCATTGTAACGTTCCTCTGCCCTTGTCCTGGGATTCCTCACTGGGGTCAGTAGCCATGAGAGGTTGGGGTAACCAGAGTCACCTGCAAATATCGAGGGACAACTGTTAGCCACACACTAACCCTTAGGGACAGCCCCATACCCAGACACCTACTTATACTGTGTGGAGACCTTGGGATCACCTATTAGCCACACCCGGTGCCTCTGGAGTTGGCCCATCACATAAGGGATGCTGCCATTCCTCATGATATAGGCGTCATGCACTGAGCCAGGATATTTGGCATTCACATGGGAGATGTACTGGTCTGCCAGACACACCATTTGCACATTCATCGAATGATAGCTTTTTCTAGTCCTGTACACCTGTTCATTTCTGCGGGGGGACAAATGCCACATGTCTACCATCAATGGCACCGATGATGTTGGGGATATGTCCCAAAGCATAAAAGTCAGTTTTCACTGTGGCCAAATCCTCCACCTGGGGGAAGACGATGTAGCTGTGCATGTGTTTCAGCAGAGCAGACAACACTCTGTCCAACACGTTTGAGAGCATTGGCTGAGACATCCCTGATTCCATGGCCACTGTTGTTTGAAAGGAGCCACTTGCCAGGAAATGGAGCATTGACAGGACCTGCACTAGAGGGGGTATTCCTGTGGGCTTGCGGATAGCTGACATCAGGTCTGGCTCCAATTGGGCACACAGTTCTTGGATTGTGGCACGATCAAGTCTGTATGTGATAATAATGTGTCTGTTCTCCATTGTCGACAGGTCCACCAGGGGTCTGTACACCAGAGGATGCCGCCATCTCATTATCTGCCTCAGCGGTTGTAGCCTATGGAGGAGAATGGTGAGCAGAAGGCCATTTACCACAGATACCACAACTGTTTTTGAATTATGTCACAGAAGCAGTGTGTGAATTTGAGAGTCAGAATATGTGCCAATATATGCTGTGACGCAGTTAGGTGCCATGCCATGTGCCCCCCCTGAAATGGCGGCTGCCTGTCCTGTGAGGAGGGACAAGGGGAAATGAAGTAACTGTGCTGGCATTGTGCTGCGTCATGGTAGGCGGTCGATGTCCGCCGCGCAACTCAGCATTGGTTATCATTGGGCCCTATGGGTCCCAGGAGCCAATGGCGATGTACGCCGGTGGTGACGGTACACATCGCCGCGGACATCACGGCCATTTTCTACCTATTCACTCACTTGCTACCTAACCATCAACAGGAGAGGACCTACACTGGAAGTGCTGCTGTGACCTGAGTCTGGAAGTGACAATGGCTAGAGTGTCTGGGGAAAGGGCCCCTGGCTTCACTGCGGAGGAGTTGGAGAAACTGATGGATGGGGTCTTCCCCCAGTACAAGTTACTCTTCGGTCCTCCAGACAAACAGGTGAGCACACTGTGAGCATGATACGTGGGCAATGCCTGTTTGGAGTGGTGTGGATGTAAGCCACATGTTGTGGGTGCTAAGGAGCCCTGGCCTGAATGCTGCATGAGAGGTGGTCACTGTATGTGCATCAGGTTATGGGTGGGAACTGGTGGGCAATGAGTATGAGGGTCCAGACGGGTGAGTAATTACATTTTCCGCTGTCTTTTTCCTCTAGGTCAGCGCCCTCCAGTAAAAGGGTATTTGGCGTGCCATCGCCAACGAGGTGAGGACCCTGGCGGTCTATCACAGGCAGAGCACCCACTGCCGCAAGAGACGGAAGGACCTGCGCCCTGGACCAAGAAGACAGTGGAGGCCCAGCTGGGGCTGGTTTCCCAACGTGGAAGGGGTGCCCATCGCACCATGACCCCCCTGATGTGAGTACAGTTTCAGAAAGATGACTTTGCACACTTTAGGAACTAGCTGGGTGGGGGATGTGGGCTGTGGGTGCCCCTAGGCCAGGGCGGTCATGGCAGGGTAGGTCCCTTGTTTGCAGGCTCTGAAGCACCCCTACCCCAATGGTACAAGTGGCCAACTACTACTGGGCAGGGTCCTGTGAGTATCATGTGTGCAGATGCTGGTGTTAGGCATTGTACCCCATGGGCTGGTGACTACATTAGTGAGTGGTTGGGCATGGCCTACTGCATAGGGCAGCTCAGTGTGTGTTGTGTACGCCAACGGTAATGGTGTTGCTGACATTGACCATGTGTATTCTCTGTCTATCCCCCTCTTTTTGTTTTGTCACCCTGTCCCTGTGTGCAATAGCATCATCTGGCGGTGGAGCAGAGGCACCGGCGATAGAGGGAGCTGTATCCGACATGGCCCATGAGGGCGAATCCACTGAGGGTGAAGGCACCAGTGGGATGTAGGGCGAGCGGTGCTCCACGACAGGGACAGGAGCGAATACCAGTGACAGCGACTCCTCCTCCGATGGAGGCTCCCTGGCGGTGGCGGACACCTCTGTGCCCACCCTAACAACAGGCACAGCTGCCACCCCCCCACCAGCACTGCCATCCCAGCAGCCCCTCAGGGTGTTTCCCGTGCCCGCTCACCCAGGAGGGTGGGCACCTCCTTCACCCCAGGCACCTCAGGCCCTCCCCCCATCAGCCCTGCTGGCCTCAGTGAGGAGGCTATTGACTTCCATCACCAGCACGCCCATCACCACACAGCCCTCACGAGCAATGACCACCCCCACAACCATGCACACGTCCCGTGTCCTCTCCCAGGTTGTCTGTGAGCCCTCCTCCAAAAGTACACAAACGCAGGCACACACCCACTCAACAGCCATCCACCTCACAACAGCCTCCAGCCCATACACCTTCACCCAAACTCAGCAGACGTACATCTCCTACAACCACTACCTTTTCCTCCACTCCCACACCCCCTCCATCTTCCCATCCCAGTGTGTCCAAAAAACTTTTCCTGGCCAATGTTGACCTCTTTTCTATGCCTCCACCCCCCGTCCTTCCCCTAGGGTCAGGATGTCTGGATCCCAGGCCAGCACCTCAGCCACCAAGTCGGCGTCCGCGTCCGCTGTGGTCCCTGCAAGTCCAAGATGATCAAAGGGGGCACCCATCAGGGCTGGCAGTGTGCCTCCTACCGATACTGGAGACCACCCGATTCTGCCACCTGCCAAGGTTAAGAAGGAGCCGGCATACAGCACTGACAAGACACACCACCCACCCAGCAAGGCCTCATCCAAAACAAAAGAGGACAGTGCCAAGGTCCCAGCAGCGTCTACCAAGGTGGGGAAGGGACACAAAAGCAAGGGCAAGTCACTTCAGGGCTCGGAGCCTCCAGGTGAGGGACTGGTGACCACCATTTGTCCTGACAGGCCAGCAACCTGTACCACGGTAAGCACCGCCGCAACGACCGCCACCTGCACTGCCATCCGCACTTCCCCCTGCACCCCCATCTGCACCACCCCCTGCACCACTGCTGCCACAATGACAGTCACCAGCATCATCCCCAGTGGGCAGCCGTCTGAGGCTGCTGGAGATGGCCTGGAATCGCCCTCCAATACTACAAGCACCTGCACCACGGGCAGCGCCAGCAGCATCTCCGCCACCTGCACTGCCATTTGACCACCACATGCCCAGCCGGTGCCACTACATCGGACATCAACAGCATCCCCAGTGGGAAGCTGTCCGCGGATGCAGGAGACGTCCTGGACCCTGCATACACCACTTGAGGCACCCCCACCAGCACTGGCACTACCAGTAGTTTGCAGCCTAAGTCGCCGCAGGATGGAGTGTGGCTCTGCCTCCATGGAGTATCATGCTACCTGTTCCCTGCACATCTCGTGCCTCAGACACCCAGGTGAGGGAACGGGAACTGCCACACCCCAGGTGCAGCATCACTGGGCACAATGCCCCCTCCAGAACCAGTGGAGATATGCATCCACTCAGCCCCACATGGCAGGATAAAGCACACTGGGAACAATACCCCCTCCAGACCCAGCGGAGATATGCATCCACTCAGCCCCTCCCTGGCAGGATGAAGCACAATGGGCACAATGCCCCCTCCAGAACCAGTGGAGATACGCATCCACTCACCCTATCCTTGGCAGGATGAAGAACACTGGGCACAAAGCCCCCTCCAGAACCAGTGGAGATATGCATCTACTAGAGAGACTGTGGCTTTGCACTCCCCAGGAGCAAGCAGTGGGCAAACCACCCACTTGAGAGACTTGAGAGACTGTGGCTTTGCACTTCCCAGGACCAAGCAGTGGGCAAACCACCCACTTGAGAGACTTGAGAGACTGTGTCTTTGCACTCCCCAGGACAAAGCAGTGGGCAAACCACCCACTTGAGAGACTGTGGCTTTGCACTCCCCAGGACATCGCTGTGGGCATGTTGCCCTCTCATGGAGCAGTGGCGTCGTGCATTCATCAGGCTGAGGTGCCCCCCCTTACCCTCCCCCTGAGGTGCCTGTTTCATTTCGATCTGATGCCCCTGCAGTGTTCTCTCCGTTTGAAGTCTGGCCTCGCCCTTGCATTTTGGGCCCAGTGGTCCACGGACAATAATTGGTGCACTGTCCGGACTCAAATCTCTCCAGTGGGTGGTTTGCCCACTGCTTTATCCTGGGGAGTGCAAAGCCACAGTCTCTCAAGTGGATAACAGTCTCCACTGGTTCTGGAGGGGGCTTTTTTGCCCAGAGTGCTTCATCCTGCCAAGGACTGAGGTAGTGGATGCCTTTCTCCACTGAAAGTGGTGCAT
This sequence comes from Pleurodeles waltl, assembly GCF_031143425.1. Classification (NCBI taxonomy): domain Eukaryota; kingdom Metazoa; phylum Chordata; class Amphibia; order Caudata; family Salamandridae; genus Pleurodeles; species Pleurodeles waltl. Next base: position 306,437,372 of record NC_090449.1, read on the forward strand.
CATGGAAGCTGCTGAGGCTCCTGGAACTGACCACCAGCCTCGGACGACTGACCACTGGGGATGGCAGCCATGTCTGCGGTGGTGCCACTGGCTCAGGATGTCATGGGGCCGCTGGCGGTGCTTGCGGCGGGGTCAGTCACGGCGGTGCTGGTGGCGGCCTCTGTGGCAGAGGTGCTGGTGGCGGCCTCTTTGGCGGTGGTGCTGGTGGCGGGCTCAGTGACTGCGGTGCTGGTGGCGGGCTCTGTGGCGGCGGTGCTGGTGGCGGGCTCAGTGACTACGGTGCTGGTGGCAGGGTCAGTGACTGCGGTGCTGGTGGTGGGCTCTGTGGTGGCGGTGCTGGTGGCGGGCTCTGTGGCGGCAGTGCTGGTGGCGGGCTCTGTGGCGGCGGTGCTGGTGGCGGGCTCAGTGACTGCGGTGCTGGTGGTGGCCTCAATGACAGCAGTGCTGGTGGCGGTGCAGGTGGCGGTCTTCTCCACCGTACAGGTTGGCGTCGACGTGGACAGAAGGTGTGACACTAGTCCCATTGTCGGTGCCACCATGCCCTCTCCTGACCTGCCCTTTATCATGTGGCCCTTCCCACCGTGGATGGTGCCGCAGCTGTCTTGCCACTATCCCCTTTTGTTTTCCCTGAGCCCTTGGTGGCAGGTGTTTTCTGCTTCTCCCTCCGGGATGTGTGCAACTTTTAAACTTTTGCAGGTGGCGGAATGTCCTTGCCCTCACTCCGTGGCACACTGGCAGCCGTGTTGGTTGGCGCACTCCAATAGCCCGCAGTTGCTGGCACCACTGTGCTTGGTGATGTGGTGGCTGAGGTGCTGGGTTGGGACCTAGAAAGCCTGGCCCTAGGGGCAGGACGGGGGGGGAGGTGTAGGGAAGAGTTCAATATTAGCCAGAAAAAGTTTTTTAGACACCCTGGGACGGGTAGATGGAGTGGGTTTGGGAGTGGAGGAAGAGGTAGTGGTTGTAGGAGGTGTACGTTTGCTGAATTTGGGTGAAGGTGCATGGGCTCAGGCTGTTGTGAGGTGGATGGCTGTTGGGTGGGTGTGTGCCGGCGTTTGTGTACTTTGGGAGGAGGGCTCACAGACACACTGGGAGAGGACACAGGGGATGTGTGAATGTTAGTGGGGGTGGTGAGTGCACGTGAGCGGTGTGTGGTGATGGGCGTGCTGGTGATGGAGGTAGTGGCTGAAGATTTAGTGCATGCAGTTGTGAGTGGAGACGAGACAGGGAGGGAGGAGGAGGACATGGAGGGGTGGGACACAGTGGAGGCAGTGGATGTTGGTATGTGTGCATGGGTATGATGCTTGTGTGAGTGCCTGGGGGATGTGTGGTGCTTATGTTTGCCTGAGCCACCCTTGTGTGTTGAGGTGTGTGCATGCTGGTCTGATGGTGTGCTTGGGATAGGCTGAGGTACAGGGGATTGGGTCTGGGTGGATTAAGTTGGAGGGGGGAGGCTGGACACAGGGACAATGGCTGCCATCATTGCTGAGGCCAGAGCCTGAAATGCTCTCTGTTGAGCTGCCTGGCCAGAATGAATGCCCTCCAGGTATGCATTTGTTTGTTGCAAATGCCTCTCGACACCCTGAATGGCATTCACAATGGTAGATTGTCCAACAGTGAGGGATCTCAGGAGGTCAATAGCCTCCTCACTGAGGGCTGCAGGGCTGACTGGGGTAGGGCCTGAGGTGCCTGGGGTGAAGGAGATGCCCACCCTCCTGGTTGAGCGGCCACGGGACACACGCTGAGGGGCTGATGGGAGGGCGGTGCTGGTAGGGGGGGTGGCAGCTGTACCTGTTGATGCGGGGGGCACAGAGGTGCCTGCCACTGCAAGGTAGCTCCCATCAGAGGAGGAGTCGCTGTCGTTGCTGTCACCTCCTGTCCCCGCTGTGGAGCTCTCCTCCCCCTCCGTTCCACTGGTGGCTTCAGACTCCGTTGTCTCGCCCTCCAGAGCCAAGTGGGATGCAGCTCCCTCCTGCTCCGGTGCCACTGCTCCTCTGCCTGATGATGCTATTGCACACAAGAACAGGGAGACCACAAAAAGGGGGGGAAAGACAGAAGAAAGACATGTTCAGTGCATGCAATACCACTAAAGGTGGCGGACACTACAGACACAGCAGCCCTCTCCACTACACCATGCACTTATAGTTCCTAGATTATTCACAGGGCCATGGGGTACAAGGCCTTAAGCCCGATTGCTGCACACATGGAAGTCACAGGAGCCTGACTAGGTGCAGATGGCTCTTACCACTGGTGGGGTTGGGGTGCCACATAGCCTGCCTCACAAAGGGACCTTGCCAACAAAGCTCGCCCTGGCCTAGGGTAACCCACTGCCCACCTCCCCCACCCAGACACCTCGTAATGCGCGCAGAGTCAGATGGATGTGACTGTACTCACCCCCCTTGTGGCTGCTGTGATGCCCTCAAGCGCCCATCCAACTTCGGATACGGCACCGCCAGGATCCGGAATATCAGGGGGTCATGGTGCGATGGGCACCCCCGTCCCACGTTGGGAGGCCATCCCCAGCTGGGCCTCCGCCGTCTTCTTGCTCCAGCGGCGAATGTCCTCCCATCTTTTCCGGCAGTGGGTGCTCTGTCTGTGGTGGACCCCCAGGGTCAGGACGTCCTTGACGATGGCACGCCAAATATACTTCTTCTGGTGGGCGCTGACCTACAGGAATAGTACAGGGGAAAAGGATAATCTTTACCCTTCCGGACCGTCACAGTCATTGGCCCACGTTCCCACCCTTGCCCTGATGCACATACACTCACCATCCGCTCATGCAGGGCTCAGTCCCCCCCATGTATCTTCCATCCACACCACTCCAAACAGGCATTGCCCATGCAGCATGCTCACAGTGTACTCACCTGTTTGTCTGGAGGACCGTAGAGTAGCGTGTACTGGGGGAGGACCCCATCCACTAACTTCTCCAACTCCTCCGAAGTGAAGGCAGGGGCCCTTTCCCCAGACACATGAGCCATCGTCGCTTCCAGACTGAGGTCACAGCAACACTTGCAGTGTAGGTCCTCTCCTGTTGAAGGTCAGGTATCAAGTGAGTGTACAGATAGAAAATGGCGGTCACGTCTGCGGCAGTGCGTACCGTCACCGCCGGCGTACATCGTCATTAGCTCCTGGGACCCATAGGGTCCAATGCTAACCAATGCAGGATTGCGCTGTGGTCTTCGACCGCCTACCGCAATGGTATAGAACGCCAGCGCAGTTACCTCATATCCCCTTGTCCCACCTTACAGGTCAGGCAGCCACCATTTCAGGGGGCCACATGGCATTAATAATAACTGTGTCACATCTATCTAGGCCTTGCATACACACAGTAACAGGCACATTGCAGATTAACAAATATGTGCAAATGACATTTTGTAATACTTTAGTGTTGGCTGACTCTCTGATCGCTGTTCTCCTCCATAGGGCACGTCCGCTGGGGCAGGTGATGAGATGGCGGCATCCTCCAGTGTACAGACCGCTGGTGGACCTGTCGACAATGAAAGAGAGACACGTAATAGTCACCTACAGACTTGATCGTGCAACAATCCATGAACTTTGTGCCCAGTTGGAGCCAGACCTGATGTCAGCAATCCGCCATCCCACAGGGATACCCCCTCGAGTGCAGATCCTGTCAGTACTCCATTTCCTGGCAAGTGGGTCTTTTCAAACTACAGTGGCCATTGCTTCAGGGATGTCCCAGCCAATGTTCTCAAACGTGTTGTCCAGAGTGTTGCCTGCCCTGCTGAAAAACATGCGCAGCTACATAATTTTCCCTCAGATTAAGGATTTACCTACAGTGAAAGGTGACTTCTATGCCCTGGGACATATCCCCAACATCATAGGTGTCATTGATGGGACACATGTGGCCTTGGTACCCCCCCCGCGGGAGTGAACAGGTGTACAGAAACCGGAAGAGCTACCATTCTATGAATGTGCAGATGGTGTGTTTGGCCGACCAGTACATCTCCCCTGTCAATGCCAAGTGTCCAGGCTCAGTGCATGACGCTTACATTCTGAGGAATAGCAGCATCCCTTATGTGATGGGAGAACTCCAGAGGCACTGTGTGTGGCTAATAGGTGAGGACAAAGACCCTATTCCCTGTGAATAGTTGTGTGGGTCTGGGGTTGTCCCTACGGGTTAGTGTGTGTCTAACAGTTGTCCCTCGACATTTGCAGTTGACTCTGGGTACCCCAACTTGTCATGGCTACTGACCCCAGTGAGAAATCCCTGGACAAGGGCAGAGGAACACTACAATGAGGCACATGGGCGACCCTGACTTGTCACTTTGCCTTTCCATCTAACAGATGTGGGTCCCACTGTGTGACCTCTGCTATATTACCTCATGGACTAGAGCTGTGTTACATTGGTATGTTGACAATAAAATTGACATTGCTATATTCCATAGTTATTGCAAATACACATTTGTGAAAGCACAGACTGACTCCAGATTGTTTTGTGATTCAAGGGTGTTTATTTCTGTGCAAATAAGTGGAGGGGGTTGTAAAATGGGCAGGGGTGATGGTGGAGGAATGTCCATGGCAGAGTCCAGTCTATTTGTTTCACAGGTGCATTGTCCAAAGGGACATAGGAAGTGGAGCTAGGGCAGTTTAAGGATGGACAGGGTAACAAAGTGGGACGGAAGGATGACATTCAGGGGGGTCTCATTTCCTGGCGGGGTCTTGGTATTGTTATATGTCTTGTTCCTGGATCTCAGGGACCGTTTGCGGGGTGGTTCTCAATCTGCAGGGGGTGGGATGCTGGTGTCGTGGTCCTGTGGCGGTGCCTCCTGTCCACTAGCGCCGGCGGAGGTGGTGGGCTGTTCATCATCCAGGCTAGTGTCAGGGGCCCCTTGTTGTGCCACAGTGTCCCTCCTGGTGTTGACAAGGTCCTTCAGCACCCCTACAATGGTGACCAGGGTGCTGCTGATGGACTTGAGTTCCTCCCTGATCCCCGGATAGTGTTCCTCCTGCAGCCGCTGGGTCTCCTGAAAGTTGGCCAGTACCGTTGCCATCGTCTCCTGGGAATGATGGTACGCTCCCATGATGTTGGAGAGTGCCTCGTGGAGAGTGGGTTCCCTGGGCCTGTCCTCCCCCTGTCGCACAGCTGTCCTCCGAGTTCCCCTGTTTTCCTGTGCCTCTGTCCCCTGAACCGTGTGCCCACTGCCACTGCTCCCAGGTCCCTGATTTTCTTGGGGTGGTGGGTTTGCCTGGGTTCCCTGTAGTGGTGAACACACTGCTGCTTGACGTGTCCTGGGGACAGAGGGATGGGCCCGCTGGGTGGGTGCTGTGCTTCCTGAGGGGGGAGGCTCTGTGGTGGCATGTGCCAGTGTCAGGGGAACCGACTGTCCCGAGGACCCAGATGGGCCGGGCTGGTCATCTTGATCCAGTTGGACAGAGCTGCTGTCATCACTGTGGGCCTCTTATGTGGGATGAGTGCACATGTCTGGAACCTCCTGTCCGGTGACGTTGGGTAGGGGTCCTGCAGTGGTGTAATGGCATGATTATTGCATCTGTGTGTGCCATTGTGTGCAATGGGTGAGTGACCCTGTACTCCAGTGCTTGCATTCTTGTCTAGGACCTTGTGTGATAATTGGTTTGGGGTCTGTGTGGGTATCTGTTGTGGACATGCTTTGGTGATGGGTGTCCATGCTTTGGTGTTGCATGCAGGGCTTGGTGTTGGGATGGGTGGGTTGTGTTAGTGAGACATTTGTGAGGTGTTGGAGTGATGGGGGTGAGGGTGGGGGTATGTGATAGCATGCAGGTAGGGTGGGGGATGTAATAGTTAAGAGTTGACTTACCAGAGTCCATTCCTCCTGCTACTCCTGTGAGACCCTCAGGATGCAGTATAGCCAAGACTTGCTCCTCCTATGTTGTTAGTTGTGGGGGAGGAGGTGGGGGCCGCAGCCAGTCCTCTGTACTGCAATCTGGTGTCTTGAGACCACGGAACGCACCTTCCCCCGTAGGTCATTCCACCTCTTCCTGATGTCATCCCGTGTTCTTGGATGCTGTCCCACTGTGTTGACCCTGTCGACGATTCTGTGCCATAGTTCAATCTTCCTAGCAATGTAGGTGTGCTGCACCTGTGATCCGAATAGCTGTGGCTCTACCCGGACGATTTCCTCCACCATGACCCTGAGCTCCTCCTCAGGGAACCTGGGGTGTCGTTGAGGTGCCATGATGTGGTGTGGGTGATGTGTGAGGTGGTGTCGGTTGTGATGTGTGAGGGGATGTGTTTGTGTGTTTTGTCTGAGGTGCGTGGATGGTGTGTCAATGATGGTGTTGTGTGCCTGTGGATGCTAGTGTTGTTTCTGGTGGTGTCTATCTCTGGCCTACTTTCTCAATCTTGGTAGTAAGGGTTTGTGGGTGATGTGGGTGTGTGTTTTATATTGGATTGGGTGTGTGGGAGTGGTGTGTGTATGTGTATTTCGATTTGTCCAATGTGGTTGTGTTTTGTAAATGTGTGTGTATTTTGAGCGCGGCGGTGTGTACCACCAATGGAATACCGCGGTTGAAAGACCGCCGCGTAGAATCGCGGTTCGTGATAGTGTGGGCGTATTCCTGTTGGTGTGACGGTGATGGTTTTGTTATCGCCAGTTTATCACTGACCTTTGGTGTGGCGGACTTGTGTGGGTGTCTGGATTTTGGCAGATTCTGAGCTGTGGGTCGCAATAGCTGTAGCGGAATTCTGCCGCCGCAGCGGTGTGTTGGCGGTCTTCTGCACGGCAGTACGCGGGATTTACCGCCAATGTTGTAATGGGGGCCATAGTCACCTGTGGACTTCAGAGTCATGATTCTGCAGCATTACTGAGATTTGCTGCTACTTTGATTTTTCTTTGGTCTTAAGAAGAAATCTATCACAACATGTGCCCAGTGATGGATGTGCCTAGATGCCTGTGGCTGTAGGATCCTTACCAGTAGAGCCAATAGTCGTAGGTCACCCTTGGTATTGATTTCATGGCTCATTGCTGATGACCTGCTAACTTAGATCACAAACAGTGAAACGGGTAAACCATTGATGGCCCAACAGAATTGGAATGCGAAGCCTGGCATTTTGTAAATTGATTTTGATCAGAAACATTATTAGAACAAAGAGAACTGCAATGTAATGAAACGGTTGACCAATAAAACACATGAACAAAGGAAGAAACATGTCTGCTATTTGGATTGACATAAACAACTCCATTGTAAGTTGAACAATTATGATAATATTAAAAACCTTTGGCCTACATCAGCAGTACATATAAGGGCACCTTTCCAGGAGGGAGGATGACTGTACTCAGTGCTGTGAACCCTATGTCAGCATATTCGCCTATAAAGCAGACTAAACCAGATTAAATTCAGACAGACGAGTGATAGCCTTGGAACTATGTATGAACGTGCATATAAAAAGGAGGTATTGTCTTATATTTTAAGGTCACAGTTGTTAAATGTACAATAGAAATTCAGCTGCTCAGCCTTATTCCATGATGATTTCTTGGAGGACTATACTTCTGTCTATTGATGCGTCACATTTCAGGGACTCCTGCTTGCCATGATAGCTGCATGTTCTCAGGTATTGAAAGAGAATGTGATGAGATTGCTTCCTTTATTAAACTACATTGATAACTGGTACTCAAACACTGCGACCTTGTGGGGCTAGATTTAATTTGTCCCCAAAAGTGTTCAGTACACACATGTTATGGAATTTATGTGTGTATTAGTTATGCTGTTCTCCTCTATGTGTGGCTGACACAATTTTATCTCCTTTAAGTACAACATGTTTTTTTTTGGTTGCCATCCTATTTCACTCTTTTATTTTCTAGTCACTACTTCCTCTCTGGGGAAGGGCACAATATTAATGGAATGAAAACAAACGTCCACCATGTGTTCATCCATGTGATAGCCCATAATCAAGAGCTGGTCAAAAACGCAGCCTCCTGTTGCACTCCTTCAACCAATATTTAAGTTCTCCGCAGTCCCTGTGTCATATGATGGATAAACCCCAGCAAGAACCAAGTAATGTGAGCCTTTCTTAAGTGCAGTTTCCCCAGTATAGTTTATTGATTCCTTTGGGATCATTTGCTCCCCACCATTGACAGATGACCTGCCACCTTTGGCATACACAGGAACTACCTGTAATCTCCACTTCTGCTTCTCAATAGGGGCCCCCTAGGATACACTTCTGAAGGATTTCATATAATTTCCATCCTTTCGCTATCTTCATGGATCTGTGCACTGGAAATATTGAGGTGGAGAAGAGATTAAACCTATCCAGCCATTTATCTTTACCATTGGTGCTGGTCCAGTCATGCACAAATCTTGCTTGCCTCTCACATGTTCCAGGATCTCTTTCACTCTGTCCATAGACATAAACTTTATTTCAGAGTTCATTTCGTTTCGTCAAACAAAAGACTTCTCAACGTCTCAGTGACAGGCCCTAAAATGTATCCTTCTGTCTCTCTTGATTGCAGCCCTCACAGCATTGTGCATCATATCATACAGAGCTGCTTGTACCTTGGTAGCCCTCGAGAAGAGTCTCTCTCTAAGTACTCAAACTTCCTTCTCTTGGTGGGATGGTGACTGGAAATAGGAGGAAGATCTGTTCAACTGAACTTACAGACACACTTGCACTACACCATTCTGGACTCCAAGTACATCAAGAATCACAATTATTAACATAGACTGTGACACCTGAAAATTCTTCAATAGTCAGTCATCAAGACCCCAGCATGACCTTGCCTAAGCCCTACACTCCATTCGACACATAAACTTGAACACTACTCCTGTTCACATCCTGCCTATTACCACGGAGAAAAACCTTGTGTGCGCCTGACACCATCCACAAGTCAGTTGTACTTTTGGAGCAGACATCATTCAGGTGTGACTTCAAACCCTGGCCGTGATCCAAGCCTTCTTTGATACTGACCGGAAACAAGAGACCTACGTGTCCAGCCACAGGGATGCCTAATCCTCCAATCACTTTATTTACCATTGTTTTCTCTTTTAGATGTGTCAGAGAAAATGTGGTTTGGCTAATGTTCAATAGCTGGTTATACTGGCCAAAGAGAAAAGTAGGCCACACTGTAAACACAAATCAGCCCTGGCAAAATTGTTCAAAACAATCCCAGCCTGCAAGAGACCAGACCAAGAATTGGGCCGTGGCTGGGCCACGATAGCTCTTCCTGCACTGAAAGCAGCCCCAATTTCGTAGCCCGCTATAAAAAATGACGGAGAGGCACAGTGATCTAAGGACGTTCTGGTGGGGATAAATGAGCTCCGACGGAAAGCAATGTGGTGAATTGTAATGGAAGAACTGTGCCTAGCGACAAAGAGGGGCCCAGGTAAATAAGCAAAGGCACAGTTGGAGATGTTTCAATGTTTTCTGACACAGGTTAATTACTATGAGCCATATGTACAAACACTTGTCACTTGTCACTTGGAACAGAAGATCTGGGTTCAAATTCCAACTTTGCCACTTGGCTGAAAGGTAGTGTGATTGTATAGCAATCTTTTCATAGCCTCAGCTTCATTAAGTTTATTTTTGATTTGTCTTAAAATGCTCTGCCTTGGTCTTCAGCCTGCGATATAGCTAATACACGATCCTAACAGCCTTTACATAGCGCACATATTGCCATTAGTATGGCCTTTTAGCACTTTCGGCATACTGGCGACTTTTCACATGGTTCCTGGGTTACAATCACAGACCAGAGTCTGATTAAGCTGCTGATGACTAGGGAGGTATTGTGGGTACTGAGTTCTGGCCATTTGCTGGTTAGTTGGTTATGTCTTGGTCATTAAGCTGCAAATGCATGAGTTTTGTAATGAGTGATTGAGGCCTAGCTTAATAAACGTGCTGGTTGAATGGAGGTATCAGCTTCCGGTGTGTAATGGGCGTGATATAAATAAAACTAATTATTGATTGAACAGTTTCTTCACTTGATCAGGAAGACGATGCTCTACCCTGAAGAAAGTAATATATTTCAAATAACAATGAACATGCACCCTGATGACGCAGAAATGAAGGTTTTACATTTATTAGCGCATAAACGTAGTGCTGCAATAATCAAGTGTGACTTTAACCGAACTAATAAAGATTGTACGGGGACAAAATGTGCCCTCAGAGTAGTTCGCCAACATTTATAAGCGTGCTTTATATAACGTGATGTATTAGAATTGTACTAGTCTGACATAACCGTAAACGTGTGCTATGATTTGCTTATTTGAAATGTTTTAGCTTAGCATAACTTTAGTGGAGGCTTTGGCCTAGTTGCCTTGTCTCACGATTTAGATGCTTGTATTTTTCCAATGTGCTAATAAACGCGTATTCTTGCTTGAAGCTGTACTTTTCCAGTGAGATCGGTTCACATGCTTATCTTTAAGGTTTCGTGCCAGCCTGGCATCTTCTTCTTTGCTCCAAGGTCAACCTGCAGGTGCAGACAATGGACGCTCTGAAAGTGAGTTAATTGGTAAAATATGTTGCAACTTACGTTCCCGACTCCAAGGATAATGTATGCCTAGGTAGAAGCTTGAGAACTGTTGTTTTTGATTGGACAATTTGAAGCCAACCTATGAACCCTCCAATGGAAGACCCTACTGGATTTGAACTGTTGTCTATTTAAACCTGGTGCACGAGAGGAAATCGGAAGAGAACACCACCCCATACCCGCCATTTTGCAGGACATTGCAGACATTATGGCCCATCTTGCTGCGACGCCATTTTGAATGAGACTTTGATGCTTTCTCTAATCGAGAGAAAGAGACTTTAAGTAATTCTCGCCCTAGAGACTTTAACTTTGATTTGCCCCTTAGCATGAAGTAGTAGTTTTATCTTGCCGCTGTGAGGCAATTGCCCCATCCACCTTGCCCCTTTGCCCCCGTCCCATGCTGATCGAATCCGGTACCTGTGAGACGAAGACTTCCTTGAATGCTGATTGAATTTGGTAAATATGAAAGGAGAATGTACAATTGCATTGTGTTTTCTTTTTAGGTAACCAACTGCTGATTTTTGATAAGAGCCCTAGTTAGGAGTTTTCTAAATTAATGTTGTTAAATTGTTTTTGCATGAAGACCCACATGCAGATGCTAATTTGAGGTTAGATGAGGATTCATTTGATGCACGATGCAATTTGAGACCTTGTTATGCTGACTAAATGTATGCAATTAGCCCATTACAGATTATAGTTTTAGTGGTTTGTGTTGCTATTATCGAAGGCATTGTTATTCAAATGCTGCATAAATTGCATCTTTTCCGCCGTTATGGACAGCTATTAATGTTCATTTACATATATCATTTGGTGTTGAGACACATTTATATCGTGCTAGCTTTGTTAATATAGGGAAATAAATGCATTAACTTTGAATAAACTGGTGTGGTTATTCATGACCGAAAGGTCATGGTTTCGCCGAAATGTTTTCTGGATTAATTGTGAAGTGTTATGTTGATCAGGGTATTGCTTATGTTCGTTATTGATTATTGATTTGATTAAATTGATTACTCTCGGGTGAAGAGAGCCCCACTTGGTCAAAAGATTCATCGGCCCAAGAGCGTCCAAATACATGTAATTTATTAGGCTGGAACGCTCTATCAGTAGATGGTAGCAGAGGACGGTTACGACTTTTGGGACCCCACTCGAGACATACATGGTGTTGAATTAACGGTTACGACTTTTAAGACCCCACTCGAGACATACATGGTGTTGAATTAACGGTTTCGCCCTTTGGGACCCCACTCGAGACATACATGGTGTTGAATTAACGGTTGCGCTCTTTGAGACCCCACTCGAGAAGTTGAATTAGATTTTTCTTGGGTGAAACAGATTGAGAGAATGATGATGGGCTAAGTCCCCCGCGACTTTCCCGGGATCTCGGAGCTTGCGAATGGAGAGAATGGAGGTGTGAGATCGGCGTTGGCGGTACTAGTGACGGTATGAGTGAAGTTAGGATTTTGCGCTTGCACAGCTTATTGCCACAGATTGTGTGAAAAGGTTGCGAGGATTTTAGAGAATAGCGGAGGTGCGACTCCGAGTGTAGGAGTAGGGAAGTCGTCGAACTTCATAGAGAATAGCGGAGGTGCGACTCCGAGCGTGAGAGTAGGGAAGTCGTCGAACTTCATGTGCATGTGGCGCTTTGTGCAGAAAAAGGTCCACGTGGTTGTTGTTGTTGAGACGGGCCCTGCGAGGTCAAGAGACTCCGGAGTATGTTGAAAAGTGTATGAGACACTTGTTTTATGTTGTGGTCTGGTCGGTTTAATAGGTTGACCGGGCGTGGTCAACGAGTCGGTACGTGTGTTAAGGGAGTGAAAGAAACTTCGACTTCGGGCTTTGACAAATTCTAAGTGCACTAGAATAGATCATTGACAAGTTGAGAGCAGAGTCTGCGGGTCAGATTTGCTTGCGAAAGTGGGGACCGAGAAAGATGGAATAACTGCCGAGGCTAGTGAAAAATCCCTAAGGTCCTGAAGCGATTGTGTTACCCTTCCTGTAGTAAACCGACAGATCTGTTTTATTATATTTTTTTTTGGTTGCTCGCGATACATGCTAGAAGTTGTTACGAGAGGAGCTGAGTGAAGGAGGACAAGCAGCAAGGCTTTGTCAGCCGCAGTGTGTGTGAGTGTGACGTCACTGGGATAGGTTGGTTGCAGAGAAGGGTCGCGCACGGATTGGACGCAGTCCGTGGGGCCCGATTGGAAGGGGAAAGGCAGGCGAAGAGTATTCCGGGAATTAAAGTCACCTTATTGATTACAAACTTTGTGAAATAAAAGACGAGAAAATGAAATTTTTTCAAGCATTAAAGAGTGCGATGAAGGGAGAGTCTTACATTAAAGCGAGCGAAGGAGAGGAGACGCCACCCGAAGGTACACCAGCTTACATTGTAATGGAGGAAAAGGGGGTAGCTCCGTGCCTTTGGCTAAAGCAATGGCACAAGCTGACAGAGAAACATGGGAGCGTAGCGTTCCCGATCCATGGGACGTTCAATATAAGGATCCTAGAGAATTTGTGATTCGCGATGTACGACATGAAGGTACCTCCAAGGCCAGCACAGTTTGAGGCTCTAGCGATTTGGGAACTAATGGCTAGACAGCAACAGCAAAAGAAGTTCGAGACCAGGATAAGAAAGGTAGAAAAGACACTAGCGGACGCTAGGTGGGACAATGCACAGAAGGTGTGGAGGTCAGATATATTGCAGGGGATAAAATTGTTCCCCGCAATTGCTAAGGAAGAAGAGGAGACAGGCAAGAAAGCTACCTGTAAGGCAAATAGGAGGTGTTCCAAAGATAGAGAAGACTAGTCAGAGGATGAGGAGTTCATCATCCAATTGCTGAACGACCGTCCACCACCTTATGCAGCGAGTGAACAAGGTCCCAGTACCAGTTCTGCCCCTCTGGCACCGGTACAGAATAATGAAACTCCGGATTCAGAAACGCCATCGGGATCTAAGGACCCGAGTTTACTGTTCACCCCGCAGATACCGCAGGTTAGGAGAATATACCCAGATGTGCCTATATTGAAACCAGCAGAAAATTATCAGCCGCAGGTCCCAAGGTACTACAGCAGTGACAACAGTACGGGAATGATTCTAGATCCAACCGTAATGGGAGTACAGAATGGTCGCAACCCAACATTGGCACAAGCTGAATCAACCCAGTTTTTGATACCTCAAAAGCAGATGCAGGGGGGAACAGCACATGCTCAGATGACGGGGAGTCAGACGGGCATGCCGGCAATGATGACCCATAGTGTGGGAATGAACATGCCTCAGAACCTGGGGAATGGACAGAACCCAGATGCGATATCCCTACCCATTACTGTAGGTCCTCCGGTACCTTTGTACACTCAGCCTAACTTAGGTATGAGCGGTCAAGGATCAATGGTGCAGACTGGGACGGAGAGGAGGTGCATAGAAAACACTCCAGAGACAACTCCGATAGCGGCTCTGCCAACTGGATCTGGGTCCTTGATGGAGTTTAGTCCCATATGTGCTCAGTCAACAGTGGTGAGGTCGAGTCCCCCACTGATGATACCGCTAACATCGAACACTGAAATGTTGCCGCAACCATCAATGGCAGTCGATGCGAATGCTACACTGATGGGGTTGAATGCGCAACAGCTGACACAGTGGTTCAACAGTCTGAATTCCACACAAAGCTCAGCCAGTGGGAAGGGAGAAGACTATCTGAATAAGGTCAGGTTGAATATGGAAGCAGAAGAATTGGTGGAAGGGACTATGGGTTTGAATAGGTTAGAGTCCTACTCGGAAGAAGAGCTGAGGTATCTATGTCCCAGGATTACGAGAGAAGTGAACAAGGTACATAGAAGGTTGCAAGAAATAGCTGACAAAAATGGGGTTGAGATAGACAAGACAAAACACTTGAGCAGGAGCTATAGATTGGATTTTGGGACCACAGACTTTGAACACATGAGGTCAGCAGGCATGAAAACGCACCTTAGAGAATTGCTGCAGAGTGCACAAGTGTGGGGGTGCTTAGACAAATGGGAAAGCAGGTGGGCAAAGAAAAAGGAAAAGAAGAAAGACAGTGTCCCAGAGCACAAGGAGAAAAGACCACAGAGTAGTGATGCAATAACCATGTTACCAATGAGGGAGACAGCAGGGGGAAAATTAATACATGTACCGTGGCACAGAAGCGACATTCAGTCCTTTACGGATGATTTTCCCAAACTGAGAGAGAAACCGATTGAATGGTATCAACAGACTGATAGGTTTGTGAAGCTTGCAAAATGTCTTTGGGAAGACCTGAACACCCTCTTTGAGATTGTGGTTCCGGCAGATTTGTGGGAAGAATGCAAAAGGGCTGTAGGTTGGCCGACAAGTGAACCAGAGAGAGACAGGGACATGGGTGCACCATCACCTATGGTGATGAGCTTGTACCACAAGGTGATTGAGCATTTGAAGACGAAGGTTGCCGCGAAAAATGTGGATTGGCAGAAGATTGATCGAACTGCCCAAGAGGCTAAAGAGTCGATTCACGGTTACTATGAGAGGTTGTTGAAGGCGTTCAAGAATTACAGTGGCACGGAAACAATAGAGGCGAAGGACATGCTTCATTTTGTGTTTAGATTTGTGGAAGGGCTGAGACCAGAGATAAGTCAGATGATAAAGACGCATTTGATTTGTTGGCAGTCGAAACCTATTGATGAGGTGTTGAATTATGCGAAATACTGTAGCGACGAAATTGAGGTGAAACAGAAAAGGTTGAAAGAGAAAGTGATGATGATGCAGCTTAAAGCAGCTCAGACAGGTTTGCAAGGGTTGCAAGGGTTCCAACAGCAGGTACCGCAGCCGCAGGGAAATATGGTGTTTCAGCCACAGGCGAGAGGCAGAGGCAGAGGAGGCTTTGGGAGTAATGGTCCGGATTTGAACACTGTTGTGACTCTGAATGGTGTGCAGGCAATGAAAAGGGTGATGCCGTGTCACGTGTGCGGAATCGTCGGACATTGGAAACGCGAGTGCCCGATGATGGTGCAGGAAGGTGCAGGTGTTGGTCAGCAGAACAATGATGTCAATGCATTTCAGACAATGAGGGGACCGAAAATGAGAGGTCCAAACCCAAATTTTCAGACCATAAATCAGCTGCAAGGATTACAGCCCATGCAGCCGCAGCAGATGCAGATGCCCCGTATGCAGATGACGCAAATGCAGCCAATGCAACAGCAGTTTCCCATGGTACCTAATCAGCAAATGCAAATACCTTTGGCACCAATGAATCAGCAGCAAGCGATGGTTCCTCCACAGGTCTCAGGTCAGGTGATGAATACAAATGGCACAGTACAACAGTTCCCATTACACAGTGAGAATGGAATAAACAATGTATGGGAGAGTGAAAGTTCAGGAGAGGAGGGAGATTGTGTGCTCGCAGCATCCTTGGAAGTTGATCAAAAGGGTCCATATGTGGAGGGAAGAGTCATGGGTCATCGTGTTTCATTCTTAGTTGACACAGGAGCCACACGTTCAACTGTTAGGAGCATTGAAGTACCAAATTTGCCACTATCAGGGAGAACAGTTCAAGTAGTGGGAGTAGCAAACAGGCACCTGACGAACCCAATCACAGATCCAGTACCAGTCAGAATTGGTAACTATCAAGGGTTACACAATTTTGTGGTATGTGACTCAAGCCCGATAGCACTGTTAGGGAGAGACCTATTGTGCAAGTTGGGATGTTCGATTATGTGTTCGGACAATGGAATTCGAATTCAGACGAGCAGTGATGGGGAGGAAGAGGAAAGTGTAGAAGGGGATGAGATGGAAACTGTCGATGAAGAATATCCCCTGATTAACCTTTTTCCGATGATAACTGAAGAGGATATTCCAGCTGAATTACGGGAAACAGTCGGAAAAGAAGTGTGGGATATGACAGGAAAAGAAGTGGGATTGGTGAAAGGAGTGGAACCAGTGAAAGTGACTGTAAAACCCAATGTAACCTTTCCCCAGACCCCACAATACCACATGGCACAAGACACCCTCATGAAAGTCGCCCAACTCATTGACGAGTTTGTAAAACAGGGAGTACTGAAAGAAGTGTTAAGCAGTCCATGTAATTCACCAATCATGGGACTAATAAAGCCGAGTGGAAAGGTCCGAATAGTGCAGGACTTGAGGAAAATAAATGACATTGTAATTAAATGCTGCCCTGTAGTACCGAATCCAGCTGTGATAATGTTTCAAATCCCTTGCGATGCCGAGTGGTTCTCAGTCATCGACTTGTCACAAGCATTCTTTTCGGTGCCTCTTCATGAGGACAGCCAATTTCTCTTTTGTTTCAAATTCTTAGACAGAGTTTATAGTTGGTGTCGAATTCCTCAAGGGTTTTCTGAGTCACCGTCAATTTTCAATCAGATCCTAAAGAAAGACTTGGAAGCGTTGGAATTGCCATTCGAGTCAACCCTAGTACAGTACATTGATGACTTACTGATTGCATCTAAGACAGAAAGTGGCTGCACAGCCGACGCCATTGCCCTATTGAACCATTTGGGAAGGAATGGACACAAGGTGTCTCCTTCAAAGTTGCAGTTCTGTCAGAAGAAAGTGAAATACTTGGGTCACCAAATAGAGAAAGGGTCACGGAGAATAATGAAGGAAAGAATAACAAGTGTACTTCAAATGAGTCCACCAAAGACAAGGAGGGAGGTGAGGAAGTTTTTGGGGATGGTGAGCTACTGTCGCCAGTGGATTCCCAACTTCTCAACTCTAGCAAAGCCTTTACTGAAACTGACCCAGAAGGATGCCTTGGATGAAATTGAGCTGAAAGGAGATGAGATGGATGCTTTTATTGAATTGAAAGAATGCATGTGTAGGGCTCCAGCTTTAGGTATGCCTGATTACACAAAGCCTTTCACATTGTTTTGTCATGAACGTGATGCATGTTCTTTGTCTGTCTTGACCCAAGCCCATGGTGGCATAAACAGACCAGTAGCGTATTTTTCAGCTACTTTGGATCCGGTCGCAGCAGCACTTCCAGGGTGTTTGCGCGCCGTAGCAGCAGTTGGTATCAGCCTCACTCAGAGTGAAGGAATAGTGATGGGACACCCATTAACAGTCATGGTCCCTCACTCAGTTGAGATACTTTTGACCCGCTCCCGAACGCAACACATGACTGGAGCAAGACTCACAAGATATGAAACAATAATTCTGGGCTCACCGAATGTGCAGCTGAAAAGGTGCACTACGTTGAATCCAGCAACCTTGCTTCCCGGAGAAAATGCTGAAATTGAGAACGCTGAAGACGTCGAGCATGACTGCCTTCAGGTGACTGAATTTTGCACAAAACCCCGACCTGACATTAAGGATACTAAGCTTGATGAAAATGACCAAATTATTTTTGTTGATGGGTCATGTTTAAGAGATGCATTGGGAATATTGAAAGCAGGATATGCTGTATGTACTGTAACAGGTGTCTTGGAAGCGTCCTGGCTTCAAGGAGTATATTCCGCACAAGTAGCAGAGCTAGTAGCCCTTACAAGAGCATGCCAACTGTCTACATTGATGAAGGTTACCATTTACACTGATAGTCAGTACGGGTTCGGAATTGTGCACGACTTTGGGCAACTATGGTCACAGAGAGGTTTCCTGACCTCTTTAGGGTCCCCAGTGAAAAACGGGGAGAGACTAAAGGAATTGTTACACGCCATTCAAATGCCAGCCGAAATTGCAGTGGTAAAGTGTAGTGCTCATACAAAAGGACAGGACTATGTTTCTCTGGGAAATGCATATGCGGATCAAGTCGCAAGATTTTGTGCCTTGAACTGTATATTGCTCAGGGATGAATGGAATTCGATAAGTGAGCCAGAGCTCGAACCAGCTGAAGCATTTGCCTTGAAGGTCGTGGATACAATGGATGAACTAAAAGCATTACAGAATAGCGTCAGGGAGGATGAAAGAGCCTCCTGGATTAAGTCACAATGTACACAGAGACCAGATGAGTTATGGGTTTCAAATGAGGGAAAATATGTTTTACCAAATTGTCTCTTATCGCAGCTAGCGCGGTTCTATCATGGGCAGGCTCACCTAGGGAGAGATGCCATGATAAGATTGTTCAAAACTGATTGGTTTAACCCCAGATTCCGTCAAGCTGCAGAAGCAGTTTGCCATTGTTGTGTCATTTGTCAGCAGATGAACCCAGGAAAGGGAACGGTTGTGAACATGAGCCACATTGGCAGGGCGAGTGGCCCGTTCAGCAGAATGCAGATGGACTTTATTGAAATGCCTGTGCATGGAGGTCTGAAGTATGTGTTGGTGATTGTGTGCATTTTTTGTCACTGGATTGAAGCATACCCTACACGTAGAAATGACAGCCTTACAGTTGCAAAACTATTGTTGAGGGAGTTGATACCACGTTTCGGATTCCCGATCTCTTTAGAATCAGATAGAGGAAGTCACTTCAATAACGAGGTGATAAAGTTACTTTGCGCAGCGCTGAACATTGAGCAAAAACTGCATTGTAGCTATCGCCCAGAAGCCTCAGGACTGGCGTAGCAAATGAATGGTACACTGAAATCAAGAATGGCGAAAATATGTGCATCAACAAATTTGAAATGGCCTGACGCATTGCCTTTGGTGTTAATGTCAATGAGAAACACCCCTGACAGAAAGACTGGATTGTCCCCGCACGAAATTCTCATGGGCAGGGCCATGAGACTTCCTGCAGTTCCCGCAAACGCGCTTTTGAATATTACAGATGATATGGTGTTAAATTACTGCAAAGGTCTGGCTGACGTGGTTCGCTCTTTCTCTCACCAGGTGGAAGCAACCACCTTGCCACCGATCCAAGGTCCAGGACACACACTGAAAGCAGGTGACTGGGTCGTGATAAAGAAGCACGTGAGGAAGTCGTGTCTGGAACCCCGTTGGAAAGGCCCTTTCCAAGTGATCCTGACAACCACTACCGCTGTGAAGTGTGCGGGGGTTCCCAACTGGATTCACGCCAGTCATACAAAGAAAGTGTTGTGTCCCACAGATGAGGAAGTTGAAGCGCTGAAACTGCCAGTACCTGATAACAAAGTGCCGAGCGCTGAGACTGAGCAAAACAGAACTAGAAGCGAACAGGCAGAAATAGAGGAGAGAGAAATATTCTCTGAGGACGAAGAAACAGACTCACTTGGGGAAGACCAAGGAGAAACCTCAGACAGCGACGAAGCAGCTGAAGGTAACAAAGAGCCTGAAGCAGCTGAAAGTGACAAAGAGCCTGAAGAAAGTAACGGTGACAAAGGGCTCGAAAGAGGTGAAAAAGCAGGAGAGCCTGATCAGAGGAGGGCTTTCCCAGAAGCAGACGGTACAGTAAAAGAAAAGGAAAACCTGATTGACTCCCCAGAAGAAGGGGACAAGACAGAACAGAACGAAACTGTTCAAACTTCTTCAGAGGAGATCGCAGGTCCATCAAGTGGACACAGTGCAAAGAGAAGACCAAGTAGATCACCAGTAAAACAAAGAACTAGAGAAAAGTTGAATGACAGTGAAGGGCCAAGAGTGAAAGAGAAAAGAAAGGAAGTGTCTTTCGTGGTACCAACCTCAAGTGATGAAAAAGACTTGGCCAAAGAGGAAAGTACCAGTGAGACAGAATCAAAGAGAGATGCAAAATTGAAAAGGAAAAGGATACCAAACAGGAGATATTCCGGTCCTGAATGGGCATATGCAGTCAATGACGATTGGACCGACGAATTTGTATCTCTTAGCCTCGAGAACGAAGAAGAAGAGATACCAATAGAAAAGAAAAGTTTTATGGACACTGTTGATTGAAAAGCTGGTAAATGACATTGCTTGCTATAATCTAACGTGATACAACCAGCTGAGACATTGCTAAACCGGATGAGACATTTGCTAACTTGATAAGACTTTGATAACCTGATTGACTTTTAAACTCGATTTGAGACAACGTTGCTAATTGAAAAAAAAAAAAAAAAAAAAAAAAAAGAGAGACTGAGTTCTATTTGAAAAAAAAAAAAAAAAAAAGACCGAGTTATTGCCGAACTGAGTTATTGCCGAATTGAGACAAATGCTGCTAACTGATAAGTGACTGGCCTTCTGAAGAGAACTGTGTGAACATTGCGCTCGTTCAGCTTTGTAACTGATTGCTAAATCGTTTCTTTTTACAGGTGCTTCTAGCTCTCTGATTCTATACAGATCATGACACAAAACAGTAGAGTGAAATATTGTAAATATGCGTGTATAGGCTTGATAATTGCATGTGTACTAATAATAATGGCAATAGTGCTTGGAATGCATGGTAAGGGTGAGAATGAGAGAATTGATGCTTCTACTTTTGCTCCTGTTACTGTCACTGAACTAACCGCATTGAAAAGACTAGAATTAGATGAGAGACACTTGCATGATAAGAAGGAACTTTCGTATAATGTTTTCTATCGCTTGCTAACAGAATATGTTGAGACTATGGATGCAAAAGATTGTTATGTGTGTACACAAATACCGACATCGGTAACGGAAGGGGTGACTTATCACCACATGCCTCTTACATATGGGATTACATGTAGTATAGTAACTTCTAGATTTTATGGTCAAACCAACATACAGTATTTTTACTCAAATTATGATGTTACTTTTGCATATGTTCCTATAATCACGCAACTAAGCCAGATTGCTAAAGATTGGGATGCTAAAATAATGAGGGAATTTTTCGAGCCAATGCAACCTTTTGAAACAGCTCACGCTCATAGGGAAAATCTTACCTGCTCCCTATCAGCAGTAGAAATAAGCTTTTTAGATCGCACAGATGATAGAAGGGCACAAATGAATGCGAAATTAGAAAAAGAGCTAAGTAAAAGGACTTCAGTAGATAATTATGCTTTTGCCGCAATAAAGACACAAGGGAGAATAGCTTTAGATGCTTGGCATGTAGGGAAATTTTGTATATATCGAGGTGAATCTTATTATGATAACATTTTTGTAGGAGCGAGTGAATGTAAACATACGTTTATCTTTAAAGCCAAATGGACATTCATGCTGAACGGACTTGATCCTGTCATACCAGGTGTATATTACATTTGTGGGCATAATGCCTATTATCGTCTTCCAAAGGGATGGTGGGGGAGATGTTATTTGCGTATAGTGTTCCCAAAGGTTTATCAACTGGATGACCTATCGATGATTCCAAAGACGTCTGGATCCCATTGTATCCAGAAAAGAGAGACCGCAGCTGCTGTGGTAGGAGATATATTTGGAGCCATGATTCCTTCATTGGGAGTCGTGTTGAATTACATCAAAATAAGAAAGTTGTCTACTATAGTGGATAACATGTTGACAAAGTTTTCAGGTGCTATAATCCTGATGGATGCTGAACTTGCAGCGGAAAGAGCTATGACTCTTCAAAACAGGCTTGCCCTAGACATTCTTTTAGCAAAGGATGGCGGCGTTTGCAAAATGCTTGGTGCGCGACACTGTTGCACGTACATACCAGACAATAGTGTGAAGATTAAAACAATGCTTGCAAATTTAAAGAAAGAAAGTGCAGACTTGAAGGAATTGAAAGAACCAGGAGTTTGGGAGAAGGTTGGAAAGGGAATTGCTTCAGTGGGAAATTGGCTTGGTGGCATTTGGAATGGAATATTATTAAAAATAATACAGGGAATATTAATAGTACTGATTTGCATCTTTGGAATTTGGGGAATAAAAAGAGGAATATTAATGATCATGGCAAGAATTAAAAGAAGGAAGGAAGAGAAAATGATGAAAAGAATGGCAGAAGAATACAAAGCAAGAACAAGGGGAACTAAAAGGCAAAGAGAACTGACAGAATTTTAATGGAATAAAATTTGTGGGATTAGTTTTGTGTGATGACAAGTAGTCATCAGAGGAGGGATTGATGACGCAGAAATGAAGGTTTTACATTTATTAGCGCATAAACGTAGTGCTGCAATAATCAAGTGTGACTTTAACCGAACTAATAAAGATTGTACGGGGACAAAATGTGCCCTCAGAGTAGTTCGCCAACATTTATAAGCGTGCTTTATATCACGTGATGTATTAGAATTGTACTAGTCTGACATAACCGTAAACGTGTGCTATGATTTGCTTATTTGAAATGTTTTAGCTTAGCATAACTTTAGTGGAGGCTTTGGCCTAGTTGCCTTGTCTCACGATTTAGATGCTCGTATTTTTCCAATGTGCTAATAAACGCGTATTCTTGCTTGAAGCTGTACTTTTCCAGTGAGATCGGTTCACATGCTTATCTTTAAGGTTTCGTGCCAGCCTGGCATCTTCTTCTTTGCTCCAAGGTCAATCTGCAGGTGCAGACAATGGATGCTCTGAAAGTGAGTTAATTGGTAAAATATGTTGCAACTTACGTTCCCGACTCCAAGGATAATGTATGCCTAGGTAGAAGCTTGAGAACTGTTGTTTTTGATTGGACAATTTGAAGCCAACCTATGAACCCTCCAATGGAAGACCCTACTGGATTTGAACTGTTGTCTATTTAAACCTGGTGCACGAGAGGAAATCGGAGGAGAACACCACCCCATACCCGCCATTTTGCAGGACATTGCAGACATTATGGCCCATCTTGCTGCGACGCCATTTTGAATGAGACTTTGATGCTTTCTCTAATCGAGAGAAAGAGACTTTAAGTAATTCTCGCCCTAGAGACTTTAACTTTGATTTGCCCCTTAGCATGAAGTAGTAGTTTTATCTTGCCGCTGTGAGGCAATTGCCCCGTCCACCTTGCCCCTTTGCCCCCGTCCCATGCTGATCGAATCCGGTACCTGTGAGACGAAGACTTCCTTGAATGCTGATTGAATTTGGTAAATATGAAAGGAGAATGTACAATTGCATTGTGTTTTCTTTTTAGGTAACCAACTGCTGATTTTTGATAAGAGCCCTAGTTAGGAGTTTTCTAAATTAATGTTGTTAAATTGTTTTTGCATGAAGACCCACATGCAGATGCTAATTTGAGGTTAGATGAGGATTCATTTGATGCACGATGCAATTTGAGACCTTGTTATGCTGACTAAATGTATGCAATTAGCCCATTACAGATTATAGTTTTAGTGGTTTGTGTTGCTATTATCGAAGGCATTGTTATTCAAATGCTGCATAGATTGCATCTTTTCCGCCGTTATGGACAGCTATTAATGTTCATTTACATATATCATTTGGTGTTGAGACACATTTATATCGTGCTAGCTTTGTTAATATAGGGAAATAAATGCATTAACTTTGAATAAACTGGTGTGGTTATTCATGACCGAAAGGTCATGGTTTCGCCGAAATGTTTTCTGGATTAATTGTGAAGTGTTATGTTGATCAGGGTATTGCTTATGTTCGTTATTGATTATTGATTTGATTAAATTGATTACTCTCGGGTGAAGAGAGCTCCACTTGGTCAAAAGATTCATCGCCCAAGAGCGTCCAAATACATGTAATTTATTAGGCTGGAACGCTCTATCAACCCTTCATGAAATTATACATATGCCTTTTGAAATGATGGGCTCCCAGCAAAGGAAATGTATTAAACTTTCTCTGTGTTATCCCACAATCTTATTTTTACATTTTTATTAAAGAAGGTAAGCGGGGTGTTGATGTGCAGAAAATAAATGCAAACATAAATCAAAGGCTAAACTTAATCCATTCAGATAGAAACAGCCTGCAGGAACTGGGCAAAATGTGTGAAAGTCTATCCAAGCAGATATTAAATTATGCATACCTCCCACCTTCTGAGAGCTGCCATAAAAGTGGGTTCTGACAGCAGCGCTGAAATGATTCAGCCTTAGTTTTCCCCTCAGAAGTATGCTGTTGTCTTGTAGAATAGCAGCAGAAGCGCGTTCATTATTTTGCAGATAATTCTAGTGGCTCCTCGCTATGGTGGAAATATATTTGGATGAAAAATACCACACCCTAGGGCAGAGGTCTTCAAACGTTTTGATGTTGAGACCCCAAAGTCAAACATTTTTAGGCTTAAAGACCCCCTCCTGACAAAAATTTCTAGAACATGATGCTCCCCGTCTTTGACAACCATAAACACCCCCGATTCCAACAGCAAATAATTTTTATGGTGGGGAAATAATATTAAAAAGTGTTTAGCAAACCAAAGGTTAGTGGGTGACAGTGATTCGGTGTCAGAGGCTTACCACACAGGTCAAACAAAAAGTCTCCAAAAAGGATTACCCAAAAATGCACAATGTTACTTTATTTTTCACAAACAAAACATAATTTTACATAAATATTTGGTTGATAACACCTGTCTGAACTAAGGTGATGGGCGTGCCTGTTTTTTGCCAAAGAGACCGTCGATATGTGGTTGCACCTCATTAGTACCAGGTTAACACACAAATATAACAATAAGCAACAAAAAGGTAACCAGTCCAGCTTTACAAAGGGCCTTCTAGTGGACAGCAACGTGTTGCTCTTTTTAGAAGCTTTTAAACCGTTTGAGCCATAAACAACATTTGTTTGTTAAAATCAGCAGATTATAAGGCAGATGATGTATTATGTGGCAAATGCGGCAAATCTATAACTTTGCGAACATTTCCATGGCCACACAATCACATAATTCAAGTTGTCCTGGGAATAATGGCTCTAATGCATGGGCTGCAACTTTAGTGAATGGCATTGGAGGAGAACTTTTCTATATTTCATGGGATGCTGACGGCTTGGCTTTTACAGCTGCATGGAATTGGAGGTTGGTAAACACCATTCATTGTAATTAAAACATACCATTTACAAACATTAATGATGACTGTATGGTCCAAGTAGGATGCTTTCTTTAATTCCAAGGGAAGAAGTGGTCTCTTAATCATCTTTACCACTATTTGTTGCAAAAAAGGTTTTTATGTTTAACATGATGAAAACAGATGTTTCTGAATTAGCAAAAACTGACTCCTGGTTATATTAGTTTGGTTATGTTGTTGTCTGCAGTTTTTAGGTCTTTCATCATCAGGTAGCTACATACAAAATAACAGGCAGCTTAAATAAAAAATATATTTAAAAAGCTTTGTACCCAATGGGAAATGCACTACAGTATATTATGATATTAGTTTTTTTGCACTGCAGAGGTCTGGGTGTAATCAGAAAGTCACAGAATTAAAACTTGGTTGGTGCAGTGGAGAATGGTGACTTGTGTATACAGGGAGTGCAGAATTATTAGGCAAGTTGTATTTTTGAGGATTAATTTTATTATTGAACAACAACCATGTTCTCAATGAACCCAAAAAACTCATTAATATCAAAGCTGAATATTTTTGGAAGTAGTTTTTAGTTTGTTTTTAGTTTTAGCTATGTTAGGGGGATATCTGTGTGTGCAGGTGACTATTACTGTGCATAATTATTAGGCAACTTAACAAAAAAAAATATATACCCATTTCAATTATTTATTATTACCAGTGAAACCAATATAACATCTCAACATTCACAAATATACATTTCTGACATTCAAAAACAAAACAAAAACAAATCAGTGACCAATATAGCCACCTTTCTTTGCAAGGACACTCAAAAGCCTGCCATCCATGGATTCTGTCAGTGTTTTGATCTGTTCACCATCAACATTGCGTGCAGCAGCAACCACAGCCTCCCAGACACTGTTCAGAGAGGTGTACTGTTTTCCCTCCTTGTAAATCTCACATTTGATGATGGACCACAGGTTCTCAATGGGGTTCAGATCAGGTGAACAAGGAGGCCATGTCATTAGATTTCCTTCTTTTATACCCTTTTTTGCCAGCCACGCTGTGGAGTACTTGGACGCGTGTGATGGAGCATTGTCCTGCATGAAAATCATGTTTTTCTTGAAGGATGCAGACTTCTTCCTGTACCACTGCTTGAAGAAGGTGTCTTCCAGGAACTGGCAGTAGGACTGGGAGTTGAGCTTGACTCCATCCTCAACCCGAAAAGGACCCACAAGCTCATCTTTGATGATACCAGCCCAAACCAGTACTCCACCTCCACCTTGCTGGCGTCTGAGTTGGACTGGAGCTCTCTGCCCTTTACCAATCCAGCCACGGGCCCATCCATCTGGCCCATCAAGACTCACTCTCATTTCATCAGTCCATAAAACCTTAGAAAAATCAGTCTTGAGATATTTCTTGGCCCAGTCTTGACGTTTCAGCTTGTGTGTCTTGTTCAGTGGTGGTCGTCTTTCAGCCTTTCTTACCTTGGCCATGTCTCTGAGTATTGCACACCTTGTGCTTTTGGGCACTCCAGTGATGTTGCAGCTCTGAAATATGGCCAAACTGGTGGCAAGTGGCATCGTGGCAGCTGCACGCTTGACTTTTCTCAGTTCATGGGCAGTTATTTTGCGCCTTGGTTTTTCCACACGCTTCTTGCGACCCTGTTGACTATTTTGAATGAAACGCTTGATTGTTCGATGATCACGCTTCAGAAGCTTTGCAATTTTAAGAGTGCTGCATCCCTCTGCAAGATATCTCACTATTTTTTACTTTTCTGAGCCTGTCAAGTCCTTCTTTTGACCCATTTTGCCAAAGGAAAGGAAGTTGCCTAATAATTATGCACACCTGATATAGGGTGTTGATGTCATTAGACCACACCCCTTCTCATTACAGAGATGCACATCACCTAATATGCTTAATTGGTAGTAGGCTTTCGAGCCTATACAGCTTGGAGTAAGACAACATGCATAAAGAGGATGATGTGGTCAAAATACTCATTTGCCTAATAATTCTGCACTCCCTGTATTTAGTGATATGAGGTCACACACAGCCTGTGACAAAAAGCACTGTCAATATGTAAGTAATTGTTTTATACTTGCATTACTCACAGTATAAGAGAGACTGCTACAAAATGTGCAAACGTTTTCATGATAAAATGGTGCTTCCAAAATATAGATTTTAGTAACACCCAGACTGTATTTAACTGTCCCTTAAACACCTCCTCAGGGGTAGTAAGTGCTATGTAAATAATTAAAATCATGCACTTCACAGCTTAGTTGTCAACTCTTTTAACCACCACTCAAAAATAATACATCTTTTGTCACAAAGCTTCCATTGATTTGATCAAATAAAGCAAGTACATGCTACCAAGCATCGTTTACATTTGTAGATTAACTCCAAAGCACACATTTGCATTTCTTTCAGGCAAGCAGGGGCCCTGGCTGGACATCTGTTTCATTGCATAGGACACTCCCTGAAAGAACTCCTGGTGAAGCATTTTAACTGTTGGATTTAATCACCTTGGATGGTTGTGTTTCATCAAAACAAAAAGCAAATATTTTCGATTTCTGGCAGAACTGAGGCTGGAAGAAAGCATGATCCCCTGCCCTTGATTCCACATTCCCCTAGAGGTCGTGCCCTACTTATTGAAGACCCCTGTCATGGGATGAACAGAAATTTAAAGACAAAAACTGGGACATTTCACAAAAATAGAAGAACTACAAGTTCACTTCAGAAGAGCACACAGTGTGACAGCGCTCATCAGCACAGAATTACAGAAGAGGCACTAAGAATGAAATAAAATGTGATTTTTAAAGCCAGTGTAATGCCTGTTAATGAAATTGCTTCCTGATAACACCAGCTAACTATCTCTGCTTTGGAAAACCAAAAAAAACACCTCCCACAATTGTCAGGCGACCTTCTCTAAAAACCGGGACATGTGCTAAATTTCCCGAAATCTGCCAAGGCGGCTGGTGAAAACCTGGTATGCCCTGGCAAATCCAGGACACCTGGTCACCCTACTACACCCTCATTTACACAGCAGCACATCATACATTAAAAGGGTGTTGCAATATGTAATTAATTAAGGAGTTCCATGACCACATGGAGGAATGAGGGCGAGAGTTGAGTTTCTTTATAAGGTCATGAAAGTCCGAGGTAACCGGCTATATCTTTATAATGTGTGACCGGGGTACCTTAATCCATATAATACATGGTAACATCTTCACTCTTTCACAAACCACTCCAGTCCTTGGTGCATTGCTCTTTCATATGAAAGGTATAGGATGTTTGCAGACATTAACAATAAAAGTAGAATCAGCAGGGTGAAAATAAAAACACCTAAAAGCAGTTGCAAAAAGACCTTATAATCACTTTAATACAAGTGAGATTTAAAAAATGCTGTAACTCAGAAGGTGTAGAAGCATGCATAAATATTCTATCTTTTCCATAACTATCTACAGCACACAAAAAATGAACATGCTGCCCGAAACAGCTCTTTCTTCTGATCACTATTCATCTAGAAAAACAGAGTGGATGAAGGAAAAGCCAGGTTTTGTTTTGCCTATTTAGACTACCACTTTAATTATGCTTCATATTCTGCCTTTCCTTTAAGCTGCTGGCTGTAGCAGCAGGCATTAGGATGCCAGAACTCAACTTTTTTTTTATTGCAGACATCCAGAGATGTCACAAGTCTCCATTATTAAAGAAATTAGAGATGTTCTTTTAGAGAAGGATTGTAGGCTGTCGTGCAAAATGCTTGGCTAGCGGTGCTGTCCAGAAAACAAATTTCACACACAAGGCTATTGACTATGCAGCAACTAGCTCATTAAAATAGGAATGTCTTGTGTTGCCCCCATACATACACATAACCTACCATAAAGGTCTTTAGCAGGATTGGACTCACTTTACTTTCACATTCCTCACCATGAGGCAAAGTAGACATTTATCAAATCAATACTACCCATGCACAACCAAATAACCATACACAACTAAATTATGGAAAACACAAAAAGAAAAAGAATAACAAAGAAAACATGTCCACCGCCTAAACGTGGATCTAAATAGTCACAATAATAATATTGAATTAAAAAAGGTTAATCGTCACATTTAATGTTAATTGTTCGGTATGGACGCTTCCTAACAGCCAAGAGTATGGCTATAAATAAATATATACAAAATTAATTAATGGAGAGAAAAAACATTGGCTTCTGTTTTATGCATGACATGTCCCAAGGACTGTATAGTGGCTCAAACTAGCATTAAGGAGTGGGGTACCCTACTGATTTGCTCGTGGAACATAGGAGGTCTGCAGTCAAAAATTGAAGATCCTATCCTTGGGAAATACTGGAGTGCTTTTGATATAATAATGTTGCAGGAAACGTGGGCTCAGACGAGCATCCAGCTCATAGGCTTCTTGGAGTTCAGTAAACAAGGGCAGAAAAACAGTCACTTTGGAAGGGCGAGGGGTGGCCTGGCAGAATATGCCAACTCAAACTTGTCTATAAAGGCAACAGAACTACCTATGAGTGACACTTGGTTCATGGCCCTGCACTTGGACAGCTTGGCATGTCATACTGCGAGTCATTGCCATTGGTCTACGTCTACATTAATCAAAAAAAGAAAGCCACAACAGATGTTAAGTTTACTAAAACATGCTGCATCTAAACTGTTTACAATTCAGCAAATTGCCTAGTTTCAAGAGTTTTTGGCCCATATTTATACTTTTTTGACACAAACCTGCGCCTGCGCAGTTTTGCGCCAAAAAGTTTAATGCCGGCTACCGCCATTCCAACACATCAGCCGGCGCTGCGACCTGGTTAGTGTCAAAATAAATGGCTCTAACTGGTCAGCGGAAGCATTGGAAAGACTGGGGGTTGTGCGTCAAAGAATGGTGTAAGTCAGGTTTGAGTAAAAAAAAATGACTCTAACCTGACTAGCGTCATTTTTTGATGCACAACCCCCATGGAAATGACTCCTTTCTTAGCAAAGACAGGAGTCATGCCCCTGCCCAATCGCCATGCCCAGGGGACTTTTGTCCTAGTTAGGCCCCCCCTAATGTCCCCCTAATGTCCTAATGGGTCCTCAAGATGGAAAAGACAGTATATACAGTAGTTTCATTAAAGAAAGGATAGATCAGACTTTTAGTGTGATGATGGAGGTCTGATTGGCTGGTTTCAGCAGCAGCACACCTAAAAAAAAAATTACTTACCTCTACTTACCATAGATGGGTCCCCATCCATGGGTGTCCTCCAGGGGTGGGCTAGGGTGGCAGGGGGTGTCCCTGGGGGCAGGGAAGGGCACCTGTGGACTGCTTCCATGGTCAGAGACCATGGAAATGAGCCCATAGGTCCCTCAACGCCTGCCCTGACACATGCGTTAAAAAATGGCACAAATACGGCTGGGTGCCATTTTTTAAGGCCTGCCTCCTCCTGTGCGTCAAAATGACATGGGAGGATAAATAAGGCGCGCATACCTTAGAGTCATTTTTTGCACGGGAACGCCTACCTTGCATGTCATTAGCGCAAGGTAGGTTTCACCTACAAAAAATGACTCATACTCCATAACTTTGGCGCTGGACAGGTCTAGCCCCAAAGTATAAATATGGAGTTAAGTTTGCCCTGAGTTTGCGTTAAAAAAAATGATGCAAATCCGGCGCAAACAGAGTATAAATATGGGCCTTTAACTTTTATCTGGTTCATCGGGCATGCGAGGAACATACAGCGACAGCCAGGAGTTTCCCCGATCAAAGCCTGCCCCATCTCAAACAAAGGGACAGGATTGGTGAAAAGCTTGTAAGAGCATTTGTGCTAAAAGGCTGGGCTATTCAACACTGATTTGGAAGTACAAAGTTTCAGAGGTGCTTATGACTAAATATCTGGCCTTGCAATATTTTTCTAGAGTTTCTAAAATGCAACAAAGAGTTTTGCTGGTTGGCGAATCTCCTGTGAACAACTTGTGCCAAGCAATATCGTCACATCAACATTTATTCAGGAAACGTTATAGAATTTTAGGGAGCACTGTCAAATATGAATGAAAGGGAGCATCTTTACCAGAAATTCTATAGCACACATAACAATTACCAGACGGTCTTTACAATGCATTTGTTTTTATCACGCATGCCTTTACCAAACTTGGCATAGGGCAGTCCATTGCGCTGCTACATGGGTCACCACAATTTTAGTAACTTTTGATCCGTTTAAGCTACATTATTGATAAAATCTGCCGATTGTGCAGCAAATAGATTAAGTGGGAAATGAGACCGATCCATGTGGAAAACGTCTTGGCAGCAGAATAGCATAATTCCAGTGGCCCCACTCATGCCCTTCGGAATTCTTTTCCACTCATTTTGCTATTGTAAACACCCACAACCGCTCTATCTTGTCCCTGTATAAAAGAGGTTGTATCAAAGTGTGTCCTTCTTCAAGCAACTAAGCTGGCACTGTAAAATATCCAAAACAAAAATATAAGTGTAGGTGGCTGAATGCACGTTACACAGATCAAGCCGAAGTTATAACTATATTAGGAACGTTTTTAACTAATAATGAGCAGGCAAAAGTTGCCATGTAGTAGATTTGGAATCAGTAATTGCTGGTCTGAATCCCACAGTTATTCCCCACTCTCCTCCGCATTTTACACTGGAGATTTTGGATGCTTTCAGCAGCCATGGTTCATAAGGTACTATTTTGTGAGCCGTTTTTTTCCTGCAAATTTGAGATATATGGTGAGGCTGGTAATTCCCTTTACCCGCCCTATCTGAGATTCAGAGAATCTCGTAATGGGTCCTCAAGATCGAAAAGACAGTATATACAGTAGTTTCATGAAAGAAAGGATAGATTAGACTTTTAGTGTGATGATGGAGGTCTGATTGGCTGGTTTCAGCAGCAGCACAAGATTGTTTCAGCGCTTTGATGGTTTTGAAGCATTTTTAATTTGGATTGCTTTGTACATGAGATACCTCATATATAAAAGTATCTCAAACAGTGGAGTAATTTCATAAAACACCTAGAAGACCAGTCACTGACTTTGACTCCCAACAGCATCACAAGAAGTAGCATCATGCAGACGTTGGCGCCCATGTTCAGTACACGCACTATCTGCTCTCACAGGACTGCACTTGCACCCTGACAGGGCTGGCTATGGTGCTGGTGACGCCTGGTGTGTCAGTCATTCTTGGTGAACGCATGACCATCTCCTCAGATTCCCTCACTAGCACCTAGCAAAAGTGCTCCTCACGTCTCTAAAGTCTCTCCCTCACATACATAAAGCACTGACAAAGGCTGGCTTTACTAATCCAGTCAGTTATCCACATAAAATACAGATCTGTTCTTTATAGCAGGCACATTAAGCCTCTACGCTACTTTATCGAAAGGCAAAACTGCCACTAGATAAAACTCACACCCCTCTCTCTAGCAGGAAGAGGAATCAAGAGTTATCTAACCCCGATTTTATTTTATTGAGACCTCTCCCTCAGGCTATGCCTTCTAAAGATTAGATAGGCCAACTGGCAGGGGAGGAGGATTAACAATCATTTGCAGGTCAGACTTCACGTGCCAATGGAATGGCACTAACCCCCCCTCCAAGATATGAGAAGCGATGCACTTTAAAATCTTTCAGCATAATTTGCCACTCCTTGAAGGCTTATTAATCTATCGCCCACCCGGACCGCTTTCTAATTTTATTCAGAATTGGACAGGTCTCTTAGAGCCCATGGTTATGTCCACTAAGACCATCATATTAGGTGACTTCACTTTGATGAGATTCAAAACCCTCATGTGAAAGAATTCATAAATCTCATGTTGGCCCTAAATTGGGAATGAAAGGTATCTTCAGCCACACATTTAGCGGGAAATTTGATAGACAGGATTTTTGCCCACACCAAGGACCAGCTGGTACTGTTGAATGCCCCTTTAAGCTGGACGGATCATTTACTATTGACATTTAAATTTATGGCTGGCCTGCTACCCCAAGGTACCTAATCGCAATAGTAAATTGATTAGGCATTGGAAGAGCGTTAAAAAAGAGCAGTTAGTGCCCGCTCTGGAAGAAGGATGGAAAAGGGCCAACAAGCTGTCCCTGTCACCTCTGGATAGTTTCAATCAGGGAATCGTCATTGCTATGAACCAATTGGCCCCCCTTAAGGTCTATGATTCATGTAAAATTAAAAAGCCCAGCCAACCTTGGTTTACTAAAGACCTCAAGCTTCTCCAAAGAAAGTATCGCCAACAAAAGCGGCGCTGGAAATTGAATGCTACTTTAACTGAAAAAGAGAAATTAAACATTGCTCTCAAAAACTATAAAGAAGCGAGTATTAAAGCCAAATCTGAATTTTACACCTCAAAAATCAAAGAGGCCTCTAACGCCCCTAGAGAACTTTTTAAGGTGATCAATGCTTTGACTTCCCCTCCAATATTGCCAGAATTGGAGAATTCACAGGAATTCTGCAATAAAGTAGCTATGCACTTTGAAAACAAATCCTACAAATTTAGGGGATGCTAACTTCATCCCCTGTGAGGAGAGAGCTGGCCATCCTAATAGGGACTCTACTAAGAGCAACCTCACTCTATCCAATCAATTTTCAACCTCTTTCCCCGGATAGAATTAATAAGCTGATGTTTGAAAGCAAATCAGGCTTTCCCTTGGACCCCTGCCCCCCTTCTATTATTCAATTGGCCCGACCTTGTTTCCTCAGCTCTAGCTCCAATATTTCAGGAGGTCCTTACTTCTGGGGTCTATCCAGCATCTTGGAAGAAAGCTACAGTAATCCCTCTGAAAAAGAAACAAGATGGAAACAGCCAGGACCTTAATAATTTGCATCCCATTGCCCTTCTTCCCTTTCTGGCCAAGATTTTAGAGAAACATATTAACAAGGAATTAGTTAACTTCCTATTAGAATCAGGAGGACTAGATGCCTCCCAACATGGCTTCAGGAAGGCACATAGCACAGAGTCATCCCTCATGACCTCCTCGGACTCCATCCGGAGAATGGTGGATGAAGGGCAAGGAGCTATTCTGATCCTATTGGACCTGTCAACGGCATTCAACACCATTTCTTCGCAGATTATGCTAGCCCGCATAGCGGGCACTAGAGAGGAGGCTCTAAAGCTATTGGAATTTTTTCTGACTAATAGGTGGACCACGATAAGCTACGGAGACTTCAGATCCCCAGCCTACCTACTACCCTGTGGTGTCCCTCAGGGATCATTACTTAGCCTCACTTTGTTTAACTTGTATGGTGCTCCTTTGGCCAAAGTGATTCGCTCATTTGGTTTCAGACCTACTTCCTATGCAGACGACACCCAATTGATCATCCCAGTTAACAAAAACTGGGAGGAAGTGGTGGATTGCTTCAATAAATGCATGCAGGCAGTCAATAGTTGGATGAAGTCTAACTGGCTCAAATTAAACGGGGACAAAACCGAAATACTTTGCTTTGGACTAGGAAGTGAACTGTGGAATTCTCGTTGGTGGCCGACTGACTGCTGCACTCTCCCAGTCCCTGCTCCCGCCACAAAAAACTTAGGGGTCATCTTCGACAACTGTCTCTCTTTTAGACTACATGTCAACCACATTGTGAAAACGAGCTTTTGGGCTCTAAAAATGCTAAAGAAAGTCTTCCCCCACCTTCAAAGGGAATGGAAAATTACAGTTACCTTGGCGTTGGTGATGTACTGCAATGCCCTGTTGTTTAATCTAGACAAATCCTCCATGAACAAGCTACAGCTGATCCAGAATACAGCTGCCAGAGCAATCTTGAACCTCCCTCTCTCAGCTTCAGCTAGCGACAGCCTAAAACAACTGCACTGGCTTCCAGTGGCCCAGCAAATTATTTTCAAAACCTTGTGTTTGACTCATAAAGAAGTTTACGGAATTGGCTCCAAATACTTGGTTTCTAAACTTTGTTGGTATAGACCCAAACGTCTTCTTCGCTCATCAGGAGCTTTTAGAATTCAGGCTCCCCGCACCTACAAAGCAAAATGGGGAGATAAAGCCTTTACGGTGGCCGCAGCAAAATGCTGGAATTCCCTACCTCAGGAAGGAACAAAATCTTTTAATTTTTAGGAAGTGAGTCAAAACCTGGGTCTTTCTGCGCTAATTGCCTTCTCTTGATTTCTCTCTCTCACAGCGGACGCGTCTCTTACCTTTTTAGCGCGTCGATGCCTCGGCCGGAATGCGCTTTATAAATACTAATACAAATACAAATACATTTTTATTGCTGGCTGAAAAGGAGGACACACAAGGTACTCTGCAGCAGGTGCTTTCAAATGATAAGTTATTGCTAAACACCAGTAGTGGCTCGCGGGATGGAAAAGGGCTGAGCAGCTCTTGGTGGGGGAAACACAACGTATAATAATTGAAAAAAATGAAACGTACCTTTCTTCCAGCGATGATCCTCGGTCCTCAACTGCAGTGCAGGCACATGCTCCCAGCCTGCCTTATGTCCAATCCTAATGCTGCCTTCATGGTGCTGGCGGCATGAAAGCAGCATTAGGATTGGACGGAGTGCCCAATCTAGAGTAACTAGTGCGTCTCTCCAACTTTCCTAAAAGAAAGTATGTATATCTCTTATCAAAAGCCTGGGGATTTGGCTGGATCCATCGCTTATGATGGGCCATCACGCTAAGCATAAATCAGCTACTTGCTTTGGTCTTCTCAGACTTTTAAGGAAGGTCCTGCATATTCTCCATCCAATTGCTAAAAAGCTCATTGTTCAAGCTTTAATTATCTCCAGACTAGATTATGGAAACAGCTTATTTGCTGGGTCTCCCGCATATGTCAATAATAAACTATAAAGGGTCCAAAATGCAGCAGCCCGGCTCTTATTAGATATTCCCATAATAAGTTTGGTAAAGGCTGGACTCAAACAACTACACTGGCTACCTGTGAAGCAACACATTAATTTTAAGGTTCTATGTTGTATTCACAAATCCCTCTATAACAAGGGCCCCCAGATACTGGGAACCCTCGCTTCTTTTTACAAGCCTAATAGGGAGCTCAGATCAGCCTCAGGGGCCCTTGCCAACCTCCCCAGCATAAATAAATCTAGATGGGGAGGTGCCACTCTTGCATACTTATGGGCCAAGCTGTGGAACTCCCTTCCTATTGGTCTTCACAGGATAACCAATGAATATAATTTCCGGAAATCCCTAAAAACTTGGCTATTCTAGGTGCTGGTTCCGCTCTCACTATCCGTGCTGGTTCTTTGTCGTTTAGCGCTGGGAAGCCCGTTGGTAGCCACGTGCTTTATAAATAATATAACATATAACATCTAATCTAAATTCATTTGGGATCATATAATATCTTCTAGGAACTATTTAAGACTCTTAAAATGCTTTATTAGTAAATTAAGATATATGAATTTATTGTTCAAAAATTCAAAAACAATATTCCTATTTAAATACACTCTATCATTCATACAAGATGGTGTACAGAATATGCATCTCAATATAAACAATAAATAAATAGAAACTGACAATAGACATACCCACAGTAACTGGTAACAAAACGGACAATGTATGCTAAAGAGCTAACGAATATAGATTACCAACATCACATCAAAGACAATCATGTTGACAATACTTTTTTCACACAGAAACGTTTTTAAAGGACTTTGTAGGAAAGTACCATCTGGCCTTGCAAGTTACCCCCATTTTTACATGTATGTAAGTTTGTTTTTTGCCTGTCTCACTGGGATCCTGCTAGCCAGGACCCCAGTGCTCATAATGTGTGACCTCAATGTGTGTACCTGTGTAGTGACTGTGTCACTGAGGCTCTGCTAATCAGAACCTCAGTGCTCATGCTCTCTCTGCCTTTAAAATTGTCACTATAGGCTAGTGACCATTTTTACCAATTCTAATTGGCACACTGGAACACCTTTATAATTCCCTAGTATATGATACCTAGGTACCCAGGGTATTGGGGTTCCAGGAGATCCCTATGGGATGCAGCATTTCTTTTGCCACCCATAGGGAGCTCAGGCAAATCTTACACAGCACTGCCACTGCAGCCTGAGTGAAATAACACACACGTTATTTCACAGCCATTTTACACTGCAGTAACTTATAAGAAACCTATATGTCTAACCCTCACTTAGTGAAGGTTAGGTGCAAAGTTACTAAGTGTGAGGGCACCCTTGCACTAGCAAAGGCGCCCCCACATAGTTCAGGGCAATTTCCCCAGACTTTGTGAGTGCGGGGACACCATTACACGCATGCACTACACATAGGTCAATACCTATATGTAGCTTCACAATGGTAACTCTGAATATGGCCATCTAACATGTCTAAGAGTATGGAATTGTCCCCCATGCCAAATCTGGTATTGGGGTGCCAATCCCATGCATCCCCAGGGCTCCACTATGGACCCCAGGTACTGCCAAACCAGCTTTCTGGGGTTTTCTCTGCAGCTACCGCTGCTGCCACCCCACAGACAGGGTTCTGCTCTCCTGGGGTCTGGGCAGCCCAGTCCCAGGAAGGCAGAACAAAGAATTTCCGCTGAGAGAGGGTGTTACACCCTCTCCCTTTGGATATAGGTGTTGAGGGCTGGGGAGGAGTAGCCTTCCCCAGCCTCTGGAAATGTTTTGAAGGGCACAGATGTTGCCCTCCTTGCATAAGCCAGTCTACAACGGTTCAGGGAACCCTCAGTGTCTGCTCTGGTGCAAATCTGGCCAAAGGAAAGGGTAGTGACCACTCCCCTGCCCATCACCACCCCAGGGGTGGTGTCCAGAGCTCCTCAAGTGTGTCTCAGACCTTTGCCATCTTGAATCTAGAGGTGTGAGGGCACACTGGAGGTCTCTGAGTGGCCAGTGCCAGCAGGTGACGTCAGAGACCCCTCCTGATAGGTGCTTACCTGACTAGGTGGCCAATCCTCCTCTGAGGGCTATTTAGTGTCTCTCCAGTGGGCTTTTCCTCAGATAATGACTTGCAAGAATTCACCAGAGTTCCTTTGCACCTCTCTCTTCCATTTCTGCCAAGGATCGACTGCTGATGGCTCCAGGACTCCTGCAAAATTGCAACAAAGTAGCAAGACGACTACCAGCGACATTGTAGCGCCTAATCCTGTCGGCTTTCTCAACTGTTTTCTGGTGGTGCATGCTTTGGGGGCTGCCTGCCTTCATCCTGCACTGGACGCCATGAAGAAATCTCCTGTGGGTTGATGGAATCTTCCCCCTGCTCCAGCAGGTACCAAACTTCAGCACCACCGGACTCTGGGACCCCTCTCATGCTGATGAGCGTGGCCCCTGGAACACAAGTGGTGGACCCAAGTGACCCAGACTGTCCAGTGGTCCAACTGTATAAATTTGGAGGAGGTAAGTCCTTGCCTCCCCTCTCCAGACAGTAATCCTGTGCACCGCATGAACTGCAGCTGCTAGGGCTTCTGTACACTTTTGCAAAGAATCCTTCATGCACAGCCTAGCCCAGGTCCCCAGCACTCCGTCCTGCATTGCTAAACTCCCTGAGTTGTCCTCCGGCTTTGTGGGACCCTCTTTTGTAGTGTTGAGATGACCCCGTGCTCAGTCTTCTTGAACCTGTGTGCAAGGACTTCTGTGGGTGCTGCCTTCTTGTGAGTGGGCTCTCTGTGTTGCTGAGGGTCCCCTCTGTCTCCTCTTCCAAGTGGCGACATCCTGGTCCTTCCTGGGCCCCGGCAGCACCCTTTTTCTTTAACAGCAACCTTTGCAGCTAGCAAGGCTTGTTTGCGGTCTTTCTCCAAAGAAACAACTCTGCATCCTCCAGCACTATCCTCCAAGGATATCTTCTGCACAAAGGAGAAGTTTTTAGCACCTTTCATTGTTGCAGAATCTTTAGCTTCTTCCATCCAGTGGCAGCCATTTTGCACCTTCATCTGGAGTTTAAAGGCTCCTGCCCCCCCGCACACTTTCACAACTCTTGGACTTGGTCCCCTTCCTTTGCAGGTCTTCAGTTCCAGGAATCCATCTTCAGTGCTTTGCAGTCTTTTGTGGGCTTTGCAGAATCCTCTATCACAAGTTTAGTGTGTTTCTGGGGAAGTAGTAGCACTTTACTCCTACTTTTCAGGGTCATGGGGTGGGGTATCTTGGACACCCTTCGTGTTTACTTACACTCCCAAGAACCCTTTACACACTACACTAACCTAGGGGTCCATTTGTGGTTCGCATTCCACTTTCTTACTATATGGTTTGTGTTGCCCCTAGGCCTATTGCATCCTATTGTATTCTACAGTGTTTGCACTACTTTCTGACTGTTTCACTTACCAGATTTTGGTTTGTGTGTACATTCTGTGTATTTTACTTACCTCCTAAGGGAGTGTATCCTCAGAGATATTTTTGGCACATTGTCGCTAAAATAAAGTACCTTTATTTTTAGTAACTCTGAGTATTGTCTTTTTTTATGATATAGCACCTATATGATATAAGTGGTATAGTAGGAGCTTTGCATGTCTCCTAGTTCAGCCTAAGCTGCTTTGCCATAGCTACCTTCTATCAGCCTAAGCTGCTAGAAACACCTCTATTCTACTAATAAGGGATAACTGGACCTGGTACAAGGTGTAAGTACCTTCAGGTAACCACTATAAGCCAGACCAGCCTCCTACAGTCTTGATGTCTATTAAAGCTCTTTATCTATACTGTAAGATCCACTTAAATCGTCCCATGCCTGATGACAGTCCTCTACTTATAATTTTGTGCCAGAATGACAATCCTTTGATGCGGCCAGTTTCGTACCAGTTTACAGTCCTTTACCACAAACTGTTGCTTTGTGATTCTGTGCCACAATGATAGTCCTTTACTGCTGGCAATGCCTTGCCTATCAATAAACCTTTACCACAAATTGTTCCCGCAGCGCATTTTAGTGGACCAAGAACCTTATTCAACAGCCTCCTTTGTCAGGGCAATACTGCACAATGGCACATTGGACCTTCAGAAAACTCGAAATGAAAAAATACAAACACTTTAAATTGTTTCCAGCATGACTGATAGATGTATAAATTAAATAAAGCCAGAGTAGCTGGCAGACTCTAGAGTAGACGGGGGCACTTACTAAGTTGATATAAAGAACATATGAAAAATGCCAAAATGTGTTTGGTGAAAAAGAAAATGAAGGAGAAACGACCATTAACCACCACATGCAGGCGTCATGCCCAAAAAAGTATTTGGGGCCAGATGTACCAACTTCCGAGTTTGCGACTCGCAAATTGCGAGTCTGAGCGACTTGCAATTTGCAAGTCGCTAACCCGGATGCAGGATGGTGTCCCTGACACCATCTGCGAATCGCAAGGGGGTTGCAAAGACCCACCTCATTAATATTAATGAGGTGGGTCGCAATTTGCGACCCCCTTGCGATTCGCAGCACTCACAGGAATGGTGGCCTGCTGGAGACAGCAGACCACCATGTCTGTGACTGCTTTTTAATAAAGCAGTTTTTTTTTGTATTGCAGCCCGTTTTCCTTAAAGGAAAACGAGTTGCAATACAAATGGAAAAATGAAACTTTTTTGTTTAATTTTTTCAGAGCAGGCAGTGGTTCATAGGACCACTGCCTGCTCTGAAAAAATGTTTGCAGGGCCTATCACAAAGGGGAAGGGGTCCCATGGGAACCCCTTCCCTTTTGCGAATGGGTTACCACCAGTGTGACACTGGTGGTAACTGCGAATTCCTTTGCAACCGTGTTTGCGGTCACAAAGCAATTCTGTATTGCAATGCGAATTGCAAATAGGAAGGGGAACACCCCTTCCTATTTGCGAGTCGCATTCCCATTTTGCGAGTTGGTAACCAGGTTACCGACTCGCAGAATGGGAATGAGTATCGCGATGTGCTTTTTGCATGTCGCAAACAGCGAAATTTGCTGTTTGCTCCATGCAAAAAGCTTCATACATCTGGCCATAGTGAAGAGCCCCAAAAACATTTAAAAAAGAGAAAAAAGATTCAAAATGAAAAAGAGAAGAACATTAATAAAAAATAAATAAAAAGAAACCCATAAAAGACCACTACACACATGCGTCTTAGGCATATAAAGGCTAGCTCACACCTGATGGTTTAACAAAATAAGGAAGCAGGGTTAATTAAACTCCCCTTTGAATATTTGGAAATATCTAGAAAATCCAAGAGACCACAATGTTTGTATCACAGGTACTTAAAACACCGCCTAAGGAACAAGCTTACAATTTCAATTTAAGAAATGTGTATAAGAGCTTCCATCGAGTATTATAAGGATGAATAATACATCCACTTCCAAGTTACACATACCAGTCGTACTACACTCCAGTTAGTCAGTTACCAAGATCCAAGAGTTTCTAGTATTGTCACTCAATTATGCAACAAGGTCACACCTGTTTTCTATCTTTGTTTTATTAGCTAAGAGTAATCTCTTGCTACTAATGTCAACATGAACAAGAGGCATGTCGGATTTGTGGATAATACGTTCATCTCTTGATCACATCTGCCAAAAATACTATATTTTTGATAATTAGTTGCAGAGATTCAGAATTCTGATGTTGGTAATCAATATTCAGTTTTTTAGCATACATTGTCTTTTTTTTAACAGTTATGTTGGGTACGTCTAATGTCATTTTCTATTTATGTATTGTCTATATTGAGATGCATATTCTGTACACTGTTTTGTCTAAATGATAGAGTGAGGGACTGTTTGTTTGTCTTAGAAGAGAGTATTAAAATAAGAATATTGTTTTTGCACAATAAATGTATATATCTTAATTTACTATTTAAGCAGAGTCCTATATAGTTCCTACAATATATTATATGATCCCATATGAATTTATTTAAGAGATAAACATACTTTCATTTAGGAATGTTGGTGAGGCGCACTAGTTCCTCTAGATCGATTTTCCCTGGTTGTTCTTTCCCCATCTGTTCAGGGCCCTTTATGTACTCTTTTACTTGGATGAAGCGCCCAGCCAGGGCACTCTGAGGCAGAATGAAAGTCTCTGCCTGCTGTCTCCAACCCAGCAACGCAGTGCCTTCATTGCTGAGTTGGAGAAAGAACTGTGCATATGTGTTTTTGACCAGCCCAAGACGGCCGGCCAAACATAAATGCGGACTGATGGGGTAGTGCACAGCATTCTTTTTTCCGTGCTCGTCTCAACCCCTGGCTCGACCCCTTTGATAAGAAAATGATAATGAACACATTTTATTTTTGTTTTCTTGTTAAAGTTTTGCAGCTGCTGCGCAGCCGCTGCTCGCGATGGAGGTGACGCTCATCTGCCATAGCGGAAGAGCCGCCCATCTAAAGACAACACCCTCCACCACGAGGTGTGTGCCCCTGCAGGTCAGCACTCCGTGTGGCCGCACTGGTCGCACTTCCCTAAAGCCATACCTGACCAAGCAGCACCAAAGCATGCCTCCATTACAATTATACCAGCTTATTGGCTTTCAATTCTCGTGTCTCTTCAGACATTTTCAGCTTCTGCTACACGGTCACCCCATGTAGTTTCGCATTGTTCTGGCCAAGAAGATCTTTTTAGCATGTCTCTTTCTTTTCAGAGAAATGTCAATGTTAGTTTGTTTTTCAGTGGGATGCTCACATCAGCATTTAACAGCAATGCGACTCTTGGTCTGCATTGGACTGTTTAACTCTTGATTGGCTCAGAGAAAAAAAAAAAATCTCAAATTGAATTTTTTCACAAGCTACCAAGCGTTGGATGGAATATTATACCATCAGCCACACATTGAATTTCAGTCAATAGCAAGTTGTCTCTGGGCTTCTAGCCATAGTGTCATTATGGACTCAAATATCCAAACTTTGAAAGTATTATTTGCAAAAGGCCAGTATTGGCTGAACGTCACACATATTACATAGAACCACTTGGCAGATGTTTTAAACATTGCAAAGTTGTCTAGTCAGTTTAAAAAAACTGTTCTTTTTTCACACGCAAAACCAAAAGAAAGGCCTGCTTAAGGTTCACTCTTTCAGTCCTTTCATGTGTTCAAGTATTGACAATGTCTAACATTTTGTTTTTTTAGAGTAAAGGTTTTCACCAGATGGGTGAGTGAGCTGGGGAATCAGAAATTATTGTACGGCTTGGGGTAGCTTGATTTTAAGTATATAACAATAGTATCCTCTAGACAAAAGCAAAAAATCGTAGCCATGTTAATATCTGGAGTCATCTAGCCATGTGGACATATTTACCTGCCTCGTCACAATAGGTCTTGCATTTGCGAGAGTTAGAGCTATTGGTTTTGTAAATACCTAACTGGACTTTTCTTGCTACATAAATTAGTCATCCCTGCCTCATAACTTAGGGCCAGATGTATCAAGAAAGGGCTTTGCAAATCGCAAATATCGATTGTTAAGAAATCTCTATTTCCGAGTCGCAATATGCCATGTATCACTATTGCGATTTGGAATTAGTGATTTCTTAAAATTCACTATTTGTGGTTTGCGAGGCCCAAATACCGAATCGCAATTTGCGAGAACGCAAATTGCGATTCGGTAATTGAAAATCGCAAATTGCGAGAACGCACACTGGGAGGAGCCTGATGACATCACAAGCAGGAAGTGAGTCATCCCAGGCAGTTTGCAGGTGCCACACCCAAAGGAGCACTCAGAGAGAGACAGCCCAGCCACAGTGAGCAAGTCTCTGAAGAGGGCAGGACTGCAGAACCACCATGGACACCTCTGCACAGGGAAAGGAGAAGGGAGAAAGGAAAAGGATACTAAAGTTTAGTGAGCAAGAACTGGAGGTGCTCACAGAGGAGGTGGTGAGGAGCCATGACCGTTTGTTTGGTAAAAGCTCACTCCAGGTGCCTGAGAGTGAAAAGCTCAGACTCTGGGCAGACATTCAGACAAAAATCTGCACTGTGGGAGCTGCTCAGCGCTCTGTGGAGGAGATAAAGAAGAGGTGGTACGACCTGCGTTCCCGTGCCAAGGAGAGGGTGGCAAGACGACTGCAGGAGGCAAGGAGCACAGGAGGCGGCCCACCCACAGAGACACCTTCCACCCCGATGGAAGACCTGGTGGAGTCGACACTCCTCCCAGAAGCAGTCAGTGGGGTCACTGACATTGACACATCTGGCACACCAAGCACCAGTAAAGGTAAGTGTAATATTGAAATGTAACCCCATATGTGTATGTACAAATGCCCATTAGGAATTAGCAAGTAGGGCAAAGCATTGTGAGAAGTAGTCCATTCCACATCTTAGAATCGGCACAACAATGCCTTATGGGAGTGGTCGTCGACAACCCAGAGCTGAAAGTAGCACATAGAATGTACATATGCTGAGCGACACCCAGAAGAACACAACACCCACAACATTATGATGAGAAGTAACTGTACATTTATTACCATTGTGTGACCTTTGGTGATACATACATAACTGACATGCTGCACATTGTCGTTGCAGGTGGCCCAGGCCCAGCAGATTCTGCAAGTGCCGTTGCGGGGGATACTGAAACCCACCCTGCATCTGACTCAAATACCAGTAAGTCCAGAATATAGTGCC
Organism: Pleurodeles waltl; assembly: GCF_031143425.1. Classification (NCBI taxonomy): domain Eukaryota; kingdom Metazoa; phylum Chordata; class Amphibia; order Caudata; family Salamandridae; genus Pleurodeles; species Pleurodeles waltl. Next base: position 306,481,896 of record NC_090449.1, read on the forward strand.
CATCAGACGTAGAGCTAGGGCTGTACTGCTTCCCGAACTGAGCCAGGACTCTGATGACCTGCAGGATGACGCCCATACACCTTCCCCAGATGGCAGATGCACTGGTATGGAGGAGTCCCAGCCCCAGCGTAGCACAACACCCCGCAGGAGGCCTATGTATGCAGTCGCACAGCTTTTTGAAGCAGGAGCGGGACCATCAGTGTTCGATGGCCTGGAATCTGCTATGTTGAAGCAGCAGCGCCTGCAAAACAAGAAAATCTCTGCTTTACAAAGGCAGATGCAGGCACACAATTCAAACATGGGGGGGTTGCGTCAGCAGTTGGAGTGCTTCAATCCGAACCACACTGAACTGCATGAGGGACAGATCCAAGCATCTGAGAACACCAGGGAGCTGACAAGTGCAGTGAGGGAACTGTGTACTGAGCTGCACCACAACAGAGTTAGCCACTGCAGGCAGGAGAGATATTTTATGGGGATGTTTGGTGGTTTTTGTTGCTCAGTCAATCGCCTTGCAAATTCTACAGCCCTCATATTGCAGCGTGTTATGGCGGCACAGTTGGAGGCAGTGCACAGCAGTAGGGATGTGGTACAGGGACTGGTGCAGATCACAAATGTGCTTGACACTATGCTGGGTAACCGCTCCACCACACCCAGTGAACTGGGACTGGGGGACACTGAGGACACATCTAGCCTCAGCAGCTTAGCAGTGCCCACAACCGATGCTAGGCATCGCAGTATCAGGCACAGCACTGCCACTGAGGCAGAAAACAGAGGTGCCAGTGAGGCCACTACGCACTCGAGTGGCTTGCGTGGCTGTAGAAATTGAGAGTAATGGCCACAGGGGACTGTTTACCTTTGTGTCATACAGTAAACTATGATTGAATAGTGAGATACTGTTGTCTGCTTTTATTTTTAGTTACATAATCTTATTTTTGCTGCTAGTGAAACTGATGTTACCTGACATTAAGGTAATAAATTTACTAACTACAAGTACAAATGTCAGTGGAGTTGTGTTGTTCTTACTTACATCTGAAATGGTTGTGCGTGATGTCAGCATGCCTTTGCCTGCCCTCTGCTGCACTGGTCCTGTCTGCTGGCTGTAGGGGTGGTATGGGATCATCATCCTCATCAGATTCAGAATCAGATATTTCCACAGGTATGCCCCTGGTGGTAGCTATATTGTGCAAGATTGCACAAGTAGCCACTATTCTACATGTTGTCTCCGGGCTGTACTGTAATGCACCTCCACTTTTGTGGATGCAACGGAAGCGACTCTTCAGCAGCCCAAAGGTGCACTCCACCACATTGCGGGTTGCCCTGTGTGCTGCATTGTAACTCCCTTCAGCAGGTGTTGTAGGATTGAGGTAGGGCGTCAGCATGTAGGTGCGCACTGCGTAGGCACTGTCTCCTGGAAGGAACAGAGGATATGATGAGTAAGTGAGCCATCTGACGTCACCACGCCATCAATGTGGCACTGTATAGAGGGTCAATACCTAGTAGATATCCTTCTCCAAACTCCCCAGCTAGCAGTCTTGTGTGAATCCCGCTGTGGTGAAAGATGTACGAATCATGTGTGCTCCCTGGGTACCTGGCCACAAGATCAGTTATGATATAAGAGGCATTGCATATCACCTGTATATTCATGGAATGTTGGTATTTACGGTTGCGGTACACATACTCTGTGGCTGATGGTGGACTGATTGCAACATGTGTCTCATCTATGGCACCTAGGACGTGGGGGAACCATGCTATCTGGTAGAAATCTATTTTTGTCTGCTGTATTTCCTGTGGGGTGTGGGGGGATCGGATGTACTGGTGTATTCTGCTCAGCATGGCGTTGATAAATGCATTGAAAAATCTAGAGAGGGCACTCTGTGATACCCCCCCAGCTGCTGCTATGACCCCTTGATAGTTCCCTGAGGCAAGTAGGTGGAGGGAGCATAATACCTGCACATGGGTGGGTATGCTATTTGTCCTGTGTGTTGTGCGCTGCAGTACGAGTTGTCGCTCAGCTATCAGGTCAAGTATCATGGCTGAGTTCAACCTGTACTTCTCAAATATTTCCTCCTCAGTCTGGTCAAAAAGGGTAATGCGCACTCTGAAAATGTGCTCCTGTCTCCTCCTCCCTCTCCTCAAACCTGCCAAGATCCTCATTCTCCTTGCCATGACGTAGAGTGCAGCCATTGTGGAAAATAGTCTGAGGCATTCTGGGCCTCTTTATATAGGTTGCACCTGGTTACCACCTGGTTTCACTTAGTGGTATTTAGCATGTGCAAAATGCCATTCTGCGAAAAATCGCAATTTGCGATTTTTTGGTGCATCGAATTGCAACTTGGTTTTGCGTGACACATTTTGCGTCTCGCAGTTTCCGACTTGAAATACCAAATCGCTAATTGCGATTTGGTATTTCATGTCGCAAACTGCGAGACGCAAAATGCGAAATGCAAAACCAGGTCGCAACGCAAAAAATCGCTATTTTTGCGATTTCTTATTTTTGGTCTGCGATTGCCTTTCATGCATCGCAGACCACGTTTTTTGCATTCGCAAAGTGCCAAATTTAGCGATTCGCACCGTTTGCGAATGCAATTCCGTTTGATACATCTGCCCTTTACAGCCACATAATTCCAATGGCCCTGCACATAACTAAAGCACTTCTATTTACCTTTTTCCTCTATCTGCCGAAAAAAATGAAAATGTTGCCATTTAGCATCCTAATACAAACCTGCTATGCTAATTACAATAGAATACTGCATTCATCACCCCACCATCAGAGTGTCTGACTAACACAATTCCCCAAAAAATAGCCACAAGACAGCCACAGAGGAGTAACAAGAGAAATAAATTAGAAGGGTCACCCAAACATATCGAGAGTGTTCGAACAGTCATAGTGTAATTAGGATGCTACATTGGTATGAATCATGGTCATAATTGCAATAAGGAGTCAATCTGTGACAAAGCAACAGTAGCCTAAATACAGAAACTCGGATGTGAGTGGCATAACCAGACCAATAGACATTGATGTATACTGGATTTTAAGGACAACATAATCATTATCTGTTTGTGTACAATACACACCAAAATAAACCGGCTTATTCAGGATCTGGGATAATAATAGGCAGAATGGAGAGGTTTTTTTCTTAATTAAATATTTCTAAACATATTCTTTTGCAGCAAATGAGTTATTTATATATTCCTAGGTGAAATATATTCATAACGATGAAAGACATAGGGGGTTATTACAACTTTGGAGGAGGTGTTAATCCGTCCCAAAAGTGACGGTAAAGTGACGGATATACCACCAGCCGTATTACGAGTCCATTATATCCTATGGAACTCGTAATACGGCTGGTGGTATATCCGTCACTTTACCGTCACTTTTGGGACGGATTAACACCTCCTCCAAAGTTGTAATAACCCCCATAGTATGGTGTTTAAGGCTACTATGTGATCTAACGTACCGCATGCCAAATGTGAATACATATTTGCTTTTATATATAAAAAGCTATCGAGCAATGAACTGAAACATGAACATTTCTATACTGGAATAGTTTCCTAAGGGTTCTTAACTACCTTCACTACCTAAAGCAATCACGTTGCTACTGGATAGCCAAGTATACCTCCATCCTCCCCGACCAGGAACCTGCCCATATATTTATCAATTTTGCACAAAAAAAGAAAGCTGCCCAGAAAGTTGCGCTGGGGACCGCATTTATCAGCAATGTAAGCATACCAATTACACCACCATTATTAGCAGTAACATCAAGGTGGCTTACTGCAAATACACAATGTCCAAAGTACTATCAACTATTAAAAATATACATGCAACTCAATACAATACTGAAATATTTTAAGAGGCACTTGCGAGTCTAAGGTTCTCTTTCTTCAATAATACTGATTTGCCTAACTCAGCAACCATGGTCTAGTGTCCTTCTAAAACAAGAACAAACTGCCACTCTTGGGAGAATTGTGTACGAAATATATTGCAGGATTAAATAACTTATCATGCCCATTGCACAGGGCTTGGTGAGCTCTATGTCGTTGCACCGTTTATTCTTTAAATAAAATCATAGAAAACAGATGTACATTATGAGTGTGTAAGAATATATACAGAGCGTCGAACTCTGCAAAAGCTAAAATGCCTTCAGAATAGTTCATAAATACCTGCTTTTCCTGTCAATAGGAGAGAGATGCACATGCAACTCTGCACAGCCAGCCAAGAAATCCATTGCCATGGTTATCCGAGGAGCAGTTTGGCACTTGAAGCAGCTGCAGAATGCAGAATGGGGACCACAGTGCGTGTTTGACTCATCTGAGAAGGTGCCTGTTTTCATTATTCTGTTTGGATTTGAACCAGACCTACTGCTTTACCCCGAACTTCAAGATGGCCACCGCAGGTCCGAAGCATCCTGTCCGGCCATTGGCATTACATCATTTATGTCCAAGAAGATGATAAAGGGGTGAATGCAGTGAGATATTTACTTTACAGAAAGCATACTATAGGCGCAAAGTGAATGCTTCACTCAGCTGTTTCTCTTGTTTGTATTATTTAAATGAATGAAGCCCACAATACGTGTTAGACTTGTGGAAAACACGAGCTGGAAATGAAGAAAAAAAAAGTCCCCAAAAGAACAGATAAACACGACAAAGCGTAATTATACAGTAGTTCGTCCTTGCTCCCAACTAGTAAAATGAGGGACAAAGAGGAATGACTGACCTCTAACAAGCAAGGATTTTTGAATGACACTAAAACAAACAAATGAAATGGCCTTAAGCTCACAAGAAGTGTACTTAAAAGTATACAAGAGGTCATATGCTAATGCTCGACCCAAAAACAGGTAGCTTGCCTCAAAGCCCATAAATTATTTTTTGCAAGTGCACGTGGCCCTTTTGACAGTCACGTGAGTGAGTTCATAGGTGAGCGCAATCATGACTCTTTCTCAAGTGACCTTCTGTGTCAGAACATTTGTTATCACTCCCTGTCTTGTCTCCTTCTTTTTGCTTGCATTGCAGTTAGGGATGTTTAATTTCCTATTCTGAAAGCTGTCCCGTGCTCACTGAGTTCTGCCATCAGTGCTGCAAATTCTGTTGTTCTCTTGACCTGAAGTCTTGCTGCTGTCACTTCCTTTAGGCTCTACTTCTTTCAGTCATATCCGAAAGTACTATACCTATGCAGAGTTATTCCCTACTCACAGTATGAAAGGGTCAAGAGACATAGGGTGAATGACAGAAGGGCCATGAAAATATAAAATGGCAACAATTGTGCCTCTGTGTTGCTTTTATGTTTACCATCTTCTATTGTCCTTTCAAATTCCAGTGCTGGCCGATAAGTACAAATTAGAGGGGTGTATGGGGGGGAACACACACATGCATACTCACAACCATGAATTTGCATGCAGACATGCGCACGCACCAATTCACAATGCTCACCCACAAATACACATACATTCACACATATATCGGTGCACCAAGAAGTAAAAAGCACTTCATGGCTTAAAACTGAAGCACCCAGGTATGAGCTATTACTAACATAACCCTCAATATGAAGGAGAGAGCATCGAGGACTGTTGCCAAGCTGAGGAGGTCTCACCCAGGGGAGCTGTGACATCTTCAGTCCAGCAGAGGTCAGCTCAGGCATCGATTTTAGTGTATGTCTGAGTCCTGGCTGCCTGACCTTTGCTCAACCTGTCAGACACTCTTAAAAGATGCAGGGGTGTGGCCCACCATCCTTAAAGACAGGCCACTGCTGCTAATTTCTATAATTCCCATCTTTATAATAGATTGCCCCCTTCACTCTCTTACAGTCTTTTTCAATTCTATCAGTTGTCTCCATTTTCACTTTTTCTTTTCTCTTCTCTCTAGTGTTTATCACATAACTTTCATAGCTTTTTCTTCTGAACCTTTTCAACTTTTTCTTGTAACACTTCCACTTTTTGCTTCTCACTCTTGTCTTACCATCATTTCACTCATGCTCTTCACTCACACTTGCCTGTCTTTTGCCCTCTTATCAAACATCATACCCTCCCACTTTTCACTTTTCATATCCCAATCACCCACTTTTCTCTAGGCCACCACAGCCACACAAACCTCCTGCTTTCTTTCGCACTGCTTCCTTTCATGAATCCTACAGAGAACTGTGTGAGGAGAAGGTGAGATTCGAGGACTCTTCACAATGTTCCACACACCTACTATCCCACTCTTACTCAGATGCAAATTGTCACATCCTCCTTTCATTGATACAATCCACACAAAAGAGTTTTCTCTCATTCACCGTTTCCTAACATGTTTCAAATTTACTCTGGTGAAAACAAAGGTGTGCTCTACAACTAGATAATGTCGACTGAGAGGCCCTGCTGATGACGCTTGAATAGAACATTCTGTACAGATTTGTAGACTTGAATCACTTCAATGATGATTTGAAGAAAAGTCATGGCAATTGTGAAAAGGAAACAGAATAAATGCTAGCAGCCATTAATAAAATGGTTATCTGTTTTAGATGTTACTATTAGGTCAGTGTCATTTACAACAGCACATCTACTGCCTAAGTGACTATGCTAAAGGCAAGTACAACCACTTAGAAAAGGTTTTAAATAGGTGTGTACCAGGCATCACATTTCCTACCTCAATGTTACACCATTTAAATCTTGAGGGTCAGAGTATATTTCTTGAAGCAATCTTTATTGAAAACTGAAGGCAACATAATTTTTATCAACTGTAGTAGATAACAAGCAGAAGCAAGCACCTATTAGAATTAGAAAAGTTACATGTATAACTAATTTAAAAAGATGAAGAGAAGATTCGGTTACACTTGATACGGGTGGTAATGCAGTCCACAGAGATTGCGAGCAGTAACTCAGAGGTACAGTGAGATAGAAGCAAATGTTACTGCAGTGGGTATCTTGGGTGGGGCTGCATGGAGTATATGAGAGTGCTTTTTGAGAATCTGTGATATCTGTACGCACTTCTGATACAGGGACCTAGTCCCAAAGGTAAATTTGGTTGTAAATTTGAGTTTACAACCAAATATGCCATTTATGTGTCTTCCAGGAATCCACATATAGAATTATAGGGGGTAACAGTGAATTGCAGGGATGTTTTTCACTGAGGGGCTCTGATTGACATTAAACAGGCAACAAGATTGAAGCTTGAATTGTCTATGATGTCATTCAGAACCCAGAGGTGAAAAACATCCTCGTAATTCACTTTTTACCCATCCATAATTTACTATGTATAGCCCTCAAAATTATCTCCTCCTGTTTTCAACTGTTACACAGAGGCAGAGGAGTAATGGGGGAGCCATACATAAAAAGGTCGCTGTTGTGTATCCCTGTTCCAAAGGTAAAACAAGCATTTACAATACAATGGGTCTTGCGTTTGCACAAGGTAGAGCTATTAGCCTTGTAAATTCCTAACTGGACTTTTCTTGCCACACAAACTGAAAATAAAAAGTAAAACAGTTGATATAGCGAACCGATTCAAAGCGACGCTGTGAGCGTGACGAGAGAGACAAAAGAGAAAAGAAGTTCTCTCCCAGTCAAAGTTATCTGCAAAAGTGCAATTATCCATGTAACTGGGTCCATGGCCAAGGCGGTAACAAAACCGCCCTAAGGAGGGACAAACTTAAATCAGTTGTCAATGAAAAAGGATTTTTGAAAGGCAACTACATGAATGAGTGATAGTGATGGGTTAGAAGTGCAGATACATACTAACATGTCAGAAAAGCAGCGCTTGTGCGCTACTATGCTCAACCTAAAAAGGAGTTGGACCAGGGTCCTTCTTCCATCAGTCTGTTCAACTGTCATTCACATGTTGCTTCCACTTACCACAGCATACAGCATCGGTGCCCACTTCAGGCACAAGTTCTTTTGTACTGAGTGACTGGATTTTTCCTAATTAGGCACACATCTACCTAAAACGTGCACTCTGGGTCAGGGAAGATAGGCCAATACATTACTTTGCAAATGTTTTTTGTTTCCATTCTTTGCCTTTTGGTATTTTAGCCACCCTTATGTGCCTCCAGGTTGCAGTAATTCAAAGCCATTACTACCCTTTTGTTTGTGCCAAAAAGAATCTTATTTTCCTGTAAGACGCACTACAATTGAAATGGTTTCTATGTCTGTTTTAAGGTCACCTGCCTGATGTGAAGCAGCAACAATGTTCCATTAAAAGTCTACATCATATTTAGAAATGAGTTATTCTTTTTATGGCATAGAACTGTGACGAAAAAAAATTAATATAACTAACCTTCAAATCAGCATCCCAAGCCATGCCTGTTGTAGTATGTCCTTGATATACAAAAATCACGCCATCAGATGACATGTGCAAAGAAACAAGGACTTTATTACGTATTCTGGCAATAAGGCAAAACGCCAAGCCCACGAACAGAAAGCCCTCCGTTGACTCCGAGGATTCCAGGTATGTCGCACCAAGAATTCTCCGAACCCCCGGTGACTCTCTTCATTCCCATAGTAACCAAATGGAATGCATTCCAAAGTAACTAGATGGAATGCAGTCCCTCATAGTATATTACATCACCTTCCCCCCATAAACAACATAACCAACAAGATTAAAACAAGTAATATGCAAAAATACAATAAGGTTGCTTAGACTTATAAACTATTACTCAAAACTAATACAAGTCATAATCTTTGAACTTGACTGGTAGTCTTACAGTTCTTGCATTTCCAGATTTGCTCTCATTATGTTCTTCCTGTTGTTGATCATCCAGAACTACAGGATCATTGTAGTTGACATCACTATCTGAATGCTGTTGAATGTCCAAACAAATGTTATCTCTTGAATCAGAAGCATTCTTTGAAAACATTTCACAATGCTCAGAACTTTTGTTTTCCTGAGTAACATCAGTGGTCAACATTGAATGATCTGTGTCCTTGTGAGTACATGTTTTAAAGTAAATATCCACTTGACCATCTGTAATAGGAATATCTCTGTTTCTATTCCACCAACCTTTCCCTTGAATTAATACAGCAGACTTACTAGTTCTGATCACTTGGACAGGAAAGGTAAATCTAGATGCCCCTTTCATCGCCCTATTAGGCTTCTTGATCAAAACCCAATCATTGACACTTTTTTTTTATCAAAGTACTGCTTCCGTCTGTCCTGTCTAAGTGATACAACATCTCTAACATCTGAGATTTTTTTGATGATTTTTGTGATAGAAGTGGAAGATTCTAACCATCTAGGTACAAGCTTGGTTCTGACATCCCTACCACGTAAACTATTAAATGGAGAGACCCCGGAAGTGGAATGAGGAGTCGTCAAATTACGCCCACAACTTCTCTTCCAGAACTTTCTGCACATCCAAACTGGCTGAAAGAGCAGTTTGAACGCCTTCTTTGATGAAATGGTTTGCTCTTTCAACAAGTCCATTTCAAGATGGACTATACAAGGCTACTTTCAAATGTTTGATATCCAATTTCGCAAACAATTCATTCATTTCTCTAGACACAAAATGCATCCCATTATTGGTGACAATAAATTGAGGAGTCCCCTCAAGACGGAAACGTTTTCTTAAAAACTCAATTGCAGATTTGGAGTTAGAAACGTCTACAAAATCATAGTATATCCATTTGGAAAAGTAATCCACTAACACAATTAAAAATCTTTGATGTCTGGGTAGCAAGTCAAACGGCCTCATGAAATCCATGGCCACCTTAACCCAGGGACCTTCCGGAAGGGGTACCAGACAAATGGGCTTATCACATGTTCTCCAGTGTTTACCAGACACAATACACTGTGGACAATTCTGGACTAGAGAAGAAACACATTTATCCATTCACGGCCACCAAAATACTGTTTTAGTTTCTTGCAGGTAGCAGATATACCTAAATGACTAGTATGTGCCATTATCATGATACGTTCTCGTAAACTAGTTGGTGGAACAAACAATCAATCTCTAAGGCATATTTGATTCTCACAGGACAATTCGTCTGACACTTGTGCAAAACATCTAAATTCCTGTGATAACAGTTTCTCAGAGGGCCGACCTACTTTTAAAAAATTGAAAACTTCCTGTAGTGTTTCATCTTGCTGTGTAGCTAAAAGCCATTCGTCTTCTGTGATCACCCCTTCACAAACGGAAACAGCATCAATGGCCGTAACTACACAATCTTCCACACAACTTTCCAGATCAATTGTATTATATAGTGGCAAGCGAGACAAGCAATCCGCACGAAAGTTCTTACCTCCCTGCACATATCTGATTGTGAAGTTATATTCTTGCAGTTTCGATAACAAGCCAACCAATCGCGAAGAAGCTTTATCTAGACCGTTACCGCTTAAGAGAAAAACAAGAGGTTTGCGATCAGTAAACAATTGGAATGCATTACCCCACACATAAGTTTTAAACTTCTCCACCACCTAAGCACAGGCCAAAGCTTCCCTTTCAATTGTACTATAGTTCATTTCAGTTTGTGAGAGTGCTCTAAAGGCAAAGGCTACTGTTCTTTCCACGCCATCTACCCACTGACCAAAAACTGCTCCCAAGCCTTTCAGACTAGCATCCACAGAAATAAATGATTTCCCTTAAGGATCACATGATTGTAGTGCAGGAGCTTTGATGACTAATCTTTTTATATCTTCAAATACTTGATTAATTTCATCTGACCATATAAATTTAGTACTTTAACAGCAAGCGTAAAGGTTGCACCTGAAGAGCATAACCAGGTACAAAACAGGCGTAGTATTCGCACAAACCTAAGAAAGATCTTAAGGTATCTTTGTCAGTGGGAGGGGAAGCACCTCTAATCGCTTCTAAATTGCATTCTTTGGGTCTTCTACCAGAACTAGAAATGTTATGTCCAAGATATTCAACCTGTTGTACCAGAAAATTGCATTTCTCAGTTTTCACTGTCATGCCCCTTTTTTCTAAAGTATTGAAAACTCTTTTCAACACAATCATATGCTCCTCCTTGGTTTTGGTGTGCACCAAAATATCATCCTGAAACATTTGGACATGGGATTCATGTTTAAATAAATTATCCATTCGCTTTTGAAATACACTTGCAGCTGATGCAAGGCCAAACGGAAGTTTTCAGTATTTAAATGCACCATAGTGTGTTACAAACGTTGTTAACGATTGTGATTTCTGCTCAAGAGCAATCTGGTGATAGGCCGCATGTAGATCAATGGTCAAAAAATACATGGAATCCCCAATATTGGCCACCATTTCCTGTATACAGGGCAAGGGATGACAGTCTACTAAAATATTCTGATTGAGTGACCTTAAATCAACACATAGGCGGTCATTCTGACCGCGGCGGACGGCGGTCGCCGCCCGCCAAGCGGTTCCCGCCGAAAGACCACACCGCGGTCAAAAGACCGTGGCGGTCATTCCGGCTTTCCCGCTGGGCCGGCAGGCGACCGCCAGAAGACCGCCGGCCGGCCCAGCTGGACAGCCCCTTCAGTAATGAAGCCGGCTCGGAATGGAGCTGGCGGAGTTGAAGGGGTGCGACGGGTGCAGTGGCACCCGTCGCGATTTTCACTGTCTGCTAAGCAGACAGTGAAAATCTCTGTGGGGCCCTGTTAGGGGGCCCCACGGCACCCGTTCCTGCCATCCTGGGTCTGGCGGTGGACACCGCCAGAAACAGGCTGGCGGGAAGGGGGTCGGAATCCCCATGGCGGTGTTGCAAGCAGCGCCGCCATGGCGGGTTCCCTGGGCCAGCGGGAAACTGCCGGCTCCCCTTTTCCGACCGCGGCGGGCCCAGGAAGCACCGCCAGCCTGTTGGCGGTGCTTCCGCCGCACTCCGCCATGGCGGTCATGGACCGCCAAGGTCAGAATGACCCCCATAATCTCAAATCACCAGACCGTTTCTTGGTAATCACAATCAGAGAAACACATTCTGAAGAGTCCGTACTAATTATCACACCTTCAGAAACCAGTTTCTTTCACAGATTTTTTAAATCATCCCTAACACTCATGTGAACTTGTCTCACTTTATGAATTTCAGGTTTGAAATTCTCTTTAAGTTTTATTTCGTGTTCAAAACCTTTAACAGTGCCAATGGTGTTAGAGAATACTTTTGGAAAACTTTGTTTCATCAATTGTATAATATCAACAGTACTCTGTAAATGTAAAATAGGTACTTCCCCCAAAGCTATAGGTTCTGTGTGACCTGGACGTAAACAAATTCCTAATTTAGCTAAATCTTTCCATCCAATAATATTGCGTCCTTTCACTGCTACATAGACCTTAGTATAAATCTGTCTTCCAAGGCATAGCAGATGTGATGAAAAATAGCTAAGTAAGTCCGCATCCTGCTCCCGAAAAGCTTTGGGATTTATATCCGCTGGAATTAGTTGAGTATTTTCTGGCCATAATGTAAAAAATGTGGAATCTGCTATTAAAGTGACTGGTGCTCCTGAATCTGCCATGACTAGAATGTCTTTACTATTAACTGTTGCTTTGCAAAATGGTCCTTTAATGGTACTTTCTGTGTCACCACCTAAAGTTAAAAGTACATTGGAAAACTTCTGAGTGCACTCTTGAAGTCCATTAAAATCTTCCATTAGATTGACATTGTGAATTTTGACTTTATTGGATGAACTCTTGCCTCCCCTACAAACTGCGTGAAAATGACCAAACTTCCTGCATTGAGTGCACCTTTTCCTAACTGCCGGACACATCGAATAATTACCAATATGATTTTTCGAGCCACATCTGTAACAATTTCTGTGTTCCCCCTCTTGGTACTGGTTTCGGTCAACTAAAAGCACATATCTGAGGTTCCTCATTAATATAGTTGACCGGAGTGGAGCTTGTTGAGAAGGTGCCCTGATCACTGTTGTGATTCGCCATAACCTGCAAGGCTAAAATGGATCTTTCAATACTCTTGGCAATGTCAATAGTTTCTAACAGCGTGGGATTTCTACAGGCTAATAACTTTTCTTGCACCTTCTTCAAGTAGCAGTTGAACACGAACTGATCCCTGATGTAAATGTTTACATTGTTCTCGAATTTACATTTTGAAGCTAAAACTCTCAAGGTCGCAATAAAATCCTCTACTGATTCATCACTTGCCTATTTACATTTAAACAAATTGTACCTTTTAAGTAGTACACTGGTGTATTCAGTATACTGCTTAAACATACGTTCTTTTGCCTCAATAAAAACGTTCCAGGATACATTTTCTACCCCAGGCTCAGGGACCACCGGTAAATTGTCAAACACCTTTTGACCAGCCACTCCCAAATTATTAAATAGCATTGCTTTTTTTTGGAAGGCGGAAAACTATTTGCGTCAATAGCATCCACATAGTTCTCAAAAATACGAAACCAGTCTCTCCACTCAAACTCTGGTTTCCCGGTTTTTGTAAAAATGGAGGAGGTTGCACCACTCCCTGTAAGTATGCCATCTTAAATATTAAATGTAGAAGCCCAAAAGAAACTCAGTTCACACTTCTGTACTAAGAAGGGTGAAAAACTACTTCCAAGATGGCCACTAAGTGACGACAGTGTACTTCTGTAGGTTGCTCTCCTTAGTTCAGGTGCAAAAACAGACAAATCCAATACAATTGGATGTTTAACCTCTTGGGTGCCTTGGACGAGATGATCTCGTCCAAGGCTACAGTTCCCCTGTGCCTTGGACGAGATCATCTCGTCCTAGGCACAGGGGAACTTGGGGGCGCGCTAGCGCACCCCCCGTGCACCCCCCCTCCCCCCCCCAGGCGGGGATGGAAGGGGAAGACCTTCCCCTTCCACCCCCGCCCCCCCGCCGGCAATCCGATGACGTCAGCGCGCGCACAGCGCGCTGACGTCATCTAGTGTTGCCGGGCGCGCTGGAAGCCATTTGCTTCCAGCGCGTCTACCGAGGAGGACCCAAAAGGTGAGTCCTCTTCGTTTTTGGGGGTCGGGGTGGTGGAAACAGACACGGGGGGAAAGGAAAGGGTTTTTCCTTTCCCCCGGTGCCTGTTTTCATTAGATTCCCGCGATCGTGGAGCAGGAATCTCCACTAGCCACCAGGGATTTATTTTTTTCAATATTTTGGGGGCGACCCCTTGGGCAAGGGTCGCCCCCCCCCCGGGGGCAATTATTTTTAGTATTTCGCCCCCCCCTGGGGGCAGATCCGCCGTTTTTTCGGCGGATCTGCCCCCAGGGGGGGGGCGAAAACCACTAGACACCAGGGAAAATGTATTATATTTATTATTTTGGGGGCGACCCCTTGGGCAAGGGTCGCCCTCCCCCGGGGGCATTTTTTTATTGTATTTCGCCCCCCCCTGGGGGCAGATCTGCCGATTTTTCGGCGGATCTGCCCCCAGGGGGGGGCGAAAACCACTAGACACCAGGGATATAGTATTTTATGTTTATTTTGGGGACGACCCCCTTGGGCAAGGGTCGCCCCACCCCGGGGGCAATTTTTTTTTGTATTTCGCCCCCCCCCTGGGGCAGATCCGCCGAATTTTCTGCGGATCTGCCCCCGGGGGGGGCGAAAACCACTAGACACCAGGGATTTTATATTTTGTGTATATTTTGGGGGCGACCCCTTGGGCCAGGGTGGCCCCCCCGGGGAATTTTTATTTGTATTTAGCCTCCCCCCCCGGGGGGCAGATCCGCTGATTTTTTGGCAGATCTGCCCCCGAGGGGGGTTGAAAACCACTAGACACCAGGGATTTTTTTTTATTGTAAAGTTTTTTTTGGGGGGCGACCCTTTGGGCAAGGGGCGTCCCACTGGGGGACACATTTTTTAGTATTTGCCCCCCCACTCCCCCCCCGGGGCAGATTGCCAATTTTTGGGCTGATCTGCCGCCGGGGGGGGGGGGGGGGCGGGGGGCAAAATCCACTAGACACCAGGGATTTTGTTTTTGTTGTTTATTTTGAGGGCAACCCCTTGGGCAAGGGTCTCTCCCCTGGGGAGTTTTTTTTTTCTGTTTCAGCCCCCTGATGGCAGACCAGTCATTTTTTGGACGATCTGGCCCCGGGGGGGTGGAAGCACACTAGGCACCAGGGATTGTGTGGTGTGTGTGTAATTTTGTAGGCCCATCTGCCCCCAAGGAGGGCAGAAACCACCAATACGGCAGGGATTTTTTTGTTTTGTGCTGGGGGTGCCCCCTTTGGGAAGGGTTGCCCCCTAAAAGGGGGCACAGAGGTGTTGCCCATTTCGGCTAATTTTTTTACGCCCATCTACCCCCGAGGGGGGGCAGGATCCACTTAGGTACCAGGGACAACTTCTAAGTTCTTGGTGGTGGGGTGTTTGTCAACAGGCAAAGTATTTGTATTTGTGATTATAACAATTTATTTCTTCT
The DNA here is from genome assembly GCF_031143425.1 of Pleurodeles waltl. Lineage (NCBI taxonomy): Eukaryota > Metazoa > Chordata > Amphibia > Caudata > Salamandridae > Pleurodeles > Pleurodeles waltl. Next base: position 306,497,153 of record NC_090449.1, read on the forward strand.
TTTTCTTCTAGTTCAACGCTTTTGCTTCCTTTGCTGTGGATCTTAGCGGTTTTGGCAGTAGTTGTCCAGTGGTTTGCATAGCTGCATGTTTTAGGTAAGTGAAAGCAATTTACTCCAAAGGAGTATTGTTGACATGCATGAATGACATGTTTGTAGGTGGTGTACTAAATGCAGTATTGTGTGTTTGACATTGTCCTTAGATTTGAGCACAGTGATGTTTGTGTTGTCATATGTCTAATTTGCTTTTTTCTTTTTAGTGGGATATCATTGGTGATTGCTGTGTCTGTGCAGAGTAGTTGCTTGGTGAGTAGCTATTTCAGGCAACTGAGTGGTATAGTTTTTTGTAGTACATAACTCTTTGTGATAAAGCTACACTTTGTTTATTACTTATTTTAGTTCTAGTTGTTGTTGGCAATCCATTTGTTGTTAGTATCATGGCTAGACGCAAAGTGCCCGCTCAGCAGGTTGTTCGCATGCTCTTTGAGTCGTCTTCAGACCATGATTACGACACTGACTCTGCATCTGAGGCAGAGGAGGAAGCAGGAGATTCTGGAAGTGAGTTTTCTGTCCAAGAGTATTCTTCTGATGAGGAAGCTACTCTCAGTGCAGATGAAGGGCCTGAGTTAGAGGAGGACATTGATGTGCCAAGAGTGCAGCAGCCTGGGGCTGAAGGGTTTCCCATTAGAAGACCTGACACCTGGATTGCCCCAAACATGGAGCAGCCACAGTTACCTGCATTTACTAGTCTCCCAGGGTGTAGAGTTAATACGGGAAACTTTCTGCCTGTCCATTTCTTTCACTTGTTTATGGACGATGTATTTTTGGAAGAGATTGTGGAGCAGACAAATGTGTATGCAGAGCAATATTTGCGGGACAACGCTGCCAGACTTAAGCCTCAGTCTAGAGCTACTCATTGGGTTCCCACATATCTGGAAGAGATGAAAAGGTTTTTAGGTTTGTCTTTTTTGATGGGGTTGATCAGGAAGCCGTCACTGGCTTCTTATTGGTCTACTAGTCCCTTGATGGCAACTGCTATATTTCCTGCAACTATGACACGTAATCGGTATTTGCTTCTTCTTCGTATGCTGCATTTTGTAGACAATGCTTTAGCCTTGCCACGAGATCACCCTGATTGTGACCGCCTTTTTAAGATTAGGCCTGTCCTTGATCATTTTGTGGATCGGTTTTCAGAGGTCTATGTTCCAGGCAAAGAGATAAGTGTGGACGAGTCTTTGGTCCTTTTCAAGGGGCGTTTAGTTTTTAAGCAGTACATCCCTAGTAAGAGGGCACGGTATGGGATTAAATTGTATCTGCTGTCAGAAAGCAGTACAGGATATGTTTATAATTTCCGGGTCTACACTGGTAGGGATTCCAGTATTGACCCTCCTGGTTGTCCGGCCACTTTTGGAGTTAGCGAAAAAATTGTGTGGGAACTTGCTAGACGGCTGTTTAACAAAGGTCACCATTTGTACGTAGATAATTTCTACACTGGAGTGCAGTTGTTCAAGGAGTTGTTTAGGGTGGACACTGTTGCTTGTGGCACAATCCGTTCTAACCGCAAAGGCTATCCAAGGGAGCTTGTCTGTAAAAAACTTGAGAGGGGACAGTGCAGTGCCTTGCGGAATAATGAGCTGTTAGCTATGAAATTTTCAGACAGGAGGGATGTGTACATTCTATCGACCATCCATGATGAGAGTACTTCCCCTGTGGCTGTTTGGGGTCAGGTTGCGGAAGTGCGCAAACCTGCGTGCATTTTGGACTACAATAGGCACATGGGTGGTGTTGATAGAGTAGATCAGAGGTTGGAACCTTACACTGCTCTTCGTAAGTCGTATGTGTGGTATAAAAAGTTGGCCCTACATTTATTTCATTTGGCAACTTTTAATGCCTTTATTGTATACAAGGATTGTTCACCTGAGTCAAGGATGACTTTTGTTAAATTTCAGGAGTCGGTGATAGAAAGCCTTATTGTGGTGGAACCGGCAAGAGTTCCTAGAGTAGAAGTGGTGGAGGATGTGGCTAGATTGAAAGATCGGCACTTTCCAGATCACATTCCTCCCACTCCCAAAAAAGACATGCCCACAAAGAAATGTAGAGTATGTGCCCGGAGATCAATCTGGAGGGAGAGCCGGATGTACTGCCCCGAATGCCCTTCAAAGCCGGGGCTGTGTGTGCCCAGCTGTTTTAGAAGTTACCACACAAGGAAAAACTTTTGGGAAATACCGTGAGCGTAAGCTGTCTGTTTTATATTTTCATATGTTTCACGGTTGGCATCTGTCGTGTATTTAGTTTGAGGTTTTGTGTTTGTAGTTTTGTGCCTATTTTATAATTAGTAGTTTATTTGTTGTTTATAAATAAAAAAAAGTGATTGCGGTGTGCGTGGGGTGGCGCTTGGCTGGCGGTGTGCGTGGGGTGGCGCTTGGCTGGCGGTGTGCGTGGGGTGGCGCTTGGCTGGCGGTGCCAGCCAAACGGCAGTCCACACTCCCATCAGCTGGTGTGATTCTTGTATCAGGCATGTGGCGTATGTAAGTGATGGGCCCTTGAGTGGCGCGGTCTGTCGATGTGAGTGTTGTAATGTGCTGGGCCCGTGGCTGGCGGTGTGAATGGTCTTGTGCGTGTCATGTATGAAAGGTGTGTGAATGGACTGTAAAGCGGTTGGTGCCTTGTCGCGGCTTTACAGCTCACGAGGTGTGAGTCATTGGTTCACTTTTTTGCCTTTCAGTTATTAGCAGTGCATTTCATTTTTGTGAAATCTCTTGTTAATAAAATTTGATCCACTGAACCATCACTCACCCTCGTGCCAAATCCAACCAGTATGTGTTGTAAAAAATGACAAAACCTGCTCCGCTGTAATCAGGCATCGCAGCACACCTGTGACACGCTAGGTGCCTCGGGTGGGACCCCGATGATGAAGCATGCCACCAACTTGGTTGGTGGGTGAGGGGTCTTCTTCACATAACCTAAGTGTTTCTTTTCACTATTTTAGTGTTTGGCACATCACGGACGTATGTGCACACATCAAAATGATATATTGCAAAAATACCTATCCCTTCTATCTCTTCAGGTTTTGGGCCTTATTCTGTTGCAGGCTCCTGGCCCACCCACACAAGTGAGGTATCATTTTTATCGGGAGACTTGGGGAAATGCTGGGTGGAAGGAAATTTGTGGCTCCTCTCAGATTCCAGAACTTTCTGCCACAGAAATGAGAGGAAAAAGTGTTTTTTTGGCCAAATTTTGAGGTTTGCAAAGGATTCTGGGTAACAGAACCTGGTCCGAGCCCCGCAAGTCACCCCTCCTTGGATTCCCCTAGGTCTCTAGTTTTCACAAATGCACAGGTTTGGTAGGTTTCCCTAGGTGCCCGCTGAGCTACAGGCCAAAATCCACAGGTAGGCACTGTTTTCTTCCAAAATTTTGGTTGTGTCCACGTTGCGCTTTGGGGCGTTTCCTGTCGCGGGCGCTAGGCCTACCCACGCAAGTGAGGTATCATTTTTATCGGGAGACGTGGGGGAACGCTGGGTGGAAGGAAATTTGTGGCTCCTCTCAGATTCCAGAACTTTCTGCCACAGAAATGTGAGGAACATGTGTTTTTTTAGCCAAATTTTGAGGTTTGCAAAGGATTCTGGGTAACAGAACCTGGTCCGAGCCCCGCAAGTCACCCCTCCTTGGATTCCCCTACGTCTCTAGTTTTCAGAAATGCACAGGTTTGGTAGGTTTCCCTAGGTGGCGGCTGAGCTAGAGGCCAAAATCTACAGGTAGTCACTTTGCTAAAAACAGCTCTGTTTTCTGTGATATGTCCACGTTGTGTTTTGGGGCATATCCTGTCGCGGGCGCTAGGCCTACCCACACAAGTGAGGTATCATTTTTATCGGGAGACGTGGGGGAACGCTGGGTGGAAGGAAATTTGTGGCTCCTCTCAGATTCCAGAACTTTCTGCCACAGAAATGTGAGGAACATGTGTTTTTTTAGCCAAATTTTGAGGTTTGCAAAGGATTCTGGGTAACAGAACCTGGTCCGAGCCACACAAGTCACCCCTCCTTGGATTCCCCTAGGTCTCTAGTTTTCAGAAATGCACAGGTTTGGTAAGTTTCCCTAGGTGGCGGCTGAGCTAGAGGACAAAATCTACAGGTAGTCACTTTGCTAAAAACAGCTCTGTTTTCTGTGATATGTCCACGTTGTGTTTTGGGGCATATCCTGTCGCGGGCGCTAAGCCTACCCACACAAGTGAGGTATCATTTTTATCGGGAGACGTGGGGGAACGCTGGGTGGAAGGAAATTTGTGGCTCCTCTCAGATTCCAGAACTTTCTGCCACAGAAATGTGAGGAACATGTGTTTTTTTAGCCAAATTTTGAGGTTTGCAAAGGATTCTGGGTAACAGAACCTGGTCCGAGCCACACAAGTCACCCCTCCTTGGATTCCCCTAGGTCTCTAGTTTTCAGAAATGCACAGGTTTGGTAGGTTTCCCTAGGTGGCGGCTGAGCTAGAGGCCAAAATCTACAGGTAGTCACTTTGCTAAAAACAGCTCTGTTTTCTGTGATGTGTCCAGGTTGTGTTTTGGGGCATATCCTGTTGCGGGCGCTAGGCCTACCCACACAAGTGAGGTATCATTTTTATCGGGAGACGTGGGGGAATGCTGGGTGGAAGGAAATTTGTCGCTCCTCTCAGATTCCAGAACTTTCTGCCACAGAAATGTGAGGAACATGTGTTTTTTTAGCCAAATTTTGAGGTTTGCAAAGGATTCTGGGTAACAGAACCTGGTCCGAGCCACACAAGTCACCCCTCCTTGGATTCCCCTAGGTCTCTAGTTTTCAGAAATGCACAGGTTTGGTAGGTTTCCCTAGGTGGCGGCTGAGCTAGAGGCCAAAATCTACAGGTAGTCACTTTGCTAAAAACAGCTCTGTTTTCTGTGATGTGTCCAGGTTGTGTTTTGGGGCATATCCTGTCGCGGGCGCTAGGCCTACCCACACAAGTGAGGTATCATTTTTATCGGGAGACGTGGGGGAACGCTGGGTGGAAGGAAATTTGTGGCTCCTCTCAGATTCCAGAACTTTCTGCCACAGAAATGTGAGGAACATTTGTTTTTTTAGCCAAATTTTGAGGTTTGCAAAGGATTCTGGGTAACAGAACCTAGTCCGAGCCACACAAGTCACCTCTCCTTGGATTGCCCTAGGTCTCTAGTTTTCAGAAATGCACAGGTTTGGTAGGTTTCCCTAGGTGGCGGCTGAGCTAGAGGCCAAAATCTACAGGTAGTCACTTTGCTAAAAACAGCTCTGTTTTCTGTGATGTGTCCAGGTTGTGTTTTGGGGCATATCCTGTCGCGGGCGCTAGGCCTACCCACACAAGTGAGGTATCATTTTTATCGGGAGACGTGGGGGAACGCTGGGTGGAAGGAAATTTGTGTCTCCTCTCAGATTCCAGAACTTTCTGCCACAGAAATGTGAGGAACATGTGTTTTTTTAGCCAAATTTTGAGGTTTGCAAAGGATTCTGGGTAACAGAACCTGGTCCGAGCCACACAAGTCACCCCTCCTTGGATTCCCCTAGGTCTCTAGTTTTCAGAAATGCACAGGTTTGGTAGGTTTCCCTAGGTGGCGGCTGAGCTAGAGGCCAAAATCTACAGGTAGTCAATTTGCTAAAAACAGCTCTGTTTTCTGTGATGTGTCCACGTTGTGTTTTGGGGCATATCCTGTCGCGGGCGCTAGGCCTACCCACACAAGTGAGGTATCATTTTTATCGGGAGACGTGGGGGAACGCTGGGTGGAAGGAAATTTGTGGCTCCTCTCAGATTCCAGAACTTTCTGCCACAGAAATGTGAGGAACATGTGTTTTTTTAGCCAAATTTTGAGGTTTGCAAAGGATTCTGGGTAACAGAACCTGGTCCGAGCCACACAAGTGACCCCTCCTTGGATTCCCCTAGGTCTCTAGTTTTCAGAAATGCATAGGTTTGGTAGGTTTCCCTAGGTGGCGGCTGAGCTAGAGGCCAAAATCTACAGGTAGTCACTTTGCTAAAAACAGCTCTGTTTTCTGTGATATGTCCACGTTGTGTTTTGGGGCATATCCTGTCGCGGGCGCTAGGCCTACCCACACAAGTGAGGTATCATTTTTATCGGGAGACGTGGGGGAACGCTGGGTGGAAGGAAATTTGTGGCTCCTCTCAGATTCCAGAACTTTCTGCCACAGAAATGTGAGGAACATGTGTTTTTTTAGCCAAATTTTGAGGTTTGCAAAGGATTCTGGGTAACAGAACCTGGTCCGAGCCACACAAGTCACCCCTCCTTGGATTCCCCTAGGTCTCTAGTTTTCAGAAATGCATAGGTTTGGTAGGTTTCCCTAGGTGGCGGCTGAGCTAGAGGCCAAAATCTACAGGTAGTCACTTTGCTAAAAACAGCTCTGTTTTCTGTGATATGTCCACGTTGTGTTTTGGGGCATATCCTGTTGCAGGCGCTAGGCCTACCCACACAAGTGAGGTATCATTTTTATCGGGAGACGTGGGGGAACGCTGGGTGGAAGGAAATTTGTGTCTCCTCTCAGATTCCAGAACTTTCTGCCACAGAAATGTGAGGAACATGTGTTTTTTTAGCCAAATTTTGAGGTTTGCAAAGGATTCTGGGTAACAGAACCTGGTCCGAGCCCCGCAAGTCACCCCTCCTTGGATCCCCCTGGGTCTCTAGTTTTCAGAAATGCACAGGTTTGGTAGGTTTCCCTAGGTGGCGGCTGAGCTAGAGGCCAAAATCTACAGGTAGTCACTTTGCTAAAAACAGCTCTGTTTTCTGTGATATGTCCACGTTGTGTTTTGGGGCATATCCTGTCGCGGGCGCTAGGCCTACCCACACAAGTGAGGTATTATTTTTATCGGGATCCGTGGGGGAACGCTAGGTGGAAGGAAATTTGTGGCTCCTCTCAGATTCCAGAACTTTCTGCCACAGAAATGTGAGGAACATGTGTTTTTTTAGCCAAATTTTGAGGTTTGCAAAGGATTCTGGGTAACCAAACCTGGTCCGAGCCACACAAGTTACCCCTCCTTGGATTCCCCTAGGTCTCTAGTTTTCAGAAATGCACAGGTTTGGTAGGTTTTCCTAGGTGGCGGCTGAGCTAGAGGCCAAAATCTACAGGTAGTCACTTTGCTAAAAACAGCTCTGTTTTCTGTGATGTGTCCAGGTTGTGTTTTGGGGCATATCCTGTCGCGGGCGCTAGGCCTACCCACACAAGTGAGGTATCATTTTATCGGGAGACGTGGGGGAATGCTGGGTGGAAGGAAATTTGTCGCTCCTCTCAGATTCCAGAACTTTCTGCCACAGAAATGTGAGGAACATGTGTTTTTTTAGCCAAATTTTGAGGTTTGCAAAGGATTCTGGGTAACAGAACCTGGTCCGAGCCACACAAGTCACCCCTCCTTGGATTCCCCTAGGTCTCTAGTTTTCAGAAATGCACAGGTTTGGTAGGTTTCCCTAGGTGGCGGCTGAGCTAGAGGCCAAAATCTACAGGTAGTCACTTTGCTAAAAACAGCTCTGTTTTCTGTGATGTGTCCAGGGTGTGTTTTGGGGCATATCCTGTCGCGGGCGCTAGGCCTACCCACACAAGTGAGGTATCATTTTTATCGGGAGACGTGGGGGAACGCTGGGTGGAAGGAAATTTGTGGCTCCTCTCAGATTCCAGAACTTTCTGCCACAGAAATGTGAGGAAAATATGTTTTTTTAGCCAAATTTTGAGGTTTGCAAAGGATTCTGGGTAACAGAACCTAGTCCGAGCCACACAAGTCACCCCTCCTTGGATTCCCCTAGGTCTCTAGTTTTCAGAAATGCACAGGTTTGGTAGGTTTCCCTAGGTGGCGGCTGAGCTAGAGGCCAAAATCTACAGGTAGTCACTTTGCTAAAAACAGCTCTGTTTTCTGTGATGTGTCCAGGTTGTGTTTTGGGGCATATCCTGTCGCGGGCGCTAGGCCTACCCACACAAGTGAGGTATCATTTTTATCGGGAGACGTGGGGGAACGCTGGGTGGAAGGAAATTTGTGTCTCCTCTCAGATTCCAGAACTTTCTGCCACAGAAATGTGAGGAACATGTGTTTTTTTAGCCAAATTTTGAGGTTTGCAAAGGATTCTGGGTAACAGAACCTGGTCCGAGCCACACAAATCACCCCTCCTTGGATTCCCCTAGGTCTCTAGTTTTCAGAAATGCATAGGTTTGGTAGGTTTTCCTAGGTGGCGGCTGAGCTAGAGGCCAAAATCTACAGGTAGTCACTTTGCTAAAAACAGCTCTGTTTTCTGTGATATGTCCACGTTGTGTTTTGGGGCATATCCTGTCGCGGGCGCTAGGCCTACCCACACAAGTGAGGTATCATTTTTATCGGGAGACGTGGGGGAACGCTGGGTGGAAGGAAATTTGTGGCTCCTCTCAGATTCCAGAACTTTCTGCCACAGAAATGTGAGGAACATGTGTTTTTTTAGCCAAATTTTGAGGTTTGCAAAGGATTCTGGGTAACAGAACCTGGTCCGAGCCACACAAGTCACCCCTCCTTGGATTCCCCTAGGTCTCTAGTTTTCAGAAATGCATAGGTTTGGTAGGTTTCCCTAGGTGGCGGCTGAGCTAGAGGCCAAAATCTACAGGTAGTCACTTTGCTAAAAACAGCTCTGTTTTCTGTGATATGTCCACGTTGTGTTTTGGGGCATATCCTGTTGCGGGCGCTAGGCCTACCCACACAAGTGAGGTATCATTTTTATCGGGAGACGTGGGGGAACGCTGGGTGGAAGGAAATTTGTGGCTCCTCTCAGATTCCAGAACTTTCTGCCACAGAAATGTGAGGAACATGTGTTTTTTTAGCCAAATTTTGAGGTTTGCAAAGGATTCTGGGTAACCAAACCTGGTCCGAGCCACACAAGTTACCCCTCCTTGGATTCCCCTAGGTCTCTAGTTTTCAGAAATGCACAGGTTTGGTAAGTTTCCCTAGGTGGCGGCTGAGCTAGAGGCCAAAATCTACAGGTAGTCACTTTGCTAAAAACAGCTCTGTTTTCTGTGATGTGTCCAGGTTGTGTTTTGGGGCATATCCTGTCGCGGGCGCTAGGCCTACCCACACAAGTGAGGTATCATTTTTATCGGGAGACGTGGGGGAACGCTGGGTGGAGGGAAATTTGTGTCTCCTCTCAGATTCCAGAACTTTCTGCCACAGAAATGTGAGGAACATGTGTTTTTTTAGCCAAATTTTGAGGTTTGCAAAGGATTCTGGGTAACAGAACCTGGTCCGAGCCACACAAGTCACCCCTCCTTGGATTCCCCTAGGTCTCTAGTTTTCAGAAATGCACAGGTTTGGTAGGTTTCCCTAGGTGGCGGCTGAGCTAGAGGCCAAAATCTACAGGTAGTCACTTTGCTAAAAACAGCTCTGTTTTCTGTGATGTGTCCAGGTTGTGTTTTGGGGCATATCCTGTCGCGGGCGCTAGGCCTACCCACACAAGTGAGGTATCATTTTTATCGGGAGACGTGGGGGAATGCTGGGTGGAAGGAAATTTGTCGCTCCTCTCAGATTCCAGAACTTTCTGCCACAGAAATGTGAGGAACATGTGTTTTTTTAGCCAAATTTTGAGGTTTGCAAAGGATTCTGGGTAACAGAACCTGGTCCGAGCCACACAAGTCACCCCTCCTTGGATTCCCCTAGGTCTCTAGTTTTCAGAAATGCATAGGTTTGGTAGGTTTCCCTAGGTGGCGGCTGAGCTAGAGGCCAAAATCTACAGGTAGTCACTTTGCTAAAAACAGCTCTGTTTTCTGTGATATGTCCACGTTGTGTTTTGGGGCATATCCTGTCGCGGGCGCTAGGCCTACCCACACAAGTGAGGTATCATTTTTATCGGGAGACATGGGGGAACGCTGGGTGGAAGGAAATTTGTGGCTCCTCTCAGATTCCAGAACTTTCTGCCACAGAAATGTGAGGAAAATATGTTTTTTTAGCCGAATTTTGAGGTTTGCAAAGGATTCTGGGTAACAGAACCTAGTCCGAGCCACACAAGTCACCCCTCCTTGGATTCCCCTAGGTCTCTAGTTTTCAGAAATGCATAGGTTTGGTAGGTTTCCCTAGGTGGCGGCTGAGCTAGAGGCCAAAATCTACAGGTAGTCACTTTGCTAAAAACAGCTCTGTTTTCTGTGATATGTCCACGTTGTGTTTTGGGGCATATCCTGTTGCGGGCGCTAGGCCTACCCACACAAGTGAGGTATCATTTTTATCGGGAGACGTGGGGGAACGCTGGGTGGAGGGAAATTTGTGTCTCCTCTCAGATTCCAGAACTTTCTGCCACAGAAATGTGAGGAACATGTGTTTTTTTAGCCAAATTTTGAGGTTTGCAAAGGATTCTGGGTAACAGAACCTGGTCCGAGCCACACAAGTCACCCCTCCTTGGATTCCCCTAGGTCTCTAGTTTTCAGAAATGCACAGGTTTGGTAGGTTTCCCTAGGTGGCGGCTGAGCTAGAGGCCAAAATCTACAGGTAGTCACTTTGCTAAAAACAGCTCTGTTTTCTGTGATGTGTCCACGTTGTGTTTTGGGGCATATCCTGTCGCGGGCGCTAGGCCTACCCACACAAGTGAGGTATAATTTTTATCGGGAGATGTGGGGGAACGCTGGGTGGAAGGAAATTTGTGGCTCCTCTCAGATTCCAGAACTTTCTGCCACAGAAATGTGAGGAACATGTGTTTTTTTAGCCAAATTTTGAGGTTTGCAAAGGATTCTGGGTAACAGAACCTGGTCCGAGCCACACAAGTCACCCCTCCTTGGATTCCCCTAGGTCTCTAGTTTTCAGAAATGCATAGGTTTGGTAGGTTTCCCTAGGTGGCGGCTGAGCTAGAGGCCAAAATCTACAGGTAGTCACTTTGCTAAAAACAGCTCTGTTTTCTGTGATATGTCCACGTTGTGTTTTGGGGCATATCCTGTCGCGGGCGCTAGGCCTACCCACACAAGTGAGGTATCATTTTTATCGGGAGACATGGGGGAACGCTGGGTGGAAGGAAATTTGTGGCTCCTCTCAGATTCCAGAACTTTCTGCCACAGAAATGTGAGGAACATGTGTTTTTTTAGCCAAATTTTGAGGTTTGCAAAGGATTCTGGGTAACAGAACCTGGTCCGAGCCACACAAGTCACCCCTCCTTGGATTCCCCTAGGTCTCTAGTTTTCAGAAATGCATAGGTTTGGTAGGTTTCCCTAGGTGGCGGCTGAGCTAGAGGCCAAAATCTACAGGTAGTCACTTTGCTAAAAACAGCTCTGTTTTCTGTGATATGTCCACGTTGTGTTTTGGGGCATATCCTGTTGCGGGCGCTAGGCCTACCCACACAAGTGAGGTATCATTTTTATCGGGAGACGTGGGGGAACGCTGGGTGGAAGGAAATTTGTGGCTCCTCTCAGATTCCAGAACTTTCTGCCACAGAAATGTGAGGAACATGTGTTTTTTTAGCCAAATTTTGAGGTTTGCAAAGGATTCTGGGTAACAGAACCTGGTCCGAGCCCCGCAAGTCACCCCTCCTTGGATCCCCCTGGGTATCTAGTTTTCAGAAATGCACAGGTTTGGTAGGTTTCCCTAGGTGGCGGCTGAGCTAGAGGCCAAAATCTACAGGTAGTCACTTTGCTAAAAACAGCTCTGTTTTCTGTGATATGTCCACGTTGTGTTTTGGGGCATATCCTGTCGCGGGCGCTAGGCCTACCCACACAAGTGAGGTATCATTTTTATCAGGAGACGTGGGGGAACGCTAGGTGGAAGGAAATTTGTGGCTTCTCTCAGATTCCAGAACTTTCTGCCACAGAAATGTGAGGAACATGTGTTTTTTTAGCCAAATTTTGAGGTTTGCAAAGGATTCTGGGTAACCGAACCTGGTCCGAGCCACACAAGTTACCCCTCCTTGGATTCCCCTAGGTCTCTAGTTTTCTGAAATGCACAGGTTTGGTAGGTTTCCCTAGGTGGCGGCTGAGCTAGAGGCCAAAATCTACAGGTAGTCACTTTGCTAAAAACAGCTCTGTTTTCTGTGATGTGTCCAGGTTGTGTTTTGGGGCATATCCTGTCGCGGGCGCTAGGCCTACCCACACAAGTGAGGTATCATTTTTATCGGGAGACGTGGGGGAATGCTGGGTGGGAGGAAATTTGTCGCTCCTCTCAGATTCCAGAACTTTCTGCCACAGAAATGTGAGGAACATGTGTTTTTTTAGCCAAATTTTGAGGTTTGCAAAGGATTCTGGGTAACAGAACCTGGTCCGAGCCACACAAGTCACCCCTCCTTGGATTCCCCTAGGTCTCTAGTTTTCAGAAATGCACAGGTTTGGTAGGTTTCCTAGGTGGCGGCTGAGCTAGAGGCCAAAATCTACAGGTAGTCACTTTGCTAAAAACAGCTCTGTTTTCTGTGATGTGTCCATGTTGTGTTTTGGGGCATATCCTGTCGCGGCGCTAGGCCTACCCACACAAGTGAGGTATCATTTTTATCGGGAGACTTGGGGGAACATAGAATAGCAAAACAAGTGTTATTGCCCCTTGTCTTTCTCTACATTTATTCCTTCCAAATATAGGGGTGTGTGTAAAAAAAACATCTATTTGAGAAATTCCATGTAATTCACGTGCTACTATGGTCACCCCGGAATTCAGAGATTGCAAATAACCACTGCTCCTCAACACCTTATCTTGTGCCCTTTTTGGAAATGCAAAGGTTTTCTTGATAGCTATTTTTTACTCCTTATATTTCAGCAAATGAATTACTGTATACCCGGTATAGAATGAAAAGGCACTGCAGGGTGCAGCTCATTTATTGGCTCTGGGTTCCTCGGGTTCTTGATGAACCTACAAACCCTATATATCCCCGCAACCAGAGGAGTCCAGCAGACGTAACGGTATATTGCTTTCGATAATCTGACATTGCAGGGAAAAGTTACAGAGTAAAAAGTAGAGAAAAATTGATGTTTTTTTCACCTCAATTTCAATATTTTTCTTTTTCAGCTGTTATTTTCTGTAGGAAACCCTTGTAGGATCTACACAAATGACCCCTTGCTGAATTCAGAATTTTGTCTACTTTTCAGAAATGTTTAGGTTTCTGGGATCCAGCATTGGTTTCATGACCATTCCTGTCACTGACTGGAAGGAGGCTGAAAGCACAAAAAATTGCACAAATGGGGTATGCCCCAGTAAAATGCCAAAATTGTGTTGAAAAATTGGGTTTTCGGATTCAAGTCTGCCTGTTCCTGAAAGCTGGGAAGCTGCTGAGTTTAGCACCGCAGACCCTTTGTTGATGCCATTTTCAGGGGAAAAACCACAAGCCTTCTTCTGCAGCCCCTTTTTCCAATTTTTTTGAAAAAAACGAAATTTTCACTGTATTTTGGCCAATTTCTTGGCCTCCTTCAGGGGAACCCACAAAGTCTGGGTACCTTTAGAATCCCTAGGATGTTGGAAAAAAAGGACGCAAATTTGGCTTGGTTAGCTTATGTGGACAAAAAGTTATGAGGGCCTAAGCGCGAACTGCCCCAAATAGGCAAAAAAAGGCTTGGCACAGGAGGGGGAAAAGGCCTGGCAGCGAAGGGGTTAAGAATGGCTGCCGCATGACGAAAACAAGGTAATTACGTTACTCACTCAAGAAATCATGAAGGAGGCACCAGCGTGTGACAAGTGACCAGGCGGGCACGTAGAACAGATGTTGAAGAAGTAAGTTCACAGTCAGCCATGAGGTAAATTTATTCCTTCCACTAGCGCCCCAGCAACCTTCCACTGGACTGATAAAAAGCTGAAGAATGTAACCTCCAAACACTTCTGGTGCGTGTGAAGAACTGCCATAAAGGCAACAAATGAGAAAGACCAAGTGCACGGCAGCAGTTAGCACTAAGGAATCAGGGAAAAACTCACCACTACAGTCGGCACAAAAATGAAAAGACGATACTTCCCCACTCAGCATCAAAAGTCCTCGGCAAGAAAGCCCAACGGTCAAACAGACTCCCGTCAGTGAGCTTGCCAAACCAAAGAAACGGTACCCCACTCCTGGTACCAAAATGTGGTATGTCCTTGACATACACCAGTCACGCCATCAGATGACATGTGTAAAGAAACTAGGACTTTATTCCGTATTCTGGCAATAAGGTAAAACACCGAGCCCACGAACCTCAAGCCCTCCGTTGACTCAGAGGATTTCAGGTATGTCACACCAAGAATTCTCCGACCTCCCGGTGATTCTCTTAATTCCCATAGTAACCAGATGGTATGCATTCCATAGTAACTAGATGGAATGCAGTCCCTCATAGTATATTTCACCTGTTTTCTTTGCCAATGCTTGTTTCTGCACAGTTATGAATGGATCACATCTGGAGACTTCCGCTGGGCATATGTGGGATGATTTTCATACAATTCCACATTGACTAACGTGCCACCATTATGCAATATGCTGTGGCACGTGTTACACTTTAAAACAGGCTCCTATCCAGTCTCTACTGTACATATGCAAATACATGCATAAAAAGGTCATGACTCGACCACAGATAAATGAAAAAAACGTGACCCACAAAACTCTTAAGTTTCCTAGGTGAATGGCACATCAAATCCAGATTTTTGTTGTGCATTGTGACTGGTGACTGGTTCGGCAATATCTGCAGGGGTAGTGTCAGGGGTGCCTCTTGCACCTACCAGCACCAAATGCCAAATGGCACTGCACTAGGGCACAAGCGCCACCCCCGGGCAAAGAGCGGACACTAACCTGCACATCGTTCTGACGCCCCGGCAGCTGAGGCTCCGTAGCACTGTGAGGTGGACCAACGTGCCTTGACTCCAGCAGATACCCGGTGTTAGGGGATTCAAATATTACACAAAACTGACTTGATCGTGAGCCTTAGTGTAGGCAAGATTGAAGGTTCTCTTTCCTCACTTCGTCCTTGGTCTCTGACCGCTGCTTCTCAGACAGGACCCTGGACATCCCAGCCAATCGGGCCTTGGCAAGTCTGCCACCAGCCAATCAGTGTGCGCCTGTCGAAGGTAGCTGGAACCAGGCTGCCAATGGTGCCCAGGCTGCCAATAGTGTTTTCACTCAGCGCTGTCAAATAAACTTTTTTAATCAAGCATTTGCAATGCACTAGGGTGTCGCTTTGTCCGAGTTACAGCTATTACCAGTTGTAAACTCCCAACCGGATTTTTCTTGCCACGTTAAAAGAAAAAAACAGCACGATCGTGCTGCTACAGTTCACTCATAATGAAACCTATCGAAAAAAGTGCAATTATGTACTTAACCGCCAAAAGTGCAATTAACTGTGTAACAGGGTCGATAATATGCAAAGCGTTCGACTTCTGCCAAGCGAGATCGCACTGCGAAAATAGAGAAAAAGAAGTCCACAAACCTGACGAAAAACAGCAAGCCTCGCATGTATTCTGTTCTTGGTCGCTGCGCTCGAGGAGGGCGAACCACTGTAAAAGGCATGACATATGCGTGTAGGGTGACCACCTGGCACTGAGGCAAATTCTGGACAGGACTGTAAAAAATTCAGGACAAAGGGTCAAAATTCAGGACAAAAAATCAGGACAAAGGGTCAAAATTCAGGACAAAAATTCAAGAACAAACATCAGTTTTACAGACACACACAAGAGAGGCCATGCCTCACTATGTTGTCAGTGCATTTATTTACTCTTTTTTAACATAGCACTATTCACTGTCGACCTTTTGTGAGTGCCTCCTGGTGTACTACATTCAGGTGTCACATTACGTCCTTGTTCAGTAGTAAATTAATGCCCTTCACAGCAAGGCCATCACCCCTACCAAAATCTACCCGATCTTTCCTGAAGAGAAAGTAACAGCAAAATTTTGATTATGTTTCTGAATATTTCAAAACCCCTGGCAAACAGTTTGGGAAACATTAAGGTAATTAACCTTATGCTAGTTTAAACAAATTGAACAAAAACATCTGGCTTACCCCAACCCCCCATGGACTTTCAACCTATTTTTTTTTAAAGAGGCAGGGCAGATGGTGTGGGTGACAGTCTCACACCTAATGACAGGATGTGATGTACCCATAACTTGTCTGTAGTCTCACTGCACTAGAGTGTATGTTTGGGACTCTACATTTATCTTAGAAATGGGAGCCCGGACTACCAATCAAAGATAATAAAAGAGTAGGATGAAATTGAGATCAAAAGGAATGACCACGGCAAGTAATTCAAAGGGTTGTTGCTAACAACTGGATAAATAAAGAAGAGAAGAACAAGGTGGGACGATTCCTAAAATCAGACAAGATGGGTCCACCAAGACTATTTGAAGGTATTGGGTACCTGGGGAGTTGTCTGCACACAGGAGCGAAACAGAATGGGCACTGTCAAGTGGTTGAACAATCAACACCCATCCACCTTTGCAAACTGTTCTGGTGCAATGGTTTGCTGTTAGTGCTTGTGAAGGGTGAGCAGGGGCCAGACCCCTTGAAAGGTTGTGCAAGGCAATGGCCCGCTTAGTCCATGTCATTATATGGTTTTGAAATTGAGCAAAAGCCAAACTAGAGATCTGGGTTATCCCTAAGTGTCAAGTACACATAGAATCTTCAAAATATTTGGGATGTAAATTGCACAATCAAAATTTACAAATTTTAAAATTTAATTAGTGTTTCTTTAACATATGGCACTGTTTTCGCCTTCATACACAATTAGATCTCAGATTGAACTGGGATACTTGATACCTAATGATTAATATCTACCATTCTTACACTGATTTCCAGGATGAAAATCTCGGCAGAGCGAATGGTCCCTCCAAGCCCAGTTTGCTTTTTGGTCTTCTCTTCTGCTTTCTGTAGAGGCCATGTGGCACTAACGAAGATGGTGTGCTACCCCAATGCTAGTATTATTTTGCAAACCTTCCCCTGCTCGTCCTTCATTCCTTCTTCAGACAGGCCACACATCTGATTTGGTCGCTGAGGCGCCATCGGGAGCTCTTTCCACTCTAAAGCTAACTGTGACTGCGGGTGGATTAGATCTTCTGGACTTAGAATGCTTTTATTTAGCTGCAGATGTCCAATGGGTGGCTCACTGCCCACTGCCAATTGATGGCTTTCTGCCCACCTCCCTGCATGAGATGGGGTTTACCAGTAAAGACCTTTAAGGAAGGCTTAATGCACTGCTCATCGTTTCCTACTGACCATTCCATGGATCACCATCCGGGGTTATCATGCATGGCTTTCTCTTGCCTTGCCAGAACCTGTAAACTCACTGACACGAAGAAACCCTATGCTCCTGCACTACCTTTGCTAAGCCTTCCCACTCGCACAGGATGGCTGTGCTCAGAGAAACTCCATCAGTGGCATATTGCAGGTGTCTTAAAATTGTGGACTTTGTTTCTGAACAGTGAGCTACTAAATTTCCAAACCCTTGTGGAAGACTACCATCTTCACCCCGGTCAACTCCTTACTTACAACCACCTTAAATAATCATTAAATGCCCTATTTCATGTCTGCTACCTAGCACTAACCCTACAAGAGGTGTGCCAGAAGCTCTGTACCATAGGAAATGGTGGCAAACTGATGAAATGGGTGTACAGACCTATCCTGCAACATGGAAACCACACCATACCACTCCAGTCTAGGCAACACCAATCTAATCCGCACAACTCCACTCTCTGCCACTCTGCAACGCTGCACTGTACGCCACTGCACTCTAAGCTAATACACTCTATGCTAATGCACTTTCCTCTGTAACACTCAACTCTCTGCCCCTGCACTCTACATCAATACACTGTACATCATTCTAATCTACTCTGCACCTCTGCACTCTATGCCACGGCACTCTACACTACTTTATTCTATGCCATCACACTCTATGCCACTTTATGCACCTCCACTCTAACCTGCACTTCTCCACTCTAAGCCAGCTCACTCTATTGGTAAATAATCTACTTTATGCCACTGCACTCTGTGCCACTGCATTCTATGCCACTGCACTCTACCCTGCACCTCTCCACTCTATGCAACTGCACTCTACTCTGAAACAATCTATTCTACGCCACTGTACTCTATACAACTCTGACCACTGCACTCTAGTTCAATGCACTCTACACCACTGCAAGCTAACACTCTGCAACACTGCTCTGGCCGCCACTATACTCTACACCATTCTGCTCTGTACTACTGCATTTTGCACCAATATACTCTATTCCACTGCATTCCATGGCACTCTACTCTGCCCAAAGCCACTCTATGCAACTGCTCTCTACACCAGTGCACTCTAAACAACTGCACTGCCCTTTACTCTGCACCACTGTACTCTATGCCACTGTTCTCTGTAACACTCTACACCACTGCACTGACACTCTACTCTGCAACTCTGCACTCTACACCACTCTACTCTATGCCACTGCACTCTAGGCACTATACTCTACTCTACATCACTCTACAATACTCCACTCTGCACCACTCTACACCACTACACTCTATGCCACATGAATATACTCTGCACTCTATGACACTGCACCACTCTGCATTACTGCACTCTCTGCTACTCTATTGTATGCCACTCTACTCCACTGCACTCTATGTAACTCTACCCCATGCCACTCTATGCCACTGCACTCTGCGCCAATGCACTCTAAACAACTGCACTGTACACCACTGCCCTCTACTCTGTACCACTGTACTCCCCTAGCCACTGCTCTGTGCCACTCTACTCCACACAGCATCACTGCACTGACACTCTACTCTGCGGTGTTGCACTCTCCACCACCGTACTATACACCAATGTACTATGTACTACTGCATTCTATGCCACTGCACTCTATGCCACTCTACTCTGCATCACTCCACTCTACAGCACTTTGCCCTACTTTGCACCACTCTACACTATACCACTGCACTCCCTGCAACGTGAGTCTACTCTGCAATCTATGCCACTGCACCACTCTACACTACTGCTCTCTCTGCCACTCTATTGTATGCCACTCTACTCCACTGCATTCTATGCCACTCTACTCTGTCCCATGCCACTCCATGCCACTGCACTCTAAACCACTGCACTCTACGCTAAAGCACTCTAAACAACTGCACTGTACCCCACAGCACTGTACTTTGCACCACTGGGCTCTACTCCACTGCTCCTATGCTACTATACTCCACTCCACACCACTATGCCACTAGCTTTAAGCCATGCTGAACTGCAGCTACTCTGGTGTATAACATGGCTAATGGCTAAAACACATTAGCAAAGCCAATAACTCTTTCGTAGATGAGACCTATTGCTTTGCCAATGTTTGTTAGTACTATGAGGTACCGAAGTACCTGAAAGAACTGTAAAAAATACAATTACATCATAATAAATGCTGCTACAAAATGCGCAAATACATTTCAGTTAAAAATAAAAAGTGCTTCTCAAATACAGATTTGAATAATATACAGTTTATACCTAGTGCTAAAATTTTTTTATAAAACTACATTAAAACCACACACTCCACAGCTCACCTTGGAACACCATTACAGTATCCCTCTGAAAGAAATATCTTTGCCACCAGAAAACTTCAAGTTACTCCTTTTAGTAAAGTCAATGCAGGTTTTCAAGCCCCTTTGTATTTGCAGATTTACCAGTTGCCCACATTTGCATGTTTTTAGGGAAGGAGACCCCCTGGCAAGAAGGCCTATTCTTATCTGTCTGCCCCTCCCTCCCTCAGAGCACAGGAGACCCCCTGCCTTCTAGCCCAGCTGGGGAAACTCCTCTGCCCGTAATTTCGCCCTGCCTCTGTCGCTCTCTAGGTGAAAGGCTAAAATTACGGACAAATGCCGTCCGTTAAAGCTTTCATCACGGACAACGGACAGCAGGGCGAAATTACGGACAGTCCGTGAAATTTACGGACGGGTGGTCACCATGCGTGCCTTCCACTAATCAAAGCAAGCAGATTCTAACCGGCAAGCAGACGAACCAATGAAAGACACTGACGTGACGTGGACGGGGCTCCAAGCCCTTTTCTAATTCCTAAAGCTCTCGCTAGTGATACGCATGCACAAGTGCATACGACGCAGGCACGACCCTAAAAAGCTCACCTCTCATTCTTGGATCCCCACCACCTTCCCTGCTTTCCATGCCCCTCCTGCAGCTGTACATTCTGCTTTCCATCACAGCAGGCAAGCAGCCTGGCCGGGAAGGCCTTTGTGATATCTCAGCAGTGAGTAACCAGTTTAGTTATCAACTGTTGCTATGCCATAGCAGAGCATTATGATATTATGAATCTGAAATAAACAATAAAGGCTCTCCATGAGAGCCATATGTGGCAAAAGGATTACTGACAGGCGTAATCATCAGTTATGTGGTGAACTCTCTCCCAAGAGTGTGGAGATCTCCGCAACCATAAATCCAATATAGGGGGTTGAAGGCGTGACATGCCTTAGACATTTGGGAACGAAAAACCATTAAGGTTTGACTGTACCCACTAATTACGATCTGACTCCTTTCATCCCTGGAAGAGGTCAGAGATTTCCTTCAGCACAGAGCTTGCGTAACACTTCCCACAGGGTGAGAAGAAGAACGGTTCATCTCCACATTCCGTGGGGACATGGATAAAAGGGCTTCCTACTCAGGCAAAAAGACTTTCCCTGTAAAGAAATCATTTTTTAATTGAAAGTGTATTTGCATGGGGAAATCAGTGTTGTCTGTATAGCGTTCTGTGCCTCATAGACTCCTTACAGAGAAGCGCGGATAACATGATTCCCAACGGAATCCGAATTGCAACGCTCGCCAGTTGCAGCTTTCTATGCTGATTCTAATTAGAGATGGTGAATACTAAAAAGCAGTAATTCTGCACTTGCTCAAATACTTTTCAAATACGGACCACATTATTGAGGGTTCAGTGTAATGTGATGCACACGTATGTGTGTGGAGGGTTCTACATGCTTTCAGGAGTTGATATCTGCCGCTGAGCACATCACTATTGCTCCAGCCAGGGCGGCCACTTTGCACTCTGATCTCAGTAATGTGTAATCGGAATAAAGAGTAACCAAAGGTACCAGGACGAGCCTGATTTAGGGCTTAATTTGTACCAGTGTTTGCCGGTGCTCCACACCGGCACTTTTTTGTAACATTGGGGCATAGTGAAGGCAGTCCATCAAATGGTGAAGCTGTCAGTCTATTTTTGTAAAAAAGTATGAGCAAAGTATTTAATATATTAAATACACTGTTGCAATTAATGCAAGGGTGATCAGGCCATTCTTATATATTTGCGTCAACAAGTACAGTTCAACTAGTAACATGTGTAGAACCATAGTGGCAAGTAGGTATCACTAGTAGTGGCATTTAGCAGGACTGTCAGGAACCTGAAATGGCACAAGCAGCAGTGGCTTCCAGAGAAATACTTTAGGCCTGGTATTTTTTATTTTAAAAATTAAGCACTAGTTGACAAGCATTATCTCTAGTTGCTCTTGCACTCAGGCAAATGACACTAAGGCCCAGATTACTTGTGAGGAGGAATTACATTGTGGTTGGCTGGAATTTTCTGTTACGGACCGGATGTCTGACCAACAATACTGCTTGTTATAAGTAAAACCCCATAGAATGGAGAATAATCAGAATTCCACGCAGAATTTCCAGTTCTTTGGGTTTTAAAGCACACAGTTCTCACCTGCTAGATGCAGGTGTTAAGGGTGTGGAAGCAGGGCAGGTGGGAGAGGGAGAAGTGTGGTGCGAAGGGTTTGAGAGAGAAGAGGAGGATTTCCATTGCCTTGACAGCCTTTTCCCAATTTGATTTGACCACCTTGATTTTTCATCTGGTAAAAATAGGTCTGATGTTTCTGCACCCAGAGAATGTGGGTGTGGGAACATGGGACCACTTACAGTTACGCGGAGTGGAATTCCACACAAGAATCCGCTCTGCACAACATAATCATACCCTAGCACGGTTTCCAGTTGACACAATTTAGAAGGTATACTCTGTGCTTAATTTGAACCGGTGGTTGCAGGTGGGACACATTGCTACTAATTTTTGGGGGCCAGCACTTATGTTTCCTTATCAAATTTTTCCCAAAGCAAGAGAGGCAAAACAAAAAAGGTGGAAGATAAAGACAGAAAAACAATGACAAATAAAACAAGCATTTTGGTCTCGCATTTCTCCGAGTTATTAGCAGTTGTAAACTCCCAACCGGACTTTTCTTACCTCTTTAAATCGAAAAAAAGAGCGCAATTGTGCTTCTACAGTTCAATCAATCAATCAAGAAATTTGTATAGCACGCTACTCACCCGGAGGGTCTCAAGGCGCTGGGGGAGGGGGGACCGCTACTGCTCGAACAGCCAGGTCTTGAGTTACTTCCTGAAGGAGAGGTGGTCTTGGGTCAGACGGAGGTGGATGGGGAGGGAGTTCCAAGTCTTGGCTGCCAGGTAGGAGAAGGATCTTCCTCCCATGGTGGCTTTCCTAATGCGTGGCACGGCGGCGAGGGCGTGGCTGGTCGATCGTAGCTGGCGGGTGGGAGTGTAGAAGGTCAGGCGGTTGTTGAGGTACCTGGGGCCCAGGTCGTGGAGGGCCTTGTGTGCGTGGGTGAGGAGGCGGAACGTGATTCTCTTGCTGACGGGGAGCCAGTGCATGTCTCTCAGGTGTCCGGAGATGTGGCTGTGTCGGGGGATGTCGAGGATGAGGCATGCGGAGGCGTTCTGGATGCGTTGGAGTCTTTTCTGTAGTTTGGCCGTGGTTCCGGTGTAGAGGGTGTTACCGTAGTCCAGTCGGCTGGTGACGAGTGCCTGGGTGACCGTCTTCCTGGTTTCGGTGGGGATCCATCGGAAGATCTTTCGGAGCATGCGTAGGATGTTGAAGCATGATGATGAGACGGCGTTGACTTGTCTGGTCATCGAGAGGGAGGAGTCCAGCATGAAGCCCAGGTTGCGTGCGTGGTCCGTTGGTTTGGGTGCGCTGCCCAGGGCAGGGGGCCACCAGGAGTCGTCCCAGGCAGAGGGTGATGATCCAAGGATGAGGACTTCCGTCTTGTCTGAGTTCAGTTTCAGGCGGCTGTTCATCATCCACTCGGCTACGTCTTTCATCCCTTCGTGCAGGTTGGTTCTGGCGGTGGCTGGGTCGTTGGTGAGGGAGAGGATCAGCTGGGTGTCGTCGGCGTAGGAGATGATGTTGAGGTTGTGATGGCGTGCGATGGCTGCGAGGGGGCTCATGTAGATGTTGAAGAGGGTGGGGCTGAGTGATGATCCTTGTGGTACGCCGCAGATGACTTCGGTGGCCTTGGATCTGAACGGGGGGAGGCGGACTCTCTGGATTCTTCCGGCGAGGAACGAGATGATCCACTCTAGTGCCTTCTCTTGGATTCCGATGTTGCTGAGGCGCTGCACTAGGGTGCGGTGGCAGACAGTGTCGAACGCTGCGGAGAGGTCCAGGAGGATGAGGGCCGCTGTTTCCCCGTTGTCGAGCAGGGCTCGGATGTCATCAGTGGCTGCGATGAGGGCGGTCTCGGTGCTGTGGTTGGCGCGGAAGCCGGACTGTGAGTGGTCGAGGGATCCATTAGTCTCGAGGAAGGCGGCAAGTTGTCTGTTGACGGTCTTCTCGATGACTTTGGCAGGAAACGGGAGGAGCGAGATGGGGCGGTAGTTCTTGAGGTCGGTGGGGTCTGCTGATGGTTTCTTCAGGAGGGCGCTGAGTTCGGCATGCTTCCAGCTCTCCGGGTAGGTGGCGGTGTTGAAGGAGCAGTTGATGATATCCCGGAGATGGGGTGCGATGACGGAGTCGGCCTTGTTGAAGACGTGGTGGGGGCATGGGTCGGTTGGTGATCCGGAATGGATGGTGTTCATCGTATGGATGGTGTCTTCGGTGCTGACCGGGGTCCAGGCGCGGAGGGTGGTGTTGGGGGGCGTCGGTTTGGTGGTTGGGTGCGTGGTCTGTGCGCCGAAGCTGTTGTGTATGTCGGCGATCTTGCGGTGAAAGAACGAGGCGAGTGAGTTGCAGAGGTCTTGTGAGGGGGTGATGAATTTGTTTCCGGCGCTGGGGTTGGAGAGCTCTTTGACGATGCTGAAGAGTTCCTTGCTGTTGTGTGCGTTGTTGTCTAGTCGTTCTTTGAATGCTGTCTTCTTGGTGGTGTGAATCAGCTGGTGGTGTTTCCGGGAGGCGTACTTGAGGGCGGTCATGTTGTCTGTAGTCGGGTTTTTTCGCCAGGCTTTTTCGAGGGTGCAGCAGTTCTTCTTGGAGTTCTTGAGGTCGTTGTTGAACCAGGAGGCTTTCTTGCTGTTGGGCCAGACGGGATGGGCTTTCAGAGGTGCGAGGTTGTCAGCGCAGTTGGTGATCCACTGTGTGAGGTTGTTGGCTGCTTGGTTGGGGTCCGCTGAGCTGGCGGGAGGGTTCTGGCTCAGTGATGTGGAGAGCTGGTCGATGGTGATCTTGTTCCAGCTCCTGCGGGGAGCCTGTTGTGGGTGGTGGTGAGTTGTGGTTTTTCTGAAGCTGAAGTGGACGCAGCTGTGGTCTGTCCAGTGGAGTCCGGTGGAGTGGCTGAAGGAGATGTACTTGCTGGAGGAGAAGACTGGGTCAAGCGTGTGTCCGGCGTAGTGGGTGGGGGTGTTCACCAGTTGCTTGAGTCCGAGGTTGGCGAGGTTGTCCACCAGGGTGGTGGTGTTGTTGTCGTTGTTGTTCTCCAGGTGGAAGTTGAGGTCCCCTAGGAGGATGTAGTCAGCGGAGGGGAGGGCGTGTGGTCTGATGAAGTCTGCGTCTTCGCTGAATTGTGTGCGGGGGTCCTGGGGGTCTGTAGATGAGGGTGCCTCTGAGTGTGGTCTTGGGGTCGGTGTGAATCTGGAAGTGGAGATGTTCGGCAGCTCTGAGGGTGTCGTCGGAGTTGGTCGTGATGCGGATGGTGTTCTTGTGGACAATGGCGATGCCTCCTCCTGTCTGGTTGACGCGGTCCCTCCGGGTGATCTTGTATCCGTCTGGGATGGCGATGACGATGTCGGGCGCTGAGGAGGCGTTCATCCAGGTTTCTGTGAGGAAGGCGACGTCTGGAGATGTGGTGTCGAGCAGGTTCCAGAGTTCCACGGCGTGTCTGTGGATGGAGCGGGTGTTAAGCAGGATGCACTTCAGGTGGTTGCTGCTGGTGCTTGGTTTAGCGGGCGCGGTGCGGGCCTGGATGCAGGAGAACTTGCAGGATTGGCAGGTGAAGGGACAGTGGGTGGTTCTTGGGGTGGCACGGCAGCACCCGGGGATCCGGCCGGTGTTGAGTGCGAAGAGGGTGGCGGCGCTGTAGGTCTTGCGGGTGGGCTGGCCTCTGCGGGGGCCAGGGGGTCTGGTGCTGGGCGCGGGCCAGGCGCCCTTCGGTGCGCCATTGGCGCGGCCGCTGAGCGGCC
Source organism: Pleurodeles waltl (assembly GCF_031143425.1). NCBI lineage: Eukaryota > Metazoa > Chordata > Amphibia > Caudata > Salamandridae > Pleurodeles > Pleurodeles waltl. Next base: position 306,522,405 of record NC_090449.1, read on the forward strand.
TCCATAAGAGTGGGAGAGGGAGGGAGGAGCAGCTGGGAGGTGGGAGCGGGGCGGCCAATGGGGAGCGAGGGGGCGGAGCTACGGGACGCGGCGGCGGGAAACGGCGGCGGGAAACAGGGGGAGACGCTGGGCGCAGGGACCCAGAACAGGACCAAAAGAAGGTGAGGAAGCGAAAAAGGCGGCAACAGGACACAGGAAGTAGCAGCGGTCAGCGGTCACACAGGGGCTGCGTGGCGGTGAGGGGAGCGACCTGCCTGGTGAACAGGGTCAGAGGTCGCTCTCTCTACCGCTGCGCGGCCTCCATAAGCGTGGGAGAGGGAGGGAGGAGCAGCTGGGAGGTGGGAGCGGGGCGGCCAATGGGGAGCGAGGGGGCGGAGCTACGGGACGCGGCGTCGGGAAACGGCGGCGGGAAACAGGGGGAGACGCTGGGGGCAGGGACCCAGAACAGGACCAAAAGAAGGTGAGGAAGCGAAAAAGGCGGCAACAGGACACAGGAAGTAGCAGCAGTCAGCGGTCACACAGGGGCTGCGTGGCGGTGAGGGGAGCGACCTGCCTGGTGAACAGGGTCAGAGGTCGCTCGTAGTGAAACCTATCGGCAAAAGTGCAATTATTTACGTAACTGGCAAAAGTGCAATTAACCATGTAACAGGGTCAATGTCATGCGAAGAGATGAACTTCTGCCAAGCGAGATCGCGCTGTGAAAAAAAGAGAAAAAGTGGTCCACAAACCGGACGGAAAACAGCAAGTCTAGTATTTTTTGAGTACTTGGTCGCTGTGCTCGAGGAGGGTTAACCACCGGAAAAGGCATGACGTATGCATGCCTTCTATTAATGAAAGCAAGCAGATTTGAAAAGGCAAGCGCACGAACCAATGAAAGACACTAACGTGACATGGACGGGTCTCTGAGCCCTTTTCTAACTACTACAGGGTCTCACAAGCGATACACATGCCCAAGCGCATGCTAGCGCAGGCTCGACCCTAAAAAGCAAGGGTGAAAAACAACCTGCAAGCTTGAGATTAAGGTGCAGGGAGTGTCTGGTGGTGGGTGAAATAGGCATGAAGTTGAATCAGGATAAAGAATGTATGTCAAGTTATGGATCAACAAACGGAATCGGACTCCCACCTTACAACCTGTTTGTTCGCAGGTAGCCATGTTCTTTTCTCTAACATACCACTCTCACTCCTCTCATACTATTTTTCCATCAGCTACTTACCTTTTTATTCCTTTTTATCCTCATCGCCCTCTTTCCTTCCTTCTACTCCCTTCTTTCTCATTCCCCTGGGTGCCTCCTTTATATACAACGAGGAGGTACTTCTGCCCTATACTGCCAATATAGCCAATATAGCCAATAATGCGCTTCTACCCTTTAATTTCACTCCTTTCGGATAGTTTATCTTAATTCTTGTATTTCTACACAGGGTATTGGGACCACGGATGAACAGCTTGTCGTGCTTAAGTCACTATGGACATATCTCTGGATATGATATACCCATATCCTGGTACATCTGGTACATCTGCCATTATTGGGCTCCACCTTTTGTTGGTCACTATTGAAGTAAATCTCACGACCATTTTTTACATTTTGTTACCGCACGTTTTCACACTGGTTTTGTTTGCCGTGTCTATACACTTACATTTGTTCTCTAAAAAGTTTTTATTGTTCCAGTCTATATGCACCTTTCTATAACTTGGTACTGTATATTTCCTACAGCCTTGATGAAGTCACAGTTGTGACGAAACACGTGTTGGCTGTGCCTGTTTGACTGTACCTTGGAATATATGAATATCAATCCGAATAAAAGACCCACTGAACACCAAGACGAATACTGATTGACTTATTAACTAAATTACAACTTACAAGCTTTTACTAATGCTTTTCTCTTCTGTACATTGTTGAGTGCTGTGGTAATTTCTTGTTCATTGAATCAGGATATGCAGTCTTGGTATTCGTCATGCTGGCATTGGATAGTGCCAGCTGCGTCCTTCTGAACAAACATTTGGACACCCATACTAATGCTTTTACATTTTAACCACTGGCCAAGTCATCATTCTCCAGCATTCAAACATTCCAGTATTACGGAAGGGCAGGAGGATTGGTTAAGTAAGTGGTAGCAAATTAGTGCACAGACTCTGTAAATGGCAACAAAGAGGAATCAATCGCTATACGCAGTGTGCTTTGAAAGAGATCCATGTTATAAAGGCGTGCCATTACAGGTGAATGGGAAGGGTTAAAAAGAGAAACTAGAAACTGTTTAGCAAATTCGTTGGCAATGACATTAGCGCAGAACATATTTCAAAAATACATTTTATTCCAATTTGTGTGTCTGTCGCTTATTTACGTTTTCATGGTGCCCCAGGCTGGATGGCACCTGTTAAGTTAGCGAAAGAGCTCTGCATACATTACTTCAGGCTATCTCTTTTACCTCTTGTTGCTTGGTTACCGGACGGAACCAAATTTGCGTGTACTCCTAGTGAAGTGAAAATATCCAAAAACCGATAACACCCTATAAACACCTTACAGACTTATTCGAGAAGGCAAGGGAGTGTGCGTGTTATGAAATACACGCATAATACAGAAAATATTTGAAAAGTAACAACCGGGACATTCCACGAACATAAATGTAGGACTACAATTAAGGATCCATGATGGGACAAGTAATGACTGAATATTGAGAGCTCTTACCGGCATAGAAAAACAAACAATAAGGTGCCAAAGGCAATTCATGCAACATTCACACAAAGTATCATCTGTTTGAATTAAATTGCTTTCTGCTAAGGCTGCTAATTAATTCTGCTGGCACTTCACAGCAAAAGATAGTGGTGGCGACATAGGCTGGCGAGGTGTAACCTGTCGGAGATGCTGTTAGAGAAGCGTTCGCAACGTGACATATAAGGACTGTATCACAATTGGGGGACATCTCCAGATCACAGCTGATGTTCCAACTGTTGGTAATGTCCTGAACTCCATATAAACAAAATGACCACTACTTCAACAAGCTCATTCTCCTCTGGCCAGCAAAAAACAAAGCAAGATATTGGTACATCTAGCAAACAAAATACAAATTGTTTTCTATTTATATCTTAAGCATTTAGGAGAAAAAATATTGTTATTAAAGTAGACATTAAAACGGCAGCCTCCTCACGCGGAACATAAATAGTGGCCATGAGTGTTCCCTATTACAGTTGTTCTGCCAACTTTGTCCTTTCAGAGCATTTCCGCCATTGCCTGTCGCTTTCAGATAGGGGAAGTTATGAGTGCCCATTGCAAGACCCGCCCCGGGCAGATAGTTTCTTTGTTTTAGAGGCACACAATAGGGGAATCAGGGACACGAGCCTACTAGTGTGTTCATGTACATCCCTTCCTGGACCAACTTAAATTTCTTCTGTTCATCTCCTCACTTCCATCCTTCTTTAGGCCGCCATTCTTTCACACAATGATACTCCCCGCTCCTCCTTCAGTAGTACATGGGCTCCTTCCCCAAAGGTACTTTCCAGGCATGTCTTTTTCTCAGGATAAAGAACATTCAAGCTGCTGCTCCCAAATCTGGCAACTGGGGGTTGGCAGCCAGTGATCCCAATCCTTTGCACAAAAGTATTTTTGGGTCTCCAGAGGTCTGGGGCCATGAGACAGGCCACTGAGTAATCCAGGTGCACTGACTTGGGGTTATGCTACATTCTTATACCAAGGGGCATATTTATACTCTGCGACAAATTTGCGTCAAAAATGTTGACGCAAATTCGGTGCAAACCTAACTCCATATTTATACTTTGACACCCAAGCCCGCGAATGCCAAAATTCTGCAGTATGCATCATTTTCTGGATGCGTGAAATCGCCTTGCGTTAATGACATGAAAGGTAAGCGTGCCAATCCAAAACATGTCTCAAACACCCATGCACCATTTTTATCCTACCACGCAAAAATGCTGCACGGCTGGGAGGCGGAGTCGGAAAATGGCGCACAGCCCGATTTGCATCAGAAATTAAAGGCGTTAAAATGGGGCAAACACACCAGTGCTTAAGGAAAACACACAGAAGCAACAGTAGAGCTCCAAAAGGAAGACATGGAGGTGCTATTCATCCAGCATGCACGAAGACGCAGAGCACAGGACCAACAGCAGCAGCTTCCACCACACCAGCAGGGGCCCCAAAGGCAACGCAGAAGGAAGGAGAGGATATTTAGGACCAGGGCAACCCTTTTGGGCCTCAGGGAACATGACATCATCCGGAGGTTACAGACTAAACTGGCAGTGCCACATTGAGCCACAGTTGGCACCAATTTGCAGACACCCCACATCATTCCACCAGAGACCAAGCTGCTGGCTGTCCTCCACATGTTGGCAAGTGGCTCTTTTCAAACCACTGGTGCCCTGGTTGCCGGAATCTTACAGTCCTCATTCTCTGCCTTCCTACCCAAGGTACTGGATGCCATCATCTCCCTCACACCCTGCCACATCAGCTTCCCCAACACACAGCTGAAGCAGCAGGAGACCAAACAAGGCTTCTACCAAAATCAATGGCTTCCCACACATGCTTGGTGCCATTGACTGCACACATCTAAGGATTGTGCCACCTGCTGCAACCGAGCATCTACACCGCAACAGGAAGCACACACACTCCATCAATGTACAGGCCATTGTGGATCACCAGGGTTTGATCATCAACATTGTGGCAAAGTATCCTGAGAGTGTGCATGATTCATTCATTTTATGCCACAGCACCATCAATCAACACTTCCAGGAATGACGATATGGTAATGGCCTACTTGTTGGTAAGTACAGAAACCCAGTTATATACACGCAGCACAGCAACCTGGTAGGACACACAACACATACACCACTACATTGACATGTGGCCAGGAAGACAATGAGGTTGTGACACTGCTAGTCATGTTTGATATCCTGACCCAATGGGATACACACCTATGGGCAAATGACAGATGCAAATAACAACAAATGCCACTCCAGAGACACAAGGGACCAATTTAAAACCACACAGTGAAAATGACATGGCCTTAACTGGCAATACGACTTGGAAGATGAATCTTCCAACATCACATAAATAATGCTCAATCACACACCCTTCCAAACAATATGTACTGTTTAAGGGGTATGCAATGTATTTCGCTGCAGGTCAAACACCATGACACACATAGTATGATGATGATGACTCTAATGAATGGGACATGGAATCATTGAGGCAGAACCAACATCTCACATCACTACTGGGCTGACATTGCCCACTACCAATAAGCAAGTGGACTGTGCTAAGAACACATATAGATGTGACAATATTGCAAAGTGCACATTGCTACACATATGGATTGAGACAATTATACATATACACAACAGATGTACAGGCATATGGACCTTCTGACAATTAAACCTTCACCCCACCACCAAGTTAGCCACATTACGAGGACCAGGTTCAGTAGTGTAGGTACACGTTTGAACATGGGCCAACTTGGTGAGGGCAGAAAAAATAGATTTGCATAGAACTTGTCACACAAGGGAAATTTGTGCATTGTCAATTGTCAACACTTCAGTGCTGGCAACTTATGGAGATGTGTTGTACATTGTCACCTAGCCAAATCAAAGGGCCTCTCTGATGTTTAACAAATTCTAATGCATGTGTTAAATTGGATGGGATGTCCAGGCCATATAGATGCAACCGTATTACCACCACTGTGGAATTAATTCTGTGTGTGGAAGTATCATTTCACCCCCAGTTAAGACACATGGACACCTCTTTCACATGACATAATGCATGGGAGTACACAATGTACTGCAAGTCTACAAAAATACCGCTATCATCCGGTCAATCAGCCAAACACCATTTCAGATAATGAAACAACCCAAAGCTGATGGTACATCCTAGAAGCCTAGGATTCCACAGAATAGCACAAACACTGATGAGTCACAGACAACACAAGATAACAACTGCCATGCAAAGTGATAATCATGGTGCAAGCTACATCAAAATATTTCACTCATTTTCTATTTCAGTTGATCAGTGGTATGGGATCCAGCCATGCATCATGACCCCATTTGCACACCCGAGCACTGCAGCAAAGTGTGCCTATAATGAGGCACATCGGAGGACATGCACCATAGTAGAGAGGGTCTTTGGCATCCTGAAGTCAAGATTCAGGTGCCTCAACATCACCAGAGGCAGCCTTTAGATTCACCGGAAATGGTCTGCAAGATCATTCGGACCTGTGCCATCCTGCACAATATATGTGTAAGGAGGAACATTCCCATCTGTGAACCAGACCCACAAATGCCTGAAGAGGAGGAAGAGGAGGATGCTGTCCATCAACATGAGGGGGTCCACTCAAACACTGCTGCAGGATTGCGTCAGAGAAAACACATTGTACAAAACTTCTTTTAACTATAGTCACCATCACCACTTTCTTACCATATCTCATTAAACACCTAATCTAATCACTAAATCATGGTCTGGGTAATTATTTATGCATCACATGATCCATAGGAATCACAATCTGAGTTTAGCCTCATGGAGCATTGCAGTAATACAGATTAGGATACTGAAAAGGCCATATCACATTTGTTGGGTATGCATGTACACCCAACTTCACACACAGTGTAAATGACATATATGGTGTTCATTTCTCATTTGAAGGGCAATGTCAGAGTAGCACAACTATGGGACACATCCATGTTGGCAACATGGTTCATTGCAGCATATGGCACACAACTAAGACACCATCAATCACATGTAAAAACCTGCTTCATACATGAGGCAGTGGATTTGCAATTCATTAGTAACAGGAATGTATGACCACACCCTTGACAGCAGTAAGTGTGACATCAGCTATCAGCTATCTCTGCAAGGAACATGTGTGACAAGAAGTCCATGTAAGCTGCAAATTGATAGCACAAGTGCCCCAAGTATGACAAGCATTGTTCACAAAGCATGCCCTGTGCATGCCATCCCAGGTTATAAATTCTGTCACAGACATTTATTCAGTCTCTCCCCACCCTTCTCTAGGTGGCCCTGTAACTGGACTATTTGTACCCTGATAATCCATCATCTACACACACCCAGACTCACATTCTGGCTCCAGTGTGCTTCCCTCTTTAGTATGGCATGCCATAGTCCTAGTTCATCTGACTGCATGGACTGCAGGTCCCAAAATGCACCGCCTGGTAGTCTGTAGGACCTGTAATCACCTGTCTATTGCTTCCCATGTGAACGGCCCTTTGAACTTGATTCTCAACTACAGGACTTGTGAGAGACTGAAGCTGCACACAGCTGTGAGCACGTCCATGCAGACCAGCCATTTGAATGTGCACTGCCATTGCTGCTGCCTGGAAATGCTTAGAAGCTGCCATTTTATGTATATCCTTGTCGTGCATTTCCGTATAAACCACTTGTGTAACATAGCCCTTGGGTTATTGTGTAACGTTGCAGCCGATAGCACAAATTCAGTTTTAATTTTCCACAGTGTTTTCCCAGTCTGAGTCTGCTCAGTGTGCATTTGCATGGTTCATGTTAGGTCCTGACAGAGCGTGCATCCTGTTAGCCTGATTGTTACCTGTCTTTGTGTTACCATAGAGGTTCCCTGTGGCTAAATTTCTCTCATAGTTGCATTCCATGCCCTCACTTTCCTCCTGGGGTATTGTGTCTGGCAGGTCTACGATGAATCCACAAATATATTGTATAGTTTAATCAGTTTACATATGTTATCAAAGTCTGGGACGTATTGAAATAGCCTAATCCTGGCACTATCCCTTGCCTGTGTTTTATGTCTGCATGAGTGACAATCAGTGACAGTGTACTATGGCTGTATACATGGATTGGGAATGGTGCCTCCTGCACAAAAAACAGCGTTTGCTAATGTGCATGAATGGACAAAACATGTTTGTGCCCTCACGGTCCACACACAGATTCACATTGGCTGCAACCCAATGATGGTGGTTGTGTGGTGACTAGCTGTGGGATTAATCAGCACAGAGGCACTGATGTTCCCTGTTGCAGTGGGAATTTTCAATACCACACTGTGTACAAATGTTGTGATGAAAGCTGCTGGGTTCTATTTACTGATCCATTACGTTTGTGAGCTCACCAAGGTTACTCTGTTGTCAGCCTCATAAAAATTCTGCAGTGCCATAGTTCAAAAATCCCCATGTGTGTTGCCGATTCCCCTATGGCCTTTGATCAATTCTGCTTTGAAGGATACTCTGTCAATGCAGGGAATGGATCCACAGACTCATGAGTAGACATGCATGTAACAGTGACAACAATAATGACACCGGGTACACATGGCCACACACTTGAACTGGACACCTTTGTGCAATTAACCACTGAAAATATGTGAACACATGCAGCTTGGTCTGCTGGTCCTCCACTGCCACACGAGAAACATAGGTCATATATAGGACTCAAACTGTGGAGTGACATTACATTTTTGGATTGTTTTCCGAGTCTGTGCCACAAACACTATACCTACATAGCATTTTCAAATGACTGACTCATGGCTAGTATACAAATAAGTGACCAGGATGTGGTGTCCAACATTCCTGTACATGTGATGGCTTACTCATTGCCATTATCAACCGTCCTCTATCTATGTTATGTTATGTTATGTTATGCCTTTACAGAGCTCCTTCTGGGGATATCCAACAAAAGACGGGCTGCTACATTTTGGACCCTTTGTAATTTATTCTTGACATATAAGGGTGACCCGGCAAATAGACTGTTTCCGTAGTCCAGTCTAGAGATAATTAGAGCTTGAACAATAAGCTTTTTTGCCACCGGAGTAAGAATATGCAAAGACCTTCCTTAGAAGTCTTAAAAGGCCAAAGCAAATACCAGATATATGCTTGGCGTGGTGGTCCATCGTGAGGGATGGATCCAACCATATCCCCAGATTTTTGAAATGTTCCTTTGGGGCCGGAAGAACCCTCCTGGGAACATCAATCTCCAAAGGCTGATTGGGTCCAGGTTCATGACCTAACATCATCAGCTCCGTTTTATCATTATTTAATAGCATTCTGCTGTTCGTCATCCAACCTGCTACATTTTACAGGCAGGAGGATAAAGAGGCTTTGTCTTGTATAGAATTAGAGTTTAACGAAACCACCAATTGCACATCATCGGCATAGGAGATTAATGAAAGCCCCAAGGATTCCACCAACTTAGCCAGAGGAGCCATATATATATTAAAAAGCATGGGGCAGAGTGATGAGCCCTGTGGCACCCCGCAGATGTTGTGAAATTTGGCTGAGAGGTGGAATCTGTCTAGGACCTGGAAGGACCTGTCTTTTAGAAATGATGAAAGCCAGGCCAAGGCATGCCCTTCTATTCCCAAATTTCTCATCCTCTGACCTAACACCTCATGATCCACAGTGTCAAAAGCTGCGCTCAGATCTAAAAGTATGACAGCTGGGATCTTTCCTTGGTCCATGCTCTTCCTGGCTTCTTCCAGTATGGCTATGAGCGCTGTTTCCGTGCTGTGTTAGGGTCTAAAGCCTGCCTGGGTGGGATGCAGACAGTTGTTCACTTCCAAAAAGGTAGACAACTGCTTGTTAATATGTTTATCTAGAATTTTAGCGGGACTTGGTAAAAGGGAGATAGGTCTATAGTTCTTCAAGTCCGTTGCATCAAGGGTCGTTTTTTTTGTAGATGTTTCACTATGGCGTGTTTCCATAGTCCGGGAACTTCACCCTTGGAGATGAACTTATTCAACATATTTGTTATAGCTGGGACAATAACTGTGGTGCCTTGGGCTAGTATCTGGGGGGGGCTGGATCTAAAGGAGAGCGGGACTTGAGAGTGGTTAAATATGAAGAGACTTCCTCCGGAGAAATAAGGGTGAACTGAGAGAGGATGGCCCTATCATTCTTGGGTAGGGAGGCCTGTCCTTCCTGCCTGGTAGTCGTTTTCAGAAAGTTGGAGTAAATATCTAAGATCTTTTGTTGGAAGAATCCTGCTAATTTGTTACTATGCTCTACTGAGGCTGCTATGGACTTCTCCACACAGGGTGGTTGAATGATTCATTTTAGTATCTGGAATACTGCTTTAGGAGACCCAGCTGATATCTCAATTCTTTCTGTATAATAGGTCCTCTGTGCTCGTTTTATCTCCATATGATAGGCTCTAATCTCTTTTCTATAAGCCTCCCTATCCCCTGGTTCATAGGATTTTCTCCGCCTTCTTTCCAGCCTCTTACAGTTTTTTTTCAACAGGTGAAGGTGGGAGGGGAACCATGGAGAGCTGGTGGTCTTACGGATCCCTGTTTTTGCCCTACAGGGAAGGGTGAGGTCGAGGCTGTCTGTAATCCAGTCCTTAAATTGCTCTGGCTCACAGTCAGTTCCATCAAAGAAACTGGGTTTCCGAATCTCCAGTACCCTGGTCCACTCTTTAGTGGAGAGCTTGCGCCATCTCCTGACCATCTGCCTAACCGGCTGTAAGTGGGTATTCCTCAGCTTCATGGTTAGGCACAGAGGAATAGAAAAATGATCTGTCCAAGGGAGAGGGAATGGACATTTCGATGTAAGTGCTGTTAAATTGCTAAACACCAGATCAACTGTGTGTCCCCTTTCATGTGTGGGGGCCCTTCACTGGTTGTTCTAGCCCCAAAGCTTCCAATTCACCTAGAAGCATTTTCGTGGCTGGCAGGTCCAAATTCTCGTCATGGATATTAAAATCCCCTAATATGGTAAAATTAGGTCTCTTACAAATTAGGTCAGCCATAAGATTAGGGAAGGAGTCTAAAAAATGTTCATGTGGTCCTGGGGGGCGATACAGTAATACTCCTGAAAAATTAAATAAAGAATCCAAAGCCAAGGAGAACAACATACCTTCCCCTTCTAATAGCTGAAGAGGCTGAGACGTCATCTTGAATGTGTCTTTGTAGATTATAGCAATCCCCCCCCCCCTCCCAGAGGCTGTCCTGTCCACTCTCGCTATTACATCTCCTTGGGGTAGCGCTAAACTAATATCTGGACCTGAACTTTCAGGAAGCCAGGTTTCGGTGAGAAACCATACTGAAGGCGAGGTCTCATTTAGAAAAAGATTTATATCCAATATATGGCGTGCCACAGAGCGGCAGTTAATGAGGAAAAAAGAATTATGAATATTCGATACTAGCTGACTTTACCTTCGTCGGGTGTGGAGCCCAGTGGCATGTGGGGCATCTCCAACTAATGTCACCTAGGTCCAAACATCTCTGACAGTCATTCTGAGCAGGTGGTCTAAGAGAGAGCAGACAGTCTGAGGAGTAAGTAAAAGCCAGGGGAGCCGGCTCTAAGGTCGTATTTTGTCCAGGGAGACAAGCCCTAAGGCCCGATCTGGCGTGGAGGGGCGCAGACGGGCTTGCCTTTGGCGCGCGCCCTCTGCCCGCCCACTGCATCGTGGCAAATAAAGGTTTTGGAGGAGAGGTCTGAACAACTAGACCGCTTCCCTCCCAAAATGGCACCTCTGTGTGTACTGGCGGCCGAAAAGAGAAAATGGCGGCCGCCCTCACTAACACTCAGGGAACCCAAACAAGGGCGAATGAAGCAATGAAAGGGGTAGGGATGCCACACAATCACCTCACGGCCACTGAACACGGGCCTGTGAGCTCTCAAAATCATTCACTCTGTGCTCTAGCACTTCCTAGTCAACTAAACAATAAAATGTCCTTGGTATAAAAGAGAGCTCAAAATATACCAACAGTCTAAAACACTCAAAAATGCGGCAAAAAAAATTAAGTCAATAAAAAGTTTAAGAGCAGGAGACTCTCACCGCCTATGAGGCCCGAGTCCTATCCTGTGCATAGTCTGTCATGGGAGATGTATTGTCCCAAAAGTCAGTGCAGTTCACACAGCATTAGATGCTACCTGTATGACAAACACTTATCCTGACTCATATCTACACTGAATAGTTTGTGAAGGTTATCCACATGTACAACATGTGCATACAAGCACATTAATGAAAGCACGTCTGGTGACATTCACATAGAGGCCCAACAAAAATTTAAATAGCCAATTCACAGACATTGACACACAGGCAATGAGTTAATATATTAAGTTGCATAGCCTTGCTATCCTCTATTGACGCACAACCTACTCAAACTGGGTAATACTAATTTGTATTAAAAAAGTTTGGGTATCTATTGCGTCAATGAAGAGTGCTCATCTGGAACAACAACATGAGTATCATGGTCTGCAGTAGTGTGATCTCCCACATGTGCCCAAACACTGGAATACACAATGCAGGTGCAAACAGCCTATCTCTGTACAGTTACTGCTGTCATGTACTTTACAAATGTGAGAAATGACACAAACACAGTAGAAGACATATATTTTGACGCAAACACATAAAAAAAAGATGCATATGCGTAAAAAATCACCAAATATGCGTTGAAAAATGACGCTCACAGTCATGATACATCTATTGGTCCCGAGCGGTAATACCTACACTGTACCCCCATGAAATTGGTTACCAATGCAAAATATTTGGAACTATAGATGCAGGGTAATTTTTAAGCATTTGCATTAAAAAAAATGATGCACAGACTGAAAGCGGCATAAAATGTTGACGCATCATAATAAAAACACACCACATTTGAGGCAGGAAGTGATGTAGTAGGATATCCTGTTTACAGAAATGTAGACTGTGTGTCTGTGCTGAGAGTTTTGTCTGTCCAATTTGTGCTTTTGTCTCCTGTGTGCCATCCTATTTGGCAACTGTTGTATTTGTAATTGTCTCAGTTGTTCATTGTAAGTGTGTATTTGTCTTATTTTGTGTCAAATTTTGTCTTTGTACTATTGGGAGTCTGTAGTGGGTATTGTTAGTTTGGGGATAGTTGGGCTGTTTGTAGGTTACTTTACTTTCATTTTCCTCCCTCCTTTCCCATTATTTTCCTCTGTGCCCTTTATTTGTACTATTATTTCTGTCATGTTGGGTAGGTCACGTCTGGGGTAAATGGGTGAGAAGGAGCTTGGGCATTCATTTGGCTAGTGTGCCACTTCCTCCCCCTGATGATTGAAGCAGGTGGCAGGGTGATACAGGGGTATCACACGGAGGCGAGGAGGCTCAGGTGGTCCAAGGTGCTGTACCATCTGCGTCACATTTTCAACACACCGCACAGCGACCAGCAACTGAAGCACCGCTGGGCTGACCTTGTTGCCAGAGAGCAAGACCTGCTGGACCACCTGGGTATTGTGATTGGTGGCCCTGTTGGTGAGTACAGTTCTGAGTAAAGTGCACATTTAAATGCTCTGTAGTGACAGTAGCAGATTTGTTGATATGCTGCAGGCAATGTTTTTGGACATGTGGAATGCAAGTTAAACATACAGTGGCCCTGAGTTATACAATATTTGCTCCACATTACCTTCATTTGTTGATGTAACAGCTGCACAAACGCACAGAACACAACTTGATCTTGTAAATTAGTGCTGCTTTCACGTCAATAGATGATGGTAATGTGGCTCATACATATGTTTTGTCCATGGTCTGTGAATGTACCAGGAAAGAGATTTTTTCACAAGCTAAAGCAAAGAATTAATGTGTTCCCCAATTATTTTGAATACATGTCTGTACTGTATTCTGGTCCACACGTACAACTTTCTTTCTAACCTCAGGTAATATCTTAGGCTGATAGTTTGACTTGGTTATGCCGCAGTTAAATTAAGAATGGATGCCAAAGTAATGCACACGGGTTCATATCTAAATGTTTGGTGCTACTTTCCATAGCTGTAGCATAAAACATGAAGCAAATGATACAAATTGAGGGATCACAAATATCCCTGGCCCTCTGTTCATTGTACCTGTTTGTTTTACATTGGTCTTGGGCACAATAGCTGGAACAGAGCTGATGCGTTTGCCATCTGTGTTACTTTATAGCCATGCACTTCTCATAAGTTATTGGGTCATCATGGGATACCTGAAGTTGGAGAATGCATGGTCACAATGTATTACTTGCATGACGTTGTGCAAGGGACCACTGAGCAATTCCATCATTCATATAAAGTTCCCAAATACGTTGCTAGTTTACGTTTGGTACACCCCTGCTGATTTAGTGCAGCATATGTACAATAGCTAACTTCCAAGTATGGAGGGAATCACAGACATGGATGTATGCCAAGATCAGAAGACCAGCATTCCAGTGACTGCTGCCATACCGAAGGTACATACAAATTGAAACCTACATGATCATGATTGACACAGCAGGATATTTGCTAAACCATGGATAATGTCAGTTCGCTGTACACTCGCAGATCTCCCAACTTGTCAAATGTAAGATGATGAATGTGGCTAACTATGAATTCCAAAAACAAATATGGGTACACAGGGCAATGAGTGACACATTTCAGGTGCAATGACTACATTTGTGCCCATGCATTCTGTCATGGATGACTAAAATATACACTGTCAGCATATATATCTTTGTTGTATTAATTTCGATAAATGGCCAATCCATGTTTAGCGTCAGATTGTCATCAAGTAACGCACAGGATCCCTGACAATTATGGGTGTCATAGGGGGCATATGTGGCTCTGGGGACACTGTAAATGTAGCATATCTAGTACACTGTACCAGGAACATACTAGTAAATCAAATATGCCAATCATGGAGAGTCAATTAAACATACATTTTACATTGGAGCACTTGCACTTTAGCATTGGTCAGCGGAGCACACATCAACAACTTGGGAAACAGAGGCAAGAGGTTAGGGAAGACAACGCCAAAGATGCCAAATCTAACACCCTAGGACTGGCCCTGCCAGATTGCCTCGATCTCAATCAGTCTAATTGATTCTGTTTAATTCACCCACTTTGACTGTAGAGTACTACATGTTTCCTCCCTTTCACCTTTCAACTGGAAAATGCCTTATCAACATGGATTGAGCCACATGTGCTGTTTCAACGCAAGCGTAGCAACGCTTGTCTGAACCAGAACTGCCTTAACCATGCATATGCCTAAATCACGCATATGCGTGGTTAAGGCAGACAGCAGTCTAGCTGTGCTGGTGGGCAGAGAGAGAAACAGGAAGGATGAGGAGAGGTAAGTGAGGCTGGAGACTGTTTCGGGGGAGAAATTTTTAGGGGTGGAGGCAGTTTTATGGCTCAGGGTAGGTGTGGGGGTCAGGGTAGTTTTAATTATGGGGGCAGGTTTTTAGGGTTCGGGGTGGGGGTTCAGAGTAGTTTTAGGGACTGGGGTGAGGAGGGAAGAGTGAGTTTTCAGGGGTGTGAGTCAGTTTTAGGGCTGAGGGTGGGGGGGTTGGGTTTGGGGTCGTTTTTAGAAGGGATCCAGAGAGCAGAGGAAGCATCGGGAGAGATAAGTGAGGCTGGGCTTGGGGTGGGGTAGTTGTAAGGGAGTGGGGGTCAGTTTTAGGGCCCAGGGTCGTGGGCTGGGTGCAGGCTAGTTTTTATCAGGGGGCAGGGTTTTAGGCCTTGGGCTGGGGGAGGGGAAGAGTTAGTTTTAAGAGCAGGGCGGGTTGGTTTTAGGGCTCAGGGTGGGGAGAAGAAGGTAGCTTTAAGGGCAGGGTAGGGTTAGTTTTAGGGGTTTTGGTGGGGGGAATTTTAAGGGCAGGGGACGAGTTTTAGGGCTCAGGGCAGGGGTCAGTCTTAAAGGGTGAGGAACAGTTTTACGACTCAGTGCGGGGGCTGGGGTAGGGGACAGGGTATTAGGCCTCTGTGCTGGGGGAGGGGATCAGGGTGGAGTCATTTTAGGACTCAGGGCCCAGTCTATTGCAGGGATGGGGTATTGGTTGTTAGGGCACAGTGCGGGGGGATTTTCCAGGCATATTCCTTTACCAGTCATGCTTTTACAAAGAAATGTGTTGTAAAGGCATGCGTGGTAAAAGCATGTGCGGTAAAGACTCAGCCGTGGTTCAGACCTCCTTGTTTAGCCATGCGTGGTTCAGGCATGCATGGTTGTGTCATACAACCTTTTCAACTTATACATATTCCCCTAGCTCATGCCCTCAAAAATAAGAACTGAACAGTCTACATGTAGTTGGTCTGTCGTATTGACAACTTCCCTGAGTCAAAGGAAATTTTCTGAAATACAATACTCTTCATCTGAGACTAGATGAACCGCAACCATTTGAAAGTAAACTCAGAAAAACCGGAGATTGTCATCACAGATAGTAAAGCAGAGAAAGGTTGCTCACTGGAATGTATCTTTCTGGCCTTCTGAGATGGGAGGTACACCGTCTCCTAAGAAATATGTAAATTCTCTTGGGGTTCTTATTGACGAAGGACTATCAATGAATCCCCAAATCGGAGCAGCAATCTCCTTCTTACTTTTACTGCTCCAAAAAAAAAGGAACATTGCAAAGGAACTTTGCAATGTTCCGGACTTCAGAGGCACTCATTCAAGTTTTAATTGCCCTGGTTCTTTCTTGAAGCGACTACTCCAACTCCCTCTATGTGGGTCTCCCTAAGTGCCTTCTTCATAGGGTTCACATTTTTCAGAATGGGGCGGCCTGATTAATACTTTGACAACCTAGACATTGCCATATTACCCCTCCGATGAAAGATCTCCACTGGCTGGTTGTGGAACAAAGGGCTATCGTTAAAACAGGCTGCATTATTTTCAAAACTCTTAATGGCAAAAGTCCTGCTTTCATTGCAACTCGAATCCAGAAATGCATCCCAACAAAACATTGCTTTCCTCTCTCATGAACTACCTGTTTGTACCTAAGTTAAAAAAAAAAGAGAATGGGTGGCTCCAGATTTTCAGTCATTACCCCCACACCTGGAACTCCTTTTTTCTTGACATCAGAACAGCCCCAAGCTACATGAAATTTAGACAATCCCTTACAACTTGGTTATTCAGACAGGTATACAATTAGTGCCTTACTTAGCAGCACTGTGATCTGCTTCACCTTACCCTAGCACCATGAAACAGATTGGTGTATATGAGGTTAAAAACTCTAGTAACATCCCAAACAAAAAGAGAAAAAAATATAGAAAATGGGACAGGGTATAAATACCCTGACCCCTAGCCTTGGTCCAGGGGTCCCCATGGGACCCTGGCAAAGCAAAAATCATTTTTTTTAAAGAAATTGAATGGAATTTGTGACAAAATTAAAAGGAAACAAGCACTGGGCTCCTGAGCTTGTTTTCAAAGAAAGGACCCAGGTGGGCAGGTCTGGGGGCATAGCCCAGTATATAACAAAAAAGAAGGGGGGGCGCACTGGCCCCCCTCCTAGGGATGTCAGAAGCCCTGGGGATCACCAACTCCCCGAGGCTTAATAGTAAAATGTCTCTCCACATGACTTAAATGCGTCACACTAGCAAGATGATTGATTATAACGTTATGGTTATATTTAGATGCACAGCAAAACAGTGTCACTTGTGACCTTCTAGTAAAGCTGTTGGATTGTCACTCAGTAAGCTGAAGGTTAAAATCCTCGTATCTTATCGTAGTATGTCAGTATATTTACTTATGTTTTAAATGTTAACCATTCCCCCGGATGTAATATTTACGTCTTTTTCCAATGAAAATCTTTAGGTTGAAAGTCATGGTTTTGTCTGAACACAGCAGCAAAAGGAGTCATCTGTAGCCTAGTGATTAACATCTCAGACCCTCACACTAAAGGTTGAGGGTTCAAGTCTAGGTGTGTCAGTGTTCATTTCAGTGTTTGTTTGTTTTTTAACTTCAAATATTTAAAGTACATACCAAATGGTGATCTTACTCTGTTTATGTGACAAATGCATTTTTCTTTTCAAGTAGTCCAATAATATTTCATTCTAAGTATATCATTCAACAAAGCCTAAAATACTCTCTCTCTCTGTCTCTCTCTGTCTTTCTCCATCTCTCTCTTAATTGATCTCTGTTAATCTTTTTCTTTAAATCTCTATCCGTCTCAATTTCTCTCTCTCTCTCTTCTATCTCACAAGAGTGGGGATGGGTCCATATGAAGGGTCACCTGCAGGGCATGGATGCAGGTCAGGGCCGGCAGCCAACCTTCGGTATGCATGGGAGTAGGCCATGCGTGGAGAAGGGTTGGGTACATATAATGGGTAGGCTGCAGGGACATTTTGTAAACTATTTTTTCCCATACAGATGCAGGGGATGGGGGACGGTGATGGGCACCTGCTTCACCCCAAACTAAACTGGGCTAGTGGAGGACCAGGTATCCTCTGCCCCAGAGTTTGAAATTGACATGGAGTGTGTAATCATGTAGTCGAAATTCATTTATGACCTTTGTCTAATATGGCCTGGAAGTCAAGAGCAGGCTTTCGGGTTTGTGGAACATCTGAACAACAATGACTACAATCTTGAGTTTGCTAGTGCTGATGCAGATATGTTTATTAGAAATACTAAGGAATGTTTATGCTTTTTGGTAAACAAGAAAATGTTAAAAGAACAACTTAGAGAAATAATGTGCCTGTTTGAAAAATTTGCCAATGGAGATTGGCCATCAGAATGCACAAGTTATACTAAAAATGATTTAAAATGGGTGAAGTATTGAAAATGTGTATTAATAGTGTAGTAATATGTCATATTAAGATGTATAACATATGTTTTGCATGATATTGTAGAGCCGAAGTTGTGGCCTAGTTTTGCCAGGCCTCATGCAGAAGCCAAATTATTAGTGCGATGTAGAGAAGTCAATGTGCCGATCTGACCCTGAACCATTCGCTGTTAGTCTGCTTAGCTAGAATTTTCTTCAGTGTACCGACGGACAGGAAATGAGTGAATCAAATCACAACATATGTTGTGTAGAGCAGACAAGAAGTGCTTTCCCAGTACTCGAACAATAGAGACACTGACTGAAGAAGAACATGCAACATTTTCGATACCTGATGAGCCAGATGATGAGGACATCGTACAGTGAACCAATCAATGAACTGAGAATGGCGTAATCTTAGAACTTATAGAATTGCAAAATAAGCATTATTGGTTAGGGTAATAACTGGTGCTTGACTGACCAATTAGGAATTAGGGGGATGGACTAGGTAACCTCAATAAAAAGTCATGACAAAGGGCAAAATCTTCAGATGTGAGACCTGATGCAGATATTAGATGTAGGAAGACGCAATTTGAGATTCTGTCATTGGGCTCATGCTCTTGAGAGCCTGATGCGTTGCTGATAGATTGATGACCTGAAGACGAAGACTGACTTTGTTGCTGATCTATTCTGTGGATAGGTAGCTATGACAATGCGACTGTTAACTTTTGTGCCTTTCTTTCTAGGTACCAACTGCTCTGTTTGAATAGTTTTTCTTTTAGTTAGATGCTTTCCAAATTCGTGTTCTAAATTGCTTTTCACATTAAGTCCCACATGCTAATGCTAATCTGGGTTAGGTAAGGTTCCTTCGGGTGACACTAGTAACAAATGATTGATGGACTGATTTGCTGAACTCTGCTATTAATGCTGTTATATTCATCTTTGTTGGCTTATGCTGAAGCATTCGAGCATATGTTTTCTCAAGTTCTGATTAGAGTACGTTATTGGTGGTCATTAATGAACTAATCCTGATCTTATTGAATACAGTTTGAATTAACCATATGGATTAGAATTGTAACTAATAGGGAAATAAAATTGCTAAAATGTATATTGAGTTGTGGTTATTCATGAAATGTTGATATAATTGATTAATGATTAATAATTCTCTTAGTGGTTATTGATTGGGCATAATGGATATTGATAACATTGGTCACTACATGGCTAGGATACTCCATGCGATCCAAAAGTTTCATCGGCCTATATGCGTCACCTTGTAAATTTACTTACTAAGGACCAGGCGCGCTAGCACTAGTACCATAAGTGACTCTAAAATAGATTTTCATGATGTTGAGGTTGAAGTGGTTTACAATAAACTCACCTCTAAACTTTTCAGAAAACCCACGGTGGGCAATTGTTTGCTCCATGCTTCAAGCAGTCACCCAGAATAGCTGAAGTGGGGCATAACTTATGGTGAATTGATCCGGGCAAAACGAAATTGCAGCAAAAAACATGATGGTAGCCATGTTCAGGGAACGTAGATATCCAGAGTGGGTATTAAACAAAACTATTGCAGCAAATCCAGAGGTGATATACTTTTTGGTACAACTAAGAACAGAGCCCCGGCACATTGTGATAATGATAAATATGAGATCGATCACAACTTATAATAGCAAATCTACTTCTGTCAGGAAGAGCTTGTCAAAAAATTGGAATCTGCTTAAATGTGACACCATTATTGGCAGTGATGGACAGAGAGTCCATCACTTACTGTAAAAATAGATCCCTGAGAGACCTCCTGGTACATGGGGATATCACCACCATTACAAACAGGAGGGTTTGATCCTTGGACAACTTGAGTGGTTTTCATGTATGTTAGAAATGTAAAGACAATTCTAATTCAACTAGCTGCTCGGAATACTATGTATCCAGCTAAAAAAGAGCCAACAAAAATATTTAAATTCAAAACTTGTGCTACCAATTATCTCATTTATATGTGGCAATGCCCTTGTGGCCTGACGCATGTGGGATGTACAATCCACCCAGTGCGTAAATCAATTCTTGAATACATGTGAGCTATCGCCAAGCATGACCAATATTACCCTGTAGCTAGACATTCCGAGCATTTCCACTTTAGTGATCGTAACTTACTCTGATATCAGGGGAGGTAACAGGATAGTTAAGTTAAGGAGAAGGGAATCTTGTTACATAATCAATTTAGACATGAAAACTCCAAATGTAGTTAACTCTAACAAGGAACTCTTCGTCCCTTTACACCGAGTCTCAATATGAATATTAAGTTGCTATGCTGCCTTCTACCTCTTGTTTTGATAATGATGTGACCTTGATTTTAATGTATTTATTGCCACTTTCATGTTAATTGTTGTCATTTAATTGATATTCTCTCCTTTATTTTTCCAGGGGGAGTGGAAGGGACTCTCTAATCCTCGTGGGGTGAAGAGAGGTTGCCCTTGATGGGGCACCCAAGCCAACTCTTCTGTAGTAGAAGAACCTCAATTGGTTTACATGTTTACTCTTTTCACATTGGTTCCTTCTCTTGTCTTAATTGTAATATCATGTAAAACTGCTTTTGGATCATTGCCCTCTTGGGCTTAATTTCACTACTTTCAAATTTGTGCCTTTTAGTATGGGTATGAACATTGTTACGAGGTTTTGGAATCCTTCTGTACTATCAACATAGGTGAATGATTGGGTTCATGGGAGTTTTATTCGTTTCTCAGAAAATACTTCTTTTTTTTCTTGATTCTAAGTTCAACCATAACTGTTGTTATGTTTTTGCACTTGTTTATTATGATGCACATTTTATGTTTAACACTTGCCAGGGTAATTATTTTTCTTTTATATTTACTTTAAAAGCATAGAGTTTCAGTTGTTTGATAATTAATATGGCTTTGCATGATCTCAGAAGATAAACCTTATTTTTATTCACTGGAATGTAATATATTTGCTTCATTGTACGTGATAAGATGGCTGCCATTTGAACACTACCTTCAGATCTTGTTCCAACACAGTCACTTTTCTACTAGCATTGATGCATAGATTTTAAATGTTGTTCACATCCGAGCATGTATGCATGAGTAAAGCTGTCAGTCCGAAATGTGTTGCAGGGACTGGGTTTCCTTCCACAATAAAGGATTTGGTGCGCATTTCCCCGAGTTTGTGTTCTCAATTATGAAATTTGGAATATATATATATATATATATATATATATATATATATATATATATATATGTATATATATATCAAACAGCAACGCGGTTCGATGAAAGGCGCCGCGCTCAACGAGTACCGGTGCTACAGCTCTGGGTGAACCAACCCAAGAGTAATTATTGCATCAAAAATTTAGCCGTGCACTCCACCAGGGTGAAAATAATTCTTGAATTTTATTTGAAACAAAAAAGAGCAGAACAACGCGTTTCGACCGGATGGTCTTTGTCAAGTTCAACAACCAATTCACAAAGCAAGTTCCTTTTACAGTGGAATATATTAAACCCATATAGTGCATGCTGGGAGCTGTAGTTAAACAAATATTACATACATTAAATACAAATTATCAGGATTACATGATTTTGCAAACAATCTATTCATAGTAAAAACACAATCATAATTAAATTTCCATATTTTTAAAGTTAATTATCTTACAAATTTACTTCATTTGTGTATGATTTCAATCTCGTATTTCTCCTGTTACCTTGATTAACTTTATACTAATGCTTTGACTCACTTGTTCTGGTGATGCTATTATAGAATTTTTTTTATCATTGTTGCGAGTTTTACTAATTTCATATAAATTAGAACTTGCTCTAAGAACAAAAGAAGAATAAATCAGATTTAATTTGTATCCAATGCTCACAATGATAATTAGGATAGTTATTATTTAAGAGTTAAGCCGATCAGAGATATCACTGTTGCAGTTCATTTATGCTGCTTGAGTTATACACTCATAGATGAACATAAAGTTCCTCATCATTGTTCATCCCTAAAGGGGCCTTAGTTTTCATTCGAATTATGAACTTCGATTCTAATTTGCTTCATTGTACGTGATAAGATGGCTGCCATTTGAACACTACCTTCAGATCTTGTTCCAACACAGTCACTTTTCTACTAGCATTGATGCATAGATTTTAAATGTTGTTCACATCCGAGCATGTATGCATGAG
Organism: Pleurodeles waltl; assembly: GCF_031143425.1. Taxonomy (NCBI): domain Eukaryota; kingdom Metazoa; phylum Chordata; class Amphibia; order Caudata; family Salamandridae; genus Pleurodeles; species Pleurodeles waltl. The sequence continues at coordinate 306,544,997 of NC_090449.1, forward strand.
TAAAGCTGTCAGTCCGAAATGTGTTGCAGGGACTGGGTTTCCTTCCACAATAAAGGATTTGGTGCGCATTTCCCCGAGTTTGTGTTCTCAATTATGAAATTTGGAATATATATATATATATATATATATATATATACGCTGAGCGTAGACTATTATGGCAACAAGCAGCAGCTGAATTATTTGATGAAACCAGAGAGGTCTATGCACCCCATCGTACCCATACTTGTACAACATCCAATATCATTTATGAGCTAGAAAAAGCTCGCATTTGGGAGTTAAAAAACTAGTGGGAGAAGACCTCATTGACATAATATATTGAAAATGGTAGGGTACCACGAAGTCTACAGATTTTGATATTACCTACTTTAGGTGACATGGACCCGGATCTGTTAGAACAGTGGAGGATCCACACAGCTGACTGTTCTCTCAAACTTATGGGCACTTTGATTACCCAAGCAGCAAGACGCATGGTTGAACAGAGTAAAATCATTGAACAATTGATCAAAGAACTAGAAAAAGCAGCCAATCAGCAAGAAGTGCAACATTTACTAATGAAAATGGAGGAACAAATTAAGAAAAAAGATGATGAGATCAAAACACGTAAGACACACAAATTTAACAGAGATAAAATGGACTTTGATCATGGGAGAATTTACACCTTTGCGCGCAAGTATGACACATTAAGATTGAAGGAAAAGATAAACAATGGAGGAGATGGAAATATACAACCCAATCATACTGATGAGAGTTCTGATCCTGGCTCCTCGGCGGATGAGGCGCCATTGAACAAATTGGATTTTCGTGGGGAAATGCGACTTATGCAAATGGCTACGCCACAATCAGGCAGAAGCAGAGGACGAGGTCGGGGAGGTACAAGACGAGGCGGGGGAAGAGGAAGAGACAGCAAACACAAGGAATAGACATTGATACTGATTTGAATGATGGGAATATCATTGTAAATATTTCCAAAATCAGTTTGGCCCCGAATCAAGAACATATTCTTAATTTAGGACTCATCTTTTGTTCTACCATTCATTGGGACTATGTGAAGACACATATTGAATTGTATAAATTTGTCCACAAATTGCGTTTGATGAAACACTTTTCCAGCAAGCCCCTGGTCACACATTTCCACAGTGTAACTAGTGAGGTTAAGTTCTCAGGATTCAATATTGATGATACCTCTGAATTGGTTACAATTAACGAATTAACAAATGAAGGGGCAACCATTATACATCAGACAGTTGAGAGTGGATGCCGAGATGTCACTACTTTAACAGAGATGAGGTTTACAACCAATCGTTGTGTCACTAGTTCCCTAAAACCTTCCGGCAAGTATGATCCTCAGCTACCAAGTGGCAATTTGATGGACACATTCCATGAATTGGTAGTTGGAGATATAGACAGATTTTGCATTAACTCGCGTACTAACAAACGCATGGTTACTAATTTCATGGTCAATGACTGGAGAGAGTTGAACTCCCTTAAATCCAATTCCACAATTATCATCAAGCCTTCTGACAAACCCGGTAACATTGTCATCATGGATGTACAAAATTATATCAAAGAAGCTAATCGACAATTAACTAATGTTGATCATTATGACAAATTATGTAGCAATCCCGCAGCCCAATACCAGCAAAATTACTGGGAAATGTTAGATGGCTGGCTTGCAGAACAGCTCATTGATCATGATGAGTATCAATATTTAAAAATTGATTTTCCAAAAACTCCTTGCATCTATTTCTTACCCTAAATACACAAGAATAAATGCAATCCTACAGGCAGACCCATTGTCAGCATGAATCAATCCCTGTTGGAAAACACCTCCAGATATTTGGATTTGTTTTTATGCCCCTATGTCACTGAATTACCCTTTTATTTATGTGACACCAATGATTTTTTATCTAAAATATACAATATTCCATGGCATGAAAACTATCTTATGGTCACCATGGATGTAACCACCCTGTATACATCAATTAAACATCATTATGGGATGGAAGCCTGTAGATATATTTTAGGGACTCAACCTATTGAGCTTCTCCAACATACCAATATGCTCATGTTACAGTTTTGTCTCACACATAGGCCCTCATTACAACCATGGCCTACTTCTGTGCTGACGGCTGCCTACATACCGTGATCGTGGCAGTAATCCGCCACGGGTATCATGACCCACACATAGAATACCACCACAATACAGACACCCAGTCAAGTCCGCCAGACCAAAGGTCAGTGATAAACTGGCAGTACCAAAACCCACACCGTTATGCCAATAGGAAAACGCACACAGAATCACGACCCACAAATCAACGCGGTGGTCTTTCAACCACGGTAAACCATTGCCAGTTCACACTGCCAAGCTCAAAATACACACACACTTACAAAACTACACCACATTGGACAATTCAAACTACACATACCTGACACACATACACACAACACACCCACACACTCAGACCACTATAAAACACACACCCACATTACCCACAACCCTTTCAATGAAAAAAAAGATTGCGAACAGAGAGAGAGACAAGCCAGGAGCACCCACTCAATCTGACACACAGAACACCATCACCCATACACCATACACACACCTCACACCACACACCATAATACATCACCCCACACATCACCCCTCACATCCTCACACATATCACTCATACCACATCCATGGCACCACAAAGACACCCCAGGTTTTCTGAGGAGGAACTAAGGGTGATGGTGGAGGAAATCATCTGGGTAGAGCCACAGCTATTCAGATCACAGGTGCAGAAGACATCCATTGCAAGGAAGATGGAGCTATGATGGAGAATTGTGGACAGGGCCACTGCAGTGGGACAGCATCCAAAAACAAGGGATGACATCAGGAAGAGGTGGAACAACCTACGGGGGAACGTGCGTTCTGTGGTTTCAAGACACCAGATTGCTGTGAGGACTGGCGGTGGACCCCCACCTTCTCCCCTACAACTAACAACATGGGATGAGCAAGTCTTGGCGATCATGCATCCTGAGGGCCTTGCAGGAGTAGTAGGAGGACTGGACTCTGGTAAGTCAAAGCTTTACTACATTATCACCACCGACCTGCATGCCATCACAAACTCCCACCCCCACCCCATCACTCCACCAACTCACATATACCCCACTAACACGACACACCCATCTCAATACCAAGGCCTGCATGCACCCCCAATGCATGGACACCCATCACAGACCTGCATGGGCACCCATTACCCCAGCATGCCCAATTGAGAGACTCACTCAGCCCACAAAATCACCACTCACACAAGGCCAATCCGACAGGGAAATCACATTCATAGAGGGAAACACAGCCATGCACAAGACGGCACACACAGATACATTGACAATGCATTTGCATCCCAACAGGACCCCCTACCCAATGTCACCGGAGAGGAGGTGCCAGCTACATCCAGCCCCCCCCCCAGAAGAGGCCCACAGTGATGACAGCAGCTCTGCATGCCTGGATCACGATGACCAACCTGGCCCATCAGAGATCTCTGGACAGTCGGTTCACTTGCCACAGTCCCAACCCACCAAAGAGACTCCCCCCTCAGGAAACACCAGCACTGCACCCACCAAGCGGGCCCATGCCACTGTTCCCAGGACACGTCAATCAGCAGTGTGTCCACCACTACAGGGAACCCAGGCAACCCCACTAACACAGGATGATCAGGGACCTGGGGTCAGTGGCAGTGGACACACGGTTCAGGGGACAGAGGCACAGGACAGCAGGGATGCTAGGAGGACTGCTGTGTGACAGGGGAGGGCCAGGGCCAGGGAACCAACACTCCACAAGGCACTCTCAAACATCATGGGAGCATACCACCATTCCCAGGAGACCATGGGCCAGATACTGGCCAAGTTACAGGTGACCCAGCGGCTGCAGGAGGGACAGTGCCTGTGGATCAGGGAGGACCTAACACAAATATACACCATCCTGGTCACCATAGCAGGAGTGCTGGCTGATATGGGCAAGACCATGAGGGAGGCAGTGGCACAACAAAGGGCGCCTGACACTAGCCAACCGAGCAACAGCCTTCCACCTCCGCCAGCGCTGGTGGACAGGAGGCCCCACCACAGGACCAACAGGCCACCAGCACCCCACCCCCTGCAGAAGGAGAACCACCCTGCAAACGGTCCCTGCGATCCAGGCAGAAGACAGAGAACATTGCCAATACCCACGCTAGGAAATCTGTCCCACTATGTCACCCTGTCCACCTTGAACTACCATTGCTCCACTTCCTATGTCTCCTTGGACAATGCACCTGTGATACCAATAGACTAGACTCTAACTGGACATTCCTCCACCATCATCCCAGCCCCTTGCACATACCCCCATACTTATTGGCACAAAAATAAACACCCTTGAAACAAATACCATACTGGAGTCAGTTTCATGAATCAAAAAATGGATTAGTACAACATTATCAAAGCATTGCAACAGATATGTTCAGTGAAATATACTACAGGATGACCTTTGGTGGGCAGCAGTACATATAGCAGGAGCCAGAATGGGGCACGCAGATCTGAAAATAGAGAATCAAAAGGGTACAGTCAGTGTCCATAAACAGAGGGTAAGAGGCTGCCATGTACAATGTCCAAAAGATTACTGAAAAGTAAAGTTGAGTTACAGTCACTTATCTGTGTGTCACTGGAAGTACTACTGTATAATGTTTGCTCTGTTGTCCACATCTTCTTCCTCTGCCTCATCTTCTTCACTGTCCACAGGCTCCACCGCTGCCACAAGACCAGCCCCAGACTCATCCTCCTGCAGAAAAGGCACCTGGCGTCTCAAGGCCAGGTTGTGCAACATACAGCATGCCACGAATATCTGGCAGACCTTCTTCGGTGAGTAGTACAAGAATCCACCTGTCAGATGGAAGCACCTGAACCTTATCTTCAGGAGGCCGAAGGTTCTCTCAATAATCCTCCTTGTACGCCCATGTGCCTCATTATAACGTTCCTCTGCCCTTGTCCTGGCATTCCTCTCTGGGGTCAGTAGCCATGAGAGGTTGGGGTAACCAGAGTCACCTGTAAATATCGAGGGACAACTGTGAGACACACACTAACCCTTAGGGATAACCCCATACCCAGATACCTACTTATACTGTATGGGGACCTTGGGCTCACCTATTAGCCACACCCGGTGCCTCTGGAGTTGACCCATCACATTAGGGATGCTGCTATTCCGCAAGATATAGGGGTCATGCACACAGCCAGGATATTTGGCATTCACATGGGAGATGTACTGGTCCGCTAAACACACCATCTGCATATTCATCGAGTGATAGCTTTTTCTATTCCTGTAAACTTGTCCATTTCTCTGGTGGGGAACAAATGCCACATGTGTACCATCAATGGCACCAATGATGTTGGGGATATGTCCCAGGGCATAGAAGTCAGCTTTCACTGTGGCCAAATCATTCACTTGGGGGAACACGATGTAGCTGTGCATGTGTTTCAGCAGGCAGACAACACTCTGGACAACACGTTGGAGAACATTGGCTGAGACATTCCTGATGCCATGTCCACTGTAGTTTGAAAGGAACCACTTGCCAGGAAATGCAGCACTGACAGAACCTGCACTAGAGGGGGTATTCCTGTGGGCTGGCGGACAGCTGACATCAGGTCTGGCTCCAACTGGGCACACAGTTCTTGGATTGTGGCACGATCAAGTCTGTATATGATGATAATGTGTCTGTCCTCCATTGTCGCCAGGTCCACCAGGGGTCTGTACACCGCATGATGCCGCCATCTCATCATCTGCCTCAGCGGTTGTAGCCTATGGAGGAGAACGGTGAGCAGAAAGTCATATTTCCACATAGAATGCACAGCTTTTGCTGAATTTAGGTCACAGAAGCAGTATGTAAAGTCGAGAGTCAGTTGATGGGCCAATGTTTGCTGTGACGCATTTAGGTGCCATGCCATGTGCCCCTCTGAAATGGCGGCTGCTTCACCTGTGAGGAGGGACAAGTGGAAATGAAGTAAGTGTGCTGGCGTTGTGCGCCGTCGCAGTAGGCGGTCGAGGACCGCCGCGCAAATTCGCATTGGTTATCATTGGGCCCTATGGGTTCCAAGAGCCAATGGCGATGCACACCGGTACTCACTTGCTCTCGCCAAGGAGGTGCAGACCCTGGGGTTCTATCAAAGGCGGAGCACCCACTGCCGCAAGAGATGGGAGGACCTGCGCCAGTGGAGCAAGAAAATGGCGGAGGCCCAGCTGGTGCGGGCCTCCCAATGTGTAAGGGGTGCCCGTCGCACCATGACCCTCTGATGTTCCGCATCTTGGCGGTGACCTATCCGGAGTTGGATGGGCACTTGAGGGAATCACAGCCGCCACAAGGGGGTGAGTACAGATTCTGAATCCTGACTTTCCGCGCTTTAGGAGGTAGCTGGGTGGGGGATGTGGGCTGTGGGTGCCCCTAGGCCAGGGTGATCATGGCAGGGTAGGTACCTTGTGTGCAGCCTCTGAAGCCCTTCAAACCCAGTGGGCATATACTACTGGGTAGGGTCCTGTGGGTGTCAGGTGTGCAGATGCTGGTGTTAGGCATTGTACCCCATGGGCATGTGACTACCTTAGTGACTGGTTGGGCATGGCCTAGTGCATAGGGCAGCTCCCTGTGTGTTGTGTACACCAACGGTAGTGTTGTTGCTGGCATTGACCAAGTGTATCCTCTGTCTCTCTCCCTTTTTTGTTTTGTCACCCTGTCCTTGTGTGCGTTGGCATCATCTGGTGGAGGAGCAGAGGCACCGGTGATGGAGGGAGCTGCATCCCACATGGGCCTGGAGGCCGAATCCACTGAGGGTGAAGGCACCAGTGGGACGGAGGGCAAGGGGAGCACCACGACGGGGACAGGAGGGGAGAGCAGTGACTGCGACTCCTCCTCGAATGGAAGCTCCCTGGCGGTGGCGGACACCTCCATGCCCACCTCAATAACAGGTACAGCCACCACCCCCCTACCAGCACCGCCCTCCCAGCAGCCTCTCAGCGTGTTTCCCGTGCCCGCTCACCCAGGAGGGTGGGCATCTCCTTCGCCCCAGGCACCTCAGGCCCTGCCCCAGTCAGCCCTGCTGCCCTCAGTGAGGAGGCTATTGACCTCCTGAGATCCCTCACTGTTGGGCAGTCAACCATTCTGAATGCCATCCAGGGTGTCGAGAGGCATTTGCAACAAACAAATGCATACCTGGATGGCAGCCCAACAGAGAGCATTTCAGGCTCTGGCCTCAGCACTGATGGCAGCCATTGTCCCTGTGTCCAGCCTCCCCCTCCAACTTCCTCAACCCAGTCCCAATCCCCTCAACCCCAGCCTATCCCAAGCACACCTTCAGACCAGCAATCACCCAAATCAACACACAGAAGTAGCTCAGGTAAATAGAAGCACCACACTTCATCACACAGGCACTCACACAAGCTCCATCCCCATGCAGACACACCAACATCCACTGCCTCCACTGTGTCCCCCTCCTCCTCCTCGTCAACCCCTCTCCCAGTAGTGTCTCCACTCACACCTGCATGCACTACATCCTCATCCACTACATCCATCACGAGCACACCCATCGCAACACACCCCTCACGAGCAGTCAGCACCCCCACAACCATGCTCATGTCCCCCTGTGTCCTTTCCCAGTGTGTCTGTGACCCCTCCTCCCAAAGTACACAAAAGCAAGCACCCACCCACCGAACAGCCATCCACCGCACAACAGCATCCAGCCCATGCACCTTCACCCAAACTCAGCAGATGTAGACCACCTACAACCACTCCCACTTCCTCCACTCCCAAACCCTCTCCCTCTTCCCGTCCCAGTGTGTCCAAAAAAACATTGCCTTGCAAACTTTGACCTCTTTCCTATGCCTCCCCCCGTCCTTCCCCTTGGGCCAGGGTGTCAAGATCCCAGGCCAGCACCTCAGCCACCAAGTCAGTGTCCGCTGTGGTACCTGCAAGTCCCAGGGAATCAAAGGGGGCACCCGTCAGGGCTGCCAGTGTGCCACCGACCCCTGCAAAGGACCAACCCATTCCGCCACCTGTCAAGGTGAGGAAGGTGCCAGCATGCAGCATGGCCAAGCAGCATGACCCACCCAGCAAGGCCTCCTCTAAAACTGCATCTGCCAGTGCCAAGGTCCCAACAGCGTCTGCCAAGATGAGGAAGGGGAGGAAAACCGAGGCAAGGCACTTCAAGCCTCAGAGCCTCCAGGTGAGGGACTTGTACCCACCATCAGTACCGTCAGCCCCGCAACCTGTACCGGGGAAAGCACCACCACAGGCACTGCCACCTGCACCGTCATCTGCCCCGCCACCTGCACTGCCCCCTGCACCGCCACCTGCACTGCTGCTGCCACAACAACTGTCAGCAGCATCATCCCCAGTGGGCAGCCATCCGAGGCTGTAGGAGACAGCCTGGTGTCTCCCTCCACTACTACCAGCACCTGTACCACGGTCAGCACCGCCAGCATCTCCGCCGCAGACACCGGTGTAAGCACCGCCACCTGCACCGCCATCTGCACCGCTACATGCCCAGCCGGTGCCACTACATCTGTCATAAGCAGCATCCCCAGTGGGCAGCCGTCCGGGGATGCAGGAGGAGGCCTGGACCTTCCACCCCCACCTGCACCGGCACTACCAGCAGTTTGCAGCCTTAGTCGGCGCAGGATGGAGTCTGGTTCTGCCTCAATTGAGTATCATGCTACCTGTTCCCTGCACATCTTGTGCCTCGGACACCCAGGTGAGGGAATGGGAACTGCCACACCCCAGGTGCAGCATCACTGGGCACAAGGCCCCGTCCAGAACCAGTGGAGATATGCATCCACTATCACTGTCCTTGGCAGGAAGAAGCAGACTGGGTACAAGGCCCCCTACAGAACCAGTGGAGATATGCATCCACTATCACTGTCCTTGGCAGGATGAAGCAGACAGGGCACAAGGCCCCCTCCAGAACCAGTGGAGATATGCATCCACTATCACTGTTCTTGGCAGGATGAAGCAGACGTGGCACAAGGCCCCCTCCAGAAGCAGTGGAAAAAGGCATCCACTCACCCCCTCCTTGCCAGGATGAAGCACACTGGGCAAAAGGCCCCCTCCAGAACCAGTGGGGAAGACATCCACTAGAGAGACTGTGGCTTTGCACTCCCCAGAACCAAGCAGTGTGCAAACCACCCACTTGAGAGACTGTTTTCTATGCACTCCACAGGACCAAGCAGTGGGTAAGCCACCCACTTGAGAGACTGTGGCTTTGGACTCCCCAGGACATCGCTGTGGGCATATTGCCCCCTCCGGGAGCAGTGTCGTAATACCATCTTCAGGCTGAGGTGCCGCCACTCCCCTTCCCCCTGAGGTGCCTGTGTGTTTTCAACCTGATGCCCGTGCAGTGTTCTCTCCATTTTGAGGCAGGAGTCAAGTGTGGGCTTTGCCCATGATTTTTTGGCCCACTGGCCCATAAACATTTGAAAAGGACAGTGTACGGCCTTCTGTACATATTGTAAATATTTGTATATACTATTTTTTCCAATTGTTAACTTTATCTGCATATTTCTAGATATCACTATTTTCACTCAATTCCTTTTATTCTTGCATTCTTCTAGGGGGTTACAGGGTGTAACTGTACTTTTGCTGCATGTGTTTGTGTGTATGGTGTTGTGGGTGAGGGTGGAGTGGGGGTGTTGCGCGTTGCATGTGTGTGTCACTCTCTTTTTCCTCCCCTCCTCCCCTGTGTGCTAGGTGCAGTACTCACTGTGGTCGTCGCGGCTGCCGACTTTGGTGTTCCTGGTGTATTAGCAGATACACCAGCATCGGCAGGAACTGTAGTTCGGGCTCCATGGCGTCCTGGTTCTTCGTTGAGTGTCGAAAGGCGAGTGGTTTCCCGTCCAAAGACTGTTTCCGCTGTGCTTTTGATGGCTTTGATACTGCCCTGGAAAAGCTGGCGGATTGGCGGGTTGTGATATGGTGGGCGGTACATTGTCTTCCACCTGTCTGTTGGCGGTGACCGCGGCGGTGTGGGTTGCTACTGCCATGGCGGTCGGAGTGTTAAAGTGGCTGTCTATGATTGCGGTTTCCACTGTGGTCGTGATCCCATTTGTTTTACTGCTTGCCTGTTGACGGTATTATCTCTGCTTTAACACCGACTGCCAGGTAATGAGGGCCATAATGTTTTTCTCTTCAATAATGAATATTACCTTCAAAAACAGGGTACAGCTATGGATGCATCCTTTGCTCCCACGTATGCGAATCTCTATATGGGATGGTGGGAGAAAGAAGTAGCTTGGTCTGAGGCCCATCACATGTATATGGATGGGATGGTCATGAACAGTCCCTGTTGGGATACATTGGTGTGTTAAATAACAATGAGTTAAACATCCATCTTGAGCTATCATACAGGAGACACACCACTGAATTCTTAGATGTTATGTTGGAAGTCAAGAATGACAAGTTGGAGACCATAGTATACCGCAAACCAACTGCATGCAATTCCATATTACATGGGAATAGGGGGCACGCTAAGGCATCAAAATGGAGTATACCCTAAAGGCAATTCCTGCTGGCTCGCAGGATATGTTCAGATGATGAGGGGTTTGAGGCTGAAATCACAACAATGACTGAAAGATTCGTGAATAGATTATATCCTCCTAAAATTCTGATTGATGCATATAATAGAGTTAGGAGCAAAACCAGAGAAGAATTGCTTTTCAATAATTCATCCAGTGAGGACAATTCCAACATTAATAGACCTCCTCCGTGATTATTCTTAGAATTTAATCAACAGCATGTGGCATTCAACAATAGTATAAAATGGAATTGGCATATTTTGCCCACACATTAAGGACCTTCTTGGTTAACATCCTCAAATCACTTATCGTAAAGTATACTCATTAGGAGATTATCTGACCAGGAGCCTTTTTTCCATGAAGGACAGTACATCGTGGTTAACGAAAAGAAGTTTAGGTTTCTGGAAGTGTGGTCATTGCAAAGCATGTAAATATGCATTTACCACACAGAACTATAAAACATTTGATGGAAAGAATTGTGAGATCACAGATCGGATAACTTGTGAAGCTGATCATGTTGTATATGTCATTGAATGTGGTTGCCAGAAAAAATACTTAAGCAGCACCATTCACAAACTTAAGATTAGATTTCTACAACATTCTATAGCGATCAAAAATCAGGATAGATCTTACCCTCTAGCTAAATACTTTTGGGATATACATGCAGGAGACTGTAGCACTCTGATCTTCTATGGAATTAAATTTCTTAAACTGAGCCCAAGGGCAGGTGATAGAACATTAGAATTGAGTCGGATGGAAACTCGAATGATATTATTACTTGGCTCAGAGAAACCTTGGGGACACAATTTAGATGCAGAACTACATGTTCATTTATGAGCCTCCTCAGGATGAAGCTGATTGTGAGTTTAATCTTCGGTTATCTCCAGCCCTTTCTTTTCCCAAATAATGATACAAGAGATCATAAATGATCTGTACTCTTTTGCCATACAGAACCAGTGTACTTTATTGAGTATCGTTTGATAATATGTGAATTTTTGTATATGTGTATATGCGGGAAAATTGGAATTGAGAAATATATATATTTTCTCTTCTTTTTGCACACTTCTTTTAGTTTTATAATTTCAGATGGGTTAGCACTTTTGCACTAGGCACTTTAGAGAATATGGCTGACATTGTATACTTTGACATCGCAGTATTAGTTTTTACACGTAATAAACTTGTATGTTAAAATGCCAATTAAATGGTTATTTATTTATTATTAACTTATATCTTGAGGGACAGCTTTTGACGCATTTCTGTTATTTAACAGGAGTCCATCCCTGGGGCAAATTACTAGATGGGCGGGAGCCACGTGGCTGCCCCTCCCTGAGCCAGTAATGGCCCTAGGCTATGTCTTGGGGACCCCACCCCCAATACATAGCGTTTTCCTTGCTCACTCCGGTGCAGGCAAATAAACTTGTGTTTGCTCTCACTTGCTGCGAGAACTTGTAAATCTCCAGCCAAGCAGAAGCAAACACCAAGTCAGCTGGTGAGAGCTTCATAAATGCCCCTGCCCACTGTGACTGGAATTTAGATTTGTTTTCCTGCCCTCAGTGATGAAAGAAAGGAAGCAGATCTAAAGATTGCTCCAGCCTGCAGGGAGCAACATTCGAGTTGCTTCCTCTGGGCTCCAGGAATGCATCTCCCGCTAGATGCAGGCAGCCGTCTGGGGCTGCTTGTGCTTTGGGGATTTCCCAGGGACCCCCAACAAGGATGGCAGGGAACCAAACTTTACAAGTGCCGGGCCACAGGGATGGGGACTGTGGAGTGTGGGATGCATTTAAATGAGTTAATGAAATGTAATCACTGTAGAGAGTAAGGGCCAGATGTATCAAGGTTTTTTTACATTCGTAAACGGTGCGAATGCCTGTTTGCGAATGCAAAAAGCCATTTCAGAATGTATGAAAGACATTCTGAAAGCAATTTTAAGGAATCGCTAAAATAGCGAGTCCTTAAAATTGCGACCCTGTTTAGAGAGACGCAAATTGTGACTCTCTAAATAAGAAATCGCAAATAAGGATACCTTATTTGCGATTCCTTAGCACATGTTTGAAGCAATTCCTAAATGCGATTTGGACATTTAGGAATCGCTATTTACCACCAAGTTGAACTTGGTGATAACCATGTGCAAATTTTAAAAATGCATTTAAAATGCATTTTAAAAATTTACATGTAAAGCACACATGCCCTTTTGGCATGTGTGCACCTTACATGGTGAAAAATAATTTTGGGGTGCAGCAGAGCACCCTGAGGTTTTGCATTTCCAAAATTGCGATTTCTAGTTAAGAAATCGCAATTTTGGAAATGCAAAAAATTTTCAGATATGGGCCAACAGGCCCATAGGTGCAAATGGGGCCGGTATCGCAATTTGCGATTCGGTAGTAGCATTTGCGATTTGTAAGAAATCGATATTACTGATTCGCAAATGTGATACATGGCATTTTGCGAGTTGGAAATAGCGATTTCTTAAAAATCGTAAATTCTGAATCGCAAAAAGCCTTCATGATACATCTGGCCCTAAGGGCCTGACGCATGGCGCCCTCGGAATGCACACTGACTTCCGAGTGTGCGGGCAAAATAGGCCCCTACACTGCCCCCTGTGGCCAACAGCACTGCCTTTCTGCTAGCCTTTTCATGGCAGGGACCCCACCCTGAAAAGGCTGGTGGAAAGGGAATGGGGATCAGCAGTGCGGTGCCGAACTTGGCACCCCCGTGGCTGACCATGACTTTGACCACCGCAAACCCGTCAGGATCCTGGATCCCCATTGAGGCAGCAGTCTCCTGGTGGTCTGATAGATCGTGTAGCTGGTGGTCAGACCGACAGGGTTGCGGTGGTCAGACCGACAGGGTTGCGGTGGTCTGACTGCCACCGTGGGTTTGGCGGTCAAAGGAGCGCCAAATTCATAATGAAAGCCTAAGAGATGTATATAGGTGTGCACCAATGTTCATTTGAAATAATAAAAAGTCCTTGGGCATACGCCACAGAGTCCACTGTACCTGAAAGTCTTTAGCACTGTATTTCCTACTTGAAAGTCTTTATTACTGCAATGATAACATGTGTCTCCTTGCGAACGCATATTGCCACAACTTCCTCAGGGCTAGAAAATTTAAAGCAAAAATCTCTATTTACTTAAACTGTCCGTATTGAAACCTCGCCTCTAATATTTCACACCACATGACAAACACGAAAGAAAATAAATAAAATCCATAATACAGTTCTATGTCCTAAGTGGAAGTCCCTCAACAAAATTCAAAGTGGAAAAATACCATCATAACAAATACAATCCATATTAAAAATTGACTATATGCATGCTCCCTACTGTGATCCACGACAATTGCCTCTCCATCACCATGTGCAAAATGAATTCCATATCGCCGTTAACCCAACCTAACCAAAAACACTCATACCTCTCTACCAGTAATCCATGGCATCAACAAAAATAAAATGGAAGAAATGTATCAAATAACAATGCACCGGGAACAAAAAATGAAGGGTAACTCAAAATCCACTCACCAAATGGCAAAAATCTTGTAGTACTCAAGCATTCGTATCCTAAAAAGTGATGACAAAAATCACATAAATCCCTATGCACCAGGGACGGCCCCTCTGTTGTGGCGGAGGAGTGTCGCCCTGTCGCCAGCAGCAGCAGCTACAAAAATTTTACAGTAAAATTGTTTATTGTGTTTTTATTGCACTGGCATCACAGGGCCGAGGGGATTGCTCAGCACTCCCCCTCTGTGCGCATGTGTATTTGGCTGACCGTTTCGGGCCGGCCAAACATACATGCACAGTAGGGTCTGTCCGACCTGGCTCCGTACTGCCGGATTGGACAGAGCAGGCAGATGCTCTCCTCTGCTTCGGAGCATCCAGCAAGGTCTCATCTTCCAATCCGGCTGCTGCTTTCCTGCTGCTGGCAGCAGGAAAGCAGCAGTAGGATTTGACGCAGAGCAGGCTGGGAGCCTGAGCCTGTCCCTGCAGTTGATGAGCGGGGAGGGGTTCGGAGGTGGCAGGGTGCGGCGTAACAGGCAATTTTCTTTCATTCCTTTATTATTTTTCTAATCATGCCCCCCTGCTGCTCTGCCCCTTCTCCCTCTGCGAGCCACAACTGCTATATACTGGGGAAAAAACATACTGACAGACCTCCACAGTCAACCAGAATACCTCAGGGTGCCTTGCCCACAAAACGCTACCTTTGGCATAGTTAAGTCACCCCTCTAGCAGGCCTTACAGCCCTAAGGCAGTGTGCACTATACCACAGGTGAAGGCATAGCTGCATGAGTAATATGCTCCTGCAGTGTCTAAGTCCATTCTTAGACATTGTAAGTACAGTGTGGCCATATTAAGTATAAGGTCTGGGAGTTTGTCATTACAAACTCCACAGCTCCATAACGGCTTCACTGAATACTGGGAAGTTTGGTATCAAACTTTTTAGCACAATAAACCCACAATAATGCCAGTGGTGCATTTATTCTAAAAAGCACACAGAGGGCATTTTAGAGATGTCCCCTGTATTTTAACCAATCCTCTAGTGTAGGGCTGACTGGCCTGGGCCAGCCTGACACTAGCAGGCAAGTTTCTGACCCCAGGAGGGGAGGGCCTTTGTACTCTCTGAGGCCAGAAACAGAGCCAGCTCTTGGTGGAGGTGCTTCACACCTCCCCCTGCAGAAGCTGTAACACCTGGCGGGGAGCTTCAAAGCCTCAGGCCCCCTGTTACAGTGCCCCAGGGCACTCCAGCTAATGGAGATGCCCATCCCCCCCGGAAAAAGCCCCACTTTTGGCAGGAAGTTCGGCAGGAAATTTAGGAAAAACAAGGAGGAGTGACCAATTCAGCAGGGACCACCCCTAAGCTGCCCAGAGCTAAAGTGACCCCCTCCCTGCAGAATCCTTCATCTTGGATGGAGGACAGGGACCAATAGGTTTACGAATATGTCCCCTCCCCAAAGGGAATGGGCACAGGAAGGGTGTAGCCACCTTCAGGGACAGCAGCCATTGGCTACTGTCCTCTGACCCCTGTAACACCCCTAAATCCAGGATTTGAGGGCTCTCCTGAACCCGGTTCATCAGATTCCTGGCAACCTCACAAGAAAGAAGAAGGACTGCTAAGCTGAAATCCCAGCAGAGAAGAAGGAAGACGCAAACTGACTTGGCCCAGCTGGTCCAGTGACCTCTGCCATGCCCTCAGAGGACTGTCTGCATCACAGAGGACCGAGAACTCCAGTGGACAGCGGCCCTGTCAAGAAGAAACTACATCTAAAGACTCCAGAGACTCCTCAGTCCACAAGTCCTGACCACTATGCACCTGACACCCACACCAGTGTCCGGGTGGTCCAACTGACCAAAGAGGATCCCCAGGCACTTCTGAACAAACTGCCCACCCAGGGTTGACTTCTCCTGTCCCCCACGACAACACCTGCAGTGTGAATCCAGTAGACCCCCCTGACCACGAAAGCTCAGGACGAAGACATCCGACGACTAAAAGTACACTGCACTCGCAGCCCTCAGGCCTTGGAGAACCCAACCACTGGTGCAGCAACATTTCGCAGGCAGCCCTCATACTTGTCTAGCCTGTGGTTTCCCGAAACCGACCACCTGGACGCAGCCTGCAGCATCTAAGTGATCCCCGTGGTCCCATCATAGGAAAGCATTGGGAGCTCGATGCTCTGTTTGCACCCTGCACCCGGTAGCCCCTGAGCCACTGAGAGTGGGTGTTTAGTGCTTACTTTTGGCCCCCCGGTGCTCCCCTAAACCCCCAGGTCTGCCCTCTGAAGACACGGGTGCTTACCTGCCAGCAGATCTGAAACTGAGTGCCCCCTCTCCACAGGAGCCCATGTGAAATTTGCCTCAACTTTGACCTCTGCACCCAGCAGGCCCCGTGTTGCTGGTGTTGGGTGTTAGGGGTTAACTTGAATCCCTAACAGTGGACGTCCTAACCCACAGAGACTGGAACTGTAAGTGTTGTACTTACCTGCAAAACGTACTAACTTTTCTTCCCCCAGGAACTGTTCTGAAAATTGCAGTGCCAACTTTTAAAACAGATTATTGCCATTTATTCAAAATCTGCACAACTTACCAATTACAATCAAAGTAATATTGATAAATGTGTGAAATACTTATTTATTCACCTGCAACTTAAATCTTGTGGTTCGAGAAATAAATTAGCAAAAGATATTTTTGCTATGTAAAAACAATTGGTCTGGAGTTAAGTCAATGAGTGTAGGTTTCTTCTATTGTCTGTGTGTGTACTACACATGCTTTGCACTACCCTCTGATAAGCCTAACTGCTCGACCACACTACCACAAAAGAGAGCATTAGTATTATCTGATTTAGCCTCTGTTAAGCCTCTGGGGACCCCTGGACTCTGTGCACACTATGGTGGCCATTACAACCCTGGCGGTCGGTGTTAAAGCGGCGGTAAGACCGCCAACAGGTCGGCGGTAAAAAAAATGGAATTATGACCGTGGCGGAAACCGCCAAAATAGACAGCCACTTTAACACTCCGACCCCCACGGCGGTACAAACAAACAGCACGGCGGTCAGCGCCAACAGACAGGCGGAAGACAATGTACCGCCCTCAGTATCACAACCTACCAATACGCCACTTTTTCCAGGGCGGATTCACCGCGAACAAAAACACGGCGGAAACAGGACTTCGACTTCGCTCACCTCTACACGCCCCACGAGGAACCAGGATGCCATGGAACCCGAGCTTCACATTTTCTCAGCTTTCATCTTCTTGCTCCTCTACCAGGAGCACGAACGCGGGCAACGAAGACCACAGTGAGTACTGCACCTACGACACAGGGGAGGGGGAGGGAAAAAAACAGGGACACACAAACGCAACACCCAACACCCCCACCCCCACCCTCACCCACAACAACACACACACTAATACATATTGATACATCACAGTTACAACCCCCCAACCCCCTCGGAAGAATGCAAAGACAAAAGGAAATTAGTGTAACCATTGTAATCTATTAAAATCCAGTATGCAAAAATATATATACACTATTAACAAATATATACACCAAGAATAGAAGTCCAGGTATTGCTCCATTTAAGTCCGTGGAACAATGGGCCCACACTGCACGGGCAAGGCCCACTCAAGGTACCCGAACATGACGGAGAGAACACTGCAGGGGCATCAGATAGAAATAAAACAGGCACCTCAGGGGGAAGGGAAAGGGGGGGCACCTCAGCCCGATGAGTGCACGACGCCAAATCCGAGAGGAGGCCACATGCCCACTGTTCAATCCTGGGGAGTGCAAAGCCACAGTCTCTCAAGTCTCTACAGTGGGTGGTTTGCCCACGGTTCAAACCTGGGGAGTGTAAAGCCACAGTCTCTCAAGTCTCTACAGTGGGTGGTTTGCCCACTGCTCAATCCTGGGGAGCGCAAAGCCACAGTCTCTCAAGTGGATGTCATTCTCCACTGGTTCTGGAGGGGGCTTTGTGCCCAGAGTGCTTCATCCTGCCAAGGACAGAGGTAGTGGATGTAAATCTCCACTGGTTCTGGAGGGGGCTTTGTGCCCAGACTGCTTCATCCTGCTCGTGGCGGACTCAGTAGCGTCAGTGCTCTTGGCACTCATGGGCCAGCGGTGCTTGTGGCTGCAGTGTAAACTGCAGCGGTGCTTGTGGCGGCGGTGTCCTTGGCAGCGGTGCTTGTGGTGGCAGTGTCCTTGGCAGCGGTGCTTGTGGCGGCGGTGTCCATTGCAGCGGTGCTTGTGGCGGCGGTGTCCTTGGCAGCGATGCTTGTGGCGGCGGTGTCCATTGCAGCGTGCTTGTGGCAGTGGTGTCCTTGGCAGCGGTGCTTGTGGCGGCGGTGTCCTTGGCAGCGGTGATTGTGGTGGCGGTGTCCTTGGCAGCGGTGCTTGTGGCGGCGGTGCCCTTGGCAGCGGTGCTTGTGGCGGCGGTGTCCATTGCAGCTTGCTTGTTGCAGTGGTGTCCTTGGCAGCGGTGCTTGTGGCGGTGGTGTCCTTGTCAGCGGTGATTGTGGCGGCGGTGTCCATTGCAGCGTGCTTGTGGCAGTGGTGTCCTTGGCAGCGGTGCTTGTGGCGGCGGTGTCCTTGGCAGCGGTGATTGTGGTGGCGGTGTCCTTGGCAGCGGTGCTTGTGGCGGCGGTGCCCTTGGCAGCGGTGCTTGTGGCGGCGGTGTCCATTGCAGCTTGCTTGTGGCAGTGGTGTCCTTGGCAGCGGTGCTTGTGGCGGTGGTGTCCTTGTCAGCGGTGATTGTGGCGGTGGTGTCCTTGGCAGTGACTCAGCTGCTGGTGGTCCTGTCTGGGCCTGCTGGGCTGGTGCTGGCGGTCCTGTCTGGGCCAGCGGGGCTGGTGCTGGCGGTCCTGTCTGGCCTGCAGGGCTGGTGCTGGCGGTCCTGTCTGGGCCAGCGGGGCTGGTTCTGCCGGTCACCTCCTGGGCAGCGGGGCTTATGGCGGTCGCCTCCTGGGCAGCGGGGTTGGTGGTCGCCTCCTGGGCAGCGGGGCTGATGGTGGTCGCCTCCTGGGCAGCGGGGCTGATGGCGGTCTTCTCCGCCGTGCCGATCTTCCCAGACTTGCCGGGTTTCTTGTGCCCTTTCCCCACTTTGGAAGGTGTCGCAGCTGACTCCACACTCCCACCTGTACCCCTGGGAGCGACTTTGGTGGCTGGTGTCTTCGTCCTCTCCTGCTGGGCACTGCACAACTTTTGATGCTTGACAGGTGGGGTTCTGTCCGTGCTGTGGCTCCTTGCCACACTGGCTGCCCTGCTGCCTGGTGCACTCCAGAATCCTGTGACTACTGGCACCACTGATCCTGCCGATGTCGTGGCTGAGGTGCTAGGTTGGGACCTGGAGAGTTGGGCCCTAGGGGACTGATGGGGTGGGGGAGGTGAGGGAATGAGGTCAAGGGTGAACAGGAAAAATTTCTTAGGAACACTGGGACGGGTAGCTGGAGGGGGTTTGGGAGTGGAGGAAGAAGTTGTGGTATGAGGTGTACGTTTGGTGACTTTGGGTGAAGGTGCATGTGGGAGGCTGTCGTGAGGTGGATGGCTGTTGGGTGGGTGTGTGCCTGCATTTGTGTACCTTGGGAGGTGGAGTCACAGACACACTGGGAGAGGACACAGGGGATGTGTGAATGGTAGTGGGGGTGGTGACTGCACGTGAATGGCGTGTGGTGGTGGGTGTGCTGGTGATGGAAGTAGTGGCTGTAGATGTAGTGCATGCAGGTGTGAGTGGAGACGAGACAGGGAGGGAGGAGGGAGACGAGGAGGAGGGGGACACAGTGGAGGCAGTGGATGTTGCTATGTCTGCATGTGTGTGATGTTTGCGTGAGTACCTGTGGGATGTGTGGTGCTTATGTTTGCCTGAGCTTCCTTTGTGTGTTGGGGTGTGTGCATGCTGGTCTGATGGTGTGCTTGGGGTAGGCTGAGGTACAGGGGTGTGGGTCTGGGTAGAGGAAGTTGGAGGGGGGAGGCTAGAGACAGGGACAATGGCTGCCATCAGTGCTGAGGCCAGAGTCTGAAAGATTGCTGAAGGGCTGCCTGACCAGAATGAATGCCCTCCAGAAATGCATTGGTCTGTTGCAACTGCCTCTCTACACCCTGGATGGCATTCAAAATGGTAGACTGCCCAACAGTGATGGACCGGAGGAGGTCAATGGCCTCCTCACTGAGGGCAGCAGTGGTGACTGGGGCAGGGGAAAAGGTTCCGGGGGCGAAGGTGATGCTCACCCTCCTGGGTGAGCGGGCACGGGGCAAAGGCTGAGGGGCTGCTGGGAGGGCGGTGCTGGAAGGGGGGGTGGCAGCTGTACCTGTAGATGGGGGGGCACAGATGGGCCGCCACCACAAGGGAGCTCCCATCAGAGGACGAGTCCGTATCACTGATCTCAGCTCCTGTCCCTGCCGTGGAGCTCCCCTCGCCCTCCGTCCCACTGGTGAAATCCAACTCCGTAGCGTCGCCCTCCGGGGCCATGTGGGATGCAGCTCTCTCCTGCTCCGGTGCCACTGCTCCTCCCCCTGATGATGCTAATGCACACAAGAACAGGGAGAACACAAAAAGGGGGGGATGACAGAGGAAAGACATGTTGAGTGCATGCATTACCGCTACCGTTGGCGGACACGACAGACACAGAAGCCCCCTGCACTACGCCGCGCACTTGGGGTCCAGTATTCAATCCCTGGGACATGGCCTACAAGGCTATGGCCGACATCTGCACCCATGGGTGTCACAGGAGCCTGACTAGGTGTAGTTGGCACTGTATCCAGGTGAGGTGGGGTGCCACAGGGCCTGCCTGAAAAAGGAGGCGGAGTTGTGTGGGTGTCTGAATTTTGGCGGATTCCAAGCTGTGGGTCTTAATAGCTGTGGCGGATTTCCACGGCCGCTGCGGTGTGTTGGCTGTCTTCTGCACTGCGGTAAGTGGCTTTTACAACCAATGTTGTAATGACCCCCTACATCTCAAATACTGAGCCAGCTTCCTACAGTCGTTTATTGAAACTCTCAAATGCAGCCACCATTTTAAGATTGCGTATTGTTAAGGGAATCCAAGTAAATGTTTGAAAGAAGTATAAAATAATGTCAGTTAAGGCAGCCAGACCCCTAACTTTCAAATGAATTAAAATATGAATCCTCAAAAGCATAACAGAGAAAATCGGTCACATATACAAATTCAGCCGTCATCTTAGAACTATCCATCTCTCCTCACGCACAATCCATAGTAACATCCTTTTTACATACCAAATTAACCAAATTAATTTATTGTGGCTTCCCAAACATAGTAAGCACACCCACAAATTTATTTGATTGATTTAATGTAATATTAATCAGCATCTGAATCCAGAAGCCGCCATCTTGGAGAGGTAATTTCTGAACTCCATCCAAGCTGTTCCATTTATCTCTTTACAATCTTGAGGTCTCATCTAATAAAGTTAAAGTTCCCCATTACTCGACTTTCATCAATTTAAAACGTCCTTTATTCATTTGCAATATAGTTACATGTATTTTTATTCACATTTTTACACTTACTTTTCAATTAACCTTTTTTTATACAAACATGCATTCTTTTATTCATTTTTTACATTTGTTCTTTTAGTTACACCTGTGCATGTAACCATGTTTTCGAAGTGCAAATTAAATGGTCAGTTAACTTAGCCAAACTAAGGGCCATAGTTATACTTTTTGACGCAAAACTGCGCCGATGAAGTTTTGCGTCAAAACGTTTAACGCCATTTCAGTTCGCCGCCCGGGCATCAAATTTATACTTTGAAGCTCCGTGGCGCAAACCACAGGTTAGAGTAATTTTTCTTTACTCTAACCATTGCACCAAGTCGTAAAGCAAAATGATGTTAATGCGGCGAAAATGACTTTAATCCAGTTCACGATGTCACAAACCGGATAGGTGTCATTTTCCCTGCAATTGTGTCAAAAAGCGGTGCAAACACAGCAAAATGTGCTAAGGAGCCCCAAAATGGATCCCAGAAGCCAGGAGAGACCCCAGGAAGACCCCAGTTGACCAGGACCCAGCCTGTTTCAGTGCAGAGGAGCAGGAAATACTGGTGAAAGAGGTGACGGAACACCAGCATCAACTTTTTGTCACCTCAAAATTGCCAGTTGGGAGAAGAGAGGCAATTTGGCAACAAATTGTGGACAAAATAAAGTGTTGCAGAAGTACGGAGAACAGTCACTGAGTGCAGGAAACCCTGGCATGACTGCAAGCGCAGGACCAAGGAAAAGATGGCAAGGAACAGGAAGGCAGCACTGTAGACTGGAGGTGGGAGTCCAGCACCCCAGGAGGCCCTGGACCAGATGGAGGAGATGGTGGAAGCCATCATCCCAGAGGGGATCATCACAGGGATTCAAGGACAGAACAGCGCAGACTACCAGGAAAAAACACAGATGCCGGGTAAGTTGCATGGGGGACAAAAATGCCTAAATGCTAACTGCAAGCGGGGGGGGACATACCTACTACACAATGCATGTCAGCCCTGAAAATGAGGCAGTGGAAAGGGCAAAGGGTTACAGGCTGTGCAGGGGAAACCAGGGGCACATCACAACACTACACCAACAACATTTGCAAGGGGTTACTCTGCCATGCCAAGGATGTTGAAAAGGCAAAGCCAGTCCAGGAGGGTAGGGTACAACGTAAAACTGGCCTGCTGTCACACGACACCTGATATTATCATAACATAAACTAGGTCTCAATTTCCAGTCTCAGGCCATATCCGCAAGTGGTATTTACCATTGACCTCAGTTGCCACTACCACCTATGCTGTGTGTGCAGGTCAAGTAGCTTATGGCAGTTAGGTGCCCATGGATCAAACACACCCAAAATAGAGTGTTCAGGATGACAACGTTATCAATCCCCTGTAATTCCTAACAAAGTGTAAATCCTGTCAAATGCTCATGTCTATAGGAGCAATAAACATCAGGTATTGTTACTTACATTATGAAGTACACAGCAGTAATGTCATACCCATGCTGCACATTAAAGGGTCCACCCTGTGCCTGTGTTACAATAGCTGCAATGCCACCTTGCAACATCCCAACTGTCATTAATCTAAGACAACAGCATTGAGGGGGGAAGACATATGTGTCTAGCTAGTTAAACACACCTGCACAGTCATAAGAGGAAATGGAACACGGCCAGGCCCATCACTGCAATCCAATGTAGCACACATTCCCCAACATCAACATTACACACTACCAATGCTGACACCTGTATCGTGCCATGCCAATGCTATACATGGTATGTGCTTGGTCTCAGCAACAGATAGGTGTGTGTGAAATATCAGGGACTGAGTCAGTTCCATATTGTTAAGTGTGGTGCAAGTGGCATCAGAACACCCACAGCCATTGCAATATCTCACCATGCTAATGAAGTAGATGGAGGGTTTAGTAGGGCAAGAAGGTGACAACATACAATTTGGACAGAACCTACACCTAGGGGATGTGACGCAGATAATTCCCCAAACTTCCCACACTACATGTGACATGCAGGTGGGGCAAAGGCCTGTGAGAATTCTAATATTAAAGACAGGAACAATGAACAGGAACTAAGATGCCAATGTCTCATTGATAGGAAGTCAGTAACGTCACATTACAAGTGCCACAACACAGACACACTAATTGTACAATATTTCATTGCAGAGGACGATGGCTATCCTGTGGATATGCCTGTCCTGGACTTCCCTGATGACATGGATGACGAGCTGACAAACATTAGCCAGCAGATCCTCGAACATGTCCTTGGAACCCTCCAGACCCCACCTTTAGTCGCAAGGAGGAGTACAGATGCAGCAGCCATCACAGAGGACCCACCCACCACCCCAATAGTACAACCTGCCAGCTGCAACCCAGCTGAAGACTCTGAGGACACTGGCACCACCTTTGCAAGGACAGTAGTGGGAGTACAGGGGGAGCTGGCCAAGGAGGTGCAGGTGGGGATGCAAAATATGGCAGCCAGCCTTGAGGGGATGCGCATGTGCATGATGTCATCTGCAGAACAGGCAGCTGCCATGCAAGTGCTACCATCCCTCCTGCAAGGACTATAACAATGTGTGAGGGATTTCACCACAGCACTTAGTGAGTTGCCACAACCCCGTTCATCCCAAACCTTTCACTGCGTGCACAAGTGCAATCATGACCCCCGCAAGGCCGACCTGGCTGCCTAACACAGTGATGTAGCTGCTATACTCAAGAACCATCAGCTCCTCCTTGCTGCAGTAATGCCCTTAATAGCCCCACAGTTGGCAGCTACCGGGAATTCAGAGTCCACTTCTTCAAACACTGAAGTGTGTATTGCCCCTTCAAACCCACCACCACCAAGGGCAGAGGAGACGACACACCCATCAGAAGATGAAGAAGTGGAACAGATCACCTTCACCCGTAAGAGTGCCCTGTAGCACAAGTCCATGCCACATGGGCACTGATATCCTAGGTCCTGTGCTTGTTAACATGCCAGTCTTGCTACAGTTGGTAACATGCACTGTTCTCCAGCATATTGTTTGCCTTACCACTATGCACTGCAATTGCCTCTCAGTACCTCATTGGCAATTCATGTACCTCTGCACTGAATGACACTTCACCCCAGCATGTCCAATGACATGTCCCTCACCATTGCACTTGTGTTGCATCACAATAGAAGGCGTTACACTAATGGACTTGCAATCCTGGACTATGTAAATATTGCACGACAGCACTTTAAAATAAATTGCACTTACACAACCACTTTTTCTCTGTGTAATGTGACACATCAACTGTTGGAGATATGTGATGTATGTAACATGTCAAAGGCCATAGAATGTCAATACAACAGTGTAGAAAGAATGTGGGCTGATAACTATGCACTGGGGTCTGGATTTTATCATCATCTGCGGTTCCTTAGGCTTATTTATGAAGTGAAATGAGAACAAACAGTATAATGCTGAGTAGAACAGAAAAAGTCAGCTTCAAAGTATGTATAAGCTGAAACTCAATGTGGCCAACATTCCCTTCAAGACAATCTCTATGTACGTGACATCTGACTATAAACTTTAATCACACACACACCATACAGCAGTAATGGATGTGTACGAGTGTATGGACAATTATGTAACCTGGGAGTACATTGTAAGAAATGATAGGTGTGAGTTATGTATACAGAACTACATAAGATTATAACATCACTCAGCATATCAGGGTTCACATGAACATCAGGTTGCAGGCAGAGGTCCCACAGTGCCCAAGGTTCCAATTCAGGACTCAAACGATGACAAATTAAAAAACACACCAACCTTTACAACACATTGGGAACCATAGTAACCTTGAGTGGTGGGTGCAATAGATGTCAGATGCATAGAGAAGCAGCTTTGTTGTAGCTGCCAATGTGACAGCTCATTTGGAATAGGGAATAACCTTGTCAATAATGGGATTCTGATGCAGGATGGAACACAAATGCAAATACTAAATTCACACTGTACACCCATGTCAAGGCCCTGATCCCCAAGCATATGACACATACTGTAAAGGATGTAAAGGAGTACCTAAAACTTTATTTTACAGTAATAAAGGAAACTTAAACTAGGGGAAACACCTTAACTAACTTAACCTATCCTTACTATACATTATCCACAACTGGCCCTAATTACCCTAAGCTAAACATACTTACCACATTTAACTAAACACTCTAACCATCAACCCTTCCACCCCCCTTATATGACGGGACACATGTAGGACGACATATACTAACCTAACCACATACTAACTTATCCTAAACAAAGATATATTTTATGATATATATATATATATATATATATATATATATATATATATATATATATATATATATATATTATACACATAAACCCCAACATCATCACCCACCCACCCACCCACAAAAAAACATGTACAACCTATTTATACTAAAAAAACTAATAGCATACTCTAACCTAACACTAAGCCCCCTAATCCCACTAAAGATAAGAACGAGGAAAGAGGAGGGAGGGGAGGGAATCATAGGTGAGGATCCATTATTTACAAATTGGCCATCCGCAGGATCTTTTTGATACCCTGCAGTCTCCTGGTATTGAGGGACACCTCCTGCTGCAGCCTGTCCATCCTGCGCAACATTCGTTGCATGTCATGTTTCAGTGTCTGTAAGTCCTGATTGTCTATCACAGCAGCTGGGGTTGTCTGTGTACCACTTGTAGATGCCATTGCTGGTGCCGGTGCCGTGGTTGGAGGGGAGGTGCAGGGGGTCCTGCTTGTGGGCCCGGAGCTGATGAAGTCGAGGGACCTGCTACAGTGGTTTCCATCCTTGGGCCACTGTGGTCTGAGATGTGATGGTGGTGGCTGTTGTGGACAATGTTGGTCCCCCTTGGGTAAATGCCCTCCAGACCCCTGTGGCTCTCTCATGGCGATATCGACATGCCATATTGTGGAACCCAGCCTCCACATCTAGTATGTGGCGGTAACGCACTGCCCACCTCTCCTGGGCATTCATGCTGGCAGCTGTAAAAATAGAGAAAGCCAAACATTAGTGACATCATTGTGTGATATATCTACAGAGATATTTTAACACTTCATCAAAAATAGCACATAAAATCCAAATCACAGTACAGATGATAGAATGTCCCTGAGGAATGACATGCCAGCGCAGCCTCCACATCTACTATCTTACAGCACAGCAATCCACAACAAGGTGTGTTTTTAATTAAATGATCTGTGCATCTTTGTACTGCTATTTGTCACATAGCAAATGCTGCAAGTACTCCACATGTGCCAGGCCAACTAATGACTATCTTCTGGATAACAATCAAGGCCCACAAGACCTGTGATCTGTAAATGGAACTGGCTGGACGGTATGCAGTTGATAATCATGAGGGGCCATTGGAGTTTGGAACACATGAATGTTTGAATTACATGTCTTTCTCCTACACTGGGATCATCACACCTAGGTACACATATTTCCTAGCCCTAACCCTGTGCCTGGGGGGGGAGATGGATATGCAACACATACTTTCAAACATCAAGGATGGCCAGGAAGCTTTGGACAGCTGTCCATGGGTTTAGTCAGTCCACCACAGGGCTGCCAACTAGGATTGACTCAAACATTGGACAATCACATCCACACTAATTTTCTAAATGTGTACAATTGTCTACATCATTACATCTCACTGACACCTTTCCAAAATCATGCACATTGATGCAAGCACCCATCTGGCCCTGACATGCATGCACACCTATGACATTTCACTGAAGTGCCACAGAAACAGAGCACAACATGTGGAGCTAGATGCTGCCAGAAAGTCAACCATACAGTCCGACATGTTCATTACTTAACAGGGATGCTCAAGTCTGTGGGTAAGACTTCGGCATCAGTGGTCTGTGTGAATCAGGGTATGACTTGCTGACTAAATCATGACACCGGCCACCTCCAAATTAATAATTGGCATACATGTAGCAACAAATCATCCTGTTCATCTGCCCATGCCTGTAGCACAGCACTCGACTCCCAATATTTGACTCTCTGCCACGGAAAATCCAACTTGAACATGGAACAAAATGTCAACCTCCATTCAAGTCACATATCAGATCATTTGCCAGCACATCATA